>NC_135326.1:6884001-7484001 GCF_048772815.1 Callospermophilus lateralis
GCGGCAGCCCGCGGCGCAGCCAGCCCCCGATTCCAAATCCAGGGACCCACACACCTGTGCCCCCCATGCCAGGACCCTTTCTGCCCCACGTCCATTCCTCAGTGATCCGACCAGTAAGCTGGATGTCGCCATGGGTCCCCCTGTCCCCGGGACCGGAAGACAATGAAGCCCTGCGCTTTGGCCGCCCTTCAGCATCACCAATTTCCACCTTAGCACACCCCGAGGTGCCAAGGCAGTCTACCAGGGCGACGCCGAGCGTGACAGCAGAGAGCGAGGACGTGCCCCATCCTTTGAAGGAGCCTCGTCCTCAGGGCCGGAATCAGAGCGATTCCTGGCAGAGAGGGTGCCTTCGGGTGTGTCCCTGGCTAGGTCCTTCTTCAGAGCAGCCCATGGCAGAGTTGGTCAAGAGGGCACAGGCACGGGCAGCAGGGGACTCTGCCACTGGGCCCCGGCCCATGTTTTCTCGGAGCCGTGGAAGCTGGGACCTGTCTCGTCATTCAGAGACCCATCCCCAGGCTCATTCCCCAGGGCCGGGCGATGGAAGGAGGGAGCCTGCACCCTCCCCTTGATCCACTGAGGCCTGGGATCCAACAGGGCACCTCAAACATCGAGGGAGGTCACGTCCTGCGTGGGCAAGGGTGGACCAAAGAAGCAGGATCTGCGGGGCGGGGCCGGCTCGTGCTTCCGGGACTTGTGGATGCCCCTTCAGACCGCAGGTGTAGAACCCAGGAGGTCCAAATCCGCATTGGCCCGGGCTGTCTCAGAGCCTGGCCCTGGGGAGGGGTGTGTGTGTTGGCGGGGGTGGGGGCGGCCAAGCCTGGTTTCTCTCAGTTTCCCCAAATTGACAGCGAGTGTCCTAGCCTCATGAGGACGAGGAAGGCCTCCCCAGTGCAGCCGGGCTGTACCGGTGACAGGTCAGCCATCAGGAGAGCCCGAGTTGCAGGGTTCCCTTGACATCAGTGGGAAAGTGGGCGGCCAGTCCATCTGGAGCGGTCTCGTGCTGCCCTCGTGTGGACAAACGGCAGAATGCGCTCGGAAGGGGCGGCAGTGGAGAACTGCGGAGGGTTCTGAACTTTTGCAGGGTTCTGTGAATTACGTGGACTGCAGGATGAAAAGGGCGACACGTATGGAAAGATCAAAGGCTCCCACGAGATACTGCAGTCTTCAGGCACCTGATTTCAAGAATGCCCGCGAAGAGAGCAGGAGGAGACCAGACCCCCATCACTTCTGGGTGTCAGCCCCTTGATGTTTGGAGTCCCCCTGCAGCGGGAGGGCTGCGAAGACAAGGGAGCACGAGTGCTCCGAGAAATGCCCTCTGAGCGCTTACCTGAGCTGGGTGCCTGCACCGTTTGCTTGGTCTCTTCTTCCCTGGGCCTTCTCCTGGGCTCACGCCTGGCGGGCTGAGCTGGACCGCACCCCGCGGGTGTTCTTTCTTCTTCTCCTGCCCTGCAAGATCCCGACCCTCTGCCTGCAGTCCCGCTGCTCGAGGTGCGGCTCCTGCCTAGGACTGCGGAGGTTGAGGCAGGAGGGTGGCGTGCTCACAGCCAGCCCAAGTCCCAAAGAGGGGCAGCGCCCTGGCATGCGGCTCACCCTTCACTTCCTTGAAAGGAGGCTAGCACGGGGCATGGGAGGGGGGAGTTGGGGAGGCCATCCTCACATGTGATTTGAGTTACCTCCCTGCCTGGGTGAGAGGCCGCTTAGGCACAGCTGTGTCAAGCTTTCCCCACCCTTCTCCAG
Organism: Callospermophilus lateralis; assembly: GCF_048772815.1. NCBI lineage: Eukaryota > Metazoa > Chordata > Mammalia > Rodentia > Sciuridae > Callospermophilus > Callospermophilus lateralis. Next base: position 6,885,739 of record NC_135326.1, read on the forward strand.
GTCCGAGGGCTTGTCCGTGCAGAGGCATGTCTGCCCACTGCCTGAAGACCCAAGCGTTGCCCTTGACCTTGGGATGCTTCCCCACTGAATCTTCATTCGATGGGATTTCCCCCCACCAGAAAAAATAAAAAGTCCACGCCCTGGCTTGTGTTCTCTCTCTCTCTCTCTCTCTCTCTCTCTCTCTCTCTCTCTCTCGGATTGCCTCTTCACTAAACCTGGCTACCACATTCGGTGGCTTTAGGCTGGAGCTGGGAGGAGGAGTCCTGGAGCCTGATTTTCAATGTCTTTAGAGTCTTGTCTCTCTCATTTAAAACTCCCTAGCGTTTTCTCACTCTTGGAACCTTCTTTCCTGAAGCCAGCATGGGTCCCGGGCTAGAGGGGAGGACCCCACTGCCTCCTGTCACGAGCAGTGGACCAACCGGGCATGCCAAGAGAAGCCAGCCCAGGGTCCAGTCCTGCCGCCTGGAGAACCCAGGGGAGGCTAGGCCAAGCTGCTCTCAGCAAGAAGCCCTAACCCGGATCCAGGCTCCAGGACAGCCTGCCAAGTCACTGAAGGGCAAAGATGCACACAGCCCTTCTTCCCAGGCTCCTCAGCGCGACCGGAAGGGATGCCCCCAGTGGGAGTGCTCCCCTCCCTGTCACCCGCGGCCTTGGGCCGGGGTGGGAACGCCAGGGTTGGGGCCCCGGAGGCAGCCTTCCCTGGACCCTGAACAGGCCTCTGCTGCCGGGTCAGCCTCACCTCCCCGGGTCGCGATGCTCCTAGGCCACCGTGGCCTCTCAGCTGAGCGCCCCACGCCTGCGGAAGTCCCCCGAGCCTGCGCGGCAGCCCGCGGCGCAGCCAGCCCCCGATTCCAAATCCAGGGGACCCACACACCTGTGCCCCCCATGCCAGGACCCTTTCTGCCCCACGTCCATTCCTCAGTGATCCGACCAGTAAGCTGGATGTCGCCATGGGTCCCCCTGTCCCCGGGACCGGAAGACAATGAAGCCCTGCGCTTTGGCCGCCCTTCAGCATCACCAATTTCCACCTTAGCACACCCCGAGGTGCCAAGGCAGTCTACCAGGGCGACGCCGAGCGTGACAGCAGAGAGCGAGGACGTGCCCCATCCTTTGAAGGAGCCTCGTCCTCAGGGCCGGAATCAGAGCGATTCCTGGCAGAGAGGGTGCCTTCGGGTGTGTCCCTGGCTAGGTCCTTCTTCAGAGCAGCCATGGCAGAGTTGGTCAAGAGGGCACAGGCACGGGCAGCAGGGGACTCTGCCACTGGGCCCCGGCCCATGTTTTCTCGGAGCCGTGGAAGCTGGGACCTGTCTCGTCATTCAGAGACCCATCCCAAGGCTCATTTCCCCAGGGCCGGGCGATGGAAGGAGGGAGCCTGCACCCTCCCCTTGATCCACTGAGGCCTGGGATCCAACAGGGCACCTCAAACATCGAGGGAGGTCACGTCCTGCGTGGGCAAGGGTGGACCAAAGAAGCAGGATCTGCGGGGCGGGGCCGGCTCGTGATTCCGGGACTTGTGGATGCCCCTTCAGACCGCAGGTGTAGAACCCAGGAGGTCCAAATCCGCATTGGCCCGGGCTGTCTCAGAGCCTGGCCCTGGGGAGGGGTGTGTGTGTTGGCGGGGGGTGGGGGCGGCCAAGCCTGGTTTCTCTCCAGTTTCCCCAAATTGACAGCGAGTGTCCTAGCCTCATGAGGACGAGGAAGGCCTCCCCAGTGCAGCCGGGCTGGGCCGGTGACAGGTCAGCCATCAGGAGAGCCCCGAGTTGCAGGGTTCCCTTTGACATCAGTGGGAAAGTGGGCGGCCAGTCCATTTGGAGCCGTCTCGTGCTGCCCTCGTGTGGACAAACGGCAGAATGCGCCTCGGAAGGGGCGGCAGTGGAGAACTGCAGGGGTTCTGAACTTTTGCAGGGGTTCTGTGAATTACTTGGGACTGCAGGATGAAAAGGGCGACACGTATGGAAAGATCAAAGGCTCCCACGAGATACTGCAGTCTTCAGGCACCTGATTTAAGGTATTGCCGCATATAGAATCGGAATTATCTACACCCCGTATGTTCATGTGTGTCATCTCCTTGAGATTTTTAGTCTCCTTACAGCCCAGTTTTCAACAGCAATGTGTAGGAGTGTTCTGTAATTTCTTTTAGTTGTGATATGGAGATTACTTTTTGTTTGTTAGTTTTCTTTTCTCTCCCCTCGTAGTTATTCCATGTTCAGAATCTTAATTTTTATATTTTGCTGTGTTTCCTCTATTTCTTTTTCTAATCTCCCTTGTTTTTCATTGTTTTTTTATTGTTTTCCCTCTTCTCACTCTTCTGTTTCCTTCACCTTTGTATTTTTTCAAAATTTTTTTTAGTTGTTGATGAACCTTTAGTTTATTCATTCATTTATATATGGTAGTGAGAATCCAACCCATTGCCTCACACTTGTTAGGCAAGTGCTCTTTCCCTGTGTTACAACCGCAGCTCTTCTCCCTGTGTACATTTTTTAACATTATTAACATTTGCACTAATTTTTCACTGTTAAAGTTACAGTTCATTTTAGCTAATCATGGTATTGATGTAGGATATTTGCCCAGTCCTATCTGTTTTGGGTGTGTTAGCAGTACTTCTATATTAAATATTATTTAATTTTTTTCTATATCTTACTAGTGTAGTGTTTGCCTAGGGTTTGTTATGCATTGGATTTAACCTTCAGTACTTTCAAATCAATTAACATATTTACTTTTACTGTTCTTTAAAAATTTATCTTTTTCAAATAAACTTTTCTTTTTTTCTAAATATCTTTGTTTTTTTAGTGTACTAATTATTTTTATTCAGAATTGATATTGTACTCCTTGATGTATATCCACACATTTCTTGTATTTAAAGTATAAACTCGGTGATTTTTATATGTTGTTATAGCTGTGTTGCCATTTCTACCATCAGTTTTAAAACATTTTCAGTACCCCAAAAGCCACCTCCTGCTGCCATGAGCATTCCCCATTCATTCCCCACCCATGAACTCCCCACTCCTCTCTCTGCCTCTGTGAATCTTTAATGTACTTTCTGGTTTTGGTCTATTCTGGTTATTTCGTATAAGTAGAATTTTAGTGTTTGCAACCCACATGTCTGGTTTCTTTCACCTTAGATTTTATTTTCAGGGTTCATCCTTGTAGTGTTAAAAAAAATGTCACATTCCAGTATCTTCCTATCAAGGTTATTTTTTTTTTTTTTTGATGACACAGATTATAGCTCCTGGACATAACAATTCCTATTGTCTGATGCACAGTGTCCTAGTAGAACTCCATTCATAGTCAGATTCAATGAAGTTACAAGACTTCTTCTAGATACCTTCACAAGACTTCTTCTAGATACCTTAACACATTGTTGCTCCTGATTTTCCCCAACTTAGTCCAGTGTATCCAGGAAATTTAAGGATGGAAGAGTATTTTTCATAGAAGATCTACCTCCTGTACACCACCAGTCCTGAAGATGGATCTTAGTTCCTTGCTAATGCTAGGCAAGTGCTCTATCTCTGAGCTGCACTCCTAGCCCTTTTGTTTTGTTTGTAGACAGGGTCCTGCTAAGTTGCAGAAGCTAGCATGGACCTTATGATCCTCTTGACTCAGCTTCACAAGTAGTGGGTAGCACATACCACTGTGCCTGACTCAGCCAAGATCTTCAAGCCCTGGTTATGAACTGCCTCAATCACTTTAGAACCACAGAAGCTGTCTTGTGACTGTATAAGTGGACCAAGAGAGACACTCAGGAGTCTCCTTTAGTCCTCTCACTTGTTTGTTCTCTATCCCCAAACAACCCCACACTGTGGCACTGCTGCCTCCTCAATCTCCCCTTTTCTTCTCTGCATTCCCTTGGCCATACCCTCTATTCAGGCCTTTAGCAGCTCTCCTTTAAATTGCCAACCCACCTGGGATCAGCCCATGTCTCCAGTATGGCTCTGTCAGGTCAATGTGCAAGTGAAAGCCCCACGGTAAGGGCCAATACAGTTCCTATCACTCTCCATCCTCAAACCAGCCTTGGAGCCACCATGGTGCTGGAGAGCTGGCAGGGCCCCTAGGACTCCCTCACCAGCCTGATCCTGCCCTGCATCCCAGTCACCATCTCCACACCTGGGGTGACTGTGCAACTCTCACCTCCCCACCTTTGCATTGCTGTTTCTCTTCTGGACACCTTTCGGCCCACTTGGGTCCCTGTGCCCCTTCCCTGACCAATGGTTTATCTTTGTTGCAGTGTTTAGAAGTCTTGCCTTCCCAGAATGCTTTCTGACCTATTGAGGCGAGTAGGACCCCTTTAGCAGCTTCTGTTTTCCTACACGCTAATCCTCAAACAAGGGAGCTCAGTTGCTGATCCATGTGGTCTGCTTTCCCCAAGGGAACCAGGGGCTGTTTCAGCATACTATTTCTGGCTGCTAAGGATGGCACATAGTAGATTTTCAATAAACATTGCTTCAATTCCTGTTTGTTCAACCCCAGAACTTGGGAAATTTGGGGCCAGATGACCCTTTGTTGTGGGGACTTTCCTGGGCACTGTAACATGACTAACAGCATCTCTGGTCTCTGCCAACCGGATGCCAGTAGCATCCCTCTGATAAAAAAAAAAAATCCTAAAAGTCTCCAGATATCACCAAATGTCCCCTGGGGGGCCACATCTGGGTCTGGCTAAGAACTGCTGCTTTGAGACATCAGGGAAGAAATGAAGGAATTCTGCTGAGATTGACTCTGTCGGTGACACTGATGAAACACCACGATACCACATTCCCTTTAGTTGGGCTAAATTACTCAGAGGCTGTATCATGAGAGCTATGGGAGTAGGTAAAAAATAAAAGTCAATATATTTATCTTGTACACATTCCATGTCACTCTATGAGTAAAACAAAACAAATCCCACAAGTCAACTTGCAACAACTTGCTTTTCCTCTCTACCCCATCCTGCTTCTCCATCCCTCCTTCTTGCTCCATTCAAGCTCCAACAGACCATCTACACTAACTCATCACAGCACCAAAATCATTCTAGCAAGGCCCCAAGTCCTTGCAGCCTCATCCTTCCCTGGCTTCTCTGACACAGACTCTACTCTTCCCTTTATTCTGTGCCTATTTTTTTCTCTATCTCCTTGGGGAGCCCCAACTCCATGCATGAGACTGATCACAATAAGAGCAGGTGCCATTATTGGAGTACCTAGTATGGGCTAAGTACTGCCCCATAATACATATGGCCAAATTTCATTCTTCCACAACTCTATGATGCCATTGCATTTTCAATGAGGTCATTCAAGCTCAGAGAGGTTTAGCAGTTCACCCAGGGGCCTTTAAGTAATAAGTAGCATTGGCAAAATTCAAACCAATTTCTGTTCAGTTCTCATCCTGGTCCACCAACAGCTGAGTGACTTGCTGAGCACACTGGAGTCCATTTGCTCGGGATAACTAAGAGGTCTCTGAGGCTCTTGACCCAGCTGTTCACATTTCCCCACTAGACCTAGGCGATCTCACTCCTGCCACCAAAAACTTGTAACAGAAGCCTCTTTCCATAATGCTAATGCAGCCTTGATGCTTCCTCCCCAGCATCAAATCCACGAATGGTCTCCTTTGTCTCTTTTTCATGCTTCATTCTCTGCTCTGTCTACCTCCTGCACATCCCTGCATCCAGCCCAGCCACATCACTTCTCCCTTGTGGTTGCCCAAGTGGTGCCTGACATCAAATCTTTGTCTTGTCAGTGGCTAGTACAGCATCTGGTACATCATAGTTACTCCACAATTGTTTATTATTTGGATGGATGCATATTTGCATAAATGGTTGGAATGCTTTGACGTGGATCTTTAAAATAGCAAACATAATCAACTTGAACAATTAGCTTGTATTTGACACTATTTCTTTCAGTCCACTTAATGGCTTTCAGAGAGATGAAGTCAACGTTTCTATTCTCATCATTGATGCATCCCCCTTCCCAATAGAATAATATAAAAGAGAAATTGCTTAGAAAATTGGACCCAGATAATTTTAGGTCATGGTTCAGTCTCATAGCATCTGCCATCCTTGAAATATAAGTCACAGACTTTGAATCCTCCCAATAAGTTTGCCTTTCCTTCAAGTCCTCCACTTTCTTGTGCCTCACAGGGATGAAGGGGTCAAGAAGAATGAGAATGGCCTAAAGGCAAAGCCTGCAACACAATGGGCCCTGACTAGGCATTTTATAATCTTTGTGCATGACCAACTGAATTCATATCATAATATCCCAAAACAGGGGCTGAGGATATAGTTCAGTTGGTAGAGTGATGCCTTGCATGCACAAGGCCCTGGGTTCAATCCCCAGCACCACAAAAAAAATCCCAAAACATCCATTCCATAATACCAATCTCTGTAAAATGTGTCATTAATATCTTCATGTGTCATTGAATGTAAATATTACCCTATTCAAAATACTTTGAGCTAAATGAAGCTGTTTGTCACTCTGGCTCACACTGAACAACCTGAGAGGACATTATGTAGGATGAACTTGGCCTTGATTTCATTTTTCCAAGCAAGGTTTTTGACAGGAAAATAGGTGGAAAGCGGGGGGGGGGGGGGGGGGGGGGGGGGTGCTGGCGTTGTGGCTCAGCGGTAGGGCACTTGCCTAGCATGTGTGGGGCACTGAGGAGAAGAGGGGGGGAGAGGGAGGAGGAGGGGGGAGGAGGAGGAGAGTCCCAGAAAGAAGTCCAAAATCTTGAGGGTTACACACTTGATTGAACTGTAAGCCCCTTGACAAGAGTTATTGCCAAGGCCTTTGGTGCCTGATCCAGGTTAGTGGGATGGAAAGAAAACTGTGAGCTCCTATTTATGGGGTTCTGACTCATGTTGGGTTTGATAGAGTGGAATTTCTGGGCAGAGACCAAGTTTCCCAGATGTGAGTCCATGCAGAATCCCCAGGGCTCCCTGCAGGAGGTGTGGAAGTTATTTTGTGATCTTTTCCAAGCAGCTGCACATTTCCTGGGTGGTAGTTAACATGGAGCCATCAGTGCATTGGCTCACAGATATTGTCGTGAATATTTTAATCTTGGTTCAGCCTGTGATTATTCAGTTTTCCCTTATAAGAAGCTAATTAATGCTCTTCCAGAGACAAACATGGGTGTGTTCAGAGTCTTTGCTTAAAATTGGGGCTCCTTCAGACTTGTCCCATAAAAGAAAGCCCATGAAGTGGTTCCATAAAGCCATTTAATAAAAAGGTCTAAGTGAGTGACTTTAAATCAGGGAACTAACCCTAAAATAATAGAATCTGACCAAAACTCACTAGGCTTATACTGGACCCCTGTTTGGGATTCGCCCAGCCTGGTCTTTGTCCTCCTTACCTTTGAAGTGAAGGATCAGGGCAATCGCACCTTGTGTGCCCCTTTGGCCATGGGCGTCCACCCTCTAGATGGTATCTGGGAGCCCTGGGGCAATTACACCCTTCTTGTAGCGAGACACTGCCTCTTTTCAGCAGGTCAAGACTTCTTCCTTCTTTTCTCCTTCTCATCTCTCAAAGAAATATTGTTGCAAAGTGCACATGTGTGCTCTTGTGAGTGAGTGGGGGGGGGGGAGCGTGTATGTGTCCGTGGTACTACTCCAGGTGCTCATTCTACAAGTGGAGAAAACAGCAATCTCCTGATCCTAGTGAATAATTGAGCAATGGATGGGCTGACTGTGCTTCCATATTTTCTTCCTTAGCTTTCTCATAGAACCACACCTTCCACTTGGGATAAAGATGGCAGGAGTTTTTGGGTGGATCTGTCTTCCATTCAATAAACGTTTGTGGCAGGCTGATGCAGTCAAGGCCTATTTATGCCCTTTCTTGGAAGAAAGGATAATAGGATGTCCAGTGTACTGGAGAACAATTCCATTGATGGTGACATTGGCTGATATATTGATCTTGAACAAGGCCCTTGGATGCCGTGATGCTGAGTGTCTTCCCTGTGTATTTTCAGGGTAGCATGTGAGCAGTGAGAGCTATCTGTGAGAGCCCTATGGAAAGGCAAAGGACCTGGAGAGAGCATGCATATGGCAGCATGAACACTTTGTCCTGTTGGCATTGTTGGTGTGACATTGTCTGTTTGTTTGTTTGTTCTTACTATGTTATTCAGGCTGGTCTCAAACTCCTGAGCTCAAGCTATCCTCTCATTTTAGCCTTCTGGGTGCTGGGATTACAGGCATGCACTGATGCTCCCAGCCTGATGTGAGATTTTCTGGCAATTAAAAGGTCTCTGCTTTTGAGAAATTCACAGACAAGGGCATGTGGACACTAATCACTATTCTTCAAAATACAATGTGTCAGACATGGGATTCCTCCTAATGAAGGGTGATGTGTAGGACAGGGTAGATCAGGAAGCATCTCTTGGAGCAGGTGTCATTTGAGAGGGGTTTCCAGAATGAGTTGGATTTTCACTGGGAGAGATTAGGGTAAAGCACTCCAAGAGAGAGGTGTGAGCCTGGGCCCCACAGGAGGAGATATTGAGAATCTGGAGCGTTGGGCTTAGATGGTGATGAGATGAATGCAGAAGGGTATGCAGAAAATTTAGTCCAGGAATGGGAACTGGGGACAGGATTCATGAACAGACCACAATAGCAACCTGAGGGGTTTGATCATGATTCTGGACCCAATAGAAAAATGTTTTAAGATTCTTCTTTATCACTGGCAATGAGAAACCTGTTATGGAGCTGCTAGAGTAAAAGATAATAGTCTCAATAATCTCTCTCTCCCTCCCTCCTTCCCTCCTTCCCTCCCTCCCTCTCTTTAAAAAATAGAATTTATGTTTTAGAGAAGTTTAGGTTCATAGCAAACTTAAGCAGAATGCACAGAGAGCTCCCCTGCACACTCACAAGCACAGCACAAGCAATATCCCCCATAATAGTGGGACATTTTTATTTATGTTGACCCATTTTTAGCCCAGGGCCCATAGTTTACATGAGGGCTTATTTTTTTAAGGATTTAACCTTTATGTTTTATTTGTTTTTTATGTGGTGCCAAGGATCAAACCCAGTGCCTCACCAGTGCTAGTTAAGTGTCCTACCACTGAACTGCAACTCCAGCCCAAGGGCTCACTTTTGGTGGTGTCCATTCTAAGGGTTTGGACAAACATATAGTGTCATCTATCCATCATCATGGTAGCATATAGAAGAGTCTCATTGAACTCAAAGTTCTCCATGCTCCAACTATTCATCCTTCCTTTCCCCCTCTCCTGGCGAACACTGGTCTTTTTACCATTTCCATAGTCTGACCTTTTCCAGAATGTCATATTGTTAGAATGATACATTACATAGCTTTTTCACTGGCCCTTTTCACCGAGTAAATGCATTTAAGAATTTAAGATTGCTCCATGTCTTTTCATGGTTGGTAACTCATTTCTTTTTCTATTCTTTTTTTTTCAGTTGTCAATGGACCTTCATTTAATTTATATATTTATATGTGGTGCTAAGAATCAAACCCAGTGCCTCACACATGCTAGGTGAGCTCTCTACCACTGAGCCACAATCTCAGCCCCAACTCATTTCCTTTTAATGCTGAATAATATTCCATTCTCTTGATAGACCACAGTTTGACTATCTGTTCACCTACTGAAGATGGGTTGCTACCAAGTTTTGGCAACTAGGAATATGTCTGCTGTGAACATCTGTGGTGAGTTTTGTGTAGACATGAGTTTTCAACTCATTTTAACAAATACTAATGAGCACAGCCGCTGGATCCTAATAGTCCCACCCTTTTTAATTCAAGAAGATCCCAATCTCTTGCTTTAATGGAAGGTGCAGGTAATTAGAGGTTTCCTGTGAAGATAGGTTTAGGAATGATGGAACCAGATACCAAACCCTAGAAGAAACAATATTATATAAAATTTAAAATAATTTAAAAATGAAGAAATACTCCTTCAAAGGAGCCTGATCCATGCATCTAATACCTAATAATCCCACATTCCAAAGTGTTTATCTTTTGAAAATAAAATTGCTCACACTAATTCCCTATAGCTGTCTGGACCTGCCCATCCTCCCACCTGGCCCTGTAGTGGCCACAGGTTTTCTGTAGGGCCTATGTTAATTGTAGGGATTTTACTGCATTAATTAAGGCTGAACACTAGCCGCCCACTTCCCAGGTAACCTGTTTTAAGAAGCAACTATATTCTGGTTGGTCAGCAGGGGTGGGCTCACATTTGCAGTCAAGCTGGCACAAATTGCTTCAAATTCTTCAAGATTTCCATCCAACAAGGCAGCCGGGTTGTTGCCGAGAGACACAGTTTCACCAGAACAAGTTGGGTCTAAAGAACAAGATGGGAAGTGGGGCACTCTGCTTAGCTCAAAACATGGGGCTCCTGGTCTCCGTGGCTGGCTATGTCTGTTCCCTGGTGACTCTGTGCATTCCTCAGTGGCTGACTTTCTCTTCAGGTTTACTCGAGAACGAGAGGTACATGCTGGGCCTCTGGGAAACGTGTATGACTCAAGACTTCCGTGGCAGCGTGTGCCAGGGCCACACCGCCTCACAAAACCTGGCTGCTGAGATGCGTGTGGCTCGCATCCTTTTGTGTGTGGCCAGCACCGCTGGTTCGCTCGGGCTTGTGGCCATCTTCCTGGAACTCACCTGTCTGAGGTACCTGAGCTGCCGAGAACATTCTTTGGAGAAAAACAGCAATGTTGTCGGGGGAGCTCTGTTTTTCCTGGCTGGACTCACCACTTTAGCGCCTGTGTCCTACATCGCCCATGTCACCGTTCAGAAATTCTGGGGCTCTGAGCTCCCAACCAACTTGCCCAGGTGGGAATATGGCAATGCCATGTTCATTGGTTGGGTTGGTGGACTTTGCCTTTTCACTGGAGGGCTTCTTTTGATCCTGTCACAGCTTTATGCCAACAGATGGGCTGAAAAAACAGTCCCTTTCCATTCAAAATTGGACTTTTCCAGAAAAGTGCCTTTTGGTAAAGTAGACTTTGTTTAAAAATGGACCCTTGACCTCCAGATTCCTTGAGAATGTTTCCAATGCAGGGCTTGGTTTGCTAATTTCCCAGAAGCCGAACTTCTTTCTCTCCTCTCTTTCCTCTTTTTCCCACCACGAATTTGGCTTAATTTTAATCTGTCCCTGTTTGCCATTCAATATCAACTAAAGTGTTTCCTTGAAGAGGTGATTTGTTTATGCTCAGTTTTTCCACCTCAAAATCAAGCATTGCACTCTGTGAAAAGTCATTATCATGTGCCTGAGAAGTTCATGTGCTGTCATTAATGAGGAAGTGAAAAGGTGATATTGAAAAGAGTTGGTATCAGACCATTAGGAAATGGGAAGGAGCAACAGAATAATACCTTATTTGCAGTACCTTTTTTTTTTATATTGGGGATTGAATCCATGGGAACTTAACCACTGAGTCACAACTCCAGCACTTTTTTATATTTTATTTATAGACAAGGTCTCACTGAGTTGCTTAGGGCCTCACTAAGTTGCTAAGCCTGGCTTTGAACTTGCGATCCTCCTGCCTCAGCCTCCGGAGCCTCTGGGACCACAGGTGTGTGCCACAGCACCCAGCTTATTTACAGTACTCTAAGAACACCATCACAGCTCATGGGAATGGCCACCAGAAACCCATGTCTTTCATTGATGTAGGAAATATCCGTGGAATGTGCCTATTGCATGACTGCTCTTTGACTACAGTTTAATTTGCTAGTGGATTCTAACCCAGGATAGACCAATCAAATTCTTTTCTGAGACTGGGAATTGACAGGTAAGTCACATGTAAAATTGAGCTTAGTGAATGTCCAAGACCATCTCATATTGCCCAGCATCATGAATAAACAGTTAAAATGGAAAAAATACTCATTTTTGTAGACTGATTCAACTTCTCAGATTCTATGAATTGTCCCAGTAATTGATAATTTTATGGATTATCTTCCAGATTACCTTCATTAGTTTATTTTAATTTACAGCAGGGTTTATAAATTAGGTACTGTTGAATTTGGGGCTGGATAATTTCTGCAGTTGGGGCTATCTAGGCATTGGAGGTAGCTGAGCATTATCCCCAGCTCCCACCCACTAGATGCCAGTAGCACCCCACCCCTCAAGTTGTGGCAACCAAAAAATGTCTGCAGACATTGCCAGATGTCCCCTAAAGGGACAAAATCACCTCAGTTAAGAAAAATTGACCAAGACCAACTCCAGTTGGTTTCTTTTATTTGAAATTAAGAGTCTTAACATCACTCATCTACCCTAGTGTTTCTAGAAGACATGATTCTCTTAGGAGAGTCTCAAAATTGGATGAGCAATAAATTCTCTGTCTGTAAAATTGCAGTTATATCTATATGGATGGCATGGAGTTGGAGGGTGACATTCATATCAAGTCTTGTCAGGGATCCAAATGATCCTGGTTCTCAAGGTGGACCAAGGGCTGCTGCCCTGAAATGGACAATGAGTCCTGATATGGGGCCTTTCACAGAGGCAGGTTTGGTTCATAGCCATTCAGGTCTGGAATCAGCCATGTAGCTACAAAGGCCATTTCATGGATTCATCATACCTCAATCAAAGCCACTTTGGGACCTCACCCACACCTCCCAGCCTTTGCTGTATCAAGGCTGGGCCTTCTTCCTTCTACTCAGCAGTTCAGCCGCTCAAGTCCCAGAATGCTGTGTAGCTCCTTCTACCTGCAATGCTGATTAGTCTAAGAAGTAGGTAGACTAAGAAAAAATGGAAATAAAATTAGCTAGATTATTTTTAGAAAATTTATGTTGGCTACTGAAGATGGCCATTGTCTCAAGAGTTCATAAATTATATGTCTACCATCATGTCCTGGTTTGTGGCTGATTGAACTCAAGTTTACCAGTTCTCAGATTCCAGAATGTGCTTCTTTATCTTTCTACAAATCAAATTAACACTTCTCTGCCTTCAGCTGTGGCATCTCCATGTTTACCCAAAAGAATTATCATGATACTAGCCCTGCATAAAATGCCAATTAGACTTCCAGACTAGATTCCTGTGAATGAGTGAAATATGTATGAATTGACCAAGATACAAAATAAATGGATGTTTGGGCAACATTGTTCACAATGGAGAAGTAAAAACAACCAAATACCTGTGAATAAGGAATGCATATGTAAATCATATGTAAGAGTTTAAGTATTAGCACAGTGCCAGAGACTAAGTACTAGCACAGTGCCAGCAGCAGCAACCATGAATATGTGTTGAGTGCTTAATATATGCCAAGAAATGTAGCAGAACATTACATGTGCTATTTAATCTCACAACAATCATATGAAGAAAACTAATTACTGTCAATTTTGCAGATGGAGAAACTACAGGGTAGTTAAATAACTAGCCAAGATCATTCTGCCTGCAGCAATTTAAGGTAACAAGCTCTGCCATGCATTGGGGTCATGTATAAGCCTCAGGAAACAGGGTTGAAGTGACAGTGTATGGCTGGTTGGCTAGAATTTTGTAAGTCACAGCTTTTTTGGTTGTCACAACTGGAAGCGGTTGCTACTGGAATCCAGTGGGTGGGGTCAGGGATGCTGCTCCATATTCAATGATCCACAAGACAGCCCCACAATAAAGAATTATCTGAAGCCATGTGCAGTGGGGCAAGCCTGTAATCCCAGCAGCCTAGGAGGCTGAGGCAACGGGTTCACATGTCCAAGGTCATCCTCAGAAACTTAGCATGGCTCTAAACAACTTAGCAAGATCCTGTATCAAAATAAAAATAAAAAGGGTTGGATATGTGTATCAGTAATACAGTGGCCCTGGGTTCAATCCCACATACAAAAAAAAGGCTAAGAAAAGTCAGCTCCAAAATGTCAGACCAGAAAAAAGACTACACTTCCTAGAACATTTTATATTTCATTCATGTGTTCATTGAAAGTATATTGTGTGTCTACAGCACTGTGAACATCGGTGCTTGTGTTCTGAACTCTGTGTGGGTAAAGTCTCTAAGTCAAGGCTTGCCCCTATTGCTTCTGATGGTTGACTAAGCAACAGAAGAATTGGAGATTTAAAATCCTGAAAAATAGAGAACAACTTGCTCTCATCCCCGACTTCTATTTTCTGAAAGATGAAGTTACCATTAAAGTCACTTAGGACTGTATCAAATACTTGCTTTTTCATCAATTTTTAAATTGCAAAACAACCGGGGTGGGGTGATTATGATACGCACCTAGAGGGTAGAGACCAGGAAGGCTGCTTAGACATCCGACAGTTTAGAAGGACAGACCCTCAAAGAGTAAAGTAAGCCAGGCTGACACATCAACCATGCTGAGTTTGAGAAAGTCTGTCCAGACAAATAGATGTGCTGCCTACCATTACACATAGACATCAGTATTTTAGAGCTCCCCAGGAGATTCCAATATACATATGAGCTAGAGAAACAGGGCATTCATTTTGCAATCTCATGTGTGTGAATATCAATCAACTCATTGTGGATTTGTGTAATGTTCACTGCAGAAACAAATAGTTGATGTATAGGGTTTTATTTTTTAATATATATAGTTATAATTTATATACTATAAAATCAAACTTGTTTAGGGCATATATTTTGAAGAGTTGTAATAAACTATATAATTTTGGGCTATGACTACGATCCAGCTACAGAACATGCTCATCACCCTAAAATGTTCCCTAGTGGCCTTATGTAGTCACTCCCTATTTTCATTATCACCAGTCAATCACTATGCTGTTTGGTCTCTGTAGTTCTGTCTTTTCTAGAAAATGCCTACAAATAGAATCATGATTATGTCATTTTCTCTTGGATATCCTATATAAGTAAGTATATTGCCTTTGAAATTTTTATTTTATTTTTTCCTTTTTGATTCTCCTACCTTTAATTTCTTTTCATTCTTGGTTTAGTGGTTACCTCCCCACTTTCTGAGACATTGGGGATGGATCCCTGCTAAGTAAGTGTTCTATCACTGAATTACACCCCCAACCTCCATTTTTTCTTAAATTTGGAGACTTGGTCCTGCTAAATTGCTCAGGCTGGCCTCAAATTTGTGATCTTCCTGATCAGCTTCTAGTGTAGCTGAGATTACAGGCATGAACCACTGGGCCCAGCTCATGGTTACCCTTTTATTTTTGATATACACACTTACTTAAAAATTTGAAGTTAATGAATGTTTCAGAATAAGCAAGGAATTAAATAGCTTTAGCTCTTTTTACCTTTGTCCTATATCCCCAAGGTGTGCAAATACATAATATAGACATTTAAAAATTATGATTGGTGTTGGTTTAGATGTATTTACCTACTTACTAATTTCAGATACAGTGCTCCCAAAGACTAAAATAAATATTTGTTGAGAAGAAAGACATTCCATGTTTGCTCTTTGATTTCTCTCTTGTGTACTCAATATGGCTTATCAGTGCATGGAATGCAGGGATTAAAGTGAGTCTGTCTCATTTTTAACCTGATAGAGCCTTGCTTTTCCAGTCATTTTTTTATTTTTGATGTAGTCTTTTAAACACCTGAAGAGCTATGATTGCTCAAGCTACATAGGTAGAGGGTGACTTCGATCTCTTGCATGCAGTATATGCCCACAGTCCTCAGTTGAATGTTTTGTGGCACCTCCCACATGAAAGATGTCATTGTTTGGTGAAGGAATTGACCAGAGCATGAACAAGCTGAAGCTGTCCCTCCCCTGAGTTGGCCTTAACCATGATTTTGGAATTCAAATAAGTTTGTTTGAGGATTTAGAAGTCACCTTGGGAGCTATTTGGACCATCCATGAAGTTTGGGAGTCCAAGGAAGGCACACGTGTTGGTTGGGGTACTGGAAGTCAGAATTTGCATGAACAAGATCTATGCTCCTAATGCAAATTAAAAATCAAAAGTACCTTTAAGTGCCTGTGTTAAAAACACCAAAAGTGGTCTGGGGGTATAGCTCAGTGTTAGAGCATTTATCTTGCATGCTGCAGGCCCTGGCACCAAAATTATCATCATCATCAAAAGAGAACTATAAATGCTGAATGGAAAAAGCAGCATTTTGCCTGGTTGAGTGTCTAAGAATGAATACGAATCACCATAATCCCCAGCAATGCTTCTCTGAGATACCTAAACAAGAGAAATGAAAACTTACATTCATGCTTGAACCCAAGTGTACTAGTATCTTTTTTTTTTTTTTATAATTGCCTCACTGAAAATCGCCCAATACAAATAAAACCACCTTAAAGAAAAGTAGATTTGAACAAAGGGAAAGACCTGATCCTAATTTTTAAAATGCTGGGTTTTTTTTCCCTACCCTAGAGCAAGGCAAGATGAATATAAAGTCCATATAGAAAAATAAGCCAAAACAACTGAGAAAGTCCTAAGGGTGGGGAGGGAATAGGACACACAAATAATATACCTATTATTTTATTTTTGGTTTTTACTTTTTGGTACTGAAGCTTGAACTTAGGGTCTTTCACATGCTAAGCATGGGCTGCACAATGAACCTTCCTATAATATTAAAATAAATATATATAGTGGTTAATTGTAGGTGCCAACTGGACTGGATAAAGGAATATCTAGAAAGCTGGTAAACTAGTATTTCTAGGTGTGTCTGTGAGATTGTTTCTAAAGATTGGTACATGAGTTAGTGGACTGCATGGAGAAGATCACCCTCAATGTAGGAAGCACTGTCAGTCGGCTGGGGACTGAGATACAATGCAAAGGCAGAGGAAAGGTGAATGCTTTCTCTCTCCTGGACCTGGGACAATCTTCTTCTGCCACTGCACATCAGAAATCTAGAGTCTGGGATTTACATTAGCAGCTCCCAATGCCCCCTGGTTCTGAGGCTTTCAGGCTCAGAATGAGCCACACTTCCAACTTTGGCATCCCAGAGTCCCCAGTTTGCATATAGCCTGTTGGGGGACTTCTCAGGCCCCATCTCTATCATTGATATATATATATATATTCTGGCTCTAGAGAACCCTGATTGATGATGCAGTCTCCAAAATTTAAAACACTGTAGTACTGAAACAATAATGCATAAATACACTAAAATTCAAATTGAATGCCTGGAAATGAACCCAGTATCTATGGAAATTCAGTATATGAAAAAAGCAACATCCCAAATCACTGAAAAAAAATAGATTTTTAAAAATTAACTGATATTTGTATAAGAGGAGACTTGGAAAAAGAAAATTTTTACCTAATATCTAATAGTATATACCAGTATAAATTCCAAATGATTACAGTAAAAATGAAATCATTCAAGTACAATTGTCCCTTAGTATCCCTATTTAGGACCAGCACCTCCACCATAAAAAAAAAATCTGCGGATACTCAAGACCCTTGTATAAAATGGCATTGTGTTCAGGTGCAATGGGATTATACCTGTAATCCCAGCAATTTGGGAGGCTAAGGTTGGAGGATCGCAAGTTTGAGGCCAGCCTAGGCCACCTAGAGAAACCTTGACTCAAAAAATAAAAAATAAGAAAAGGCCAGAGGTCTGGGTATGTAGCTCAGTGGCACAGTGCTTGCCTAGCATGCATGATGCCCTGGGTTCAATCTGCAGCACCACAAAAAAATTGAAAATAAAATAAAAAGAGCTAGGGATGAAGCTCAGCAGTACAGGACCCCTGGGTTCAGTCCCCAGTCCCCCCCCCACACACACACATACAAACACAAAATGATGTTTGAAGGATTGTAGGGTGTTATTCATTGGTAGAGCACTTGCCGAGCATGTGTGAGACCTTGGGTTCCATCCCCAACAAACACACACACACACACACACACACACACGATGCTGAGATATCATTTCTCACCTACCATGCTTAAGAACAATTCAGAAGTTTTATAATATGCTGTTTTGACGAGGCTGCCAGGAAGCAGACAGTTTTATAGATTACTCATAGAAGTGCAAGATGAATCACCCCCACAGTAGAAGATTTAGCAATTTTTTAAAGTTACAGATACACTGACCCTTTGATACAGCCATGCTAGGGATGTATCCCAAAGATACACAGGCATGAATACAAAAAGATACTGTCACAGTTATATGTATACACACAATTACTTATATACACATATATAGCTGGTTGAATAAACTAAGGTATGCCCACGTGATGGAATTCTATGTAGCCATAAAAACAATAAGATATCTACACACTGATGTAAAGCAATTTCTATGAATTTATTAGATGAAAAAAAGCATTGCACCAAACAATATGTATATTATGATAGTGTTTTGCAAAATAAAGTACTAGAAGATAAAACAAAAATTCTAAAGTTACCTGATGGGATAGAATAGACAGGGGATAGGAACAAAAGTTTACTCAGACTTTTTTCAGAATAAACCAGGTTTTATATATATATATTTATATACATATATATATATATATTATATACTTATATATAATATATATTTATATATATAAGTAAACTTTATATATATATATATATATATATATATATATATATATATATATAAACTTCATATATATATGTAGATATAAACTTTATACATACACACACACACACACACACACACACACACACACACGGGATTGAACCCAGGTGCACTTTCACTACTCAGCTATATCCCCAGGGCCTTTAAGTTTTTATTTTGATACAGGGTCTCACTAAGTTGCTGAGAGTCTCACTAAATTGTTGAGGCTGGGTTTGAACTTGTGATCCTCCTGCCTCAGCCTTCTGAGTCACTGGGATTATAGGTATGCACCACAGAGTCCAGTCAGATTATATAATTTTGACTTGGAATCATGTAAACATTTCATATACTACAAAAGAAGCCTATATCAAGAAAAGAAAAGCATTCTATAAAAGCAGAAAAGAAGCTAAAATGACTAGACTTTTTAAAATCAAGTTAGTGACAGAGCCATACAATGAAGACTATTATGCCAAATAACTTCAGATTGCACTATTTTGGCTATGTATATCTAACAAAATTAATTTTAGAGACAAATGGAGCTTCAAAAAACCCTCAACTTGGATCTGGAGAGTGTTGCTTAGTAGTAATGCACATGGCCTAGCAAATGCAAGGGCCTGTTTTCCATGCCCAGCACCATAAAAAAGAAAGAAAGTAAACCCCCAAAGCTTTATCTAGTGATCTTATGGCTAATAATGATATTAACATTACTCTTCAACTTTGTACATTGTAGAATAAAACTAATAAATAATTGTGCTAATATTGTCAAGTTTTTAATCTGAGAGAAATAAATGCAGTATATAATGGCAGATCAATTGAAATTCTGTAAGGTTGAATTGAAAAGTCATATTATAATGTTTATATTCTTTTTTTTTTTTTTTTTTGGTATTGGGGATTGACCACTGAGTCACATCCCCAGCCCTATTCTGTATTTTATTTAGAGACAGGGTCTCATTGAGTTGCTTAGTACCTCGCTTTTGCTGAGGCTGGCTTTGAACTCACTGTCCTCCTGAGTCAGCCTCCCGAGCCACTGGGATTACAGGTGTGTGTGCAATCGCACCCAGTTTATAATGTTTTTATTCTTGTTCAATATTCATGTATCCTAATTTGTCTGCTAAAAAGACCTAGATGTAATGCCAACCCAGTAGAATAAGCACCATCAGTGCCCAAATTGTGGTTTCTAAATCCTGTTTCCAAGTCCAGGGCTCACTGAAGGAAAGGCATGGCTTATTCAACATCTTGGGCATGTCATGTGTAAAATACACCTGAGAAGGTCTCAGAGACTAATGGGGACCACCAATGTGTATGGGGTTTCTTCTAGGAGTGACAAACTATTCTGCAATTAGTGGTGATGGCTGTACAATGCAGGGAATGACCTAAAAACTACTGAATTACACACTTAAAGAGTAAGTCTTATGGTATGTGAATTATGTGCCATCAAAAGTGTTACAGAAATATCATTTAAATAAATTATTCTTAAATTCAAACCAGAAGAAGACTCATGAGATCCACTGTCATATCATTGCCACTGTGCAGACTATGTGAGTCAGATCCTTGAGATATCTCCAAGATCTCCCTGCCTTTAGAATGAGCTGCACTCCTGAGACAGTGCTTCTGCAGTCAAATCCTGCCCTCTCAACCCAACATGTTTTTGTCATGTTTACTGGAGGAAAGGAAAAGGACTGAAGCACCAATTTCAGCTTATTAAAATTACTCTCAAATGTTAATGTAGTACTTAGCAGGATGTACCTGTACTCATTAATACTCTCGGTGGGTTTTTAACTGGTAAAGGCAATGTAAAACTGGTGCTTGTTTGCCTAGCATATGTGAGGCCCTGAGTTACATCCCCAGCACCATAACATAAGTAAACAAACAAATAAATAAATAATTGAAGATTAGGAGATGGGGGAATTTCCAACTTGTACATTAAAAAAAAATGAATGAATTTTTTAAATTGGCACTTATTTTGAAAGTCTAATTGTTATAGGCCAGGCTATATGTGCAATGACCAAACAGACTCCATTTTACCCTGAGAATCCACGTCATGCAAAAAATGCTTCTCCCATGGGAAAGCCCCGCCTCTGTACCCATCAACACTTGCTTAGCATAGCATGTTTGGCAACACAAATGGCAATTCTTATACAATGTAAAATTGTTCTGTCCTTGGTTCCCATTTTTCTTGGACCTGTCAGAGATTGGTTGTCTAGACATTCTTTAACTTGTACTAAACTAGGGTCATTTTGACCCACTTTCCCTTCTGCTTATGATTTTATATCTCATGACGTTTGTTTATGGTTTTGAATCATAGCAACAACCACTTATGATTAATATGGTTTTGGACTATAAAAGGTATACTCAAACCCTGGGAGGGAGTTAAAGAATGTAGATTTTGCAGCTTGCCCGTTGGCCTGCCAGCTGGTAGATCTGGACTGCCAACTGGTGAATAAAGATGGTTCCATATCCTGCTTTAAGATTGACTCAGTAATTTATTGTAATCTCACCATAACATAATGAATGGGTTCCAAGAGTGTTGTGAACCTGTGCGTAATTACGTGCAAATGGACATTATTCTGGAGAGAATCTTCATGAGGTTAAGAACCACTGGAATAAAAGAAAATTATGTGTAAATTACATATGCTTTAATTTTAACAGCATGCCTGTAATCCCAGCTGCTTGGGAGGCTGAAGCAGGAGGATCACAAGTTCTAAGCCAGCCTCAGTGAGGCCCTAAGCAACTTAGTGATACCTTGTCTCTTTTTTTACATTTTATTTAAAATATAAAAAAGAGGGGATGTGGCTCAGGGGTTAAGCACTCCTGGGTTCACACATCTGCACCAAGAGAAAGTGAGAGGACTGGAGCAATGTCCTAGCTACCATGAAGAAAGCAGCTGCCAAGCAGGGCTGAGCCCCTCCTCCTGCCTGTGCACAGGAATGTGTACTGAAGTAGTTATGAGTAAAATACCTATTCCCAGGGATTCATTATACTGTTCATAGACTGATAATTATTGAAATTGGAACCATCATTTTTACTTTTGAATACACTTGATAATTTCCATAATGAAAACTTGAGAACAACTATTTGAGTTCAAAATCCAAAACTGGAAGTAGTATTGCACACCTGTGATCTCAGCTAGTTTTATTTTAATTTATTATTTTAAAACATTTTCAGTTGTAGATGGATAGCATACTATGGGAGGTAGAGAACTTAACTAGCATGTGTGAGGCTCTGGGTTTTGTCCAGTGCTGCCAAAAAAAAAAAAAAAAAAAAAAAAAGAGCAAACACTCAAAAAAGAAAAAAAAAAACTAAAAGAGAAAAACAAAAAATTCAGTATACAATGGTCATGAAGACATTCTCTCAATTGTAGATTGTAGAACATTCAGATAATACTTCCCATAACCTTCTGGAAATAATAGATTTGCAAAGTTCATACAACTTGGAAATTCATTTTTCAAACCTCAGGATGCACTTGGATGTCCAGGGGGAAAGTGTAAGAAAGGAAAATTATCCCACTTAACAACAGCAGGAAGGCAGCTAGTGTTGCCACTATAAGGGCACTTCCAACTTCCTGAACATCTGACTTGAAGGGCACATGGAAAGACGAAGGGAATTCAATCCCCTCCATGCTTATGATGGAATAGTAATTCCAGAGCACAACAATTAAGATACAGCCACTAGCAGTGATGTTCAGAATTCCTGAAGCAACGAATGGATTGCAGGTAACGTTCTTCTGAAGGATTCCCATATACACATTCCTCAGGGCAAGGATGATAAAGGCCTTCCCCAAGAGCCCCAGGATGTTGGCAGCCAGCAAGAGGTGCTGACCAACACAAATGTTGGGTGGAAGGAAGTCATCATGGTAGGTGTATCGGTAACACATTTTGGCTTTGCTGGTGTTACTTTCATGGTTGTAAATGCATACTCTCCACATTCCCACACAGGTAACACCAGAGGAGGCGAGAAGAGGGTGGTTCATGTACCACATTCGCCACTCCACGAGGCCCATGGAAATGCCAGACAGGATCCATCCTACAGTGGCAATAGCAAAGCCCGCTACTTGGCAATTGGCACTACTGACGAGCCAGACCATGGCAACAGCATATATAGTTCAACTGCAAACAAATACAGGGTATCATGAGTGTGGTATCCTCTGGCTAGTATAGCCCCCTATGGGGGAACAGTACTCAGACAGAAGGAATATATTCAAGAAAGGAGGCATTTTCCCTCTCAATCAGCTGCTGGGAGTGCAGGTTGAGCAAACTTTGTTTAGGGCTATGTGGCAATATTTGCCCAGAGCTTTAAAATATACAAACCCTCAATCAGTTCCACTTCTGAGCATTGGTTCAAAGTCATAATTAAGTCTGGCCAAAACATTATTCACAGATATGGTCAGTACAGCACTCTTTGTAATACTGAAAAACAGGAAACTACTTTACGTCTAACAATTAGTTAAATCATTTATGCTTCCAGCCACTCTATCGAGTTATGTGCCGACATTAAAACTCTCGGAGGGCTAGGGTTGTGGCTCAGTAGTACAACGCTTGCCTAGCAAGCGTGAGGCACTGAGTTCGATTCCCAGCATCACATAAAAATAAACAAATAAAGTAAAGGTATTGTGTTCATCTTCAACTGAAAAAAAAAAAAAACTATCAGTGGAGGGGCTGGTGTTGTGCTTGTCTAGCATGTGTGAGGCACTGGGTTTGATAATCAGCACTGCATATAAATAAATGAATAAAATAAAGGTCCATCAGTATCTGAAAATAAATTTTAAAAAATCAGTGGAGTCATACAAGTTATAATATTTTGTACTTGGCTTTTTTCACTTAGCACAGTGTTTCAAGGTTCACCCTGCTATAGCATGTGTAAGTGTATCACTTTTTAGTATCCAGTAGTATTCCTTTGCATGATTTGTTCACTCATTTGTCATTTTTAGAATTTAAATTAGAATTTAGATTAAATTGAATTTAGATTGAATTCCCTACAAATGGGTTCCATGTTTTGCCTGTCTTAATGTTACTATACACATGCATATATAAAACTATGCACATATTTTCATTTCTTTTGGGTAGATGCTGAGGAGTAGAATTGGCGGATCATATGTAATTGTGTATGTAACTTTTCATTAGAAATGATTAAGGTATGGGCTGCACCATTATGCTCCCACTAACAATGTATGAAGGTTCCAGTTTATTCATGTCTTCTCCCACATTTGGTATTTATAGTCTTTTTGATTATAGCCATTCTAGTCATCATTTTATGTGACCAAAAGGAAGATGCTCACAATACACCAACAGCATGTTACAAAATAGTAGTTTTAATATAATCATAGACATGAATTATACCACTGGAAGGCTATATGCTGTTACTAAGAGAAGTTTTTAAAGGATTTCAAGGATTATGAGGGGTTTTTAAAGCTATTGGTGTTGTGAAGCATTCCAAATATATGGAAAAGCACACAAAATCTAAATGCATACCTTAATGGCTTATCACTTGGAAAACAGCCATATAGCTACCACTCTGATAAAGTTATATACCACTTCCTTCCTTTTATTTTTTAAAATTAATCAATTTGTTCTAATTTGTTATACATGACAGTAGAATATATTTCAATTCATATTACACATATAGAGCACAATTTTTCATATCTCTAGTTGTGCACAAAGTAGAGTCGCACCATTCATGTCTTTATACATGTACTTAAGGCAATGCTGTCCATCTCATTCCTACCCCCACGCCCCCTCCCTTCTCCTGCCTCCCCTTTGCCCTATCTAAAGTTCCTCCAATGGAACTCCCATGCTCCACCCCCCATCCCCATTATGGATCAGAATCCACTTATTAGTGAAAACATTCAGCCTTTGGTTTTGGGGCATTGACTTTCTTCACTTTCATGATGTTCTACAACTCCATCCATTTACCATTTCCTTGCTTTTCTTTATAGTTGTATCACCTCAGTATGCATCCTAAACATCTTAATAATTTTGCCTGTTTTTCAAAATGGGAACCATGTGGTAGGCGTTCAGGTGTGGACTGGTTTTTTCACTTGATAGTGTTTATGACACTCAGATTATGATTTTTAAAATATTTATTTATTTATGTCATGCTGGGAATTGAACTTGGGGCATAGTGCATGCTAGCCTAGCACTCTACCAACTGTGCTATATCCACAGTCTAAGATTATGATTTTTAATAGTGCGTAGATATTCAGTACTTTTAGATATGTCTGTCATGAGCATGATAGTTTTGAAATAAGAATACAATAAAAATACTTCATTAAAAAGTTGTCAAGCTGAGGTTATGGCTCAGTGGTAGTGCCCTTGCCTGGCATGCATGAGGCACTGGGTTCAAGTCTCAGCACCACATATAAATTAATAAATAAAGGTCAATCAACAAATATTTTTTTAAAAGTTGTCAAGCAATAGAGGATTAATTAATTCTAGTACATACAGATACTTTAGTACCTAGGATATATTACAGTAATCCATTCTTTATAATACTTACCGAGAGTTAAAACAGGAGAGAACTAAGGAAATGTCAATCTCCAACTTCTTGGAACCAATTTGGATGGACAAATCCAAGAAGTGGGGTCAGAGTGCCTGCGCATTGATGATCCCAGTAGTGTCACTGACAATAGGAATAAGGAAAATCGGGAGGTCACAGGCATGTGAAGCAATGGGAGCTGCTTAAGTAAATTCCATAATTCAACATGGAAATCCTCAGAAATGTTTTAATAACAGGAAATCCTCACTATATGCTAAGTAAGAAAAAGGATGCAAAAGAATGTACAGACATGTATATTGTCTATCCTCATATATGTGACTGTATATGGCCTGTGTTTTTGTTTCTTACATGCCTCCACACATACACATGTAAAACTTTGGAAAGCAGGACTTCCAAATGTTGTCTCTTGTAAATACTTTATTTCCTACAACTTCTTTTGTGTTCCAATATTTCAGCAGTGAAGAGATGCCACATACAAACAATGCTCTATTTGGGGAAAAGTGTGTATTTTATGGGCTTTATTATTTTATTTTATTTACCTTTTTATTTAAAGGTACCCTTTTCATGTGCCCAGGAGTGGAGGAATGTGCACCAGGACTCCACAAATGTCATTAACTTGAAGCCAGCTATTTATTAAATGAAAAGAATGTAACTCTCAGGGGAAAAGAAAAGACCTGAAGACATCCTCATTTTCAGAGGCAGCATTTAAATGCAACATGGTGGCATGCCTGTGTGCACAAGGGCACACAGCTGCCATGTGCTCAAAAACATGGTCCCTCCAGGAACTGCTGGTCAGTGAGGGGAAGATGTGTAAATATGTGGATCACAAAACATGCCGACGGTTGATGTCATAGCTGGGGTGTGAGGGGATTGGCTATAGGACCACTGAGGCAGGGTCAGGGGATGCAGGTCATCATTGACTTGGAATCATTCTATCAGACTTTTACTGAGTTGGACAAATCATTGGATTTATCAGGAACCAATTTAGGAGAGAACTGACTATTTAATAAACCCAACAGTATGTCTTCTGGCATTCAATTTTTTAAGAGTTAAAACCACATTGGACAGATGAAAATTTTTCCATTCAATTTCCATGCTTTCATTGTGTTCAAACAAATATGGGAATGGTGTGTTAGTCAGTTTTTATTTTGCTGTGACAAACAGAAAAAAAATGAAAATAACAATACAGAGGAGGAAAAGTTTATTTTGGCTCACAGTTTCAGAGGTTTAGTCCGTGGTCGGCCAACTCCATATCTCTGGGCCCAAGATGAAGCAGAACATCATGACAGAAGGGCATTACAGAGAAAGTAGCTCAGAACACAAAGACTGGGAAGCAGAGAGGGTGTTCTACTCATCAAGGACAAAATACAAACCCCAAATGCACATCCCAAGTGATCCTCTACCTCCAGCCACCCCCTACCTGTTTATAGTTACCACCCAGTTAATCCCTATCAGTGGATCAATCCACTGATTAGATCTCAAAATTCATAATCTAATCTTTAACCTCTGAACATTCTTGCATTGTCTCACCCATGAACTTTTGGGGGACACCTCATATCTAAACCATAACAGATGGACTTTCCCAAAGAGGGGAGTCAGCCCTAGGGTGGTCTCTCTTGAATGTTCTGCTATTGCTTATCTCTGTTTCTCCCCCAACCAAGTGACTTCCCTTGGGATTTGTTCTGATATCATTAATAGTAGCTCCATGTCTTTTGACCTTTGAGAGACTTCACTGCTGAGTACTGTCATCCCAGGGCAAATCCACAACTCGCCAGTGAGAAAACAAGGCCAATATGTACATCTATGGACTAATGCAGTTGTGGAGACTCGAGTCCAAACCCTATATTCTCAAGGTACTATTAATCAAGGATTTCAAATGATTCCATTTCCAGCTACATCTTCCATTACCACCTCTGATACCTAGGCAACGACTTGGGTAGGCCAGATGGTTACTAGGTTTACCATCTCAACCTAGGCTTATCATTGGAAAGCTGGGACTAATGTTGACTTTTAAAACTTGATTTTTTTTTTTTAGAAAAAGTTTAAACTTATTTAAAGGTTGCAAAGTAGACCTGAGAATTCTTGTTTAATCTTTACCCAGCTATTCCCCAAATAGAGATCTTAACATTAAGATGTTAAGTAACCATGATACCATTACCAAAACCTAGATGGTAAATTGATGTGATACAGGTTGAATTCTGTCACTCTCCCCTCTTTCGTCTAGTTGAGGACCCAATACAGAATCCCACCTTATGTTTGCTTGGTCTCAATATTCTTAAAGACTGCTAGTTATTTTGTAAAATGTCCACCAGTTTTTTATTTGCCAGATGTTTATGACTGAAATGAACATTAGCATTTTCGTTAAGACAACCCAGAACTGACATGTATCCTTCACAGTGCATCATATCCAGGGTCCATGATTCTATGTCTTATTGTTGGTGATGGTCTCATGGCCAAGGAGGTGCCTGCTGATTTCTCCATTGCAAATTTATCTTTCTTTGCATCTTATCTTCCTCTTGTATTTAATAACGTTCTTGGGGAAATTATTTTGACATTAGCAAATCCTTTCTTCTCTTTTACAAACTAACTTTAGCATTCATTGATGAATCTTTCCTAAAACAATTATTACTGTAGTATTCTTTTTTTTTTTTCATAATACTTGGGATCAGATCCAGGGCCTCATGCATACTAGGCAAGTGCTCTACCACTGAACTTCTCCAGCCCTTTTTATTTTGAGACAGGGTCTTGCTAAGTTGCCCAGACTGGCCTTAAACTTGCTACCCTCCTGCCTCAGCCTCCCAATTGTTGTGATTTTCTAATGTTGATTTTCTATTTCTAGGCCTTACATTTATCATTTCCTTCTGTAAGAAAGAATCATCATTTGTCTCCCTTTTAGTTGTTGATGTCAGTATGAACTTGAGGCTATTTATTTTCTTCTCCAAGTTAAAATTCAATGCTACCATTGTTTATTCTGTATCTTGACTTGTGTCAGCTTTGGCCAGTGGGAGATTTTCCCATGTTTGCTCCTGTGTATGTATGTATGTATGTATATTTTAGATACACTTTTTTATTGGTCAATTACAGTTATTATACATAATTGTAGAATTGTTACATATTTGTACATGCACACAATAGAACAATTTTAATTTGGTCACTTTGATTCCCTATACCTTCCCTTTCCCTCTTTCTTTCCTCAAGTCCCTTTACTCTAGTTTACCAGTCTCCCTTCTATTTTTATGAGATGAGCATAGCTGTATTCTTTCTGGAGCACTTCTTTACTTTCCAGTATCATAGGTTAATGCTTGTAATTTCCTGTGTCCTGACAGAGGAAGGAATCATTATTCTTTTAAAAAGAGTCCCAGTTCCTTTTGCTGGAGAACAATAGGACCCAATTGAATTATGTCGACATGCTAAACAGGGCTGACTGGTGTTAGTTTCATAGGGTTCCAGGGGCTTATAAACCAAATGCCTTAGTTTGACTAACATCCACTAGGAAAATGGCTCATCAAGCTGAATGGCACTTGATTGTCGAATAGGTATTGCACACTTAATATGCCCTAACAAACTCCATGGCTCTCTCTGGGCCTCATCTCTTTCAAACAGCTTCTTCTTAATTGGGCTTTTCCTCACCTGTCTTTCAGAAATGGCACTTCCTATGATAGTGCTCCCCACTCCCTCCCTGCTTTACTTTGTCACCACCCCAGATGTATGGATTTGTTTTCTTCCTTCCTTGTTTCTGGTCTTCCTCATTCTTACCTGTTTACTCATCACTGTGCAGCAATCTGTAGACATTGCTTGGTGCAGAGAAAGCGTGGGTGAATGGATGTAGGAATGGCGGACTTCCTAGATGCAGCAGTGGCTCCTGATTCCCTCTAGTGAGAGCAGCATGGCAGGCACTGGCCACAGAGAATGACTTCCTGCCTGCTGGCACTTGGCCTCCTTCATGGTGATGCCCAGTTACTTCCTTTTCCCTGCCTTTTTCCTTGAAGACTGCAGACACACCAGAGTGGGGTGAGTCCCTTTGCTTCACACCTGTTCCATACTGTTTGTATTTCTCACAAGAACTTACATGTCAGCATTAGTGGTTGAACTGTGTCCCCTAAAAAGATACGTCAAAGTCATAGTCCCTAGGCAATCAGAATGTGAGTGTTCTTGGAGATGGGGTCTTTACAATAGTAATGATGTTGAAATGGGGTCATTAAGGAGGACCTCAATAAAACACAGCTGGTGTCCTTAAGAGATGTACAGAGGGAAACATCTGTGGAAATCTATTATGTTATGTGCACGTACCTCCCTGGGCACTGGGAAGCATGGAGGAGCAGCTCACATGTCCCACTCAAGGAAAATTCGTCCTGGAAAGAGATTCTTTTAAGTGAAAAATGGAGATCAAACAGGCATTAAGCCAAGTACTAACACAGGCTACAGGAGAGCAGAAGATGGAGAGAGGAAGCACAGGTGGGACAGGAGAAGTTCTCAGAGGGAACCAAAAGGAAGAGTCCAAGTGTTAGAAATGGGATGGAGGGAGACCACTGTATGCTTGGGACGTGCCCTGAAGGGCAAGGTCAAAACTGACAGTTAATCCATAAGGCAGTGAGTTGCAGGTGTGGAATGAAAAAAGGGGGAGGCAGGAACAGACATTGCAGCCATCTGTATATTCTTGTGTGTGTGTGTGTGTGTGTGTGTGTGTGTGAGAGAGAGAGAGAGAGAGAGAGAGAGAGAGAGAGAGAGAGAAAGATATTTCTGTTATCAGAAATCCCTTCTAATAGAATGATCCTGACAGGTACCATGTTTTATAGCCATCATTCTCTTTGGCCAGATAATCCTGAACAAATTATTTTGAAGGGACAATTTAACTGGCACATCATTGGGGATCCGAGAGTGAGGCTGAGTGGGTTTCAGACTGTGCATTAGCATTTCTTTTGTGATGATGCTAGAAGCTGCCTTGAGTGGTGGGGGCTGCCGGGAAGCATTTAAATGTGCAAGGTCATTGAACTGGTTGTTCAAGAGGGAGATTCAAGTGTGTGGAAGCCAGGGACTTCAATGCTGCCTCAGTTGGCACATGCATAGAAGTTGGAGAATGTTTGAGGGAAAGGAAAATTAGTTCATAAATTAAAGCTGTGGGCTCCCTCTGAAGTTCCAGGACCAGGAGAGGAGGGCAGAGAGGTAGGAAGGAGTCCACTGGTGTTGTTCGAACACCATTAAAAAAGTCACTTTGTGTTCAACTCAAATCAGCAGCAGCTACAGATCTGTTCTGCATTCCAGCCCCAATCCTCCTTCAGAAAAGCCAAAGGAGGATGAGTGCATTCAGATATTTCCTCAGGAGAGTCATGGGAGTGGGTGGCTAAGGTGTTTCACAAGGCAGTGATGAAAGCAACACCCCCTGCATGCAGGTGGAACAGGAGCACAGGGAGGACTGTATAGATCCTACCATGTCCCCCTAGCCTAGGAGAGAGATCCAAGTTCAAAATGCAAAGTCTAGTTTCTACTGAACACATCTCTTTCACATCCTAATAAAGTTGTCAAACCACAAGCTGAACCATCATAAATCAAAATCCTAACTCAGAGATCATGTGTACGGATAATAGAATATCATTTCTACTTACAGCCTAAGAAAGGAAGAATATTCTGACACACGGACGAACTGGGAGGACATTGTACATTGTGAAACAGTAGTCACAGAAGATCATCAAATGATTCCACCTAAATGAGGCGCCTGAAGGACTCACATCCAGAGAGACCGGAAGTAGGATGTGGTTACCCTGGGTCAGGGCAGGAAGGAATGGGGAGATGGCATTTAATGGGAATACAGTTTTGTTTGGGAAGGACAGAAAGTTCTAGAGATGAATGGTGGTAACAGTTGCACAACAATGTAAATGTACTTCATGACACTGAACCATACCCTTAAAAATGGTCCAAGTGGTGAATGTTATGTTGTGTATATTTCTCTGTCTCTCTCTCTCTCTCTCACACACACACAAGAATATACAATGAAGGACAAATCTGTACTAACCAGCGGCATACTCTTCAAGTGAACTGGAAGCTCAGGATGATGATCAGTGACTTGGGCCAGCAGGACAAGGATGAGGCTCCTCTTAGGTCCCTCCTGGCTATTCGTGCTGGCTTGTTGGTTCAGACAGCAATGGGGTCCCATCCACACCAGGGATAAGGAGGTCCAAGACCTTCTGTTCCACCTTCTATTGTCACATTCTACCACCTATTGTCTCACCTTCCAAGTTCTCACTTGCTAGTTCACGAATGGCAGGGTAGCTGCCATCACTCTATGGATCCGGGTGCTGTCTTTGTTTTTTTTTTTTTTTTTGGTCTTCATCATGGGTCCTTGTGATCGGTTAGCCTTCATGGGGGTGGGTATGTGTATTAATGGATCACAGGAGTCTACTTCCAAGACAATCTGACTGAAATGTCTCCCATCACTTTCTTGTGCCTCTCACCCAAAATTGTTTCTAACAGGCTTGAAGGTAATGTCATTTTTATTTTTTAAATTATTTTGTGGTATTGGGATTGAACCCAAAGACTCTCTACCATTAAGCTACATCCCCAGTTCCCACCCACCCCCGCCCTTTGAAAAACTTTTAAGAAGGATGTCGATGGCTGCCAAGGCTGGCCTGGAACTTGAGATCCTTCACCTCAGCCTCCTGAGTCACTGAGATTACAGGCATGCCCACAGTACTCAGCAGTAAGGCCATCTATTTGAAAGGCAATGGCAGCAGAGTGAAGTGACACATGCCTGTAATCCCAACATCTTGGAGACTGAGGTGGAGGATTGCAAGGTCAAGGCCAGCCCTGGCAATTAATGAGACTCCCCAACTCAAAAAATCAAAGGGGGCTGGGGGCAAAGTTCAGTGGTAGAGTGCCCCTGGGTACAATCCCCCATATTGCAATAAGTAATAGGAAAAGGCAATGATGAGTGGCATCTATATGTCAAAGCCCACCAACATCACATCAGGAAACATACTGTTCAACTCATGGGAAACAATCTCCTTCTGGTTTGGGTCTTGAATCATAGGCCTGATTGAAACATGTCCACATGGGTAAGACATGAATACATGGAAGGAGAGCCCTAATTGGTGAGAAATAGACTTCTAAGATTGGAGATGGCTTCAAGTGAAGTTTCTGTAGGAAACACAGCTGTGAAGTAGGCAAAGTACATCAGCAAGGCAGGACTCGGGACTGAATGTTAAACAGAAGTCAAAATTCAATGAGAATGCTTTGTTACAGTATTTCTACGATAAGGAATTTATCCCAAGCAAATGATCAGAACTATGTATGAAGATATGACACAAATTATAACTAGGACAAAAAGGGAAAAAAATCCTTTTAGATACACTTAGAATATAAGTCCAATAAGCCATATTATGCCCTTAAAATAGGCAAGTACACAGTCACTATACTGAACTATCAAGAAAATCACTCCAACTGTTGCTATGTAAAAAAGCAGATTGCAAAAACATGTGGCCAGCCTATGTCTGATTTCTTAAAAAGTAAAAAGCAAAAGGGAGAAATGTGGGGGGAAGCATGAGAAGAAGGGAAGATTGTGTGGATATGTTACCTCTCGCAGCAGGATGGTTAATTTAAGGATGCTGAGATTGGGGGTTATCTTGGATTTTCTGAGTGGGCTCCCTGACACCATAAGCATTGTTGTAAGAGGGAAGCAGGAGGGTCTCCTGGTGGAAGAGATGAGACAATGGAAACAGTTGGAGAGAATTAAGATGCTAAGCGGCAAACTTGGTAAGTGTAGGAAGAAGCCATGAGAAAGGAATGGAGTAGTCTCTGGAAGCTGGAAACAAATTGTTTCAGAGTCTCAAAGGACAGCCCTGCCAACACCTTGACTTTAGCTCAGTAAGGCTGATGTCAGACTTGACAGACGTCTGATCTTGAGAATGGTAATAAATTAATGTTCTAAAACACTAAGTTTATAGCAATTTGTTACAGCAGTCACAAGAAACGAATTCAGTGCCAGTTTCTGGCTGAGGTGGTAAGCAACTCTGCCTGCTCTTTGTTGTCCTACAATGTTTATTTTTCTGTAACAACTATTGAGAAACAACTCGAGACTCATGAATTCACCTCCAGGGTCTAAACAACTGTGATTTCAGGAAGCCACTAATGGGCTGGGGGTGGTGATTTGGAAAGTATCCCCTATAGAAAATGGGGTACTACTCAAATCACAGCTTGGACAGCACTTCTCTGACATCAACACACTAATGTTAAAGCAGGACATGTCCAATCAGAGAGGAAACAGGGGCTCAAAGATGCTAGGACACCTGCTCATGTCGATGCAACTAAGTAGTGACACAGGTGGCTTTGCTCCAGAGAAACTGTCTTTGTGGCTTTGGATGCTTTGGTGCCACTCCATTGGATGTGCTTTGGTTACTGGAAAGTCAGCAGGTGTGACATGACCAAAGCCATAACAAGCACCTTCATGACTGGACTTGTTCTGTTATGTACCCGCCAAGGCCATGCCCAGGCCTGATTGCTGGTACCAGGAGGAAGAGGAGAGGTCCGTGGGGTACAGCCCAGCTTGGATCAGTCACTGATCTACAAACATGTGAGCTAAGTCAATACTGTGCACTCTACACCGTTGAGATTTCATAGTTACTTGTTACACACCAGTACTGATGCAAGAGCTAATTGATACAACCTGTGTTTCAGACTTTTTCTGACTACAACTGATTAGCCTTAACCAGTCAGGCAAGATACAAGCATACAGTCAATACTAAAGTTTACTCAAATGGCTTAAGAATCTGATACATGGTGAAGATATAAGAGTGTGTGTTTTTTTTCTTTTGATGGTGGGGATTGATCTTGACATGACTCCCATGTGCTGTACAAATGAGCTACACCCCAATATTCTGATGTTTTTAAAAAATCTGCAACATAGGTAAATCAAAGACATGCTCCATTCACTCAAAGAGACATTATTTATTTAGTTAAAATCAAGCAAGATGATCTGTTGATAGAAAGTGTCAAGCATGAAATCTGCACACATTTGCCACTGTGGACTGCTGGACACAAGCCACAGACAATACCTCTGACCAAAAGAAAGCTTGCTACACAGAGCGTCCCACAGCTGTGCTATGACAGAGGGTGAGGATCAGCCACCACCTACGAATGCCCAGGGCCAATCAATAGCACCAGATTGTTTTTATATGTAAGAACATCACTATATACAAGATATGTACACCGCTCACTGGAATCTTTGGGTCCCCGCTAACCAGATACTTAAGAGGCAAACAGGGTTACAAGATGAGAAGGTTGTGATTATGTGTGCTTTACCAAAAGGATACTAGAGCACTATGTATTGCTGTGTAGAAGAAAGTCCTAAAAAAGACACAAAAAGGGCTGGGTGCAGACACACACATTTGATTCTTCACATTTTACACACGTATCATTAAAATGATCACAATACTGTATGTGAGGGGAAAGGATCACAGGTAAAAAGCTTTGTCTAAATTAAAAATACAACATTCTAAAATTACTTGAGGGGGTCTATCGACAGTCAGCTTCGGCTTGTCTGCCTTGACTGACATCCACAGCAAGGGGCCACCAGGTGGGAAGGGGCAAGATGCCACAGAACAATGGCAGGGCAGGGACGTTTCAAGTTAGAAGTAGCTGAGTTCAACAGGAACAAACCCTTCTGAAGAGGCCTTCAGCCTTTTGGCATGTGTAGGATGCCACAAAGGCAAGGTTTATTGCCTGCATCATGGAAGCTTGCCAGTTTGGACTCTCACAGTGCCTCTGGAGCCCAGCTCAGCAATTCTGGCTCAGGAAGTGTGGATTCACGTTCTTTAAGACATGCGCGCATGTGTGTGCATGAGCAGATATGTGTGGGTGTGTGAATACGTATTTTGGGAAGGTTATGGTCACTGATAACAGAGGAATTCTCCGCACCTGCTAGAAATTTCTTTTAAGGGATTAAGGGGAAATTAAGACTCAAAGGATCCTTTGATAAAATAAATGCTCTAATATGCCCTAAACATCAAGTCATCCAAGGGACTTGCTTACCATTAACCATGCATCTAGTCCAATGAAGATGTTCTGAGGAAACACACCAGATCTACAATTACTACATAAAATAAGTAATAACCAAACCACCAGCGACTGAGAATCTTTTCAATGTGCTTATTTGCCATGCATATATCCTCTTTGGTGAAGTGCCTGCCCAAGTCTTTCGCCCACTTTTTAAATTGGGCCGTTTTTTCCCCCCCTACCATTGGGTTTGGGGAGTTCTTTGTACATTCTGGATACAAATCCTTTGTCAGAGACATGGTTTGCAAGTGTTTTCTCCCAGTCTATGACTTGTCAATTGGGAATCGAGGCATGAGTATTGTTTTAATGAGTAAGACTCTCTTTACAACCAAGACATAGGGCACAGAATCTTTAAACACTATGGCAGAAAAAGATCAAGTGTGGGAATAGACAGTCCATAGAACCTCTGAAAAACCAGAGGAAGAAGTCTTCCAGTACAAGGAATGCAGCCCTCAGGCAACAACAGACTTGGAGGACAAAAGAGAAAACAAGCCAATTATCATTAATGATCATATGCACACAAAGTTAATGTTCTGGGTGGAAAAGTCATTTAAAAATATTCCATAGGTTTTGGGAAACTAACAAGAACATTATTACTGGACATACTTTTAACCACGTAATTTTACTTGGCTGGAAAACATTATACTGATGTCAGTGAGAACTACAGGTATTTGTTCTGTGTGTGGGTGTGTTTTAAAGCATGCATGCGATTTAAGTGGCAATTTTAATATTCGAATGAATGCACCCAATATGTAGGTTGTTCATTTCACAGCTGGTTTTTAACCATTAGGAAACCTTCCACCTTTCCCATACATTAATTAATTATCAGCATCATCATCATGAGTTTTGCTGGGTCAGGTAACATCATCAGATGATAGAGACAACAGATGACCACACTGTTGGATGAGCAAGGACAAAACACAGCAGCCCGTGTCCGGGTGAGTCACAAGAAAAGTGCGCCAGGATCTCCCCTCTCAGGCACCCCCAGGACATGCTTGGTGACTTCCCGGAGCCGGTGTGGCATCCGAGGACAGGAGGAACGGCAGGCCCACTACTGAAAATGACCACGTGCATGTACCGCAGGCCCAGCCCACGTCCTCCATGGGGCCTCGCAGCCAGCAGAGGCCAGCTTCATGTGGAGTCATGCATGATACAAACTCTGCTCAGCATTCCAAAGCAAAATCAAAAAATTAAATAAACATCCCACACAAACACGGACATTATTGCTTTTCTACTAGCCACTGTGCTATACGGAGGAATCTCGCTCCGGGACATAAATACAGGCTGGGGTTTCCACTTGCATCCTTGGGAACGGAGCTTGAAGGATTTGTGTCTGACCTCTGCTGGGGACAGGTCTCTTATTTGCCTCTTTCGGGCTGCAGGCTGTCAAACAGGCACTTCAGCTGCTCTTCCCCGAGGTGTATTTTGTCTTCCAGCTCCCGCTGCTCAATGATGAGGGCCGACTTCATCTTCACAAAGTGCGCATAGTCTGCCAGGCTGTCCTCGCTGAGGTAGGCAGCCAGGATGTCAAACACGATGCGCTCGCGGCGGTCCAGGTTCTCTTTGAGTTCCTTGGCATCCTCATGCTGCTGGATGAGGACCCTCTGCTTCTCGAGCAGCGACTGCTGTTGAGGGACAGGGAGAGAAAGAAGTCTGTTGAGGGCCACGACTAAGGCAGGGGTTCCAGCTAACCCCCTGAAAACCAGGCAGCTTTGGGGGGGCTGGTCCCACAGCTGTCCATCAGGTTATCCAATGGAATCCACACAGAAATGTTCGGGAAATGGGCAGCATGAGCCCTGAGGTTGTGGCAGGCTCTTGCCTCAGTCCTCTGGGGAGCGGCTTAGGGGTCCCTGTGGGTCTCCTGCCACTGTCTGCCTCATTCTTCCTGTCTGCCTTGAATAGTCAACAGAAATCATGACGAGCAAAAGGGTAATCAGGTGACCAGAAACTCAGACTTCTGAGATGTTCATAAGGGGCAAACAAGTTGGGGATTTGGTGTCAAAGCCGTCTCCTGACAACACTGTGGGCAATTTGGGGAAAGGGAAATGGCCTAAAGAAATTCCAGAGTGGGATTTCTAAACCTTGTGCCAGAGAGACCCTGTGAGTGTACTGCCAGACAAGGACAAACTAAGGAGCAGAGTAGGATAGAAGGGAGGACTAAAAGAGGCCTTGGGATCAGTTCCCCTCACTTCCTACAAGGGCCCTCTTTTGGGAACCAGGAGACCCTGTTCCCAATACATGACACTCACAATCACTCTCTCTGCTCACAGAACACAGCTAGCTTCCCTACCCACTCCAAATTGAAGGAAAACTCAGAAAGGATGACATGAACGTTTTCTCTGTCTCCATATTCAGGCTGGCAGACGTCAACGTTCGCTTACAAGGAGCAAGTTTCTTCCTTTCTTTTTTGGTGCTGGGGTTGGACTTTGGGCCAAGCTCATGCAAGCCAAGCACAGGCTGTACCACTGAGTGGCACCCCCGGCCAGAGTTCCTGACTTTTACCTAAGCACCAGCGTATCTGTTCTGTTGCTTTGCGCTGTTGCAGTGGGTGCTGAACAGCGGCCAAAGGAAAGAACACAAGGACACGGTGGCACTTTGCAAGGTGCCAAACACAAAAAAGTCAGTGAAGAGGAATTATCACAATAAACAGTGTCCCAAACCAGGAACTGCCCTCATCATGCTACTCCTGAGGAATGCCCACAGCAACAAGCACTCACAGTGTCCTGCCAGCTTCAGTGGAACACCCAAGTCCTCGGGTGTGCGGAAGAAGGAGACCGTATATTTTCATGGAAAGAGACCAGGTCAGGCCAATTCATTCCAATCAAAAGGTAAACAGATGCTAACTGGTTCAAGGATTGCAGTTCAGGTTGTAAAAAATCAGCAGGCCTCATTAGTGCCTGGAAGCTACTGAGATGGATAGGGTGGTGGGCATTTTATTAATCATAAGGGTGATTATTTTGAAGGCCAACTGTGTGCAAACAATGAAATTAGATGCTTTTCTGATATTCATCCTATGAGGTAAAGCCAACAAGGTAGATATTATTCCCCTTATTTTGCATATAATATAATTAAAAGACCCAGTGAGAAATGTCCCCAGAGCAGCACACTTCAGGACTGGGAGAAATGTTAGACAAGCCCTTTACTTCTTTCTAGACCTCTGGACACACTGGTGCTAAATCACAGCAGCAGCAATCATAAAACACCATCAACAGCTGAGTCAGGAGGAGAAAAATCTCCGCCCATGGACATGGGTTCCAAGGAGAGATTATTGTGAGTAATGATTAGAGGGAATAAATAAAAAGATGTCAAAGAGAGACAATGTTCTTTGGGAGGGCTCCCAGCAGCTCTGCAGCCCAGTGACAATGGCTCAATTCTTTGCACTCCTACCCCAATTCCCTTCATCTAACATTCTCTTTCCCTACATTAAAAGGAAAGAGAGGTGGGTGAGCACTGGACATTTCAATAGCATCTTGCACTGGGAGGTGGACAGGCCACATATAAACAGTGCTAGGCTTCAAAGAGCTGACTTTCCCAACACCCCAAGGACAGCCTTCCCACAAGACTGCCCTGTTCCCATTTCCCAACTGGATGTGTCTATAGATACCCGGTCACCAGGAGATGGACTGTCATCCAAATTATTGAGGGCATTTTCCACCCGGGCCAGGCGGCCTGACAGCGAGAGCAGAAGGTTCACCACTTTGTCCAGGTCCCCGACGAACATCCGGAACTTGTCAAATTCATTGGGTTTACACACATCTTTCGCGATGGCCTCCACCTCGTCACCAAGTGCGTTGTTGGCCTGGATATCCTCCAGCAGGCTCTCCCGGGCTTCCCGGAGCACTTGCAGTTTGCGACTGATGCTGTCGATGAGTTCCTGCTATTGGGGCAAGGGTGGTATGGACATACTCATTAGCACTGCCCCAAGCCAGGCGCCCCTAGTTACTTTGACGCACATGCCATCTGGGTGGAATTCAGAACTGAGTGAAAATCAATTTTCACATTACCAAACAATGGAGGAATTTTATAAGATTAGAGGAAGGAGGAGGACTCCTGGCTAAATTATTGATATTTGATAAATACAGTGAATACATAAAATTACACAGATAAATAAATGAAAAATAAAGCTTATTCTCATTCTGTTAATGTCCTATCGGACAATACTGGAGTTGTCCCAGTTATTCACAGTAGAAGCCATTCCAACCTGTATCTTTGCAAGAATTCACATAGTCCATGTGATACTTTATGCTTTGTCCTTTGGAATTTTCTAAATTAAAGATTTACACACAAATTATTGAGTTTCATGTCTAGTACTAAAACCTAGGATTCAAAGTGCCCTCTACATATAATTAGCAATTAAAAATTAAGACAAAGGGATGTCAGCGACTGTAAAGGGTTGTCTTTTAATATAACATATTGACTTTGACTTGAAATGGAAACAAATGACTATTTTTTTTTTAATTATGGCAAAATATACATAAGACTTGCTATTTTTATTCCTGCCCCCTCCCTTTTCTTTTTAGTGCTGGAATATAACCCATGGCTTCACGAGGTGCCCCAGCCCTCATCTTAAGCAGTTTTAAAGTGTACATTAAGGATATTCACACTGCTGTGTAACCGTCACCAGTACCCACCTCCACAGCCCCTCCACCTTCCCCAGTAGAAACTATGTAAGTAGTAAACACTAACTCTAGATCCCAGCTCCCACAACAACATCGAGCGTTTTTTTAAAAGATCACAAAATGTGAAAGGTAGAGCAGGGATTGTATCCTCTAGGTTCAATCTGCCTTCTGTTGATCAGCATGTCTGGCTCTGCCACAGATTAAATGGTAAGCTGTTTTACAGCCAGCCAGTCTCACTGCTGATTAATCTGCACAATTCTCCTAAGAAGGACCACATGGAGTTTATAAATTTCTTTGGCTTTTCTAGGTCAGGATGTCAAGACATTTTCTCCTTACAATTAACAAAAACAACCCACCCCCGCAAACCAAACAGATATGAGTCTAGATTCATTTCTCCCTTTTTGCTCCCTCCCATACTGGGGATTAAACCTGGGGCCTCATGCATGCTAAACTCTTCTACACCCCAGCCCTTCTTTTATGTTGTGCTCACGTGTACATATGCATACACATTCTCCTGTGTGTCTGTTCACCAGACTATCTGCAGAGATTGTTTAAACCATATTCATTATGCCAAGTGAAATATGCCAGACCCCCAAAAATCTGATACGCAGAAGCTGGCCAAAATAAGGAAAAAAGAAAGTTGTGGGTGAGATGGAAGGCCGTGGTGGTTTCCATGAAAATAGGAGAGAGATCAGTGGATTAGAGAAAGGGGATTGTAGGGTGGGGGAGAGGAGGAATGCGAAGAGGGAAGAAGTGTGGAATGAATCTGAACAACCTTTCCTATGTATATTTACAAATATACCACAGTGAATTTCATCTTCAAGTATATTTATGATGCATTAATTAAAAAATATATATAAATATAAGAAAGATCACTAAGAGTAGAGAAAAGGAAATGGGGAGAATGAAGGGGAGGGAAAGGGAAAATACCAGTGACTGAATTGGAGGAAATTGTATTCCATGCTTATATAATTATGCCAAGATGAACCCTAACATTATGTATAACTAAAATGAACTAATAAATTATTTAAAATGCACCTTCAAATCCCATAGCTGAGAAAATGCCATATTTTAGATACTGATCATTTGAGAGAAAAGCACAAAACAGAAAGTATAGAGAACTTTCCAGATTCTTACCTGATGCCAGTACTGACTTAAGTAACTAATTTCAGTCAACGGAGATACCTCGGACAGAAGAGGACCCCTAGCCAGTGTTATATGTTTGTTTTGACGCAAGGGTGTGGCATGCTACGCAATATTCTACCATTGAGCTACCTACCCCCAGCCTCTTAATAATTATTCAGTGCTATCAACTGAAGAATGAATGTGATGAAGATCTCACACCAGTGCATGAAAACTGTCCTTCAAAACCCACCTCGACTGGACTGCCCTGAAACTGGGCACTCTGAAGAGTCTAAATTCCTTCTTTGATGTCTTATACAAATTTTTATTTAAAAATATATTCCTTTTGTTAAAGGGCCATTAAAAGGTACAGATACTGGCTTCCAAGGATTCTGAGACAAGACCTGACTCAGGGTTGCACATAAATATAAATGGCTCTCAACATCAGGCAGGGTGCTGAGGTTTCACCACTGTGGAATGTGCTGCCCAACAAGCCTACCCATTTCTTTTCTGTAGCACGTGGCATTCCAGAAGGCCAGGATAAGACTATGGGGTAGCCAAGCACATGCTGCCTCTACCTCTCCACTGAGATGGGCCAAAGCTTGGGGGTTGGCTCCCAGGACTCCTCTCTTTCTCCAACTGGCTTAGCCCCAGACACCCTTCTTTGGTTTCATTCCATGGACAAAGCAAGGCCTTTTCTTTCTGGGCTTTTCATTCACTTCCTTGTTTAAAAAGGAAGTTGTAAACCTCAGAGACCTGAAATTTAAACCGCTTCCTGAAGAATGCCTATAAGGTAGGCAGAGTCCACCTAAGCTACCCCAGATGTAAAAACTTACTTAGCCCACCTAGCATGATGCTTCCTTATAGGCCACCAGAATCTCTCATACATTGTATCCCTGCTTAAGAGCCCCCACTCCCTCACACTTTCATATGTTGACAGCATTTGAAGGCCTGGTATGGGAAGGTAATTAGGGTTGGGGTCATGAGAGTGGGACTCCTGTGATGGCATAAGTGGCTTTTTAAGAGGAAGGGAGATCTGAGCTAGTGGCCTACACTCTTACCATACAATGCTCTCCACCATGTTACAATGCAGCAAGAAGGCCTTTGTCAGGTGCCAGCACCATGCTCTTGAACTTCCAGCCTCCAGAACCTTGAGCTAAAATCTCTATTCTTCATAAATTTTAGTTGGTGACATACTGTTATAGCAATGGAAAATGGATCTCTCTCTCTCTCTCTCTCTCTCTCTCTCTCTCTCTCTCACACACACACACACACACACACACACACACACTCACATATAAAAGGAGGCTGGCAGTGTGGCTTAGTGGTAAAGCACTTGCTTAGCATGTTTGAAGCCCTGGGTTCTATCCCCAGCACTGCAAACATAGAGGACAACGTGCAATTGGGGTTTTGCTATTTTCCCTTATTAAGCAGCTATAGAGTAGGTAGCCAATCAAATCCTGATGTACACTATGCTAACTGGTAGACATACCTCTACTGGTGTATGCTCTGTGAACAAGCATGACATCATGAATGTGTGAGTACTGGACACGGGGGGAAAAAGAGTGTAGCAGGAGCCTGTCAAATCAAGGGAAAAAAATAGGACTGCAGAATTGCTGACAGCACAGAGTGCTGTGATTTATATAGCATGTACAATGGCCAAACATATGTTTATTCAACTGAAAATCTAAGTTGGCTTCGACCTCACAGTAACTCACTCTGTCCCAAAGCAGTCATTTCTGGTGAAGAAGGATCCCAACTCAGAGCAGAGGGACAGAGTGGCACCCAGATGGAGGTGGGTGGCATCCAGGCATCCACTTACAAAATCCATTACATCCTGTCTAAGACCCTGAACCCAGGGTCTTAGACAGCCTAATATAGGTAGTCCTCTATATTAGGCTAGAGCTAAATTGAAATGGTTCAGACTGTATGGTTTTACTTGTATGTCCTGCAGTTTTTATGGTGATGGGGATTAAATATAGTAACATTCTACCAATGAGTAATGTCCCCAGGCCTTTTAATTTTTTGGAAACAGGGTTTTACTAAATTGTCCAGGTTAGCTGTGAACTTGTGATCCCCTGCCTCAGCCTCCTGAGTAGCTAGGATTACAGCATGCACCCAAGCCTGGCTGACTTTTCTTGTTTTATGAGAAACAACTGAAAAAGTTTTCGGTTCTTTTTTTTTTTTTAAAAAAAGAGGAGATTTTGTGATCAGAATAAAGCAATGTTACCCTGAGCCAGAGTAACATCTCTAAAAGCCCCAAGTCCAAAACTCTCACTTTCCATTTCCCTATTTAATTCCTCGAACCAAAAAATTATTGTTTCCTAAAGTGAAAATAGTGCCCTTCATAATATATCTATCATGATTAAAACCAGTCAGTAATTTTTTAAAAATTAATTTTTAGTTGTAGTTGGACACAATACCTTTATTTTACTCATTTATTTTATGTGGTGCTGAGGATGGAACCCAGGGCCTCACACGTGCTAGGTGAGCACTCTACCACTGAGCTATATCACCAGCCCAGTAATATTTTTTAAATCACTAACGACATAGATTCTGAACATAATTGTTTACAAAGGTCTTGTTTTAAAAAACAAATCAGTATTTTTTTATACAAATTCCTTCCATTATGCTGGGTCCTCAGCTTGCATTAAAAGTACCGATCCCCTCCTACCCCAATACTGGTTACCTCCTTTTCTTACCCCAGTACTGATAATTATAGCAAACTCAAGGCCCTTAAAATAAACACCACATGCTGCCCTCTGAGCCTAGTTTTATTTGACAATGCCATAGTCTCTTTATGCTAAATATAACAGGTAATTACTCTAATGTCACATGTCTGGCTAGTGATACATGTGAAGGTTTAAAGCTGACATTTTAGCAGTGACATTGGCATTGATACAACTCTGTCCCTACAGTGACTGTCATGATTGTCCACAAATCGAGTACTATTTGTACCTCATCTCCAAGCTGACCCCTTGTCCACATAGCTCCAGCCCCTGGCCTCTTCTGCTTCTCCAAAAACTTGTTCCCAGGCTTGCCTGCTGTAGGGCCTCTGCACCCACCAAATCTCCTTCTGCCTCTATTAGACATCCCAGAGTTTGCCCCTGATGTCAGTCTGGTTCTCTCATTACAGTAACCCCCTCATTACAACCTCCTCTAGGTCACACTCATGTGTCTCTATGCCTTGACATAGTGAGTCAAGGATGTACAAACTTTCTGTCAGGGAACAGAAAATATTATTTTAGACTTTGCAGGCTATTAGATTACTGTTGTAATCAGTCAATTTTGCCATCCTATGAAAGCCACCATCGACCCTCTGTAAATGAATGGATGTGGCTGTGTGAATAAAACTTTATTTACATAAGCAGGTGGTGGGCCAGGTTTGCTATACCTGTATCATATATTTATCTTTGTGGTTGCTGTTCATCTCTCCCATGAGATGAGCAGAAGTATTTTGTCTACTCAACTCTCAAGGGCCTGAGTGAATTCTTAGGAGTTGAACACCTGATGGCTTTTGGCTGACAAGGTACTTTTTGATCCATTGTTTGTTTGATTTATGATCAAACATTGAGTTACAGATATTTGAAATTGATATTCAAGGAAGACAGGTGACTCACTGATGGTCAGACAATTAG
This sequence comes from Callospermophilus lateralis, assembly GCF_048772815.1. Classification (NCBI taxonomy): domain Eukaryota; kingdom Metazoa; phylum Chordata; class Mammalia; order Rodentia; family Sciuridae; genus Callospermophilus; species Callospermophilus lateralis. The sequence continues at coordinate 6,929,967 of NC_135326.1, forward strand.
GTCCCCTGGATTTTAATTGTGGTAGAAAGGAACTATCTATTTAACTTAAAATTAATTTATCCACTTTACCTAATTTGACATTGACTCTTATTAGAAAAAGATGGCAGAAAGACTCTTACAGAAAGATGAGAACAAAGAATTCATCATAAAGGGCTTTCTAAAGTTGTCCCACATTTCCTTGTCCTGCATGAAAGCTAAACACAAATGCCCTCAGAAATGTGGTGTAGAGTTTCTGCTAGGGTAGAAAAGTGTGGTCCCAACACCTCCTGCCTGCCTGTTTCCCTCAGCACATTTCGTTTTTTGTGAGACAGGCTGGCCTTGAATTCCTGGGCTCAAGCCATCCTCCTATCTCAGCCTCCAGGGCAAACTGGGCTCCAGATGCCTGCCACCACACCCAGCTTAAAGTATAATTATATTTTGGAATTCCTCTTTCCTACCTTCTTCACAGACAGGTCATGGTCCAAGTCACTCCCCGAGTACTCCTCAGGCTCCTGCTGCTCCTGCAGGTCCTTCATCTTGATCAGTAGCTCCGCCTTGGGGGCTGATGTGCTGTAATAGGTGGAATTGGTGGCCAGAGACACAGAGGCAGGCACACTTGGCTCTTCCTTCCTGGGTAAGGAGGTCAGAACTTCAATTAACTGCAACCAGATGTACAGACATGTCCCTGGGTTGTGACAAATAAAAGTTGGTGCTACCAGAAAGACACCAGCCAGGGAGATGAGGTAGCCAAAGAGGAGGAAAAAAGGTAGTCATGAGGTTAAAACTAAAACAAAACTCCTCACCAAATAGATACTTAGTCTATGAATCACAGTTTTTGTTTTTGGTTTTTTCCCTTTTTTTTTTTTTTTTTGTGTGTGTGATATATATATATATAAAAGAGAGAGAGAGAGAGAACACACGTGCATGCGTGTGTACTTACGCACATGCTTCCTGGTGCCAGGAACTAAACCCAGGGTCTTATACATGCTAGCTTTTACCATGGAGCTACACCCTAAGCCCCTAGTAAACTGAAATGCTTTAAAAAAAAAAAAAAAAAAAAAAAAAACTCTAAAGAATGAAAGAGCTGTTCAATATCCATCCCATCCTCAGCCAAGAAGCAAGATTTGTGATGTGCTTCAGAAAGATAGAAAGTCGAACAGACAGGCAGCATACAGGTTAAACAGAAAAAATAGTTGATAGGTCAATAGAAGACAGGAATAAAGGGAGAGAGAGAGACAGAAGACAAACAGATGGACAGATGGCCTCTCATACTAAGGCAGGGTTTCTCAGCCTCAGCACTAAGGGCATGTGGGTTGACAGAAGCATGCCTGGTCTCTTCTCACTAGATGACAGGAGCACTCCCCTCTCCAGCATGATAGCCAAACATGTCTTCAGAAATTGCCAAGTGCCCTCTGGGGCACACAATGGCCTCTACTGAGAATCTCTCTTAGGGGAAAGGAGACCTGTGCTCATTGTCATATCATGCCAGCCTCAAGCCAAGGAGCTCAGCTGCTGCAGCTTGTATTATCATGCCTAAGCCAGGCCCCAAAGTCACCATGCCCAGGGAGAGTGCTTTAAACTTCTGCCTTTTCTACTGGGATGCTCTCAAAAGTGCTAAGCAATGGAAACCATTATGAAAATCTGTGCCCCAAAGACTGGAATCACAGCAGATGTGCCCCTCCTCCCTTTTTAAGCCAAAGCAGCTCTGGGCAGAATCATGCACCCGCTGGAAAGTGACATCCACTCACTTCTCCTCCGTGGTTCTGGGAGAGGGGATCTTGGGGAGCAGCTTCCTCCGCTGCTGTGCTTCCTCTAGGAGATGTTCATCTTTGGGGAATATTCCCTCCATTAGGTCCATGGTGGTTTTGATTTTCACGCTGGGATCCAGGATATCAGCCAGGGATTTATCCTTTCCCACAATCTCCCTGGCCAGCTCCTCCGACTTCAGGTCTTCAATGGTCTTCTCTTTAGTCTTCATGTAGCTGAGCCCAGGAGGGGAGGCACAGACATTCTTTGCAGGTGGTATGGGGGTGCTGGAGGGCTGGGGCTCCAGAGAAGGGGCCTTGTGTGGGGCCTCAGTCTCAGCACCATGGCGGGTATACACGCAGAAGCGGGAGTAGCACTGTTCGGATGTGCTCAGAGTCTTGATCTGATCTCTCTCCAGACCACTGGGCAGCACAGGCAGCTCAGCTGGGCGCGCCAGGCTCTGGCGGCTCTCCTTCTCAGGCTGGCTCTCTGAGTGCACGATCTTGATGGGCACCATCTTCACGGTGGTGTTGTTGTCCATCACCCGCTCGATTCTGGAAAGAGAAGAGTTGTCCTCTGAAATCCTTGCAATAGATGGACTCCAACCCAGCACTCAGACTGGTGGGCCCCTTCCCAACAGGGAACCTGATTAAGATCCCTGATCAACCACCCACCTATAAGGAGCTGCCAGATCATATGTCCTAGATAAAGACAGAGGTGGTTGAGAGGTTTTCCCCATCTGATTCCTCATGGGGTCTCTAGACCCTGAACTGTCTAATTAAAATTGTCAGCCACACACCTATAGGCATTTGAGGGGATCTTCTTGGGTTTGTGGAGGAATATGAGGTCTGTTTAATGTTCATTTGTTTTTATTCCAGTGATAGTGCAAACTTTAATAATCCCTGCTTGGTTAAATATAGCAAATTGGCATTTTTCACAGAATCATTATGAGTGCTTCAGGTCAGGGTTTCTCAGTGCAGGTTGGCACACACCTGCTTGAGAATGTCCTCAGGGCCCCTTGGAGTCCGCACTGGGCACTTCCGCCCATGGGTCCTACTTCAAAGATTCTACAAGTGCATCCCACCCTCCACCGAACACCTCAGGCTACCTTTTGCATAGATTTTCAAATGACTGTGATGATCATCTCCGCAATAAATAGTGAACTTGCTACCCAACGAGGGGCACACGCTTCCTTAAAAAAGGGGGTGGTGAGGTGGGAAGGGCCTGGTAAAAGGAGCCAGGGAGGCTCCAACAGCACCCAAAGAGAGAGAATGGGAAGAAGACTCCTGGCCAACACCACAGGGCCTCACCCAGGACAAAAAATGCTTGCTGCTCTCAGAGGTACCGAGCTGGGCCATGTTCATGGAGACTGTGCCCAAAAGGCTATCGGAGCCTAAGTGTTTTGAAAGAATACTCTGGGGAAAGAGAGCCATCTACTGGTGCCGGGAGGAAAAAACCTAGCCAGACTTCCACAACTCAATCTTGGATGTGTTTTAAAATTTTATTTATTTGTTTTGAGTACAGAGGATGGTACCCAGGCCCTTGAGACAAGGGTTCTACCCAGCCCTTCTGATTCATTTTTTGCTACGTTGCCCAGGCTGGCCTCCTGAGTTGCTGAAATTACAGGTCTGTACACTGTACCACCATACCTGACTGCTTAGCTTTTATCTATCTATCTATCTATCTATCTATCTATCTATCTATCTATTTATTATGTGGTGCTGAGGATCGAACCCAGGGTCTCACACCTGTGAGACAAGTGCTCTACCACTGAGCTATAGCCCCAGCCCAAGTTGCTTAGTTTTTTACCATTTAAAAAAAGTGCAGAAAAAAGTGAGTATGTTTATTTGCTTATTTATTCTGGAGTACAGAAGATGATACATAGGCCCTTGAGACAAGGGCTCTACCACTGAGCTATATCCCCAGCTAAGTACTATATGTGCAAGAAAAATACATCCCTAGACTGCAAATACCTGTGGGTGACATGGATATAAATGCATTCTGCTCAGGTGAAGAGAATGGCTTTTCTCATTGGAAAAGAGCAGCCCCCTGAGTTAAAATTCCAAGTAATTTCCCTCCAACAGTTATTTCCCAGGACCAACTTTAAATCCGATGTCTTAAGCTACTGCAAGGCACCAGTTGCAAACCACCTGGGAAGGAGTCACTGAAACCAGCACCTATAGGAGAAACAGGATGAACACATGCTGCCACCGCCACAGGGCAATACCTTGTTGAATTCTCATCTTGGATGAGCAGGGGGGGTTTGTCTGTCAGCTTCTGGGGGGCGAACTGAGGCGAGGGGGAGCGAGAGGTCTCCATGGCTGTTGCCTGTAGGTGCTGGAACCTGGAAGGGGGCAGTGCTTCTGGTTGAGGATGGGACGTGTCTTCTTTCACATGCTGGATGTCACACTCATGGGTGGTAGCCTTTGGGGTGTCTTGAGGCTGGGTACTGCTGAACACAGAGGGGCTTTGGGAGAGGGGCTGGTGGGTCACACACGCCTCCAGGGACACAGGGGACGGCGCTGGGATGGGCCTGCCAGGAGCAGCCGGCTGAGCGTCTGCAGGTGCACTGTACTTCCTGGGCTCGCGCTTGGGCGGTGGAGGCCTCTGCGGGGCCGGCCTCTTGGGGAGTGCTGCTGTGCTCACTGGCCACGAATCCTCTCCCTGAGCATGTGGGGACGAAGGGGTTCCCTGGGTCAGAGGTCCTGAGTCTTCCCGTGTGTTCTCTTCTGAGTACCTATAATCTCGGGGTAGAGTCCCTGCTCGGCCCCGGCCCTCCTGGGGCAGCTCTGGGGCTTCCCAAGTGTGGGATGATTCAGACAATGTGAACGGGGTCTGTGGGTTCTGATCTGGTGGGTCCTGTGGTGCTCCTGGGCTCACTGCCAGACCCTGGGCATCTGCTTGCCTAGAGGAAGAATGCAAAAGAATAAGTCAAGAATTCCAATTAGCACTCTCCCTGCATGCACCTGAAACCCTTGACAATCCCCTTAAACCACTTTAAGGACTTAAATGCACATAGGCTTTCTCATACCTCATCCCCAGAAGACAACATGAGGCTGTATGTTGGTGTGGTATACCATAGAACACAAGGCATCAAGACGCATGAGCACACACACCAACTGCACTTTTTCAATAAAAAGTGTCATGAAAGTTTTAGAAAACCAAGTTTTCTATATGAAAATTCTCAGCTCTGTTCAGAACTATATACTTCAACTTATATTTTTATGTGGCTTTACGGGAACCTGTAATATACACAGGGGGAGACCTTTCTCAGATGGGCTGCCAATCAATTCACTCAAAAAACCTTTAAAACCAGTCATATGATAAGATAAACGAGAAAAACAAAGGCAATTTTCTTTGGAAACCAACCATGTCTCATGGATCTTTCGTGTCACATGAACACAGGTATTTACACACATATACATACATAAAACGTGTCACACACAGAGGCAGACTTCATATGCATGCTTACATGTTCATCAGTGCCGTCGCTGAAGCTTACAACTGTCAAATGTGCAACAAACGAGCCGGCCCTACCTTTGCCCACACATTCCTTCCTTCCATCAAAGAGTAATAAAACAGAACTCAGATTTAAGGAAGTAGCTTTTTCCATTTAAAACAAAATGACTTGAGGGCTGGCATGTAGCTCAGCAGTCCATCACTTGCCCATGGGAAAGGCAGGCCCTGGGTTTGATCCCCAGCATCACCCAATAAAAGGACCTCTCAGTAATTAAGGAGACCCAAACTAGGGCAGCAAACAGACACCCAGTAGAGAGCCTCGGTGCCAATAAGAGACATAGCTCTGTAGTACAGCTTAAGTTCTGGTATTGTATTCTGGTATTTTCTTGCTAAGGATTGCTTTAGCTATTCTGGGTCTCTTATTTTTCTGGGTCTCTTATTTTTCCAAATAAATTTCAAGATTGCTGTTTCTATTTCGACAAAGAATGTCATTGGGATTTTAATAGGAATTGCATTAAATCTGTTTAACAATTTTGGTAGTATGACCATTTTGACAATATTCTGCCTATCCTGGAGCATGGGAGATCTTTCCATCTTCCGAGGTTTTCCTCAATTTCTTTCCTTAGTGTTCCATAGTTTTCATTGCAGAGGTTCTTTCACCTCTTTTGTTAGATAGTTTTTTTTTTGTTTGTTTTTTGAGGCTATTGTCAATGGAATAAGTTTTCCTAATTTCTCTTTCAGTGGATTCATCACTGATGTTTAGGAATGCATTTGATTTATGGGCGTTGATTTTATATCCTGCTACTTAGCTGAATTCATTTATTAGTTCTAGAAGTTTTCTGGTGGATTTTTTGGATCTTCTAAATATAGAATCATGTCATCAGCAAACAGTGATAGTCTGGGTTCTTCTTTATCTATTTGTAACCCCTTAATTTCTTTCTTTTGTCTAATTGCTCTGGCTAGAGTTTCAAGGATGATGTTGAATAGAAGTGGTGAAAGAGGACCTCCTTGTCTTGTTCCAGTTTTTAGCAGGAATGCTTTCAATTTTTTCTCCATTTAGAATGATGCTGGCCTTGGGTTTAGCATATATAGCTTTTACCATGTTGAGGTATGTTCCTACTATCTTTAGATTTTCTAGTGTTTCGAACATGAAGGTGTGCTGAATTTTGTCAAGTGCTTTTTCTGCATCTATTGAGATGATCATATGATTCTTGCTTTTAGGTCTATTAATATGATAAATTATGTTTATTGATTCCCATATGTTGAACCAACCCTGCATCCCTTGGATAAATCCCACTCGATCATGGTGCACTATCTTTTTAATATGTTTTTGTGTGCGATTTGCCAGAATTTTATTGAGAATTTTTGCATCTATGTTCATCAGGGATATTGGTCTGAATTTTTCTTTCCTTGATATGTCTTTGTCTGGTTTTGGTATCAGGGTGACATTAGCCTCGTAGAATGAGTTTGGAAGGGTTCCCTCCTTTTCTATTTCATGGAATACTTTGAGGAGTATTGGTGTTAATTCTTTTTTGAGTCTTGTAGAACTCAGCTGAGAATCCATCTGGTTCTGGATTTTTCTTGGTTGGTAGGCTTTTGATGGCATTTTCTATTTCATTACTTGAAATTGACCTGTTTAAATTATGTTTGACCTCTTCATTCAGTTTGGGTAGGTCATATGTCTCTAGAAATTTGTAGACTATAGTAACTAAAACAACAATGGTATTGGCACCAAAATAGACTTGTAGACCAATGGTACAGAATAGCGGACACAGAGACTAACTCACATAAATACAGTTATCTAAATCTAATACTAGACAAAGTTGCCAAAAACATTCACTGGAGAAAAGATAGCCTATTCAACAATTGGTGCTGGCAAAATTGAAAATCTATATGTAGCAAAATTAAATTAAACCTCTATCTCTCACCCTGCACAAAAATCAACTAGGCACTAGAATAGCTAGAGACACTGAAGCTAATGGAAGAAAAAATAGGCCCAAATCTTCACCACGTCAACCTAGGATCTGACGTCCTAAACAGGAAAGACTCCCAAAGGTCAAGAAGTAAAATCAAGAATCAATAAATAGGATGGATTCAAATTAAAAGCTTCTTCTCAGCAAAGTAAACATTAATAATGTGAAGAGAGAGCCTACAGATTGGGAGAAAATCTTTACCACACGCACCTCCGATAAAGCATTAATCTCTAGGATATATAAAGATCTCAAAAAAATTTAACACCAAAAAAAAAAAAAAAAAAAAAACCCAAAAAAACAAACCAATCAATAAATGGGCTAAGGAACTGAACAGATACTTCACAGAAGAAGAAATACAATTATCAACATATATATGAAAAGGTAATTTCTCTAGTAATTAGAGAAATGCAAATCAAAACTACTCTTAAGATTTCATCTCATTCCTGTCAGAATGGCACTCATCAAGAATACAGGCAACAATAAATGTTGGTGAGGATGTGGTGAAAAAGGTACACTCAAACATTGCTGATGGGAATGCAAATTAGTGCAACTACTATGGAAAGCAGTATGGAGATTCCTCAGAAAACTGGGAATGGAGCCACCATCTGACCCAGCTATCCCACTCCTTGGTTTATACCCAGAGGTCTTAAAATCAACATATTATAGTGACACAGCCACATCAATGTTTATAGCAGCTCAATTAACAATAGTTGGACAATGGAACCAACCTAGGTGTCCCTCAACAGATGAATGGATAAAGAAAATGTGGTATATATACTCAATGGAACATTACTCAGCTTTAAAGAAGAGTGAAATTATTTGCCAGTAAATGGTTGGAGTTGGAGAATATCATGCTAAATGAAATAAGCCAATCCCACAAAACCAAAGGCTGAATGTTTTCTCTAATACACGGATGCTAATTCACAATAGGGCAGGGGGTACTAGGGAAAAACAGTGCTACCTTAGATTAGGTAAAAGGAAGTGATGGGAGGGGAAGGAAGGGGATGTGGGGATAGGAAAGATAGTAGAATGAAACAGACATTATTACTGTATGCATATGTGTGACTACATGACCAATATGATTCTGCAACATGTACACTCTGAAAAAATGAGAAATTTTATCCCATCTATGTATGATATATCAAAGTGCATAAATGCATTCTACTATCAGGTATAACTAATTAAAACAAATTTTAAAAAAGATCTAGTTAAAGCAAAAAAAAAAAAAAGAGAGAGAGACATAACCTATTTACTAATAAACAGAACAGTGGAAACCTTCACCAGACCCAGTGCAAAGGAGCTTCACTCCAGGGCTGGCCTTAAGGCCCAGGAGATGCACCTACTTCTGAACCATGTCTTGGAGCAATCTGGACATGATATGTGTTAATCTGGGTGCTACAGTTGGCATGTGCAGTACTGGAATCTAGAGCCCTGTTGGTGCCGGTCCTGCAATGTCCTGGGTGGGGGAGAAGGGTCCCTACCAGGGTTAACAGATGCTCTAAAGAAGAAAACGTTCCATAGATCAGTGCCCTCCTGCTCCCCTGTATCACCACAGCCTCAGAAGGAGCTGGACCCTACTACTCCAAAGTCAGGGCTAAAGTTCTCAAAATCTTGAGAAGGGCAGAAGAGCTTAAATCCCACTGAACCTTGAAAGAGGGCATGAATGTTCTGATGCAACACAGCAACCGACTTAGAGCTTAAGAAAGTATCAACCCAACTCAGAAGTTTGATTTTTAACTGTATTAGCTTGACACTCACGGAAACTTCTAATTTAAAGTTTCATAAAAAAAAAATTGTATACCACAATGAACGGCTTAGAGAACAATAACCAGTTTAGCACTTGTCTGGTTATAAAATAGGATGACATTTGATGCTGTCAAATTGAAGATGCATTCCAAGAGGTGCAACTCATGGGTCAGGTCTCCCAGTTTCATTTCAATATTTCACTTCATTTTAAAAAGCTGAGGTGTATGTGAATTTTTCTTATTAAAACTCCTAAAATCTAGCATCCATAGGCCCATCTAAAAGCACCTAGTATCTGTTATTTAATAAATAGCCACCATATCACATAAAAGGAAAATTAAATGAGCTGCAATTTTTGCCCCAAATCTACATGCCTTTGGCTACCGGGAAGCATACTGATTTAAAAAAGGAGCTCTACTTACAAAGCCATCTCTTACTGCTGACCTCTGATCTCAGGCTGGAGTGCTCTGCAATCCACCCACAAATGGCAGAGAATTCACCTGCTAAAGGTAAACTCACTTGCTGGGGACAAAATCCCTTTGAGAAGGGAATAATGACTCAGAGCAAAAGATCCACTAAAAACGTTCCACAGCCTCCTCCCTGCCTTACTAAGGGACATCCTATGTGGGAGATGAGTGTTCTGTTCTCTAGGGGAGTGGTGTGAGCTACAGCAGCCCTTCAATTCTAGAAGCCTAGCACGTGGTACTCCACCTTGATGTTTTTTATTTAGGTAGGCACGATAACCTCAGGGCCATTTGTTTCCCACCTTCCTCCTTTTTTTCTTGATTCTGACAAACCTGCAAACTCTAAGCTATAAAAGCACTAACTGGTTTTAATTGTCCTAGTTAAGAAACCAGGCAATCAGGTCATGGTGACAAACATGAAAAAAGGACAAAAAATCCCCCAGGAATTTAGGGATCCAAGAGACAACTTAGTAGATAATGAGCATTTGTATGCACGTGGTGCATCTGTGTTGTATGAGTGTAGTCACATATGTATGGAGTGTGTGTGTGCCCGTGTTAGTATGTCACATACAGGTGCCATATCGTTCTGTATGTTGTGTGTACGTGGGTGTGTGTAACACATTCACGTCTGTGTTATATATGTGTATCTCTGGACCTGCTATCATCATTTAGTTTATTTTAAAAATATGTTTATTCCTTTTTTGTACTTTCTACAATAAAGTAAATAGTGATAGCAGGTCAATAAAAAAAAAGCAGGACAATAAGATGACTTAGGGACTCTGTGTCGCAGCATAGAAGAATGACCCTGGAGCAGAGAGGTAAGCCACACAAAGGAACATTTCAAAGGCAGTTGAATTCCAGAGTCCTGGCAATTGATATTCATGCTAGGCTGGCTGTTCATTCTCATGCAAAACATGCTAATGACATGTTACCAAGGAGAGAGCTGCTGTCAGTTCTGAGAGGGGAAAAGGCTGGCAGCCTCCAGGCAGCAGAGATTCCAGGGACCTGCCACTGGAACTTGGGATCTCACTGCATGGGCCTCACTGTTGAAAAGGCAGGTGCTGGATGCTCTAGAACAGAACCACAAAGCCTAACAAAACTAATCTGAAGAGACCGAGCATACGGGAAAGATTGCTTTCTGTGCCTAGTAGTTCCGACACACTGTCATAGGGCAGAGACTACCGTTAGAGGGAAAAGCTCAAATGCTCTTGAAATCCCATCAACATCACTATTATTCACATGGATGGTTTTTGCTCCTGCTATGGAGACGGCCAGCCCCATGTCTAGTTGTGAGGTTTCCATATAGCAGAGGTAACTGTTTTTATTTCCAGACTCCATCTGCTCACCACATGCTCTCTGAAAATAAGTCAGGGTAAAGAAGGCAGATGCACTCCCAGGACCTTAACTCATGACCTACTACTAAATAAAAGTACGGTACATGTCCTTTCCTACCCCTGCGCCTCTCTCCTGAACAATCCTACCAACCACAGAAACCAGGTGCTCATAAAATCCAGGGTGCCTTTGCCAAGCCTCTAAGATAAATTAAATCAGAGAATGAGACCTTTGGGGATCACCACAAAAGGACAGAGGTATGCATATTTCTGGGCTTTTACCCTATTACCTGTTAAAAGCAGGGTCTGCTCTTCCCCAAACATAGCACAACCCACCAAGGCCTCCATCCTGCGAAGGGCATCCCCGAGGCGGGCCAAGGCATCCTGTTGAGGCATACTAACACGGGTTGTGGGTGTCGATAAACGTGACATTGTAAAATATAAACTTGATCAGAAATCACAGAGAACTTATCAACCCTTTAGACTGGTGGGATGTGTCAGGGACTGCCAGGCAGGTCATCTGGTGCTAAAGAGCAACAAGGCCACTGGCCCTTTGGATGGGTGTGTCAGGCAGCTGAAAAGGCAGGACACCCACACCACTCCATGAACATGTCTCCCAGATGAGTTCCTGGTGTTTCCACTGTCCTTGCCACATCCTGACTTGTTCTTACAGACACACAACTCCTTGGTGAAGTATGGGTAGAAGGCTCTTCTATCAACACAGTGCCCCATAAATCCCAAATGAGTGGGAAAAGGAGATAGTGGGGGAAGGCACCAGAGCCCAAGAGAGGCAGCCCACTAAGCTATTAATCAATGAGTAGACAAACATTTAAATGACATGAGCACCCAAGAATAATGAGCATCGGCCACTCTTTTCTTAGAAATGCCAATTTACCACAGGACTTCCCAGAGCACAAACAGCCGTGAGGCAGGGGCTGTCTGAACTCGGTATGCCCAGTTTCCAGGCATGAAACAATATAGGCTGAGTATCTGTTATCTGAAATGCTTGGTACCATAAGTGTTTGGGATTTTGGAATACTTGCATACACATAATGAGACACCTTAGGGCTGGTACGAAAGTCTAAACACAAAATTCATTTATGTTTTCTATAAAACTTATATACACAGCCTATGTTAGTCAGTTTTTCATAACTGTGACAAAATACCTGACAAAAACAACTGAGGAGAAAAGATTTATTCTGGCTCATACTTTCAGACCCTGGTTAATTGGCTCCAAGACAGAAGGGTGTGGCAGGAGGGAAGCTACTCAGCTCATGGCAGCAGGAAGTAGAGAGGGACAAGATAAACCCTTCCAGCATACCCTTGCCCCAGTGACCTACTTTCTCCAACTAGGTCCTGCCTCCCAGTAGTCCATTCATCTATTCATGGGTTAATCCAATGATGGATTTGATGTATTAACCCACTCGTGAGGTCAGAGCCCTCATGATCCAACAGTTTCACCTTTAAACACTGGTATATTCCCTAACATATGAGCATCTGGGAGACATTCCAGACCCAAACCATTACAGAGCCCAAAGGTGATTTTATATAACCATTTTAATGTGCCTGAATTTGACTCTGACCGTCACAGTGTGGCGTGAGGTCGAATGCAGGCTATTTCCACTTGTGGCGTCTTGTCAGTACTAAAACATTTCAGATTTTGGACGACTTCAGACTTGGGGGTTAGAGATGATCAACCTGTATTTACCGAATAAACAGATGGGCTAATAATGACAAAGGAAAGAGCTGTTTCCCCAGGTTCTGCTCAAACTCATGTGTCTTGTAGAATGAGCTTCTGAGAGAACATAAGCCCTGAATCACCATTAACTCACTTGGTTCTTTACTACAACATCTATGCCACAGCCTCCCTCTCTATGTCGGCCCCAAGAAGGTTCTCTTTTCCAAGATCCCAAAGCCACATGGGAAAAGCAATTACTTGAGAAAATCAGATGAATTTTATTTCTTCAATGTCTTCACAGATAAAAGGATTTGCAGCTTCCCTGGGGTATTATTTTTGCTTGCAGGGACTGGGATGCCAAACGGTAATGAAGTTGAATTAGACAGACTGATAAGTAATTTGTGGTTTAGCAGAGGCAATGGGGGCAGGGACAACAGATGAAGAGAGAAATTCCAATTGCAGATGATCCAAAAGCAAATTAACAGGTACTGACTTCTTGAAGGATTACCAATCAGTAATAAAGATTTCCTAGACTTGGAGGATTTTTTCCCTCGTGGTGCTAGTGATTAAACCCAGGAATACACTACCAGAGTCACATCCCAGCCCTTTTATTTTGAGACAGGGTCTTGTTAAGTTGCCTAGGTCCTGAACTTGTTATCCTCCTGCCTCAGTCTCTCAAGTAACTGGGATTACAGGAATGTGCCATAAAGTCCAACTTAGATTTTTTGTTGTTGTTGTTCGTACTAGTGGTGATGGTGGGGTTTTGGTTTTTCTATTTTTCCCCCCTATTTGGAGCAGGGGTTGGTTTGGAAATGAACCCAGGGGCACTCTATCACTGAGCTGCATCCCCAGCTTTTTTGGAGGGGAGGGAGAGGGGGGCTGCTGGGGATTGAACCCAGGGCCTTGTGCATGCAAGGCAAGCACTCTACTAACTGAGCTTCATCCTTAGCACCCTCAGCCCTTTTTTATTTTGAGACACTAAGTTGCCCAGGTTGGTCTCGAACTTGCTATCCTTCTGCCTCAGCCTTTCAAATTACTGGGATTACAGGTGTAGGCCACTGTACCAGTTTAGATTTGCAGATTACGATTTGTGAATAACTGCTCAAATATATCACTGTGACCATACTTTTAGATACACGTTCTGAGAATCCGTTCCAAGGTGCTTCTCCTTTTTATGGCTGAGAAATCTCATTCTTGATCCCAAGACTTGACTCAAGTCTCCCCAAATTTACTCAATCAGAAAGCCAAGTCTGGGAGGAGGGAGAAACAGTGAGGGACAGATGATATTCCTGTGAATCTGTATTTCGAGGCAAGTCTTCTAGGCAATTTGGATGTTGTGCAAGCATTCAGAATCTCTGCTTTACAAAACCTCCTCTCCCAAATTCCTTCTCTCCCACTTTTCTGCCCACCACATTTGGATTTTGAAAGCTATTTTCCTGATGTTTTAATCCTAGGCTTGGCATACCTCTCTCAAATCTAATCATTATCATCTGCAGAAATGGTTGAGATTTTTGCAAATCATCATCTGCAAAAATGGTGAGAATGCTCCCAGGAAGCAGGCCAGGGAGGGACCTGTTCACATTCCTCCTCCCAGAACAGCTTCTTGAGCTGTGAGCCAGCCCATCTCTGTAAGGAATTCAAAAGGACTTCAAAAGGCAGTTAGTGGAGTTCTACTTGGGTTCACATGAGGATCAACCACTGCTCCCAGAAGCAACTAAAAAGTGACCAGGAAAGTTATAAAATCATAGCTTTAAAACACCAATGCTCATGTGTGATGCACTGTGTTCGATCCTTAGCACCACATAAAATAAACACATAAAAACAAAGATGTTGTGTCCGCTGATAACTAAAAAATAAATATTAAAAAAAAAAAAGATATTGTGTTCATTTACAACTAAAACAAAACACTAATTGGACCCGGGTGCAATGGCAAATGCCTATAATCCCAGCAGCTTGGAAGGCTAAGGCAGGAGGATCACAAGTTCAAAGCCAGCCTCAGCAACTTAGCGAGGCCCTAAGCAACTTAGTGAAAACCTGTCTCAAAATAAAAAATATAAAAAAGGCTGCAGATGTGGTTCAGTGGTTAAGTGCACCTGGGTTCAATCCCCATAACACCATCTCCCCCCAAAAAAATAAAGAAAAAGAAAACCACTTATTGTAACCCCCATATCACATAAATAAAGTCTCTTTTGTCTACTCTCGGCTAGCATTGTCTATATCATTGTCTATATTACTGTCTTGCCTTCTAGACCAGAGGATTAGAAATTTAGAGCCCAGGGCCAAATCCCCACTGCTACTCAATATTATAGATAAGGTTTGTTGGAACGTATTGTTCTGGAAGAACTTAGTCCAAGTGTATGAGAATCGGCCCAAAGTTCTGTGAGATAAAAGAGAGGCAGAAAGATCTAGGACTACACAGAATGCAATTTACTGGGAGGCTTACCAACAGAATGGTAGTTATGGGCAACAGGAAAACCAGTTGGATCCTTGCAATTAGGGTCAGAAAGAGGGATATATTTATGGGTTAGGGCAAAAGCAACCTCATCTTTTAATTTTTTAAATTTTTTAGTATTCGGCGAACAACATCTTTGTTTGTATATGGTGCTGAGGATCGAACCCGGGCCGCACGCATGCCAGACGAGCGCGCTACCGCTTGAGCCACATCTCCAGCCCCTCATCTTGACTGGAATGTACCTTATCTTATTGCTAATATCTTAGGCTACTATGAAAGAGTCAGATACATCCCAGAGCCAGGGTCCAGGCAGACATAAAGCCCCACATGCTATTCTAATGCTTTGGGTATTTATGGTATGCTGGGGAACTACACAGGGAAACTGACAGTGCAATCGCAGCAGCAGTGATTCAAAATGGCTGCAGTCACGACAAGCTGAATCCCTATGTTATGGCTTGGGTCTGGAACGTACCCCATAAGTTCATGTGTTGAAGGCTCGGTCCACAATGAAGCAATATCCAGAGGTGAAAATTTAGAGAAGTGACTGGATCATATGGCTCTGGCCTCATCAGAGGATTAAACTATTGACAAGCGAACTATAGGGAAGTGATAGCAACTGTAGGAAGGTGGGGCATGGTTGGAGGAAGTAGGTCACGGGGAGGGAGTGTCCTTGGAGACTGTATCTTGTCCCTGGCTCCTGCCTTGCATGCCAGCTTGCTCTCTTTCTCTGCCTCCTGGCTGCCATAAGCTGAGTAACTTTCCTCCCCAATACTCTTCTGCCATGATATTGTGCCTCATTTCAGGCCCAGAAAAATGGAGCTTCTGACCAGGGATAGAAACTTCTGAAAGTGTGAGGTAAAATAAATCTTTCTTCCTGTAAGTTGTTGATGTCAGGTATTTTGGTCATAGCAATAAACAGCTGATTAACACATCCTACAGCCCTCTTGTAATTTAGCATGACATTTGCCTCATTACTGCAGAAATCCAACAGATAGACTCAGGTTTACTTGCTTATTAAGGGCAATTACAAATAATTACATTTTCCCATAAAATGATATCTATAACAAAAATATTAACTGGAATTAAGAATCTCCTTTCTCCTTAAAATGTTTTTATATCTATAGTAACATAGCCACTGCCTGTTTTGTTTTCATGTATTTACACACCCTGTATGGGCAAATATTTTGAGCTAGCTTACCCAGGGAAAATAAACACACAACATGAGCATAAAAATGAACATAAAAAATATTCAGTGAAAACCATTCTAAATGTAAACAAAAAACAGAAAGGCACATGGGAAAATGGCCAAAAAAGAACATAAGACTATATGCAGGGACCAGAGTTGTGCCTCAGTTGAGACCGCGGGCCTCCTGCCAGAGCAAACAGGGACATGTGAAGACAAAGCTAGTCACTTTTAAACTCTTCAGCAGAGACAATTCACTGTCAACTCCTCTTACATGGTGCAAGCATAAAAGAGAAAGTGTGGCTCTCTCCTGTCACAAATGAGCACTCTAACCCATGTACAAGGACCCTCAAAGTTTCCCAAACTAAAGTAACTTGCCTAATAATCTGTGCTAGAATTCAGACATTCATCTTCTGACTTTAGCTTTTCCTTCTACAACATATTTATCTGAAACCCTGGTTTCTTTTCTCCCTGAGCACCCCTTTCTTCTTTGCAAAGCACTGGATATTATTTTAGAGGAAGGTCTACGCCTGCTAGAGAATATACACTGGCACAGGCATGGGCGGCTTCACTGTCTGCAATGAGACCAGCAACAGTAACGCATAATCACCAGAAGCTGTGGCCACCAAAAGACAGAGTTAGCTGCACAAAGCCACCAGGTGCAAGGGCCATGATAGAAAAATTCAGCGCACTTCTTTACTAAAAAACAAAACTAGTGTTAGCCAATCATAAATATTTGAAAAGCACACAACATGCTGCACTTGCTCAGATGTATTTGTAACCTAAATGACAATGATCAAGAAAGGCCCACCTTCAATAGGAAAATGAACATGAGTGTGAATAGTCACACACGTGCGTGCGCACACACACACACACACACACACACACACACATTCAAATAAAAATTACTAATACATTAAAAGTTTGACTTTCCTAGTCAATGAAGAATTGTTTGTTAAAAATGAAATAATGTTTTTGCCTAATAAGCTACAGGATTTTTAGATGTCTAATATTAACAAAGTTGTAGGAGAAACAGGACTTCCTAGGTTGTTATTGATGATGCCTATACCATAAGCACACTTTATAGACAGCAACCACCTCCTAAATGCCTGCCAATTCCACGTCTAGATTTTTATCCTAAGGAAACTGGCATGGAAGAGCACAAATATTTCACTAAAAGATGTTCACAGCAGTGTTATTTATAATTGTGACAGGCTAGAAGTAGCCCTAAATGTGTACAATATCAAAATTGGGTGGTCATATCTTAAAAATGCCATGCATCAGGACAGGCATGGTGGCGCATGCCTGCAATCCCAGCCATTCGGGAGACTGAGGCAGAAAGATAACAAGTTCAAGGCCAGCCTCAGCAGCTTAGATCCTGTCTTCCCCCGCCACCCCCACCACCAGTGGTAGAGCACCTCTAGGTTCAATCCCTGGTACCCCCTCAAAAAAAGAATATAATACATCATAAATTTTCAACTTTCTAAAGGCAGTTTACATACCATATGTGTAGCAGGATTGTATGTGTAAAAATGTGTAACTGCACCGAAAAAGGGCTTCAAAGGAGACATCCTTCTATGTTCCACAGTGGAGTTTCTGGGTGATAGGATCAAGGGTGATTTTCAATGTTCTCATTTTACTTTCCAGAACAGTTGTGTGTGTGTGTGTGTGTGTGTGTGTGTGTGTGTGTTATTCTTTTTCTTTCTTTTTTTCCTTTTTTGGTACCAGTGATTGAATCCAGGGGTGCTTAACCACTGAGCCACATTCCCAGCCCTTTTTGTATTTTATTTAGAAACAAGGTCTTGCTAAGTTGCTTAGGCTGGCTTTGAATTCACAATCTTCCTGCCTCAGCCTCCTGAGCCAATGGGATTACAGGTGTGCACCACCATGCCCAGTTGTCCATATATATATACTTAATAAAAAGGTTTTAATTAGTAAAACAGATTTTTTAAAAGGAATACTATTAAAAACTCTACCACAGCATAGGAAGCTATATTCTTAGATGAGCACAAACCCTGGCTCTCAAAAACATACATTGCTTATAAAACAAGGGGCAAATTTGAATTCTGGGCAGTCTATTGGTAAAAGATATTAAAATCTACTTAGAGTCTATATACCATCTGCATCAATTCAGAGAAAATCACTTGCTTCATGTCTTCCTTCTATCCCAATCACCTGTGACCCCAAATTCTGAAAAACCTCACATCTCAGATTACTATTCAGCTAAACCATATTTAGAAATAGATTATTTACTTAATAGCATTCAATTATTTCCTGCATGTGATTTATATATTTAATTACTATAGAGAAATGTCTCTTTGCAGTACTTATATGCATGTATACATACACGTATATATCTATACACATACACACATATGCAGGAATGTGAATAAATGTTAAACATCTTCCTAGAATATCTAGCTATTCCCACCTTTAATGGCCTCCAAATACATTTAAAGGCCCACTGGCTAGATTTTCTAACAAAATATTAAATATCAAATTTCTTGCAAGTCATGCCCAGGAAAACCTCACCTGTGAGCCGATCTTATGAGTCTTTGCCAGAGAACACCCATGGAAGTTTAACTGCCTTCAACAAGGGTCTGTTGCCAGAAAATTAAGTCGGCTCTCAGGGGCTAAATTTACTTGCACACAGGTATCAATGATATTATGCCTATGTGTATGTATTGTATGTATTTATAGGTTTCCATTCACATGAATGATGACGGCCAATGAGGAAAAGCAATGTAACCATGTGGCTGTATATATATATAACTTTAAGGTGAATTTAGATCCCTGACTTATCTTCCTAAGAATAAAAAACTCTATGGCTGAAAAGGGCCTTAGAAATACTTTAATCCACGTTTCTTGTTTTGTGGAAGAAGAAACTGAGGGTCAGAAAGCTCAAGCAATTTGCAAGTTCTGCCAAGGCAAGCTGAGCCACACTTAGGCTCCAAGTCTGTCAGCCGAGTTGGTGGTCTCTGTACTACCCCCCATCCCCAATGTGAAGTTCCTTCTCACTGTCATGTCAGCACACTGGGTAAGGAATGAGAAAGCTAATAAAACAATAGCTTTGGTATCTTGTATCCATTCTTTATTCAAGCCATGATTACTCCATGACCTTTTCTCATGAATTAGCAGGAACCACCTGATTGAAAATGAGCCACCCTGCACCCAGAGCTCTCCATAGCTGGCTGAGAGAATCCAATCCCCAGAAGCAACTCCCAGTTTGCTTCATCATAAATGAACTTGGTACCCACATTCTAAGACCCAAGATATACAGGTGAAAGGCACTATGAACATTATTTAAAAAGGACTTTGCAAAGATTTGCAGTAATCATTAAGTAACTCTTGGATCTCTTCAGATATCCAGGGATGGCTACAAGTCTCCAAGAAATGACCTGGCTGCTAAGCTGCTCTAGGAGAGCCAGTTAGAGAAAATCAATGTCCAAGGGCAGGGGAAGGATGGGTGAATAAGGGTGGACACAAAACTCCAGTTTCTTTCTACTAATTTATAACTGGGGTTCTTATATTTATTTATATTTGTGTTTATGTTTGGCACATACATACATGTATATATATGTATATATTTGTGTACGTATATACGAATTAAATGTAGTCAAAAGCCATGCAAACATATTTCCAAAGGTAACATAAATTACTACTGTTCCCAAAGTCCAAAATCCAAAGCAGATTTTGGAGGAGTAGCCAGCCCATGCAAAACAGCAGTTAGCACACATTTACTAGGGCGGCCATTCGTCACTTAAGCTGGGCAACAGAAGCCACCTGCCACCTAATGGTTAATACACTGTAGGATTATTCCTAGCACCCTTAGAAAAAGAATGCTTTTGTGTTTGCCTGTATGAATGAGAATTCCCTTGCAAAGTTTTTCCTTAATGTACGTATGTCACAGAGAAAGTATAAATTTTTTCCACTATGTAAAACAAAGTATAAATATATGTCCCTTTTCCTGCGACCAATGCAATACGTTCCTGCAACAAAATCATCTAAAATACTTGTAGAACATGCCTCAAAGGTTCTATTTTTCAAGGAAAATATACAATCATTCATCAAATCTGTGACAAATCTTCGATTTTTCTTATAAACATGTTAAAATATTATTTTTCATTCATTCATTTTATAAATCTTAAGATAGTCCATAGGCAGCAGGCTGTTTGTAAATGCTACCTCATAGGTTTCTGAAAACCTCTTCAAGCTCCTTTTCCTTTTTTACCTCTCCACTCGCACAATCACTAAACATGCATTTCAAAATGACATCTATTCCCATGCGTGAGTAGATGCAGATGCAGATGCAGAGTGTGCGCATGTGTGTGTACATACATATCTATGCAGCAATTTCCCTGTGAAAATGGCATCCCCTTCCACACACAAAAGCTCCTGTCAGAGCAGTAAAGGCAATTCAACCACTAGAAATACAGCCCCAAATAACAATGTGTTTCTTTTGTCACAACACAAAAGGCAAAATAAACCAAAAAACTACCCTGTCCTTGTACAGAAACAGCCTTAAAGAAATGTCATGCTTCTACATTGTCACAATCACACCAAAGAGCAAAGTGCAAGAGCTGGAAAATGCTAAGAATTAACAGTGATCCCATTTACTCCACGTAAATTTTTTCGCTACCATCAGCCCGCACCTTGTGGATGTCTCCACAGAGCATTTCTCATGAACAAACATGCACACCTCCTTTGACCGCTTTTCCCCCCTTCATTAGGATGTGGCTGACTCACCATTTTCTTTCAGTGTCCACACTCAATGCCTCAGGAGTGAGAATGCTTGGTTCTTACTGCTATTAAAAAAGAAATGGCAAGGCAGACAGGTCTTCATATGACGCTGCCACCTTCGAGCCAGCCCCCTTGGGTCACCCATCCGCAGAACTCACACGGAGCAAAGGTCCCACATACCAAGGGCTTCTGGTCCCATCAATAGGGACAATGGTGCTGTG
The DNA here is from genome assembly GCF_048772815.1 of Callospermophilus lateralis. Lineage (NCBI taxonomy): Eukaryota > Metazoa > Chordata > Mammalia > Rodentia > Sciuridae > Callospermophilus > Callospermophilus lateralis. The sequence goes on from NC_135326.1 coordinate 6,950,936, forward strand.
GCTTCCAGTTCCAATATGTGTTTAGCCAACTGTGAAAACCAAAGCTGCAAAAAAAACTGCATGTATCCACAGGCTTACATGCAGCACAGCAAACGTGCCTGCGCACACATGTGCCCGTTTGCAGAACTCCAGCTAGAATCTGCACCCTGATTTGCATTATTTTTCATCTTCAGAAGGAACAATAAACAATAAGAATGTTTACAGATCTTGCCAGATCTTACCCACGCCATTGTGAGCTGACAAACAGCCTGCCCTTCAAGACAGCAGAACAAAAGAGCCACTGGGAACTACAAGCCCCTAACAAATAGCATGAGCATTTTTAAACCAGCCCCCTCTGGTATGAGATGCCCCACGCTGTAGTCCCTCACCTGCTCCTTGTGCTTGCTGCAGCGGATCGGAGCTCACACAGTCTGTGAAGGCAGCAACCTGCTTCGGGGACCCGCACACCGCCTCTGCCACCGCAGCCCTTGCATCTCACTGCTGACAGCACCGAAGAGCCTCAAAGCCATGCTGGCAACAGCTGCAGCGTCAGCCCGCTGCTTTATGATGGACAAGTTCACGCAGGCTCCGGCAACTCGCACCTCCACCACTGAGCAACTTCTGAACTCTGGGAATGTTCCCCACACTTCAAGGCTTAAGCCCCAAAAGGTTTTTCCTTTTAAACCCCAAAAGACTTGAAGGGTCTCTCTTTTTATATTTAAAACAGGAGAAATACAGAAAAGCCTACTGCAAATTAACCAAACTATGTTATGTGCATGTCCAAGTATGTCACAAACCCTATTATTATGTATAATTATAATGCACCAATAATTTTTTTAAAAAGAAAAGTCTATAGTACTAATGTCATGCAGGTAATTTTAAATGTTTTAGTAGTCTTGATAATCATACAACACGTATAATACGTGGTTCACCTCCATAACTATAATGAAGTTAAAGACCACACTCAGTAGACTACTTCACATCTATGGATATTCTTGAGTTGATTACACACTCATTAGGAATGTAATCCATCAACCAATCAACCAAGTGTTCCGGAAGTTTAACTGTGGGCCAGGCACTCAAGGAAAAAGACAAAGCAGTCATGCTGACCCCTGCTCACCCAATTCATCACTTCACAATGATCTGTATTTAAAGTCCCTGTGCCCCACCTCCACTCCTAGCATGGCCCAAGACCTCAGTGCCACAGGCCCCATGCAGGAAGCAGCTGCCCCACTGCTGCTCCTAAGAGCCCTTTCCCACTCAGAGAGTCTCCACCTTCCAAGTCCTGAGCTCAGCCATCAGGATGGACTTTCTCCTTCCAATCTGTTTCCATCTACCAATTCCTTCATTCACAGCAATTAATCAGACTCCTATTCAGTTCACCAAACAGCTTGCTGTTTGCAGTCTCTAATGATTTATTGCTATTTTTATAAAAGTAACTTTTTTTTTTTTTAATCAACACCTACTGGATCTTGAGCATTTATGATACATCATTAAGCATTTAAGCAGTCTGCAAGAAAGGCTGCCATGGACTTCCCCATCTTCCAGGAGAAGCTTGGGCAGCCTGAGTACAATGAGGATTTGAACTTAATTTGGAGTTTCAGCCTCAAAGCTTATATTCTTTCTGATATTTTTCATCTCTACCTATTATTTTACCAACTACATGTTCCTGCCACCAAGAGAGGGTGCCATCTAAGGTTCCCCAGGTTGTCTTCATATCTCAAACAAATGTTCAATGTATATTGTGAGTCAACACACATAATAGAAATCCAGAAAGTACCTGGCAGCTGATGATTTTGTTATATTAACGTCTCAAAAGGTGTGTCCCTAATACAGATGCTTTTCAACTTTGAATAGGATTATGTCCCAATAAACTCACCGTAAGTGGAAAATATCTTACATTGAAAGTGCCACCGAGTACGCCTCATCTCCCAAGCATCCTAGCTTAGCAACATACACATTGTAGACTTGGCTGCTTCCCCTCGAGGGGCTGATGGAGCTGTGGCTGGCTGCCCGCCCCCTCAAGAGAGGATCGCAGGGCACATCACAGCCTGGGAAAAGATCGAAATTTACAACTGGAAGCAGGGTTTCTGCTGACTGAGCTTTGCTTTTGCACCATTATCTGTACTTAGAAATGGGGTAAGTCAAAATGCTTTATGAGAATTATGATTTTAAACAAACAGCTCTTTTTCAAATGGTTGAAGATTTATACAGAAAAACTGACAATAGGAGAGTTTCTATATCTCATATCTAATTTCCCCTATTACTAAATCTGACATTAATATGGTGTGTTTGCTATTATCTGGATGTTGAATGTCTACAAAGACTCATATGTTGAAGATTTGGTCCCCAGGATGAGACTACTGGGAACCTTTAAAAGTGGGGCCTAGTGGGAGGAAATTAGGTCATTGAGGACATGCCCTTAAAGGGAATATGGAAGCCTGGCTTGCTTTCTTCCTCTCCCTCTCCCTCCCTCTCTCTCTCTCCCTCCCTCCCTCTCTCTCTCTCTCTTGCCTACTGGCCATTGAGGCAGGTAGTTTTGTTCCACCACACATCACCACATCATTCTGTGCTGCCTTACCACAGGCCTGAAAGCAATGGAATCATTTGATCATGATGTAGAACGCCCCCAAAACTATAATCCAAAATAAGCCTTTTGTCGTTATAAGTTAATTATTTCAGGTATTTTGGTATAATGATGGAAAGCTGACTAACAGTTTATCACAATTAATGAACCAATATGAGTGTGTTAATATTAACTAAAGGCCACATTATTCAAATTTTCTTTCTACTTAATGTTCTTTTTCCTGTCCTGGCATCCCATCCAGGCACCACACTGCATTTAGTTATCATGTCTCCTTAGGATCATTTTACTGTAACACTGCTATGAACTGAAAGTCCATATCCCACCCCACCCTCTCCCCCACAACGCAAGGTTAAAACACTAACTTCCAAGGCAATGAAGCTAGGAGGTAGGGCCTTTGTAAGGTTATGAGAATGAAGTCCTGACAAATGGGATTAGTACCTTTTATAAAAGAGCCTGGAGAGCTTCCTTGCCATTTCCACCACGTGAGGAAACAGGGGAAAGATGTCCATCTGTGAACCAGAAAGTGAGCCCTCACCGGACACCAAATCTGCTAGTCCCTTGATCTTGGACTTCTCAGTTGCCAAAACTAAGAAATTAATATTTGGTTTATAAGCCACCAATCTACTTTTTATAGCAGCCTGAATAGAATAAGACAGATGACAATTTAGAGGATGACTGTTCAGGCATCTGTAACCTGTTCCCCAACTGGGAACTGTTTGGTTTTTTTTCTTTTTATGATTAGACTTGGGTTAAGTCCTGTTGTCATATATGATGTTAAGGGTACATGCTGTCAGCAGGTCTTACCTCTGCTGACATCAACCTTGATTACCCGGTGGAGTTCGTAAACATCAGGCTTCTCCACTGTAACTTATTCTTTCCACCCCGCTTTTCATAATGTATTTGGAAGGACGGTGCTCTTTCTGAAGGCATCGGGAGTTATATTCCACCTTCTTGAGGGTGGAGTTTCTACAGAAATTGTGTGATATTTCTCTGCATGACAGATTTGTCTATTTTCCATGTATTAATTCATTCAATCAATTCTGTATGTACTATGGACTCATGGATTCACTTTATGCACTGTGTTATACTCACTACTACTTTATTTTGTTGCTTAAATTGTTCCAGCTTTGGTCACCGTTGGCTTGTGTGTCCCTTTGGCATACCCTGTTGTGGTGCTTGGGTTTATTTGCATGTGTTTGAGCATGTCCTTCCTTTCTGGCTCCACAGACTGCTGACGGGTGGGCTCATGCTCTCTATTCTCTGCCCCAGCCCTGGAGGCAGCTCTGGTCCTTTCTATGGGACACCAAACTCTGGGTGTCGGTTATGTAAGAATGGTTTCAGGGGAGGGGGTGTAGTACTGGGGATTGAACCCAGGAGCACTCTATCACTGAGCTATACTCTCAGTCCTTTTTTTTTTTTTTTGAGACAGGATCTTGTTAACTTGCTCAAGCTGTCCTAGAACTTGTGACCCTCTTTAGTAGCCTCTTGAGTACCTGGGATTACATGCATGCACCACCACACCTGACTAGGAATGCATTCTTAGAAGAGATCCCCTAAGAATCATTTCTAAAGAGAAGGCACTTTTACAATATCCATGTTTATAATTTAGGGTGTCCATATATCCACGTTTCTTAGAGTGAGACCTAATAATCTAGGCCTACAAGGGGCTCAGATCTTTTCAGAGACTGTGTAGTATTAATACCATTAAGACATTCAGCCAGGCATATTGGCACACCCTTATAATTTCAGCTACTTGGGAGGCTGAGGTAGGAGGATTCCAAGTTTGAGACTAGCCTGGGCAACTTAGCCAAAACCTGGTTCAAGACAAAATTATAAATAAATAGATAGCCCAGGTGCAGTGGCACATGCCTGTAATCCCAGTGGCTTGGGAGACTGAGGCAGGAGGATCATGAGTTCGAAGCTAGTCTCAGCAAAAGTGAGGTGCTAAGCAACTCAGTGAGACCCTGTCTCTAAATACAAAGTAGGGCTAGGGATGTGGTCCAGTGATCAAGTTCCCCTGAGTTCAATCCCCAGTACCCAAGAAATAAATAAATAAATGGACTGTAAAATCATAAATCTTTGCAATAAACCACATAAAAATGTGCTTTTAAAAAGAAAAATTCACCCAAAAGGAACCAAGTTACCACCTAGCACCTCCACATTCTAAAATCACTGGCCCTCCTCACGTCTCCAACAGTCTTAGTGAAGCCTTGTACCTTACCTTTTCAAGTCATTTCCCATGAACTGAGCAGCAAGCCTGGCCCTTGTGGTCCAAGGACAATCTTCCCTAACCCATCTATTCTGACACAAACACGTCAGAGCATCCCAAAGGAACCTGCCCTGACAGCTCCATGCATTCTCATGCTGCAAACACACAAAACCTCCTGTACTCGGGTGGATGAAGCAAACTTCCCCAAATTAAACCACCACACCAGAGGCTAGGAAAAGGAAAATGATGAGAAATGGATATCATGCTGTGAAGCCTCTTTGAAAACATCCATACACACTTCTATACACACTAGAAGCACACTCATTAGGACCATCTCCTCTGCGCCTGGACTCAATTCCCCATGACTGACAAACCTTTGCCGTGGAGGGACATGGCCAGATAGGAAATACATTCAGTTCTGGGCACCTTATCTGTTGCAAGAACTCAGCCCTGCTGATACAGTGAGAAAGCAGTCACAGCAGTCTGTGAGCAAGTGGGCTGCATGCCAATAAATCTGTATTTACAAAAAGAAGCAATTGGCCAAGTTGGGCCTGTGGGCCATAGACTGCTGACCCTTGGCTGAACCAAAGGTTGCACAAGCCTTTCTTCTGTTGCATCACCTGCATACCTGCTTCCCCAGAACTCAAAATCAGGGTGTTGAAAGATGTTTTCCCATAATTTTCTACGCAAAGGAGAAAGTCGTTTGGCTTCCACATTCACTTCTTCTTCTAAGTGAATCTCACCCAGATCCTTGAACCTTGTATGGTCCCACAGCATTCCACTGGATGCCACCTAAAGATTTGGGTGTGCCATAGGAGAGAGAGGATCATTAACATCATAAACCATGAGACGCAACCTCCTCCTGATTTTGAAGGTGGTCCAAGGTGGGATGTGAGATGCAGCCTGGGATTTGCTTACTAGAGGGGAAACAGAAGAGAACCTAGAGGGAGAGTACAGCAAGAGCAGAGGGAGAGGACCCCACATGAGAACCAGCTTGAGAAGATACACTGCAGCTTGGAGATGTTCTATCTAAAGACCTAGAACTCTGCTGGTCCCAAGTTCCTAATGTGGGCCTGGTGAGAGATAAAGCACTATTTTTATGTAAAAGAGAACCAGGAGGCAGGATGACTCAGAAATCCAGACGGACCTGAAGGCAGGTGGCCAGGCGAGTTCCACAAGCCCAAACCCACGTCTCTGACTCACAGAGCTTAGATGTTTTGCTCATCTTGGTTCCTGCATTAGGAAAGCTGGGTAGAAAACTGGGAAAGTGAAGAGAAAGACCTTGTGACTGTTGGGTACGAGGTGACAGTGTGGATACTGTGCCCAGCTAAGGGACAAATGGAGGCTGAAATCCTGCCAAATTCCTCTTAGCAGGCTGATAAGGAAGACAACCAAGCAATGAAATGGCTGCTTCCACACCAAAAGGATGGCGCTAGAAATCACATCAGGAATATGCATTTCTGAGAGCCCAAACATTCATCATCTGTATCCTTTACAAAGGTTGTCACCCTCTGAATGAGTCACTTAATGCACAGACTCACTTTAAGGTAAAAAAGAGCTTTTTTTTGTGGATTCCCCACATTGAGGTTTTTTTTATCATTTAAAAAAATATTTTTAATTGTAGATGGACACAATACCTTTATTTACTTATTTATTTTTATGTGGTGTGAGGATGGAACCCAGTGCTTCACATGTGCTAGGCAAGTGCTCTACTGCTGAGCTACAGCCCCAGCCCAAGATTTTTTTTTAGTTATAGATGAACACAATGTCTTTATTTTGTTTATTTATTTTTATGTGGTGCTGAGTTCCTCACAAGTGTGAGGCAAGAGCTCTGCCACTAAACCACCATCCTAGCCCCAAGATTTTTTTAATTGAGATAAAATTCATCCTTGGAATACGCAGACTGTATTGGTTTTTAGGATATTCACCGAGTGATGCACCTATCACTACTACCTAATTCCAGAACATTTCTACCAATCCAAAAGAAATCTCAATCTCATTAACAGTCTCCACACCCCCGCCCCCCCATCCTTAGCCCCTGGCTAATCCTCTTCATGGATTTGCCTATTCCAGTTTATATAAATGGAATCATGTGCTATATGGCTTTGAATATTTTTTTTAAATTGTTAAATGTCTAAATAAAATCTGTTTTATATTCCTTTTTTAATAGCTATTAGACTACAACCATAAAACTAATTTGCAAGGTATATGCAAACAAAATAATAAAGCCAGTGTTCAAAGGACTTGCTCAAAGTGTTATATTTGAGAAAAGCTGAGCTCAATGTTCTTTCAGGCGACCATTTTGTCACCATCCACAAATCACTCCTTTTCCTTCTCCTTCCTTTCTCCTGGATTCTTACAGGACTGGAGGTCATAGTGAGCTCTGTGGGAGGGAAACAGGCTCAGCATGGCCTCAGGGAACCCAGACTTAGCACAGGCTTGTGGCTCTAAAGTCCTCCTGCAGGATTCCCTTGGGTTTGAGGCGGCTTAAAAGGGACTTGGACATATCTGAATGCAGTTTCTATTTATGTTGAGGACAAGGTGACTCAAAGAACTCTCTTCTAGTCGTGTGTGGTGGTGTATGCCTATAATACCAGCGACTCAGGAGGCTGAGGCAGGAAGATCACAAGTTGGAAGCCAACCTCGGCAACTTTGCGAAGCCCTAAGCAACTTAGTGAGGCTGGGGATGTGGCTCAAGCGGTAGCACACTCGCCTGGCATGCGCAGGGCGCTGGGTTTAATGTTTTCTTGGCTTTCCTACTATTCAAATAGTAGTGAAATCCTTCAAAATGGAATGGAACCACACAAAAATATAAAAAAATAAAAAATAAAGACGTTGAGTCCACCGAAAACTAAAAAATAAATATTAAAAAATTCTCTTTTTTTTTTTTTTTTTAAAAAGATACAAAAGGGCTGGGGGATGTGGCTCTGTGGTTAGCACCCCTAGGTTCAATCCCTGGTAAAACACACACACACACACACACACCAAAAAAACCCCCCAAAAAACAAAAAAGTCCTTCATTTCACATATGTAGAACCTTCAGAAAATGGGTACTTTCTGAGATTAACTGCAAGAATCTAACAACCACTTCAGACACTGAGTCTGTAAGATTCTTTCAACATTAAAATTAAATATATTTCAGAAGGGACTGTGACATGAGTACAGGGTTTTTGCTCAGGGGTGATGAGAATGTTCCGGACCCAGAGAGTGTGGATGTACAAGCCTGTGATAGTCTTGTGAGAGAATTCAACCTCAGTGAGCCTTCAATTCTCTAACAATATCCACCAGATAAGGCTGGTTTCTCATATACAAAATCTAGCACACATAGAAAGCAGCCAAGGAAAAATCCACTGTAATTAAGCTCCTGTGCCCACACTCAAAAGAAAGAGGCTACCTGGATTTGCAGCCTGTTTCCCAGAGCTCCTAAAATCAAATGATGCTGAAGGATGCCTAGGTGACAGGAAGCATAGAAGGAATGGGTCAACTGAGCCAGGATCCTCCCTGGTCATCAGGTGTGGCCTCTATAGCCCTTCGCCTTGCTTATCTCTGCAAGGCAGACTTTCAGTCTTTCTCTGCTTCTAAAACATCTACGTTATACCATGGCTCATTCATGTTATTATCCTGGCCATTCTTGCTATAATGCCCTCTTGTTTTAGGTACTAAGGACTGAACACAGGGATGCTCTACCACTGAGCTACATCCCCAGTCGATTTTGTTTTTTATTTTAAGACAGGAGCTCACTAAGTTGATGAGGCTGACCTTAAACTTGTGATCCTCCTGCCTTAGCCTCCCAGTTGCTGGCATGACAGGTGTACACCACCACACCTGGTGCTATCATGCCCTCTTAAAGGCTGCACCTTCTGCAGGAGTGGGACCATATGGCCAACATTCACAATCCAGGGATGAGGGTTACTTATAATGCTAACACTGGGTAATCCTGCAGGTCCAATGAAGAGTTCACTACTATTTGAATAGTAGGAAAGCCAAGAAAACATCTATGAGGGCAATGGATATAGCTTAACTGAAGGGCACCTGCCTGGCATGCATGAGGCCCTAGGTTCAATCCCCAGGACCATAAAAATAAATAAATAAGTAAAAATAATAATTTAAAAAAATCTTTGGAATAGGATGCCACAGAGGGTCCCATTCAAGAAACAGGAACCCGATTTCACAATTTTGTTCTAGAATTAAAACAAAAGCACCTAAATTAAACACTGAGCCATGAGAGGCCACAAGAATTAAAAGGCAAAGATGATCCCAAGAACAGTGAGTGATGGCTTTGCCAATGACTTTGCCAATATGAATAACAGACACTAAGATATATAGTATTTAAATTCCTACAGCCTCACAAGTGGGTGCCTGTACTACCTCGGCCCCACTGGGTGAGGCACTCAACCAGAACACAGGAAAGATAGGAGTGAGCTGGAAGAACCGATAGGAGGTGATGGATATAGGTGGGTTTCTGGAGAAAGGCAAAAACTCAATTACAGGCAAACTCAACCATGGTCAATGAAGAGAATAAAAGCCAACAGTCAACAAAGGAAAGAGACCAGAGTAGCTTCCTATATTTACCAGAAGGAGCTCCTCCATCCAGGAAGAGGCCATAGTAGACTCCAGGCAACTTACGTGGCTATAAGGGGAGCTCTTGTGTAGTCACCAGAGGCAGGGCACTGGGGAAATAAGGGGCATCTGTCCCCAGGGCTGTGGATTCCCTTGGGAGAGCAACCGTCAGCCCACAGCCCCGAAGTCACTCGAAAGCTAAAGTAAACTGCACAATTATGGCTCCCTATGTCAATGAGACTTCCCCCCCCATGCAGTACTGAGGCTTAAACCCAGGGTCTCACAAATATTAGGCAAGTGCTGCACCACTGAGTTACACCCTCAGCACGGCTTTCTATGTCAGAACCCAATCAGAAAGCCGAGGCCACAATCAGAAATGCTGCTTGTAGAAGACTCTGCTTCCCTGCCCCATTTAGATATCAGAGTTAATCATCATTTGTATTTTCTTCCCATTTCCCTCAGCACTGGCACTGCATGCAGCTCATGATTCTTTCCCTACCTTTGCATACCTCCTCTTCCACATGGAGTTTGGTGGGCCTTGCTTTCTCCTCCCTAACCCCAGACCCTGCAGCCCTCAGACTGTGGTCCTACAAACTCTTCCTTCCAAATAATGAGGAGTCACAAGAGCAAATCAACAAGTAAACAAAACAGTGGCCTCTAGTCCTGGATCCAGATCTCTTAAGTCCAGATGAGCATACATAAAAGGGGAAAATGTAGTTCTAAATTAAGGCAGAGAAACAAACCCGCTAGTCTCATGCTACGCCTTCTTCCTATGGATACTGCCAATCATTTCAGGGATTACGGCATCCTGCTCGCAAATGCTCTCTGCACAAAAAGAACACACCTGCTCAGGGGACTTCATTGCGTGGGACTGAAGCTCTGTGGGATGCTGCTCTGCCCTGAAAAAAATGCCGAGCTTGAGTTTCGCCTTGTTATCCCAACCCATCCAGGACAGGCTGCATAATTACCTAGCAAAGCAGTTCAGAATGGAAAGCTTCAATTGCCCCTTAGCTAACTGAAGGCCAGCAACAGCAAATGTCTGTCCTGAAGCAACAAACATGGGGTAGAGCTTGGATGATAAAGCTGTTACTTATTTTGAATTCTACTTAGAGCTGATTGTATAAATGAACAATCAGTCTTCTCATTAATCACCTCTCAGGGAAAGCATCCAAGAAGATAACCCTCAGGGTTTAGTTTATGAATTTTATGTTAAAGCAAAGTTTTTCCCCTAAAGACCTCTATTTCACATGTACTCAGTTTTTTAACTATACTGGGATTTAGGAGATACACTCTTATTCTTCCCCTCTCCTTCCATCTGTACCAACAAAATGCAAGCCTGGGGTTAATGCCAGCCTGTTAGCACTTGGCAGTGGCTTCCTTAGGCGGAGGCGGAAGTGGCTGAAAGAAGTCAGGGAAGAGGGATTCTGCCAGCCCACAGCCTAGGAGCCGCCCCCAGCTCAGCTTCATCTTCCAGAGCTTCCCAGAATACAATGCTCATGAAAGATGTTCCAATTTGAGAAGCAATAGTCAAAAAAAAGTATTGCATCTTTGTTCTCTTACAGGGTATCAATGCAGAAAATATGTTCATCTTTTGAGATGTTTATGTCTTCTTGATTCTAAATCAAGAGCACAAAGATAAGTAAAAGCCTGTTATACTTAACTGGCATGTAGACTACAATCTTAGTAAAGCTTCAGCAAACAAAATATGCCACCGGGGGTGGTTATTCACAATGATCAAGAACTAACTCAAGGAGAGTCAATTTATCTACCACTCACACATCCACCAACCCATTCTTCCAATCATCTATCTGCCCATTCACTTATACACTCCAACTACCCAGCCAGCCAGCCACACCTATCCATGTACCCATCTACTTATCTACCCATCCACTCACTCTTTCATCTATCCAACCACTAATTTCCCATCCATCCACCCACCCACATACCTATCTGTTCTCCCATCCTCCCTTCTATCCATTCAATCACTCATTTTCCCACCCATTCATCCACCTATCCATATACTCTTGTTCATCCACCCACCCACCCTTCTATCCATCCAACACCCATTTCCCCATCTATACATACATACATATACCCATCCATTTATCCACCCACCTATCCTTCCAACTATAAGCCCACTCATCCATCCATTCATCCATCCATGCATGCATGCATGCATGTAACTATCCATTCATTCACCCACCCACCTGAGTAATTTCCATCCATCTGTTCACTCATCCATGTGTCCCTTAACCAGTCCACTCACCCAACTAACCATTTATTCATTTATTTAGCACCCAATCTGTGTAGGAACTGTGTGATATACAGGGTATTAAAAAATGAAAAAGTAAAATCCTGGTCTTCCAGGAGCTATCAGTCTGGTCCAGCAAGAGTGAAGAGGCAGCTCCCAGAAAACAGGAGAAGGATGTGGCAGATACATCCAAATAGGATATTTGCCATCCTCCCCAAGCCATCCCAGTCTGCAGAGGATGCCATTGTTCCCAATGCAACAGGCACCCACTTTGAAAATTAACACAGAATAATTATAGAACCAGAAGGGGTCTGCATTTCTAAGGTTGTAGTTACACACTGCTGTAAAGCCCTTCACACAGGTTTTGCCAAATCCCCATTTCCATTCATTTAAAATGTTTCCCCATCAGTTCTAAACGTTCTCAATGAGAACTCGTCCTTAAATAAAACACAATATAGGATGGGGATGTGGCTCAGTGGTCAAGTGCCCCTGAGTTCAATCCCCAGTAAACCACCCCCACCCACACACACATACACACAAAAAGACATAAGGGAGAAGCAAGGACATCTAAGTGTTACAGGCCAAATTGTGACTCCTTTCTAAATTAGTATGTTGAAGCCATAACCCCACAAATCTCAAACTACAATATTTTGGAGGGAGAATCTTTAAAGAGATGATTAAAATAAAATGAAGTCATTAGGGTAGGTCCTAATCCAATCTGTCTCATGTTTTTTTTATATGAAGAGGAGATTAGCACACACAGACGAAAGATCACATGAGGACACAGAAGAGTCTACGAGCCAAGGAGAGGTCTCAGGAGGAACACAGTGCATCTTAATAGCAGCCTGCCAGCCTCCAGAACTGTGAAAGGATCACTGTAACAGCCCTAGGGAATACATACACCCTGTCTTGGAGGGAAGGCCAGTGGCCGGGAGTGGCCCTTTGCAAGAAGCAGACCCTGCTGGGGTCTGAGCTTGAGGACCTGGTACAAAACCTCAGAAAGCTGCTGTGGAAAGACTAGGCAGATGAGATCTGTGAGGCAGGTCATTAGGGTCAGCTGGGGTAAGTGAAATCCACTAGATCTGCTCCCTGGGGTCCAATCACTACAGTAATCTGCCCAAACACCACAGAACTCTCTCCTCTGACTTCTGATGCACCATAGAAAGTTTAAAAGATTTATAATTACAGGTCACCCCTTCAGTTACAAATATTTGTGACATTCTTTCCCTCCTACACTGGGAGGTTCTATAGGATCCTGAACTTCACAAAAGATGTTATCTCCATTTGACTTGGATGAACGCCAGCAAATACAAATAATTCCTAACATCGTTCTTCATGTTATTCCCAACAGAAGGCAACAAAAACCATTTTTTATTTGCATCAGTTATCAAGTTAGTAATTTATTCATCATAAAAGCATGTTTTACTTTAAACTTGTGCACTTTATTAGGTATCTTTATATCTTCACATAATAGACTTTATTTCTATTATTATAAACTTTTATTTCTATAATTTTCACACTTAACTTTTCTTTTCTTTTCTTTTTCTTTTTTTTTTAATTGAGCTAGGCGTGCTCTATTACCAAGCTATACCCCCAGCCCTTTTTTATTTTTCAGATCAAGTCTCACTAAAATGCCCAGATTGGCCTCAAACTTGCCACCTTCCTGTCTTGGCCTCTTAGGTCACTGGGATTATAGGTGTGTATTACTACGCCAGCTTCACATTTAATTTTTCAAGCATATTCTTTCTTGCTGATCCTTCAGAAAATTAAACAGTCCGTGGGAAAAGCTGAAAATGATTTTTTAATAGTCATATTTTAGAATTTCATTGGGACTTGCTGCTCTTAAAAGCACACACACACACACACACACACAACAATTCTGAAAATTGCTGGGTTTGTAGCTCAAAAGCAGGCGGCTTCTGGAACTAATTTCTTCAGAGTGTTTATGTAGTCTGCTGGAAGACACAGCTATGATTTTAAAAAAGCACATGGCCCCTCCTTTCTTCATCCTGACCCTCTCAGTATGGGCAGTGCTACTTTTGCACACAAATAGGATGCACATTATCCCTGTTAGCAGTGACAGTCTCTATGCACAGGAGTGGAGCTATGCCCCAACCACCATGCGTGTCCTCTGCACAGTTTACATGCTCATGGCATGGAGCAGAGTGCAGGAGCAGAGAAAGCACCATGTGTGCAGAGGTAGCTGCCAGCCCCTGCCAGCCGTGCACTGCACAGCTGGCCCCACAACTGCAGAGGCGCCTGGAAGCCAGCTTTGCAAACAGACCACAGCTGGCATATGGCACGTGACTTACTCAGAAGCCACAGTAATAAAGCTGTAATTGTGCTCCTCAGACACTGCTAAGTTCTGTAGGTGGATTATTCACCAGCTTCTCTTACCCTGGTTCATTTTAGCCACGCAGACTGATCTGTAATTGCAGGGGCTTCCTACACAGGCACACACTCAGTATCAATCCTGTTGCCTCAGAGTCACATAAGTATTGGATCCTTTTGTATAAAGTTAATAGCATTCAGTTTCAAGCCAAATGAAATAAAATCCCATCACATAGGCTCTTGAAAGTAAACATCTAAACTGGCTATTTCTGCAAAGGAACCTGAGCGTTGGGGCCAGCATTTAATTTGAACATTGCACCAATCAAACAAGATTCCCAAGACAACAGAAAAATCCTCTCAGATCTCCATCCGTGTATTTATTTCCATGTGTCCATCAGCCCTTATAAAGCAAGGTTACACTATATCCTCTGCAAAGATGCACACTCTCCTCTCCTGCCCTCTTCATGCAGAAAAGTCAGGATTATGGTATATACTTAATCCAAATCCCATCCTCCCACAACTAAACAGCTGTCTGTTCAACTGCCTAAAATCATGGAGGCAACACTAGCACCCTACTGCCACCAACTGACTTGACTTCTATTTTCAATCTCAAAATTAACTCATTAAATCAGTCCAATTTAGGAAGGCTTGCCTTACTCCTTTCTGAATGAGAATCCTTAGATGCAACTGCAATTGCATCTGAGACCTTGGCCCACAAACACAGCTGTGTGCGGATGGATGGTGAAAGCATCCTTTCAGCCGTAGCCTTCTGTACAAAGCACTTAGTTTTAAGTATGCTAAACTGGACTTATTACATATTGTTCCCATAAAGCATCTCACTACACAGAAAACACAGCGTGTATTTTAAGAACAAAAACGCCACCATGGCAATGCTTCTTTGGGCAGGGCTAGGGGGCACATGGGCTCTGCTCAGAACTCCGGGGTATCATGGGTGTCAGAAATCATGCTTGGTTAGCAGTTACTTTGGGTATGGGAAAAACCACACAGCTGGACATGTCAGCCCAGCACTCACCATCCATTAAAAAAAAAAAAAAAAAAGTCCCCAAGTCATCTTTTTAGCAACCCCAAATCTAAATTTCACCTACCGTACAGCGGACTGTCCCTCCTCGGCAGAGACTGTGGAGGGAACTGCTTCTTGATGCCCACTCGGCTCCTCCGACTGCCTTCGCGGCTTGACAGCCACTTCCTGCAAAGGCAGCACATGAGACGACCAGTCACCAGGCTGCTCTCCTAAGACATCTCATCTGTTATTAGGAAACCCCTCATTTGTGGGTTCGCCCTGCACGCCTGTCCCACAACGCCAGTGACGCTGCCTGTTGTCTCGGACTGAGACCCAGCCACGGAATATGCCCATTCAGCTCTACAAAGCATTTCATTGAGATGACTGACCTAAGACCCCAGCATCCACTTCTGGACAGGAAATAGAACTCCTACATGAAGCCTGCGAAACCATGTGACACACTGGTCAAAAGAAATCAAACAAAAGACAGCTGGTCACAAGTCACCGTGGACTTGTCCTAGGACTTGTTGGAAGCTGGAATTCTTCACTCTTGACTGAACAAGCACAGAATTCCCAGAGGTCACTCTAACAGCCCAAAGCCAGGCAGCAAGGGAGCAGAAACAAAATCTCTTAGTGTCTGCATGGGTTCTCAGCACCAGGAGGCATCCATGCACATTCTGGACACCCTGCATTAAAGCTATTACTGGTTCTTTTACAGGCGACTGCATCTGGCCAGGCATGGTGGTGCATGCTTATAACCCACACTACCTGGGAGGCTAAGGCAGGAGGACAGCAAGTTTGAGGCCAGCCTGGACAACTGAACAACAGTGTGCCTCAAAATAAAATATAAAAGGGTGGCAATGTAGCTCAGAGGTAGAGCACCGCTGGGATCAATGCTCAGTATGGAGAAACACACACACACACAAAGAAACAATCTATTACTGCAACAATGTTTTTCTCTGAAATATACAGATGCAGATGGAATAAGCAGAAAAAGCAGATAGGGGTCTGGGATTGTGGCTCAGTGGTAGAGCGCTCATCTAGCATGTGAGAGGCGCTAGGTTGAATCCTCAGCACCACATAAATATAAATAAAATAAAGGCAAAAAAGAAAAAGCAGACAGAAGGACAGGGAGACAGAAGAAAGGGAGAGGGAAAGATTGTGGACTTTGAAGTACTAATAAGAATATGTGGTTTTCAAGAAAGATAGGAGTTAATGCTCAACATCAAAACTGTCACTTAAAATAGTGCAATAGTCACTGCATTTTTAAATCCACTTTGCCCCAGAATAATCCTAAGAATGCTTATAAATTTTTTAAAGATAAATATTAAGTGGCATCAATGTTTGACAATTGGCTATCATATGTTAAGCCCTTAGCTAAAACACGATTTTCATTTCAGAGGGGTGTATTACCATTTTCTAAAGCACTCCCTCCCACCCTGTCCAGCTCCCCAAATTCTTTGTTTAGCATGAAGGTGGGACAACTAATTAAGGGGAAAGACTGTGAAGCAAGGGATTTGGAAAAGGAGGCTAAGAACAAAAGATGTGAGTTTGCAGAGGTACAGTGTTTCAAACTTCCATGCCAGTGCCAATTCAGTCCCCATGGCCCTCTCACCTGCAGTGAGATAGCCCATCCTATTCTGGGTGCGTCCTGTAGATGTCTCAAGGTCAAGGTTGGGGCAGACTAGGTCCTTGCTCATAGCAGGATGCTTACCTGTGTGTAGTGGTCTGTGGATGGTGACGACCGGGACCTTTCATGGACGTACTGTGGCCTCTGGTGCTGGTCCAAACCCACATCCAGAATGTCATCTGCTGAGTGATACCGCCCAGCACTCTTGGCCTCCAGGGGCTTCCTCTGCTCCTTCCAAGAGGCTTGGTACTCTGCAAAGGTTCCAAGTCTCTGAGGTGGGTCCAATTTCCTGAACTTTTCTGCTTCCCTGTGACCATTGAGGATTTCTCCAAAGGAAGTGGCACGAGACCTAGTCTGGAACCCAGAGTCTGCCCCCTCACTCCTGTGGCCTGCTGTCCGTGGCCTCTCCACCTTCTCCCTCGGGACTCCACATAGAGCTTGTCTCTGGCCTGGTCTCTGGAGGAGGGGTTTGCTTGTTTCCTCAAAAAACTTCCACCGGTCAGCAAATGTGCCCACAGTATCCTCGGGTGATGTGGGATGCTGGTGAGGGCTGTGATCCACCGAGAGCCCCACCTCATTCATTTTCTCTGGTTCAGAGTACGACTTCAGTTTCTGCTCGGCTGTGAACCGTTTCCGGCCTCCAATACGAGGAACGTGGGGCATGCCACCTCCAGATGAGGGTGGCTTGGCCAGTCCTGCCTCACAGAAGTTGGGGACAGAGTTTGGCTCCTGAGGGAATGAAGATAAGGTGCTGTTGCCCCCAGTCCTGTGTTCTAGTGACCCGGGATACTGGTCCACTGGGTTGGGGTCTAAATCCCGGCGCTTAAAGGAGGTGGCTCTCAGGACCCGTGCTTGGGCCTCTTTCAGGTGGTCTTTATAGGTGCTAGAGAAGGAACCTTCTAGGGTGCCACCCACCTCAGCTGTCCAGCTGCTGGCACTGTCCTCGGCCTCACTGGCTCCAGCCAGCGTCACTGTGCTCTTGCTTTTCTGCAGCTTGGCTCTACGCATCTGGATCTCATTCCTCAGAGTGGTGGCAAATCGGTCACTTCTCCGTGTTGGCTTACCCACCTGGGCATCGAATGGCGGTAGCTTCTCAGTGCCACCATCCTGCCCATTCTCGGGCTGGCACATCCCCTCTTGGGTCAGGGAGTGCAGCATGGGTGTCCTCTGGCGAGAGATTCTGCTGCTCTCTCCCTCCGCCCACTTGAAGCCCTCAGCTGTCTTCTGTGGACTGGCTTTCTCAGCACGGCTGGCTCTGGGAGGCTCTTGGATTCCTGAGAAGCAGTCTTCGGCCCCTGAATCCAGTAGGGGACATTGCTCTCTCTCAGGGGCATCCAGAGCCTGCTCATGCTGAGGTAGGTAGCATCGTGGGCTCTGGCCCATCAGGTGTGTGGGAGCATGCTCCAGGGCTCCCGAGGCCGCATCCGAATGCCAATACTCCCCACGGAGCTTTGTCACCTGGGTGCTTCCCTGCAGGGGCTGCCTGGCAGGCACGCAGTAATAGTGGCTCAACCCACCACTGTCCACCTTCTGGTTGGCAGCACTGGGCCACCTCCCCACAGAGGGGCTGTCATCTTGGTGGTGTGGGGCGGGAGGCTCCTGCCGACCTCCAGAGAGGGCCACCCGCTGCAGTTCCTTTGGTGACACAGGGGCCCTGTGGCTTTGGTCACTACATTGGCGCAGGTGCTGACCCCCAGGGTGAGGTTGCCGGAAATGCACCTCTGTGCTGAACAGCCTGTCGGGAGCCCCTAGGGAACTGCCTGCCCTGTCATCTAAGCACAGCCAACCACAGTCCATGTGGCCCTCCAGCAGGTAGCCATGGCCTCCCACTTCCTTCCCACTATTCGGGCATACCAGCCTTCGCCGATCAGTCCTCTCTGGTCTCCAATCACTGCGGGGTTGAGCCCGAGCCAGGGCTGTAAAGTGCTGCGTGGTGGCTGCCTCTGAGGATGGAGGGCCTTGCACCTTCTCATGGCTCTTGGTGGCAGCAAAGCTATCACTGCGCAGAGGAGGTGGGGGAGGAGGGGGGGAAGAAGAGTTTTTTTTCTTGTCAGGAACATACCAAACTGGCCCAAAACTGGATCTCCCAGAAGTGGCCAACTTAGGCTCAGAATTGTCCTCTGGCCAGGGGCTTTTACTGCTATCATTAGGTACCCTGGCTGGGAAACACAGTGACCTATCATCTGGGACCTGAGGATCACTCATGGCCTGGCCTTGCCGGCTGCTATGCCTAGAGGCCTCCCAAAGGCCAACTTTGTAGAGGATGTTCTCTGCAGACGAGGCATCGGCCTTGGGCAAAGTGTGGTCAGGGGTGCTGGAGCTGGTGGAAAATGAGCCGTAAGCTGAGTCCCGCTTGCTGTGGCTGCTCAGGTGGTCAATGCTGCTGTTGGACTTGGCAGCTGAGAGGCGTCCAGAGGGCTGGGAGGAGTGGTCCAGGCTATCCACGCTCCCCAGGGAGCTGAAGTGGTCAGAAGTGCGCTGCAGGTTCGTCTGCTCCCAGGAGCCAGACAGGTCATGGGAGGAAGAACTACAAAAACAATAAGAATGGTTTGCTTTATCATCCAGTACAAAAAAGGGCAAGATCAGAGGGCAACGGAATTGTGAACAGAGCTGGCTGGCACTCTGTGGAGGCTGAAAATGCCGGATGGTAACTTCTTAATGTAAGATCCCTGGGTCTGAGATTTTAGTTTGGCACATCTCAATTGTGGCTTGGTGAGATGCTCTGAGAGCAGGCTGAAGAGACTATGTCCTACCTGCTTTTAAACAGACCCCTTGCAATGCCAGCACATTTTCCCAACTTCATGCCTACATCACTAGGAGGCAATGCCTCGATGAACACTCCTATGGCCCATCAACAGCTAACCGTAGGTGTTGGTAAATGATAATTCATGAGCTAAGTAAGAGTGGTTCTTATCTTATCAAATGGTCAAGGGAAAAGAAATCAAAAGCATAATATTTCTCCCATGTAACCTATGAAAATTATATGAAATTCAAAATTCAGTTCATAAATGAAGTCTTTTGGAGCACAGCTATACCCATTTGTCGACATATTGGTTGTAGCTGCTTTGGCATCACCATAGCAGAGTGAATAAGTGGCAGAGACTGTCTGACCTGCAAAGCTGAAAAGATTTACTATCTAGCCCTTTAAAGAACACCTTTCAGACCCCTGTTTCAGTGTATGCAATGATTTTCTGACTCCCCACTTTTTTTCCCCCTTATACTACCAGAGACTGGGCTATGTGTATGCTGAGCAAGTACTGTGCCACTAAGTTACACACCCAGTTCTTTATTTTGTTTATTCATCCCCACATGTATGAGACAAGTTCTCTGCTACTGAGCTATAACCCCAGCCCACATACCCAGTTCTTTTTTTATTTTTTGGTCTACCACTGAGCTACACCACCAGACCCCCTGTTTTTTGAGAAGGGATCCTGCCAAGTTGCCGAAGCTCGTCTCAAACTGTCATCCTCCTGCCTTGGGCTCCCAAGGAGCTGGGATTACAGCTGTGTGCCATTGTACCCAGCTCCAAAGATTCTTATTATGGATTATTCACCCAAAGGAAGTAAACAAATGAGAACAATTTTAAAGTTAAAAAAGAGACTTTAGGGATAACATTTCTTTTCCAAACCCAAATATCAGAGTATGATTAGCTCTTCTCTAAAGGCTCAGTTGATTTGATATTTAAAAGAAGCAACAGGCTTTCCCAGCAAGATCATGTGCTGCTGTGTTCAGGTAAATGATTAAACCTTGTGGTTCACTAGTGCTATAC
This sequence comes from Callospermophilus lateralis, assembly GCF_048772815.1. NCBI lineage: Eukaryota > Metazoa > Chordata > Mammalia > Rodentia > Sciuridae > Callospermophilus > Callospermophilus lateralis. The sequence continues at coordinate 6,971,273 of NC_135326.1, forward strand.
ACGAACAACAAAAGCCACATATTCCTAATCAGGATGATGTCTAAGAAGGAGGAATAAAGGGTTGATCAAGATATTAAATATTCTCTGACATAGTAACTGTATGCTATGACTCGTATATCTTAATGACACAGATATTTATCCAGGATATTAGACTCTTCCCTTGAAGTTTCACAAAGCTGTGCTATTCATGCTTCAAGCAGGAAAAAAAGCCATGGTTAAATTAGGTTTGGGGAGAACAAGGATGGGAAAGAAGGCAGTATGACCAGGACAAGGGTGTAGTGAGGAGAATGGACTGGCTGGTCACATGAGGTTTTTATACTGCATCCTCTAAGGGCAGACCCAGCATCACCAGAAATACTGCATGTTCCTGAAATTCTCCCACCAGGGACAATTCTTCCACAGGTTCTTAACTCCGGGCAGACAGAAACAACACTAAGTACAGTTTCCACACAGATGTGGGCAGTACTCATTTCTAATTAAGGGACTGCCAGCTGGGCGTGATGGTGCGTGTCTGTAACTGCTGTGACTCACGAGGCTGAGGCAGGAGGACCACAAATTTGAAGGCAGCTTCAGCAACTTAGCAAGACCCTAAGCCACTTAGTGAGACCCCCATCTCAAAAAGAGGAGTGAGCAGGGATGTCGCTCAGTGGTTAAGCTTCCCTGGGTTAAATCCCCAGTTCGGAGGGTGGGGGTGTTTAGTCACATAGACTAAGTGGAGGTGCTATTAAAGTCACTTAGTTTTGAAATGAAAAGCCCATTTTTCATTAAGTTTTACGACTCAGTTGAGAATCTATGGCTTCTCAAAAATACCAACCTCTCACTACCTTAAACAAGTCATAAATACTGTATTTGAGAGGTAATTCCTTCACACTACTTCAGTACTTTTCTTTAATAAGTTTTGCAGCTAACATTTATTAATAGCCAAAAATGGATTTTGCAATTGTTACGTTACCTTCAAAACACACACTCACAAACTAACAAGCACACGGATACACTTGCACACTCAAATACAAGTATACGTAGAGACACACACAGATATGCACACATATATGCTTACAGGCACACTCACACATGCATGGGGATACATACACATGTATAAACACACACATCCCAACACTATGCTATCTGCCACTAACACCCTGACACCACATGAGAGAAAGCATGCTTTCTCATTGTTGCACTGTCATTTATTTTCATTATTATAGTTGTTTTCCACCCTCACCCATGCGCCTCCTTAGTGAAAAATTCAGTTCTAACCCTACTCAAGCATTTAGTTGTCTGATGAGAAATGTCAAAATCATTCGGAAGTCAAGAAGCACACTGGAATATCTGAGCATCTGCAGACTATTACAGATTTTACATCCTCCTGGAGAATGGGCATCTACCTTGCATGGTGTCGGCTGTGCCAGGAAGGGCAGCCAGTGGCAGCAGGGAACTGAGAGGAGACTGGCTCAGGGTGTCCATCGGAGAACTTGGTGGCATGCCAGGAGTGAGGCCTCCAGCTCAGCTCACTCTTCCTGGAAAAGAATGCAGACACATGAGGGAATCTGACACCCTAGATGCATTTGTGCCAAGACAGGAGCCCAGGAACAGAAATCAGTTGCACCTGTTCGGGAGGGATCTGCAGCACCCCGTGCCTCCTACCATATCCATGCATGCAGGCTTATTCATTTCAGATTTTATGAGTGATCCTTTTGCCCAAAAGCAGAGTGGCAATCACAAGCTCCAAAATGTGAAGCAGTTCTCCAAAAATACATGCAATTTGGGCTGGGGTTATGGCTCAGTGGTAGAGCATTTTCCTGGCACATGTTGAGGCACTGGGTTCGATTCTCAGCACCACATATAAATAAATGAATGTAAAAATAAAGGTCCATCAACATCTAAAAAAAAAAACATTAAAAATGTATATATGCATTTGTCAATTAAAACGTTTATAAATGTAAAAATAAATAAAAATTTATTCCATATAAACTAAGTAAACAAAACTTGCCCTCTCCCTTCACCCTGTAATATAGAATGCAAACAGATTTTCCTGTCTTTTGTGGTTTAGCATAACTTTAAACAGAACTCTGAGCCTCCTTCGTGAGAAGGGACTGAAGTGGAGAAGTAGTCAGTATGCCCACATGGCCTGCTGACAGGGGCACAGTTTAGACTGCATATCTCCATTTGCTAGCTAAGTAAATTCAGCTGTCTTGTCATTAACCAAGACTAGGAGAGTCATCTTCTTCTGAGTCTCTCCATATGTACTGTCAGCTCAACCACTGAATGACCATGATGTCCTGCACCAACAGGCTCGAGTCCCTTCCAGCCAGGGTCTCTCTACATGGTCTGAGCCTTGCCAGGTTCCCATGCCACCATCTGCACCTTCCCAGATGTGGGCACACCTACCCAGGTCAGGTGAGACAAGGTGTGTCCAGCTGGAGTCTCTAGGGATGCTGGTAACTTACATAATGGAGTCTCTCCAGTGGTAGAGGCAAGCGCTCTACCACTGAGCCACAACCCCAGCCCTGGAAATTCTACTTCATGCCACTAATTTCAGGTTGACTTTTGATGCAGCAAAGATGACTAGATGTTGTCAGATATACAGACCCACCCAAGCTCTCATCTTCAAAGTTACTATTTGAAGCTAGCTTTACTTTCCACTTTTCTAATTTGAGACAGAAATGACCTCACCTTGGACAATTTATAGACCAATCAAAAATGGAGAAAGAACTCAACTAAGCATTCTTTAGGTACTTTTATAGAGAGAGATTAGACATTTTCCCTAGTGGGTGAAAACATTAAAGAATATTATATAATGAAGAATAACTTCCAAAATAGAACTGAAAAGCATTTAAAACAAACCTTTTGATGACTTGGATAACTTTAATGAGAAAACTTATATGAGTGGTAAAATGTGGAGTATGTTGACTCCACATGAACTAAAAAAAAAAAAAAAAAAAACATGTAAAACAGGAATTCATTGCACGAGAGAAATAAGTAATTATAAAACCAAGACCGTACCTCATAGAATTTCTCAAAATCCTCGTAAGAAAGGCTCTGGCCATGTGAATTTCATTTTCAGCTGGCTTTTTCTGTGCCAGAATATCCATGACTTCTTTCATTGTTCTTTATAATTAATTAATGACAGAAATAAACTAGACTGACTGAAACTGGAGGTGAAGAGGAAGAAAAAGAAGGCTGAGAAAAGAAAATGCCTAACACTTGTGGTGACACTCTTGGCACCCTGCCACAGGAATGCCTGAGGTCCTATCTGGGATCAGCTGGGCAGCAATGCTCCATGGGGAGAATGAAATCTTTTCCCCAAAAAGCTATCATTAGCAAGCACATGTAAAAAATATTAGCAATAAAATCTGTCTTCATAAAATACATTGAATACTTAAAAATGAATGTCAAGTCTCTGTTCTATGCCCCCCAATCCTCCCCTGCATCCTCACCCAACCTTCAAGTGTAAATAACCACTGCTGGAGGATTATCTTCAGCAAATTTTTAATCTCAAAATAATCAGCTCTAACATATAGTACACTTCTATGTACCTACCTATAGGTAAACTGCTCTGTGGTCATGCAATTTCATAACTGGAAGTTCTATTTTTTTAATACTTATTTTTCAGTTTTAGGTGGATACAATATCTTTGTTTTATTTTTACGTGGTGCTGAGGATCGAACCCAGTGCCTCATGCATGCTAGGCAAGTGCTCTACTACTGAGCCACAACCCCAGCCCTGGAAATTTTATTTTATGCCACTAATTTCAGGTTGTCTTTTGATGCATCAAAGATGAATAGAACAGAGTATAACAATTATAAATCTGCTTCTGAAAGTATCCAGCAAGCACCTTCCTTTCCAAGTACCTAGAGCTTCACCTTCAGAACTGTAGAAGAAAATGCACCACCTCCAGGCACCAAACACACAAATTTGAATATGAAGTTGAGTCAACTTTAAGCTTAGTTACTATCAGAGGGGAGAGCAGTATGGTGATAATATTAACCTACACTAGCAGAATAATCAAAAAAATAAAATAAACCCTCACCCTTCCAATGATCTCATGAGATAATGACAACTTACTTATTCATTTTGTAAGTGAATCAGACAGTGACCACAGAAGCAATCTAGCAGCTGACACAGCCAAGCAATTCCATCTCTGACCAAATGTTACTCTGTGAAAACCTAAAGACTGTTTTTTAAAAACTTATAATAATTAACGAAAACATTTCAGATTTACTCTTTTGCCCTCAAGTTTATTCTATAATGACAATATTCAGCTTCCAACTAATGTGGACTTGAACAGCTAGCCATCTGATCAAAATGTTTCTTGTTCTATGCTGATGCTAAGGAGAGTGAACTTCTAGCACTTTCATAAAATGCATCTCACCTGGCTCATGTCTTTGGGAGCTGTCCAAAGATAAGGAGCAATGCCCAGTGAAGCAAAAAAGGAATGCAAACCCACCCAGAGGCTCCTCTGCAAAAAGATGACACACAATGTAAGCGTCTATTTCACAAAGACAGAGTCCACAGTGAGGACACTCAGGAGGGCTACCTAATACAGAGCATAGATGCTTGGAAAAAAGGGTTAATCTCCTCTGTACTAGCACTGAAAATGCCAGAGCTGTTGGGAACAGGGAAATTTCTCTCATTTATGTGCTCTGAATTTCCTAGTGCATCACAAACATAACTGGAAATCAACCAAGGGTCAGGGTCAGGCTGGTTTCTCTTCGTCAGCACTTCTGATGCCTGGCAACAGCTGCCTTTGAAGAGAAGCACCTGCATGCTGCTTCCTATTCAAAGGCCCTGGAGTTGGGGACAGAGTGCTCTGGCGCCATCTAGAGCTCACCCATACTCATGGTCCCGCTGGCTCTGTTTACCCACTCCCAGGCAGCAGTGAAACTTCAAGAACAGGAGATTTGAGATTCCCTTCTCAATAAGATACAAAGTGAAGGGGCTTTAAACTACCTGATCCACGGAAGCACAGGATCCAATGAGCAGGCCACAGACATTCTGCAGTATGTGCCATGGTAAGACTGTCAAGCACCTGATGCTGGGGCCTCTGAATGCACCAAGTTTGTACCCACTTCCCCACACCACAAAATGAATAACAAAGATTTCACCAATGATGTTCTAATGATTCCTTACAAAAAATGAAAGAGGCTGGGCACAGTGGCCATGCCTGAATTCCAGTGACCTGGTGGGGAGCAGGGCTGCAAGTTCAAAGCCAGCTTCAGCAACTTAGTGAGGCCCTAAGTAACTTAATGAGATCCTTTCTCAAAAAAACCAGAAAGGGCTGGGAATGTGGCTCAGTGGTTAAGCACCCCTGAGTTCAATCCTTGTTACAAAGAGAGAAGAAGAGAGACAATTGCCAGGGTTTTCCTGAAATCCTTTCCCATACCAAAATTGATTTAATTTTTTTCCTCCGTGGTCCTGAGGACTGAACTCAGGCTCACGGTACACTTACTGTAATTTTTTAAAACAATTTTATATGGTAGGAAATCTTTAGGGACTTTTTTTTAAAGACAGCATTCAGATCAAAAATACAAAAACAATGCTAAGATGTCACTGACAATGAAACATAACAGATTTAGATGTCAAATATTCTGTTTCATTTTACTGTTAGAAGGGCTGCTTCAGTGAAATCTTTATCATTCATGCAGAAGGACAGAATTCCTTCCCTTTCCTCCAAAAAGAAAAGAAAAAATCTTATTAGTGTTGGGTTATTTTCATAAACTTTTAGAAGAAAGAAAAGATATACCAACCCCTAAAATAAATACAATTGTGTTCCATTACACCCTCTCCCTCCCCAAATCAGTTGAGAGTAACAGGAAGTGCTGGCTGGCGGCTAGGATGATCAGCTGGGAGGTGGGGGTGGCTTCAGGGTGGAGGGGATGGTCTTGGCCTGCACTCAGGTAAGGGTAGACTTCTTGATCTCCAGGAATCAGAAGTTGGAAAGGCCTTGTTATAAAGGGTGGAGCAGTGTCATGGGCCATCCATGGGCTGTGTGTGTGAGCTATGCGCATTGGAGCTATATGAGGGGCAGGTGTGGCATTGCACACTGATTGGGCTGTGAGACGCAAGTGCGCCTTTCCTCTTGCTCTGCCTGTGATCCCACACAGCACCTGAGATGGGTGTGACTTGCCAAGATGTCAATCAATCTGTTGACTACACGACATCATGAAGCAAGACTCCACCTTTGAAATCTTATCCCCTTCCTTATTTGGTGAAGAACATTCCTTCGAATCTTCTTTGTGGGTCCCCCCTATAAAAATAGATTCTGAATGCACGCTCTTTTTCCCAGCTGACTCACAGAGCCACCCTACCCCCAATCTGAGAAACTCATGTTTGTGTGATGCGTGTTTCTTTGCCGTTTTCTTATCCTAAAGTTGAAGCCAGCTCTTTTAAACCTAGCTCATCTCGTCAGTGCGGCAGCTGGCTCAGTGACTGGAACAAGTTCCAGGGTTTGGAGAGGGTAGACAGGGTGCACAGGCCTGGAGGGGCAAGTCTCATAGAAAGCACAGGCAAGTAGGATGCTTTGGAATCCTTGGGGTGGGGAAGAGGGGGAAAGAGCTAGCCCTGGGGCAATGCATATATCTAATTATTTAAATAAATAAAATACACCTTCCTAAAACATGAAATGAGCCCTGGCTCTGACCTTGTGCTTCCTCCCTTCCGCCAAACCTCTATCTTTACCTCTCCAAGTCTGTCTCTACCACTTGCCAAATTAAACTCCCAGCAGCACAGCTCTAGCCAGATCTTCTCCCTCCCTTACTCCAGAACCAATAGCTGCTCATGCCCACGCTCCCAGGTCCTCCAACATCTAGCCCAGCAGTTCATGAGAGCACAGCCTGGGCTTTCAGTATCACTAGGGGACTTGTAGATAAAGTAAATTCTTAGGACCAGTCTCAGGGCTTTCTTGGGTCAAATGTGTTTACTCTAGCTCCACACTATCTCTTCCCTCCCCCTCTCAAGCCTCCCTTTCACTTCCTCCCCTTTGCCACTCTTTTAAACTGACAGCTTTGGTTTCCAGTTGAAGCGCATCTCATATAGCTCACATAGATTTGTGGTCTACATCTCAAACCTGGCCTTAGAAGGACAGTTGCACTACCCTGTCCTCAGGAAAGGCTGTCCTGGGGTCTACATCCACCCTTTTCTCTTTTGGAGTCACCACTTGTCGGAGTTTTCTGGCTCATGCCTTATTGGCCCACTCAGCTGTGGGCTTCCAGAAGGCAGGACCTACTGGAAAGACTTCAGGCCCAGCTGGAGTGCTTCTACACGAGTTAAATGAATGTACAAAATATGTGTATTAGAGCATACTCTAAAGGGTAACTCCCTGTGTGTGTGTTTACTGGAAGAAAAAAAGCAGACTAACCCCAAATGGCATTGGGAGAAGATTTATACGGCAGTACATTCTTTTCCTGGGCAGTGGTACAGACAGGTGCCATGATGTGGATGGTGACATCATGTCTGATAAGATCTATGGTCCTGGGCTGGGGTTGTGGCTCAGTGGTACAGCACTTGCCTAGCACAGGTGAGGCCATGAGTTTGATCTTCAGCATCACATAAAAATAAATTAATTAATTAAAGATATTGTGTCCAATTACAACTAAAAAATGAATATTAAAAAAAATCTTAAAAAAAAAAAAAAAGATCTATGGTCCCATGGGATAAAAATCAAGTAGTTCCTGCCTTTATAAATGAAAATAAGGAAAGATAAAAATTCCCAAATGACCTCAGTAGCTGAAACTGATACAAAACATCAAAGTTTCATTTTCAGCAAAGGCAGCAGCATTCACACAGGTTGAAAGCCTTGGAGAGCTTCTCTGCCCAGCAGCTTTCTGCGCCTCTCCCCCAGGAAGAATAAGCAAGCCCACGCTTCTGGTCACACCTCCGGTGTTCCTTCCAGAACTCTGGCAGGATCCACTGTGGAGCAATGGCACAAAATGAACACCCCACCAGGACGTGAGGTTGGAGCACACCCAAGTGACTCGTTTCTTCTATCAGCTGTTACTTGTTCATTTCTACAAGCCTACTAATGTCTCCCTGTACCCAAGCCACCTGGGTCCAAAAGCACATTTTCCCACTATCCAACAGTCTAAAAAGGCACCAACAAAACATCCCCACTACATTTCAATAGAACAGATGTGTTGGCAAAGAAACTCAAAGACATTCAATGTGCAGCTATTAGTATCATAAATAGCCCTAAGGGTTAGCAACAGAGCCAATGAGTCTTATACATAAGAATAAACACCAAAAAAAAAAATTCAAAAAAAAAATTTTAAATAAGGTAAAGCTATGCCAAAAAAAAGCAACAAGAGATTGTAAATTGCTATCCCTCAAAAGCCATATGTAGGGCTGGGGGTGTAGTGCTCACTTAGCATGTATGCACTGGCTTCAACCCCCAGCACTGCAACAATAATAATAAATAAGAAATGCTACATGTAAAGAGACCTACCTATGTACATAAACGTGAAGGAAAAGTAAAGAGGCCCCATGACATTCATCTACCTAGCCTGTCCTGGAATTCTGCCCATTATCCAAAGTCCATGCTAATTAACTGCATCTTCATGATTTGTCCACAAATTCCCTTTGTGGAGTCTTTGGTTACTTTTAGCATCCCCAGATCAAAAGCCAGTAAATTAAGAAGACATTTCTCCTAGAGAAAGGAACACGGAGTAGGGATATACACCTGAACTGTGAAGTTTAGAGAAAATAACACAAGAAAGATATCAGTCATGGGGCTGAGGTTGTGGTTCAGCGGTAGAGTACTCGCCTAGCATGTGCAAGGTGCTGGGTTCAATCCTTAGCACCACATAAAAATAAAAACAAATAAAAATAAAGGTATTGTGTCCAACTACAACTAAAAAAAAAAAAAAAAGACATCAGTCACAAAGAGGCAAAGAAATGTTAGCCAGGACTATGGAAAGAGATGGCATTCTGCTTTAAAGTCAGAAAAAAATAAGGTCCAAGAAATTTACCAAGAATTAATCAGAATACAAAGTATGGGTCCTGCTGCTGAAGGTTAACGGAATTGGCAACAGTCAAATGCTGTTCCACCAGGTGCAGTGATGCATGCTTGTAATCCAAGTGACTGAAGAGGCTGAGGCAAGAGGATCACAAGACTAAGGCCAGCCTCAGCAACTCAGCAAGACCTCAGAAACTTAGAAAGAACCCCTCTCAAGAGAAAAAAAAAAAATAAGAAGAAGGCTGGGGATGTAGTTCAGTGGTAAAAACAAAACAATAAAAAAAAAAAAAACACCCTATTCTGGTGGAAATAATATTTCTCCAAAAGAAGTCTATCATTTTAATCCATACTCTCTATGATCCTTTATATACTGGAGAACTATTCAATAATACCATATATGTACAGTCACTATGGTAAAGCTCCAGTCCTCTTGCTAACTGGCTGATAAAAATATTCACCTATTTTATCATATAGAATCACTAAGGATGGAAGGCACTCTTGCCTTGCATAAGCATCAAGTCACAGAATGGCCCTCTTTATCCTTTATGTAATGAAACACAGGGACTGGGGGTGTAGCTCAGTGGTAGAGTGTTTGCCTATCATACCTGAGGCCTTCAGTTCCAGCCTCAGCACTGCAAAAATTAAAATTAATTAATGAACTACAGTCATGGTTGGAAAATTCAAGAAGGAATGTTCAAGTAAGATCTGAAACCTCCTCTTACTTACCTTGCTCTATCTTATTAAATGCAAACAATCCCACCACAATAGACTCGACAGTACAGCCATCCTCCAAGGTGAAAGGCAGCTCTGCCTGCCATGCCCCATGATATCCAAGACGCTGACTATCCCACCTGACCACCAACAGTTTGGACACAGGAATGACCTGAGCTATCTGAAGAACACATTTCACAACAACAGCCGTGCCACAGTGGTCACCCTTCTGCAAATACCTCCTGAACACGTGTCCATGACACCACTTTGGTTAAAGAGGCCTTTAGACTCTCAACTTCCACCAACTGGCTTTCTTTCATGATAAATCAAGCTCCCAGGCACTGTTCTAGATGGGTTTTATGAGGGTTTGGGTGGGGATGACAAACTCTAGGGGAAGGGCGTGGTATGTTCAAGCAGAGGCATGAAGCTGTTCTCGTGGTGAGCATGTTCTCCACCTAAATGAAGCAAGCAATGCAGAATCGAACCAAACTCACTCAGTCTTTCCTTACTAGGACACCTATAGCACAAGAGTTAAAACCAAGAATCAACAAATGGGACGAATTCAAACTAAAAAGTTTTTTCTCGGCAAGAGAAATAATATGTGAGGTAAATAAGGAGCCTACATCCTGGGAACAAATTTTTACCCCTCACACTTCAGATAGAGCTCTAATCTCTAGAGTATACAAAGAACTCAAAAAGTTAAACAATAAAAAAACAACCCAATCAACAAATGGGCCAAGGACCTGAACAGACACTTCTCAGAAGAGGATATACAATCAATCAACAAATACACGAAAAAATGCTCACCATCTCTAGCAATACGAGAAATGCAAATTAAAACTACTCTAAGATACCATCTCACTCCAGTAAGAATGGCAGCCATTATGAAGTCAAACAACAATAAGTGTTGGCGAGGATGCAGGGAAAAAGGTACACTCATACATTGCTGGTGGGACTGCAAATTGGTGCAGCCAATTTGGAAAACAGTATGGAGATTCCTTGGAAAGCTGGGAATGGAACCGCCATTTGACCCAGCTATTCCCCTTCTGGACTATACCCAAAAGACCTAAAAAGAGCATACTACAGGACACAACCACATCAATGTTTATAGCAGCACAATTCACAATAGCTAGACTATGGAACCAACCTAGATGCTCTTCAACAGATGAATGGATTTAAAAAAAAATGTGGCATTTATACACAATGGAATATTACTCAACACTAAAAAACAACAAGATCATGGCATTTGCAGGAAATGGATGGCATTAGAGCAGATTGTGCTAAGTGAAGTTAGCCAATCCCTAAATAACAAATGCCGAATGTCCTCTCTATATAAGGGGGAGGGCCTCAAAATGGGATAGGGAGGAAGAGCATGAGAAGAAGACTACCACTAAATAGGGAAGAGAGGTGGGAGGGAAAAGGAGGGAGAAGGGGAATTGCACGGAAGATGGAAGGAGACCCTCATTGTTATACAGAATACATGTATGATGTTGTGAGGAGGAAAAAAAAAAGTGTGTCACATTAGATTGGGTAGAGAGAAGTGATGGGAGGGGAGGGGAGGGGAAAGGGGGATAGGAAGGGCAGCAGAATAAAACAGACATTATTATTGCTGTCTGTAATATATGTGACTGTATGACCAATGTGATTCTGCAACCTGTACAATCAGAAAAATGAGAAATTATACCCCATTTGATTTAAATGTATGAAATATCAAGATCATTGTACTGTCATGTGTAACTAATAAAAATATAAAATAAAATAAAAAGAAAGACACACACATTAAAAAAAATAGTTATGCATGCCCCCTGCTTTCTAAAAAATGCCAATGCCAAATGTTAAGCTTCTTTTCTCCCCCAAAGACTCTCTGCCTTGGACCCAAGGGGTGTATATGATTGGACTTTGGGCTTAACAGAAAAATTCTCTTTGGGGGGGGGGGGGCGGGGGTACTGGGGACTGAACTCAGGGGCACTCAGCTACTGAGCCACATCCCCAGCCCTATTTTGTATTTTATTTAGAGACAAGGTCTCAGTTGCTTAGTGCCTCTCTTTTGCTAAGGCTGGCTTTGAACTCACGATTCTCCTATCTCAGCCTCCAGAGCCACTGGGATTACAGGCATGTGCCACCACTATGCCTGGCCTTCACAGGCAAATTTAAGACGTGACCTCTATACAAGCTTTGTGACCTCTCCAGCAGGCATCTGCTCCCAGCTCTACCAACGTCACCTCTTCCTCATCCCTTGGCAACAAGCTGAAAAGTGGATTTCTACTTGGACAAAACAGCACAAAGGAGCTGAGGCCCACAGTTGAGGACGGGGCAGATTGAGAGGGGGACCCTTCAGTGGGTGCAGTTGGGGTGGACAGAGCCTTGGGAGCCACCTGTTCCTTAGGAGTGACAACGAGGTTGGGCGTTAACGCTGGACATAAGCTGAACACAGGCCTCCTGCCTGTAAAGCCCATTACAAGGTCAGAGCCCAGGGAGACCCCAGGATCCTAGCACTCCCAAGTCTCAGGACATTCCCAGAGGCTTCTCTCCACACCCTCATCAAGACACTTCTCTTTCCAACACGGAATTTGGCCAGCACAGAGAAACTTTTTCTCCTAAAGCCAAGGAGGGTGGGTCTCATTAGAGCAACTCCTTAAAAAAAATAAATAAATAAGGCTAGGGGTGGTAGCGCAATGGAGAGCAGGTGCTTAGCATGCATGAGGCCATGGGTTCAGTTTCTAGCAGAAGGAAGGAAAGAAAGAAAAACTGACATCATCATTAATGCTGATTAATTTCTCAATTCCTTAAAACTCCAAATGAACTTAATCTGTGCTCCGTGAATCCAGTTATGCAATATTCACATTCCTCTAGAAATCTCAAATAAACAAAAATAAATAAAATGCTATGTGTGCGTGTTAACATATTAGATGCCACCAATATTTCCAAACTCAACTTTATAAACATCATTTGCGTGCCCTGGTTATCAGAATGAACAGATACAGACAGGTCTCATTAAAGGCCCCGTACTTTTATCACAATGAATGAAGAAAGAACTGAAAAACAATAACTTACCATTCTCTACTTGATTTATAATCAACAAAGCCATCTGATTAAATTATGTAAGCCACATACTAAGTATAACCCCAAAGAGAAGTAAGCCCCAAATAAAACAATTCTGATCTATGTGATTTACTTTTTTCTCTTTGATTTTACTTAATCAAAACAATACTGGATGATAGCCCAAACAAGTCAGATGTTTAGAGACAAGTTCTCGCTGAGTTGCTTAGGATGTAAACCTCAGTGTCTCATCTGTGTTAAGTAGAAAATAAACACATAAGCCTCCAGAGACACACAGAATTGAGACCTTTCCACACCCATACCCACAACCATAAGTAAACAACGTCAGCGCACCCTTCAAAGCAGGGTTTCAAACCCCAGCATCCCCCAATAGGAGCATACCCTCCAAATAAATAGTCTGAACACACACACACACACGAATACATGAACACACACAAACGTGCACGTGCACGCACGCCCCCACACACACACACACCACATTTTTCCCCATGAAGAGCTCTCTAGAAAGAAAGGGAAAGATGCAACCTGCTGGTGTCTCAGCCAGCCCCTTACTCCTTACACTGTGGCTCACAGGAACATCTGTGTGATCAATGTTGGGGCCACAGGGCCACCTGCTTCAGGACAGCTCCATGGAGGCAGGGAGAGAGGGGAGCACTGCACAGTGGCATTTTGAAGCAGAAGTCAAAGTGAATTTGTAATATCAGAGACGGGATGCTTATGGAAAGAAACTTGCTCTGAACAAGCAAGAATGTTGTTATTCTATGTGAAGTCTTGTTTCTTCAAATATGTGACCACCAGACAGCATCCCAGGAACCCTTACAGCCTCCTGCAAAAAGCCTTACCATCTCCTTTGGTGTTAATCCGCTCCTGAATGCAAGCTTAGTGGATGTAATTAGGTCCACAGAAGGTTTAAGGGCACCAGCAAAGAGGCAGAGAATGGCACAAATCAACCCTATGGCCGATTCCACCCCAAGGAAACTGCTTGCAACTCAGGATGGGGTCCAGAAAAAACAGAGTGAGATTAAGGATGGGGCAGCAGGTATATGTCCTTGTTGGGTGGGGGGGATATTATAATATAAATTTAGAAAAAAATCAAAAGAGTAATTTTGAGCTTTAGAAAATGTTATGATGTGATATTTAATAGAAATGTCCCTAAGGCATTTGAAAATATAAGTACCTTTTAGGAACTGAAATTATAATAATTTGCCTCTGGATTTAGAAAAATGGGTGATGTGTCCCCCAAACTGTTAGTGACCATTTAAGGGCATCAAACAGCAACAGCAATGACATGACCTTTGGCACTAAGGAAGTAGGACAAGCCCAATAGAGCTAGGGGACATCCTTCCCACAGCAATGGGTTTATCTATTGGGTGAAGACAATCAGGAAAATGCCAAAGTGCCTCCCAGTTTCTGTCCTTGACCTTCTCTCCAAGCACATTTGCTTAACCAGTGAGCAACACAACCACCAGAGGCACCCAGTCAAACAGCCTGTGGCCTTCCAAGATCCCAGAGCTCAGGTCCATTCCACACCTGACCATCAGGATCTCTAGGGATGGGCCTAGGCACCTACAGAAACAGTGCAAATGACAACTGCAAAAAACACAACATCCCTGAACTTTCCTGCAAAGGTACATTTCCTTGACCAAGGCAAAGACAAAGGAACAAACCACTCAGGAGGGAGAAGAGAAAGGCAGAGATGCTTGACTCTCAGCTCTCCTCCAAACCCCACAACTGATGACCTCCAAGACAGTCACTCATCTACCCACCCCCATTTCATGGGCCGTGGACTCACCTGGACATGGCAAAGAACACACGTGCAAGACCTTAGAGGGAATGACTGATGTAAGCACTTTGCTTCCTGCTAACCCTGCCTGGGAGAGAGAAAGCACTCCCCTTCAACTATCTGGGAAAGAGCAGGGCGCAGTAGCACACTCCTGTAATACTAGTGGCTCAGGAGGCTGAGGAAGAGGATCTCGAGTTCAAAGCCAGTCTTAGCAACTTAGTGAGGCCCTAAGCAACTCAGCGAGAACTTGTCTCCAAATAGAATGCAAAATAGGGCTGGGAATGTGTATCAGTGGTTATGCACCCATGGGTTCAATCCCTGGTACCAAAAAAAAAAAAAAAAAATGGCAAAGAGAAAGGAACAAACCACTGTTGTTGTTTGTAAAGGAACAAATCTTTATTGGGGGGTGGGGGGATATCTCTATGTCTTCTCAGGCATAACTTTTTTTATTTTTTAAACTATTCAAAAAAATTTTTAGTTGTAAATGGACACAAAAAACCTTCATTTTACTTATTTTTATGCTGTGCCGAGGATCAAACCAGTGCCTCACACATACTAGGCAAGCTCTTTACCACCAAGCCATAACCCTCGCCTCAAGCATGGCTTCTTGAGGCTGATCTTCCCTATGCTGCATGAAACAAGATCCCACCACTCCAGTGAAAATGGTCCACCTCATCTTTTCCCAGCAGCATGGTCTCCAAAAATGAAATAAGCATACAAAACAAGACAACCAGCAGCTGTCCCCTAAGGGGAAGGGAGTTTGTGGCCAAACTACTATTCAAATGTTTATGACAGCCGGTTGGCCAGGTGTGGTAGCACACACCTGTAATTCCAGCAATTTGGGAGGCTGTGGCAGGAGAAAATTCAAAGCCAGCCTCAGCAATTTAGCAAGACTCTGTCTCCCCCTAACCCAACAAAAAGGACTGGGGCTGTAGCTCAGTGGTAGAGGGCCTCTGGGTTCAATCTCCAGTGCCACCAAAAACAAACAACGAAAACAAACAAACAAAAACCATGGCCGCATGTGCTTTAAACAGAGGTATCAGTTCTGAGGCACCTCAGTTGGGCAGGTACATTCACATAAGTACTGGGCCACCTAATCTACCACTTGGTCATGCTTTCAAGTAGGGCAATATACAATAGTTATGTGTTAAACAGATACTCACCCCCACCCTTAGTACTGGGGATCGAATGCAGGGCCTCTGAACATAGCCTACCACTGAGCTACACCCCCCCTTAGCACAGTCAGTCTTGGAGCTCTACATAAAACGCTAATCAATGCTAACTGATCCATAGAGATAGAAGATAGATTAGTGGTTGTTTGGGGATAAAGAAAGAAGATGGTAGGGAGATTAAAATTCAGATAAAGAATATATATGTCCCCAGCTTTAAGAACAATTTTATGCCAGGTGCAGTGGCACATGCATGTAATCCCAGAAATTTAGGAGGCTAAGGCAGGAGTATGCCCAGTTCAAAGCCAGCATCAGTGACTTAGTGAGCCCCAGTCTCAAATAAAAAATAAAAAGGGCTGGGAATGTAGCTCAGTGGTCAAGTGATTCTGGTTTCAATCTCCAGTTATCCCTTCACCCCCCAAAATTAAAAGTACTTACTGGTGCTTTTGCAATAAAGAAAGAGTTTTACAAGTCCTCATTATGTATATCTTTAAGAGTAGTCATTCGCCATGTGCTAAGGTGACAGCAACAAATCCTAATATTAACTAATTTAATGGCTTAGAAAAATTTCCTTCACATCTCCCTACTTTTCCTCCCTCAGGGCTGAGGACCAAACCCAGGGCCTTGGATGTGCTAGGCAAGTACTCTGCCACTGAGCTGAATCCCAAACACCAAATATTACTTGTGTGTGTGTGTGTGTGTGTGTGTGTGTGTGTGCGCGTGCGCGCACATTTGTGTGGTGCTGGGGATGGAACCCAGTGCCTTGGACAGGCTAGGCAAGTACTCTACCAGCAAGCCACATCCCTAGTACTTCCTTCACATCTCTGAACAAAACACCATGTCAGACTTGTTTTCTGCCCATCTGGGGGAAAACAAACAAAAAAACCCTACATCAGCTGGGTGTGGCAGTGAACGCCTATAATCCCAGCAACTCAGGAGGATCGCAAGTTCAAAGCCAGCCTCAGCAACAGCAAGGCACAAAGCAACTAAGTAAGACCCTGTCTTGAAATAAAATACAAAATAGAGATGAGGTTGTGGCTCAGTGGGTTGAGTGCCCCCGAGTTCAATCCTTGGTACCAAAAACAAACCAAAAAAAAAAAACACAAAAAACAAAAAATCCCTACATCTATTATTACAAAGTAACACAAATTATTATTTTTTTAATATTTATTTTTTAGTTGTAGTTGGACATAATATCTTTATTTTATGTAATGCTGAGGATCAAACCCAGGGCCTCACACATGCTAGGCGAGCGCGCTACTGCTGAACCACAATCCCAGCCCCTATACAAATTATTTTGATAAATTTTAAAACATCTGAGTACGTTATTTAAAGTGTGTTTGAAAATAAATTTGTTTGAATAAACTTTTGTTTTTACATATTGTTCTACATGTTAAAGTATTAAATCCTATGTAAACTTCACAATCTGTACTCCCCTTCTTTAAAGGAAACTGAGTTGTGAAATGCAAAGTGGGGGTTTTACATAGTGGCTCTCATCAGTCCTTCAGGGCAAAAGTTTAGGACCCTTTCCTGAGAGTCTTTTAAATACCTACCCAGCTAAATCAGCCAGCAGGTGCCCTGTGGCCTCCTCTTTCCCTCTCAGGTGGCACTGATGCTTTCCTTTGAAAAGGCTTCACATTATAGTACCTCTAGTTGAAAAAAGAATTATACATATTGTACTTCTAAACACATGAAATGATGCCCAGTTTCACTCATAGTGACAGAAATTCAAACATACGTGATAAAAACAATTTTTCACCTATCACATTCATAGAGAAAAAAACAAACAGAAGACTCTGTACAAGATATGATGCAGAAAAACAAGTGATCTGAGGTCTCTAGAATGTCTATCAAAGTTCACAATGTATTTATCTTCTGACTCCAAAACTCCCCAGCCAGGAAGTCAGATGCACAGAGAGACCCCGGTGACACAAAACTTGGCCACTGTGTTGACTAAGCTGATGTCTTCCCCACCAAAGAGAGTCAGAGGACACCAAAGAATGAGTTTCTATGTTTTAAAGGCTCTGGCAGCCTGGAGCCAAGAGGATAGAGGAGACAGAAGAAGAGGAAAACTGCCATCTGTCTGGGGGATGAGGGATGATCCACAGAGATGGTTCCAAACACATCTGACCTCTGCAAAAATAAGCTTCTCTTCCCATCATCATCCCTTGTGAGTCTAAGTGAATCAACAGATTGCCTTCCAAGCATTAATGAGGTGGCCCCCAAGGAATGACAGCGCCTCTCATAGCCCACTCCCCCCCGCCCCCCCAGAGGCTCAGAAACTGCCATTATGAGTTACAAGGACTGGTTGAAAGGGTCTTCAGGAAGAACAAGCACCTCTTAAAGATGAGGAGGATAAATGAAGGAACATATTCCCTTCCTCATTTCTGAACCTCCACCTTAGATGCTGTTTGAGGCAAACAAAGCGCGCACACACACACACACACACACACACACTCTTCGGAGTATGTTTTCAAGTCTGTGCTAAAATGTTGAAATAAATGCTTGACTCAATTTACTCATTAAAATTTACTTTCAGGGATTGGGGATGTGGCTCAAGTGGTTGCCTAGCATGCGTGAGGCACTGGGTTCGATTCTTAGCACCATATAAAAATAAAACAAAGATATTATGTCCACCTAAAACTAAAAATTAAATATTAAAAAAATTTTTACTGTCGGCTTTGGAAGAATGTATTAATTCTGTCAAAAAGGACATGCAGATACTTGCTTTGAATCAGCTAAATATAAAATGTAGAGAATGATTCCTAAGAAGCTCTTGGGTGGTGCCCAGGAGTATCATGTTCGTCCCTGTGTGTGAAAGCATCATATCCCTGAGTGCTGAGAATCATCCATGCTCCTACCAACAATTTAGTTGGTAGGAATAAGCATCTTGCTCCCCCAGACCTCAGAACAGTACTAGGCCTCTGGCTGCTGGGCAGCACCCTCTCTTCCCAACATAAAAACTAAAATCAGCAGCCTGCCACCTTGTGTAAACAGAAGGCAACAACATATCATCTCACTGGGAGCACAAGCATAGCTTTCTATCTGCAAAGAAAATAATCTACATATTATACAAGAAAAGATACAAGAACTCAATAGACTTAATTAAAAAAAAAATTGATGTTGGGTTCATTTTTTGCGAAGGAATACAGTCACAGCCCTTCACCTCCAAGTTTCTGCATCCCTAACTTCTGATGGATTTTTTATTTTAAAGAAAGTGTTTGCGGGGGCTGGAGATGTGGCTCAAGTGGTGGCGCGCTCGCCTGGCGTGCGTGCGGCCCGGGTTCGATTCTCAGCACCACGTACAAACAAAGATGTTGTGTCCGCCGATAACTAAAAAATAAATATCAAAAAAAAAAAAAAAAATTCTCTCTTTTTCTCTCTCTCTCTCTCTCCTCTCTCACTCTTTAAAAAAAAAAAGGTAATTTAGAATTTTTTGGGGTGGGGATGTGGCTCAAGCGGTAGCGTGCTCGCCTGGCATGCGTGCGGCCCGGGTTCGATCCTCAGCACCACATACAGACAAAGATGTTGTGCCTGCCGATAACTAAAAAATAAATATTAAAATTCTCTCTCTCTAAAAAAAAAAAAAAAAAAGAAAGAAAGAAAGAAAGTGTTTGCACACACACAAAAAATTGCATCTGTACTAAAGATCTACAGACTTTCCCCCATCATTCCCTAAACAATACAATATAATAACTACTGACAGAACATTTACATTATGTTAGGTATTATAAATAATCTAGACACGACTTAAAGCATACAGGAAGGAGGACGTGGGAAAGCTATATGCAAATATCACACCATGTAGAAGAGACAGAAGGGACAGACACTTCTGCTTATCTTGGTACACACAAGGAGGCACAGATCTTACCTTTTGACCACCAACTTAAGGGTCTTATGGGATCCTTTCACCAGACAAATAGCTTCCTGTCTAAACCCTGAGAGACCAATGTCATTGATGCCCACAATCTCGTCTCCAGCCAGCAACTTGTCCACAGCTGCCGCTTTACTTCCTTCTTCAATCTGTAACAGAGAAAGAAACATATGATCCCATGAGCCTCACGAAGGAGCAAGTGATTCCTGAGAAAAAGCGAAGAACCCGGAATGCAGCTAGAAATGCTACATGCCCTGGGGTACATGCAGCTCATGGGTCCTCCAGACTGGCTTCAGGATTACCACAAGAAAAGGACCCATTTAGGGCAAGGAAGTCTGGAATGACCAGGGCCCCTGAGACTGACCAATCCCCACCGAGCAGACCAGTGATGCATGAACACACTGTTTCTTCCACCCAACCATTACCTGGACTGCCTCCCCACAGAAGTGGAGGGCTTTCACTGAAGGAAATGGAAAAGTTCAGAAACAACCATAATAAAAATAGGGACTCCAAAATTATGGATTCATTTTCTAGATTTCCTTTATCCAAACAAAAATTTTGGACCATTTTTATTATTCACAGAACTGTACAACCATCACCACTACCAATTTCTGAACATTTCCCTAAGCCCATAAGAAAGCTCAAGCTCATTAGCAACCACTTTCCAACCCTCCCAGGCCCTGGCAATCACTATAAAGGGACTTTCTGTGTCTACTACAGATGAGTCCAAGTTGGAAAATAGACATAAATAGAATCGTGAAGTATGTGGCCTTTTCTGTTTGGCTTCTTTCACTTAGCATAATGCCTTCAAGGTTGATCCATATTATTGCATGTATTAGTACTTCATTTCTTTTTATGGCTGAATTAAATTCCATGGTATGAATAAGCTACATTTTGTTTACCCATTCATCAGGTAATAAACAAGTTTGTTTCTAATTTGGGCTATTAAGAACGATGCTGCCATGAACACTGGTGTACACATTTTTGTGTGGATACTTTTTCCATTTCTGACATATATGGACCTTGCAGTAGAAATGCTGAGTCCTACAGTAACTATGTCTGACATTTTGAGGAACTACGAGACTAGTTTCCAAAGCAACTGCAACACCTCCCACTGGCAGTGCATGAAGGTTTCAAGTTGTCCACCTTTGCTAGCAATGACCATCCGTTTTTTACGAAGGTCTTAGTCAGATTATTATACTAAGCTGTTTATACTAAGATATTTACTACTCTGCACTAAACAGTGTACTCTGAATATGTCTTCAATGGCTCCTCAAAAGCTTGAAATGTGGATTTGGGGATATGGGTTAATGGTAGAGCACTTGCACCATGTGCACATATGCTGGGTTTGATCCCTAGCACTGTGCACACAAACACACATAAGCACACATACAAAAAGAAACAGGCTTGAATAGTCATCCATTTGATGATCATTTTCATCCTGAGAAAGACTGATCTTAACCAGACAACTCGGTAGCAATTCTCCCCAGTCTACCTGAGCAATTCACCTCAGTTGATAAGCCTATTTTCTGTACAAGTGGTTGGCAAACTGTGGCTAGTGAGCCCAATCCAACCAGCTGCCTTCCTGCTTCTGCTGTTGTTGTTCACAATTAAAGTTTTACTGGAACAGAGCCACACCTACTTATTGACACACTGCTACCGGGCAGCACTGAGTCCTATGAACCAAAAAGGCAAAAATACTTACTAGTTGAATAGTTCTAACAAGGTCTGACAACTCCTGTTTTACCTCTCAAAGCTTTACAAACTGTGAAGAAACCCAATAGGAGTGCAAGAGATGCTTCCAGATCATTGGTATAGTTTGAAAGTTCAGGGCTCCATGATTGTAGGCCTCAGTTAACCTGAGGATAACCTCTCCAAAACTCAGCCCAAAGTGCTCATGAAACAGCCTACAATGGAAGGGCCATGACTCTACACATTTTCCTGAAATCCTATATCCCAGGACAACTACATTCTGAGGCTAAAAAGCAATTATTTGCCGGATGCATTGGCACATGCCTATAATCCCAGTGGCTCAGGGAGCAGAGGCAGGAGGATCATGAGTTCAAAGCCAGCCTCAACAAAAGCGAGGCACAAGCAATGCACAGTGAGACATTGTCACTAAATAAAATACAGAATAGGGCTGGGGATGGGGCTCAGTGGCTGAATGCCCTGAGTTCAATCCCAGGTACCCACCCCCACTCCCAAAAAAGGCAATTATTTGCTGCAAGTCAGTGTCATACATATGCAAAATTGGAAGAACTAACAAAAATATGAAGCAATTAGTTCCACTCACAACTGGCTTCAAAAATAAAGATATTTTATCCCAGTGCCCTAGCAGGTAGATTGTAAGTATATCCACCTGCCCAAAAGTGCACTCTCAGCCATCTCAGTCAAGATGCACTTGGCACCTGGTTTTGACACGTCCCATGCAAGAGATACAATGGCCATCCAGGTAGAAGAGCTAGTGGGCAGCTGGCTGGCTGGGGATGGGACCAGGGAAAGATTGCCTATACTTGGGTAACCAATGATAAAAAGCACTTAAAGCCTGGAGTTGGGGTTGAGGGGTACTAATAGAAAATGTCCAATCAGAAAACAGACCATGGAGGATAGTTGAATACCCAGAAACAATCCTAGGCCCCCAAAATTAGTGGAAGACAGAGTACCCCAAATCCCAGAAGATATATGTGAATAAATGAGTCATGGAAATTCACCCTAACCCAAAGTACATGAGGCAAATGAAGGGAGAGTGACACTGGCTCCAGGGAGGACCCCCAACACTCAAGCTGGGTCACTCGGGTCACTGACTAAAGTCAGCCTGCAGAATCCTGATAAAGAGCCCATTTATCCAGTAGATATCCAAGACCATGATGGGTGGGCTGAGAAACAACCTCGTGTTGATTTTGCCTTTAAGCAATTACACATTCCAGATGGAAACAACCCGAATGTCAATCAACAAATGAATGGATAAGTAAAATCTGGAATGTATACACAATAGAGTATTATTCAGCTTTTTTAAAAAAGGACAATTTGTTACATGGTATAACATGGATGAACCTTAAGGGCATTATTCTAAATGAAATAAGCCAATCACAAAAAGACAAATACTGTATATTCCACTGCATGAGGTACCCAGGAGTCAAACACAGAAAGTAGAAGGATGGTTGCCAAGGGAAGAGGAGGGAATGGGGAGTCTGTGTTTAATGGACAACAAGTTTCAGTTTAGGAGGATGGAAAGTTCTCAAAACAGACACTGGTGATGGGTATACAGCTGCAATTAATGCCACTGAATTATATACTTAAAAATAGCACCAGGCATGGTGGTGCATGCCTGTAATCCCAGCAGCTCAGGAGGCTGAGGCAGGAGGATCATGAGTTCAAAGCTAGCCTCAGCAACAGTAAGGCACTAAGCAACTCAGTGAGATCCTGTCTCTAAATAAAATACAAAATAGGGCTGGAGATGTGGTCAATGCTGAGTGCCCCTGAGTTCAAACCCTGCTACCAAAAAAAAGGCAGGGGGGCTAGGATTTGTCTTTTACCATGAAAAAATACATTCTTCAATATTTAAAAACAAGAAAACTATTTCCCAGTGTAAGAATAATATGTGGCAAACAAGTGGGTCCTTCTCCCTGATATGAATCTGGGTATTACAAGAAAATCTTTAGGCAAAACCATGATGGCTAGAGACTTGCAGGGTCTTGGGATCGTTTTGAAGCAGGCACATTACCTGTGTCTGATTCAACCTTTACAGCTGGGGTTCTCAGTCTCATTCTCACAAACACTTGTTATAACAAGTCCTGCGAGACGATTGCAGAGTACTGCCAACTAAGGACTCTGTTCACCTACACTAGAGAGGATAATATCTTGTTATTTCTCATCTGAAAAGCTCCCTACAGTTCCTCCACTAGTAATGAAGATCACTTTCCAAAATATCCACCTGCCTTCTCAAACCACACTCCACCGACATTTCCCAACAAAAATGTTTGGATTTGGGAGATAAAGTAGTATCCCAACACCCATCACCATCAATGGCTTCCTTGCCAAGTATCTCTAGGATATTTATTGTACTCATGGAGGAAAGTACTCAGAAATGAAAAAGTTTGCAAAACTTTATGCTCTAGACACATCTAACTCTAAAGTTCTGTTGAGTTAATTAGGCTTGAACTTGATGAAGAACAAACCTAAGTTGGTACTGGTTTTCACAGGAGAATACTATAACTGTCAGCTTTCCCATGGTAAATACAACATGCATTACAGGATTACAAAATGATGCTTATTGTATTCTAGGCTGTGTCTGTCGAATGTCTAGAATGTTAAGAGTCGAGCATGGCGCACTCCCCTTCTTGAGTCACTAAGAAAAATCCTTACTTTTACTTGTTCTAATTCCAAAAAGTCCCTCTGCAAAGCCAGGAGAAAAATTAACCCACACCCATATCGGTCCATGTACTCACTGTGGGCATGCACGGACACAAAGCACCAAGTTCATAGATAGAGCTGAATACTGTTTTCTTAGTTATTAATTGGTATTCTGTATGCAAAGCTCACTTCTATGGCCCCAATTAAGAGTTAAATGTCCTGAAACATACAGAATGCCTCACTGCTCTTCTGAAAATCTTTTCCCTGGGAACAGCAGAAAGAAAACAGTTTATGAAAGTCCTTTCCAGAACAAACATTTTCATACTTCATGGAACATGTGATGCAGGCAATCAAGGAAGAAGACCCACACAGGCCAAAGAATCTGGATTCCTATAGGGAACCGTGATTCCATGCACTGGAAGGAACCATGTCCAGCACACTGGGAATGTAAGGAGCCAGGTCCACCTCTGCCTTGGGATGGATGTGAAAAGGCTCTGTGAACAGAAAGCACCGCGAACAGCCACTGGAAAGGACGAGCTTGCTGAGGTAGACTGGGGAGGACATTCCAAAGAGGTCTTGACCTGAGAAAGGAGCAAGGCAGAAAGCTGAGGTGTGCCTGAGGGATGAGTCACCAGACAGACTGCAGTGTAACTGTAATTCTGTGTGCGCAGGGGTGTGTGGCAGAAAGTGAGAAGACTGAGAACTGGACCTTGAGTCAGAATCTGGAAACTACTGTGCAGGCAGAGGGAGCCGATGACAGGAGGCAAACAATGAGAGAGCAAACTTCTCATGAAAGCCTCCATTTCTAGACAATTAATCTGTCGTTACACTCAGAATGGATTTCTTTGGCAACAGTGAAAAAAAAAATAGCAAGGAAGATAAGCCCTCATGGGTACCAATGCATAAGTCTTTGGTACTCCTGAAGGATGGAAACAAGGCTCTGAACCAAGGCAGGGAAGAGAAAGGACTTCTCTAAGGTAAGCAAGGCTTGTGAGGAGGTGAAGGAAGACCTAGTAACCTCATCCATAGTGCTGGGAGCCTGAGGGATTTGCAAGATCACAGTGACCAGAGATCAAAATGAAAGATGCATGAACAACTTTGTTTTCTAAGACTAACATACTTCAAAGCCCATGAATCACACCTGCAATTTATCAGTTCTGATGCTTGTGAGAATGGTTCCAGTTTCCAGAGAAGAATCTCACACTATGACCAGGCCTTTTGTTAGACAGGACAATCACTGAAGTCACCTCCTTACTATGCTTAATTTAATTCTCTTACTCATTCTACTTGAGACTGGTTCCTTTAGAAAGGAAACCTGACTCATCCAGGAAAGGCAGCAGATGACGAAATAACCTGACTAGTCCTCATCCACTTGTGCTCTGATAACAGAGAGCCCACGGAAAAATAAAAACCCCTGCCCAGTGTGTCAAGACTAAGAATAGCAATTCCTGTCTTCCTATTGCAGGTCCAGCAGCTGGGGCAGAAGAGGCAGAAGCCAGGCAGCGCTGATTCATAAAGATTCTGGTGTGCAGGCATGTAGCACTGTCAAGATGTCCAAGAGGGATGTCCACTCACTCCACCTGAGGGCCAGAGAAAGGAGAGCCCAGAGGAGGCCGGTGAGGCTGCCAAACTGACGACACACATGGAAATGAAGCCAAAAAGGCAAGAGGAAAGGATGCATCTTCAGACAGGAAGGTGCAGACAACATGGAAAGGGGCACAAAGGGCCAACTCAGGCTCTATCTATAAAAAAAGAGAAACAACTATCAATGAGAGTGTAGCCATAATGAAGCAGGAAAGAAGTAATGTGCTTAACATCAATACCCTGATTCATCAGCATTCCCCATCTCCCTTCCTGAGCCAGAGGAACATATTTACCAATTGTTTTGTAAATGTGAGTCTTTAGTGGCTCTAGAAACTTTTTATTTTTTCCTGAGCTACTTTCCCAGCAACTTTTTATTTTGAGACAGAATATTGCAAAATTGCCCAGACCTTGCTAAAACTCAAGATCCTCCTGAGATGCTGGGACTACAGGTGTCTGCCACTGCACCCGACTTAGAAACATTTTAAAGGAGAGAATCCTGCCTCACCCCCGCCCCTTTTTTTAAAAGTACAAATGCTTTCTTTTTCTCTCTCTCCCTGTTTTTTTTTTTTTAAGAGGTTAAAGTCATCTGGTTGTTTATTTTTTGGTACAACTAGAAAACAGAGAGATATTGAATTTGGCAAGGCTTTGTCCTAGGTGTCAGGTTAAATGATCACAGATAAGGAGGTGCAGTTTTTATACCCTGTAGTACAAAGTCCCTAGCAATGTACATTTAATACATCCTGAACAATTTAAGTGGTTTCTAATCCCATGTTGTTGCTACTGTTGTTTTAATATAATTGTTTCCTAGAGAACCTGCCCCTTCACCCTACCTCTCCTGGTCAGAAATACGTGTACCCTAAAGGGCAGCCCATTTTCCTGATCATTTTGTTAATACGCTTCAAAGAATAGAACTTTTTAGTTTGGGGTTGGGGGTGTAGCTTGGTGGTAAAGCAGGTGCTTAACATGCATGAGGCCCTGGGTTCAATTCCTACTGAAAAGAAGGGAAGCAAAGGGAAGAAAGAAGAGGTAGGAAAGAGAGAGAAGGGGAGAGGAGGAGAGAGGAAGAAGGAAGAAGGGAGGGAAGGGAAGAAAAGGAAAGGAAAAAAGAAAATTTGAGTTTGTAGTATTAATGATAACATTGTGAAGTAACTTATGACCTAACAGTTTATCAACATCTGAAGAGACTGCTTCCTGATATCCTCTTTAGGCAAACTTGGCTTCAGATTTTAAGTTGGAAATTTATTCCTGTTAGAAAGAATCACAACTACATGGCACTTTAGATTTTTGAAGAGAACATTAAGAACTGTGTACAAACTGGAATGTCTTGTGTATTGATCTTCAAAGCAACCCATAAACTATTTCCAGTCACTGTTTTTGTTTTTGCTTTTCAGTGCTGGGGGTGAAACCCATGGCCTGTACACTACCACTGAGCTACACCCTCAGCCCAACCAACAAAATCTTAATTATTACTAATTTTTAGAAATTCTTTTCTTTTAACTTAATTTAATTTTAGTTGTTGATATAAATAAATAAAACATAAAGTGCTATGTGGTGCTGAGAATTGAACCTAGTGCCTCATACATGCTAGGCAAGCGCTCTACCACTGAGCTACAACCCCAGCCCCCAAAATCTTAATTATGAAAAGAACAAAATAATTCCATTCTTTACAGGTGACCAAACAACATCAAAAAAGCAAGAAAAATGATAATACACAAAAAACATCCACCTCAGATGTTTTAGAACTAGATAATCCAATAGGCATTTAGTCCAGAGCTTAAGAACATCAAAGTCTAGGGGCTGGGGGTGTAGCTCAGTGTTAAAGCATGTGCTCAGCATGTGAGTTCAATCCCTGGCGCAACGTGTATGTGTGTGTGCGTGCACACACACGCACGCACGCACGCACACACACGTACACACACACAAAGACAAGGTCTAACGATCTTTTCATACCTCCCCCAAATCAGGGCTGGTCATATCTCACACACACACACCCACACCTGCAAGACGACAAGGATGGTTGATAAACACAGAGAGGCGAGGGAGATGACCACAGGGGAAGCCATGGCTTGAAGATCAGCTCAGGTGCAAGGAGGGCATGTGGCTACCAACAGCAGCAAGGGAGGAGGCCATGGGGCCTCACAAGACAAGCAGAAGAGATGGAGGCTGTAGAGACTGCAATGAGTCAGCAAAATGGAACTGACTGCTCAAGGACTGATGGTGAGAACTAGGTAGGGGTGGAACCTGGCCTGGCCAGAAGGGCAGTCTCATCACCCAGCCCAACTGGACAGGAAACCAAAGAGGAGCATGCATTCAATGCCAAGGACTCACAGTCTCCACCGGGAGCAGAATAAAGCCCAGAGCTGTGAGCCTCCGCTCCAGGTGGCTTTGGTTTGAGGGTCTCAGGACTCAGCAAAGCCCATATCAAGTCTGCATCAGACTCCAGAGTGCAAAGCCAAGATCCCCCAAAGAGACAGCTCACAGACGGTATCACTGAGGAAGCCTTCTCTGAACACCACTTTGTGTTAGAGGAAGCCACAATCCTGAGGTGAATCTACTTAAGGAGAATCTTCTCCAACTCCTTTATAAGCTGAGCACTGCCTCAGCTCCAAATCCAGGACTCACAGCTGAAGGTGCAGGAGCTACCTCCAGGCCTGAAGGGGAACACCTAAGGAAGGAAGAGATCCACCGCCCACAGTACCCGGCCCCTCCAAAGCCCAAATTCAGGTCCCAGAGGCCTTCCTTGCCCACGCTGTGATACTGGGTTGGGACTTGGAAACATTTCTCCTGAGCCTGTGACTGGCACCGGGTTAATGTTGTCAGCAGGGGGCAGTAGAGGGACACAGAAGGAAGAAGGGGCTGCCCACTTCCATTTCCGAAGTGTTCTCTGCCTGCCTCAGAGGGACATGGCAGTCAACGGGCCTTGTGGTGCTAGGTAGCTTCCTACCAAGTTCCACTGGCACCCCAGGGAATTTTAATAACAATTCCTCAGGTGGCTTTCCAGTGGGCCCCACCCACCGCCCAGCCTGCTTCCTGCTGGCTCACCAGCTGGCCTAGAACCCTCAGTGAATTTCTCCAGAGGACCACAGTCCCACACCTGCCAATGAGATGTGAAAATGGGCTTTGGAAGGATCCAGGGTCACAGTTCCAGATTGGTCCCTTCCTCAGGTGCTCTGCCTGGGTCCTGGAAGTAGTCAGTGCCTTCTCCTTTATTATATGCCTGTACTGTTTAAGAGTTCTTCCCCGGCCCCGTCCAAAGTTATACCAACAATATTTTTTAATTCATAAACTGGGATATAATAAAATAAAACTTATATTCTCCAGATGACAAAGTTAAAGAGTACAAAGTGAAGTGACAGCTTGGGAGAAACTAATTGCCTCATATATAACAAAATACTGTAAACAAGAAAAAGACATGGATGCCAAAGAAAAGGTGAGAGACACAAGTCACTTTACAATAGGAGATACATCTTCAATAATCAAAAGAAGCTTAATATCTTTAGAAATTAGAGAAATGCAAAATAAAATCACATCAGAGAGTAAACAGTATAAATGAAAATAGAGAACACTGAAGATGCAGTGTAAATTTTTATCTACTTGTGGAAGCTGGCCATTGAAAATGCTTGATGACCCCATACACACCAGGAACACAAGTTCATAGAAATCATTGCATGTTAAAAGGTTAGAGTAAACAGATGAAACCCAGGGCCTGGAAAAAAGGGTATATGCATTTAGGAAGAGATAAATATCAAGGATGAGGAATTAAGAGCTCTCATTACCTGTGGTTGTTACTAGTTAATAATGAGTAAATAATAAGTAATAACCTGTCACTGTTCTTGACTATCTTATTTAGTGATGGCCTCTTACTACGTTGCCCAGGCTGTCCCTGAACTCCTGAGCTCAAGTGATCCTCCTGCCTCAGCCTCCCAAATAGCTGGGACTAAGGCACACACCATTGCATCCAGATAACAATTCTTCACACTGGGGGCAAGTAAACTGACATCAAGGGCCACAGAATAAATAAATACTTTTTGCTTTGTGAGCCACACGGTCCCTCCCCCTCCAGCAATTGCTCAAGCTTGCTCTAGTAGACAATTAGCAAGTGAGCATGGTGAGATTTGGCCAATTCATCTTGTCTTGATTTATATTAAACACTCCTTGTTTCAATTACTGTGTGGTTTGTCTCCTAACTGGAACTGGACTGATACAGATTCCATGAGACAAGTGCAATACCAGACATGCACAGGGCACCCTGGTGACAAAGAAGAAGAAATAGATCACAGGGTGGGGTAGGGACTGTGTATCCTAGAAGGCTTCAAAAAGATGGAGTGATCTGACACTTAAGACCTGCCTCTACATGACTTGGGGAAAGTTACTTAATTTTCTTTAGTACTGGTTTGGTCACCCAAAAGTGATGATAAGAGTTAGTTGTCTTATATCCTAGGATAATCAGGGAGATGAAAGTAACATGTTGCAAATTCCAAAGCATTGTACAAGTGTATTTATTTACAAATTATTTATTTATTATTGTTATAATTTATTTATGTCCAAACTGAGTCTGGACACTTGTGGAAGATATTTCACTCTCAGATTCAGTGACACATTATCAGGTTCTTGCTAGGAAAATAGTTTACTAGAAAGGGAGAGCTCTCCGTTTACAATCTCCCAGATATCTAGGTAGAGTGGTTCCTAAACTCTTTAATGTAAGACTGAAGACAAAACAAAACAAAACCAAACCCCAAAGCTTAGTTATCCTAGATATTCTTACTATTTACTTTAAACATAATGTAATGTTTTATTTTCCTTTTTTTTTTTTAACCTACTACAGCATTTTAGGAAAGAGTGAGCACAGAAAGTAGCAATTTATAAATGGAACATTTTGTGGAAGTGTAGCCTAAGTGGATTAGGTAGAAACCAGGTCACATTTTCCCCATTTAAAGAAGAAAAAAGAAAAGACATGATTTAAAGGGCAGTTAAATTTTTGAGATATAAATACCTTTTTAAAATACAAAATGAAACTGAGCACAGTGACACATGCCTGTAATCCCAGTGACTCAAAGCTGAGGTAGGAGGATCAAAAGTTCAAAGCCACCCTCAACAACTTAGTAATGCCCAGGGCAACTTAGTGAGACACTGTCTCAAAAAGGGGGGGGGGGGGTGCTGGGGATGTGGCTCAGTGGTTGAGTACCCCTGGGTTCAAATCTTGGTACCAAAAAAAAAAAAAAAAGATTTAAATGCCATGTATTTACAATCTAACAATGAATTTTAAAAGTGTGTGCACATCTCCCCAGCTGGCCCTCTGAAAGTACAACATCTGCATAGGTCAAGCATTTATTTGTTAGGTATAGTGTCCAGCCATCCTGCTAAAAATGGGAACTATGTTTTCCAGAATCTCTGTCCCTGTAGGGTTCTTCCTTAAATTGGTCAAAGAGGAAGCTGCCCAAGAATGAAAGGCAAAAGTGACACAGCAGACAATATATGCCAGAAGTCACATCACAGTCACACAGGGCAAGAGGTGCCCAGGCAGGCATCAGCCTGTTGTCATACCCCCTGTTCTACAACCCCTTCTTCTTCCCAGTTCGGGGTCCTATGACAAACCAACCATGACCAAAGGCCCACCAGGAGATGCTGGCTCAGATGCACAGAAGACTGGGCTTTCCTTGGGCTCCCTACAGTGTCCCTTCCCCAAACTGATGGGTAGCTACTCAAATACACCAGTTAGTAACTAAACAGTGTGGGACCCTCCAACACTGCCCTGTGGTCCTTCTCCCACAATCACAATCACTTTATTCCTTTTAGAATCTCTTTGCCCCACAATATTCAAAGTGCCAGTACTTCCTGACTGACCTCTGGAAAGAGGTGGCCTGTCCTGTGGGCTTAGCCAGATCATGCAGCTGGCAACATGGAACAAGTGCCGTAGGTAACATATCCAAACTCCAGAAATGTAACTAGGTACAAGATGCCCAAAAGGGAAAGCACATCTATTATCTCTTTGTATTTCAACTGTGCTTTAAAAAAAAAAAAAATCATATAAATTTGGTAGCATTAACTACAGTTGCATTGTGGTATAAGAGATCTCTAGAACATTTTTACCTCACAAAACTGAAACCATATCCATTGATTTCCCCATTCTCCATCACCCCAGCCTCTGGCACCCACCTCTCTACTTACCATTTCTGTACAGTTGCTATTCTAGATTGCTCATATAAGTGGGATCATAGAGCATCTGTCTTTTGGGACTGACTGGGTCATTTCAGCATAACTCATGTTACAGCATGTGACAAGACTGCTTTCCTTTTTAAGGCAAATAATATTCCACTATATGTAATGGCTGCATTTTCTTTATCTATCCATCTGCCCAGGGATATTTGGACTATTTCCTATTTCTACAAATCTTGCATACACGGTAGATGCATAAACTAACACAACAAATTGAACTAAGCCAATGGGTGCGTGTTACTCAGCCTCTAGTCGCTGTAACAAAATCCCTGAGATAATCAATTTAAAGGAAGAAAAGTTTTATGTTGGCTCACAATTTCAGAGCTTTCAGTCCTTTGGCCCTGTTGCTTTGGGGCCTGTGGCATGGCAGTACCTCATAGTAGTGGCACCTAGCAGAGGAAATCTTTTTAACTTATGGCAGCCAAGAAGCAAAGAAAGAGTCAGGAAGGGGCCAGGGTTCCAATATCTCCTTCAAGGGAACACCTATACTGACTTAACTCCCTCCCACTGGGCTCCACCTCTTAAAGGTCCCACATCTCCCAATTGTACCACAGGCGGGATACCAAAGCTTCAACACATGAGCCTTTGGGACACATTTAAGGCCAAATAAGATTAACCAAAAGACCCATAGAAGAATATTTGTATCAGTACCATCTATAATAGCTCAACACTGGCTACAATGACCAACAGCATTTGGATAACCAAACAGTGGAATACTTTAGATCAAGCTTTTCCACCTTGGCCCTGGGGACTTTAAGGCCAATGACTGAATGCCAGAGGTGGGGGTTGTCCTGTGCTCTTTTGGGTGTTTAGCAGTATCCCTGCCTATCTCCACTAGAAGCTAGTATTGAGTGCACAACACCCCCACCCTGCCTAGAAGTAACAACCACAAATGCCTCCAGATATCTCTTAGAGCACAAGATCACACCAGTGGGGAACCACTCCTTTAGAGAAAGGAGGGCATATTAGAGATGGTCAGAAAGGCTCATGTGGAACAGGAAAAACAAAACCAAGTTGCTTCTAAAAGCACCTTTTACCATGGAGGAAGCGGGCGGCCACTGCCTCACACAAATCCTCTGCAAAAGACCAGTTTGGTCCAGGCCAAGTGGGGGCCACAGTGTTTAACCAATGGCAAACCACAGTGTTTGTCATTCCCATGCAAAACAGGCCTTGTTCTGGACACCATCAACCCTGCCTAAACATCACACACTGCAACAATGAGCCTCTGTGCTTCCTCCCAAGAGAAAGTGGTCTTTCTTGACTGCAAAGCTTTGTTTACCAGATCTCCTCTGGCCACGCCATCCATCCCCATCACTGACATGCACATGCTCTTCCTGGCTTGCCCCCATTCAGTCCTTAGAACCCCAGGTGGGCCCTTGAGCTTCCACTATGGGACAGGGCTCCCTCCTCTGTGGACCACCACCAGCCACTGCTCCTAACGTGCTTATGCTTCTTGCCACCATAAGACTGCCATCTCTGTAAGGACAAAGCCCAAATCTTATCTTTGTTCCTCCTGTGCTATATACTTGTCCAGTGCAATGTAATAGGCGACAGTTCAGGAAAGAACGAAGAGAGAGGAAATGAACCAGCAAAGATAAGCAGAGTTCCTGTCTAAAGCCCAGCTTTCATCTCACAACCATGGGAGGAAAGAGAAAAACACCATCATGGCCCTTTCAAGTAGGTTTTAGGGCATCGAGACCCTCAAGCAGGCTTCCCGCCAATCTAGGAACACAGATTTGCCCTGCTCCCTGCCCCTTTCTCTTTTGATGTATGAGTCTGGTCATTTAAGTGCCTGCTTAAATAGAGATGGCTGGAATTACTTAAATCTACAGTTTTCAAAGTGAAAACACAATGTGAAAGAGATATGCAATCAAGAAACAGGAAGCGGAGCCGCTGGGTGCGAGAACATAGTCTCCCTGCTCCTCTGCACAGAGGGCTGTTTATTTTTCATGGACATTCACATCCTACCACTATTCAAAGGCAATTCTGGCCTTGAGACAAGCCAATGCTGCCTAGGAGGCATTAACAAGGGGGAACAGAGCGAGAATCCCTCACCTTTCCTTGGAGTGAACTCGGAGACATCCCCTACAAGCCTTCATCTTTCTCGTGGGTAAAATATGGATGACCTCACTCATCACAAGGGCTAGCTTTCCTTTTGAAAAATTCTTCAGCGATTCCTGTTGTAAAGCCTAGTCAGCAGAGCCTAAGGAAATGGAAGAAAAACAAGGAGTTCTGGGTTGCACGGGCAAATGCTCCTGGGGTTAGTAAGGGGCTGACATGAGTGCAGGGGCCGGGCATACAAAACACACAGCCCAAGCAGTGGGCCCTGTGGGCAGTGGCAGAGTTCTGCCATCACAGGGTGTAGCTACCATCTAGTACCATGGGGCTTAACTGTCCAGGGTAGGCAGGCTTTTCCATTTGTTTAAAGCAACTAAAAATCTGGATGCTGGAGGAGTAAACTCCCTCTTTCCTCAAATTTTAGCAATCTTCACTTTTTAAAATAGGTAAAACCCGAGCTGGGGTTATAGCTCAGGGGTAGAGCGCTTACTTGGTGTGCACAAGGCTCTGGGTTCAACAGCAGAAAAGAGAACAAAACAAAACACTCCCCTACCCCACTTGACCGCCAGCCTACCACCCCACCCTCTGCCACCAATACTCATGTCTGAAGGTCACATATGTGTGACCAACCACTGGCATCCTCTGGTTTGGGTAATTCACATCCTACTCTCAGATGTGAACAGCAGCCCCCTTTATGTTAGGGTCACCAAGGCAGTCATCTCCACATTCCTGTGCTATCTTCTCTGTCCTGGACTTTACTAACCTGCGACCTTCCTGACTCTCCAAAGTTGACCTCTTTCAGAGCTTCAATCAATTCCCAAGTTCTCTGGGATTCCTTCATGCATCTTTTGGAAGTGATGCCCCCTCCCTCCCTCATCACTAATGTCAATCTATGGTGGCTGCTGGCCTGGCTCTCTACTACAGAGACAGCCTGCAGGAACATCATCCTCCCTTTACCCCCCTTAACCCCCCACCACCTGCAGTGAGGTGGCCCACAGAAGGAGGAAGAGAGGAAAGCAGAAGTCAGCTGGGGGCTGCAGCAGAGAACTTTTGTTTCCACTCAAAGAGAGAGACATCTGGGACCACCCTTTCCCTTTTCTCTGGGCTTAAACAAAGACAGGATGCCTGGGGATGCAGCAGCTACCTGTAACCAAAGAAGGAAACCTCAAGGGCCATGGGGCAGAGCCACTGGCCCACCACAGCAGCCCCAGGAGCTGCGGGTGCATGAGTAAACTTGCTGATCCAGGAGTCCCAGTGTACTCTTGGGAAGGCTGGAGACGTTGGTTAGGACAACTGATAACTCTTTTCAGAAAACACTGATATTTTAGAATGGTTCATAATTTTTTATCAATACAAGTTATTTTTCTTCTAATGTCTATACTTTTTAAAACTCACCAGTAAACAGAACAGTCCTAGACAGCAAAACTTTGCTTGCTTTTGTAGTTAAAAAGAACCAGTTAAGGAGTAGAACCAGTTAAGGAGTTAAAATGTATTATTGCATCTAAAAAATAAGCTAAGAAAAACAATGATATATTGTGTTTTCTGTGTTTTTAAGAGTATGACATACTGGGCTGAGGGCGCAGCTCAGTGATAAGAGTGCGTGCTTAGTGTGGGTGAGGTCCTGGATTCAATCTCAAGCACCATAAAAAGAGAAAAAGAGCAAGATATACTGTATCTGCCCTAAAATTCTACCAGTTACAATGGATTATGAGATTTGTATTTATTCAATCCCTACATTCTTTGCTGGCAAAGAAAAACTGTTGTTCCTATACATGGGGGACCAAGTAAGAAGATGCCCAAGTCCCTTAAATAAAATGGCTTACTATTTGCAGGCAAGCTATACACACCCTCCTGTAGACCTTAAACCATCTCTAGGTCATTTATATCATTTAACGCAGTGTAAATGCCATGTACATAATTGTTAGACTGTATTGCTTAGAAAGTAATGACAAGAAAAAAGTGTACATGTTCAATACAGACAATTTTTTTTCTGGATATTCTGTTATCTGAGGCTAGTTGAATCTATGGGTGCAGAACAAAGGGATATGGAGAGCCAAGTTTTACATGCAGTGGGACTACCTGGAGGCAGATTTTTCAGTATGTTAATGAACACTCATCAGCTCATCAGTACTAGTATTCAGGCCAATTCAATGCTAGAATCAAACAAAAATAGCCAAGTTATTATCTAACTTGAAATCCTCCAATTAAAAATAGCAGTCTAAACAGGACAAGACTGAACAAAAACCAGAAACCCTTTGTTGGTTTAATCAGCAACTAATTCTGATGTGAAAAACCTTAATTCCTCAGAGATATATTTATTTCTCCCATTCACGGTTTTGGAATTAAAAAATAATACTTAACTCTTTAAAAAATGGCTTGAATTAAAATTTCTAATTCTTGTGCCTCAGCTAAAGTGGAGCAGCTGAACAAGGTTTTTATGTGCTCAGTGGGTAGGGAGAGGCTGACACCTTCCACCAGGAGGGCAGGACTTGCTTAGGAGTCACTTCTACTTCATCCCAATTTATTTTTTTTTTAATATTTGTTTACAGAAGTAATTGGACACAATACCTTTATTTTATTTATTTATTTTTATGTGGTACTGAGGATCGAACTCAGGGCCTTGCACATGCTAGATGAGCACTCTATCGCTGAGCCACAACCCCAGTGCCCTCATCCCAATTTAAATACTGAATTATTCATCAGCCGGCCTAAAATATGGGTGAAGTTGGATGTAGTGGCACATTCCTGTAATCCTAGCAACCAGAAGGCTGAGTCAGGAGAATTGCAAGTTTGAGGCCTGCCTCAGGAACTTGGCAAGGCCCTAAGCAACTGAGCAAGACCCTATCTCAAAATAAACAATACAAAGAGGTGGGAATGTGATGTGGCTTAGCAGTTACATGTCCCTGGGTTCAATCCCAGGTAGCAAACAAAACAAAACAGTGGGTAAAGTGTGTGTCCAGCTTGCAGAGGAAGGCAAAGTGATGACCTGTCACTCCAACCCCATGCTTGCACAAATAAGGATGGAGTTATCATTCCTCCTAAAGTCTGTGTGTGTGTGTGTGTCTGTGTGTGTGTGTGTGTGTGTGTGTGTGTGTAGTGTGCCGCAGATCAAACCCAGGGTTTTATGCATACTAAGCATATACCCAGGAGCTCCAACTCCAGGACACACCAAAGCCATCTTTAGCAACAACTTTGTCCCATTCCAATCTCCTAAACTGTTCTCATTCAATTCTTTCAAGGACAAACTTTGATGAAAAATAATAAATACATTTATCTGTTAGGATCACTATAGAGATATTTATCACTGTGTTCAGAAAAAAGGGAAACAATAATTACTTTTCACCACAGACTAGAACAGAATTTCTGAGCTGAGTGTGATGGCAACATACCTGTGGTCCCAGCTACTCAGGAGACTGAGGCAGGAGGATCACTGAAGCCCAAGAGTTTAAGGCTTAGTCTGAACAATATAGCAAGGCCCCATATAAAAAACTAGAAGGAAAAAAAAGCCCTGGAACATTTCAGTATCTCCACTGTATTCTTTAATGTGGTTTTCGGTTCTGACATGGAACATAAGAGCCAGAGACAAAATCATTAGCAGGGCACAGTGGCACACACCTGTCCCAGTGATTCAGGAGTCTAAGGAAGGAGGAAGGAAGATCTCAAGTTGGAGGTCAGCCTCGGCAACTTAACAAACCCCATCTCAAAATAAAATTTAAAAAAGCTCAGTGGTAAAGCACCCCTGAGTCCAATCTCCAGTATAAGGGAGGGGGTCATTGAAGAGAACTTTGCAATACTGTGGAATGACTCCCATGGTTCCCTGTATTCTGTTGCTCATCAATTCAATATCGATGTAACTAACTTTCCACAGTCCGGTCCCAATTTCAATACAGTCACCCTGCATTGCTCATACTGAATTTCTCACTCATTCCCTGCTTGGTTTCTCAGAATCCACTACAGCGACGGTTCTAAACATCCTGCCTGCCAGCTTTGATCCCGGCTCTTAAAACAACTAAGAGATGAAGAGGTCAGGCAAGTATTTCCTTCTCAACTCTACAGGAAAGCAAACCAAGGATCACAAAGATAAAGTGACTTGCTGTGACAGTTACCACGTGTGATTTTCACAAGAACAGTACAGCAAGAATGGTATGGGTTTGAAATGGGAGCAAGAATAGAATAAAGGGAGAGGGACTTCCAACCCGTCTGGGTGCCCTCAGCATGTTGGTGTCAAGGAAGTTCAGCTCTCTCAGACTGTGGGACACAGTGCTAGCATTCACTGGCTACAGTCCCTTCCTGCTACAGTCACCCACACAAACCAGCCATCTTATAGAAAAGGCACTCAGAATGGAACCATGAGAGAAGGCCTGACTGAGAGCCCAATGTTCCCCTACAGTGGTAACGACAGATGAGAGCAGTATTTCTGCCCTTAAGATGTAACTGGCCACATCTGAGATTGATTCATTCAAGGAACCTTTGGCAGAACCTCTGACTTAAATCTAATTCCTACTGAAGACGAAATTTGTTTTAGGACGAAATGCTTCATAACAGACATCTCACATTATTGGTTATTATATAGTAGTATATATGGCCTGAAGTGTCAAGGATGAGTCAGATTTAACCCTAAAAGGCATAAAGAAGACTAACGAGCCCTGGAAAAATGCCTTCCAACACAGGATTTCCTTAAAAGGAGTGGGGTATGAGATGGTCTTTATTAAGACCATCTCTTCTACTCCTTCATCTGGGTGGAGATTACAAGGGTGGTTCACTATGTGCAAATCCATCAAGGTCTATGCTTACAACGTGAACACTTTTCTGTATGCAGATTTTATCTCAAGAAAAATATAATACCCTTTATTATGAGCTAAATTGTATAACCAAAAAAAGATGTTGAAACCCTAACCCTAGAACCTGTGTATGTGGCCTTATTAGGAAACAGGATCATTACAGACGTAATTGAGATGAGGTCATCCTGGAGTAGGGTGGCCCTAATCCAATGGCTGGTCTACATTTAAGAAGATGGAAATTCAGACCTGACAGAGAAGTATGTGAAGCCGGAGGCAGAGGCTGGAATGATGGCATCCACAGAGCAAGGAATGCCCGGAGCTACAAGAAGCTAAAAGAGGGAAGGAAGGATCCTCCCCTAGAACCTCCAAAAGGTGACTGGCCCTGCTAATACCTTGACTTCAGATGTCTAACTTCCAGAAGTTTTACTGTACATCTTTGTTATGAAAGCCCTGGGTAACTAAAACACCCTCCCTTTTTGCTAAAGAAAAAGGCTATGAAGAGGCATATGAAGAACTGCTGATGTGGCCAGTGAAATTCTCCAGAATGGGACAAGGCTGTCCCATGCTCCAGCTTTCCTAAGAATCCACAGCTGGACCCCAAGGAGGCTCCTCTCACCCTCCCACTGTCCCACTCCTGGATCCTAGCAGGGGGACTCGTGTGCTTGGCCCCTCCGTGCAATGCTTCTGCCTCCTACCTATAGCAGGAACCATGGGTTCCCTGTGAGCTGGTGGTGCTAGGTTTATTACACCCAAGAAACATAAAAATAGGCTTTCCTCTTAAAAAGAAAACAACCTAAAATCCCACTGAGTCACTTCTTAGGAGTCACTCCTACTTCATCCCAATTTATTTTTTTAAAAATATTTATTTATAGAAGCAATTGGACACAAGACCTTTATTCTATTTATTTATTTTTAATAAATAAATTAAAGCTTTAGACAATAACATTTCTGGTTTGTTTTAAATTGCATGCCAGCAGCATGAGGCACATAGTAGGTCTCTATCATCTATCACTGAAAACATACACAGGCTGGGTCCCACTGACTGAAGGATCAGAGTAAATCTCCAGCTTTCCCCATGGAGACCAAAACACATTAGGGGCCAACCAGTAACCTTGATGTTCTCAGTTTCCTTATCCATAAAATGATCAGCTCAATCTTGGCTATTTTCAAGATCTTTTGGGGCTTTAAAATTTTGTGACTATAATCAATTTTACTGTTGGTTAAACTCAATAGTCTTTAAAATTGTGACCAAGGAAAAGAATGGGCCTAACAGGAGAAAGCCTTTAGCAGACCCAGTTGAGGGCAGGCCTTCAAGGTGGTGAAAATAAAAGAGAAACTTCAGGCCAGGTAGGGTGGCACACACCTGTAATCACTGTGACTCAGGAAGCTAAGACAGGAGGATGGCTAGTTCAAGGCCAGCCTCAGCAACTTATCAAGGCCCTGTCTCAAAAGATGTGGCTCAGTGGTCAAGCACCCCTAGGTTCAATCCTCAGTATCAAATAAATAAATAAGGCTGGTGCTTCAATGGTAGAACACCCCTGGTTTCAAAATAATAATAATAATAAAGTTAAAAGGGCTGGGGGTATAGCTCAGTGTTACAGTGCTTGTTTAGCAAGCATGAGTCTATGGTTCAATCCCCGGCACCACAAAAAAACAAATACAAACAAAAAAGAATAAAGTCTCAGATGTTACAAAAAAATCAAGAAGAAGCCTAACAGATCCTCGCTGAAAAACTCCTGCAGGTGGTTCTAGAATCAAATGACAGTACATTTGGTACCAACTGTCCTCCCAAAGCACATAGAAGAGTGGTGGATCCTTGGATCCATGTGTATGGGTGTGTGTGTAAAAAATATTTACTTATGCATATATGCAATACTGAGAATAAAACCTAGAATGCTATACAAATGCTCTACTGGGTGAGCTACACACCTAACCCTAGGGGATCTTTCATAAACAAGCAGCATAGAAAAAAAAAAATCTAGTTCATTAAATGTTTCAATAAAGCCTTGGCTGAATGTGTTGCCGGGAGATAGCTTGGAGTTTTTTTCAGACCATTCCATAAACCTTTTCATGGGCACTAACCTGCTCCAAAGCATTTGAATTGCTCAGCCAACTACTAGTCATGCCTTGCATTCCAATATATCTTGATCAACTTCATGAGAGGCTGCTTTTAATGAGTATGCCCTTCCTGCTGGACCATAACTCTTTTCTTTTTTCTTTTTTTTTTTTTTTTTTTTGGTGGTACTGGGGGTGGAACCCAGGGCTTCACACATGCTAAGCACGCACTCTACCACAGTTACACTCCCTGCCACCAGACCATAATTCTTTAAAGGAACAGAATGATCTCCCCTAATACAGTAAACTCCTGTTAATTCACAACCAAAAGCTGGAAGTGATAAAACCGACTGGGGAACATCCTCCACTCTAAGCCAGTGCAAATGGCTGATAATTGATTAACAGAGTTTTACAACATAATAAGGTTTGGAAGGTTCTATCTATACAAAAGCAAGGCAGAAGTGGTGTCACAAGGTACAAACTAAAAACTTACAATATGGGGAAACTGCAATATTTTGACAGAGAACACACTGTATCTTCCTGTGTGTCTATGTGAGCACATGTACACTTCACAGGAAAATGCTGTAACAACAGGTAAGGAAGCCATATGTCTAAGTGGCCAGCATCACATGATCTAAATCTCTTTTGCCCCCATGGCTAGTTAACACAGGGGTGATGGGCTTGATATTGAGAGTTCTGATTGAGAGCACCTCTAAAAGTTCAGTTTTCAAAAGCAAAGTGGAATACATTATAATCAAGGAGTCTACAGGACTACTTTACTTCCAGAAAGTAAAGTAGCAAAAAAACAGCGCACCATGTCTCGGGCAGAGACTGGCTAGGGCGGATGCCAAGGTCCCATGGAAGCTGGGTAATATGCTACCAGCTTCCTCCTTCCTTCCTTTCCCACACAAAGACCAAAGTCCAAAGAGTTGGAGAGACAAAAGAATGGCCCAAGGTCCTTCAGCAGGTGAAAAGTATAGAAGGACACTCAACAATAAAAAGAAATCAACTACTGGAACACACGACTTGGACAAATCCAGAGAATCCTGCCATACGAAAAGAACCCACTGTGATAGGGTTTCATGCCGTACAGCTCCATTTATGTAAGATATTAAAAAAACACAATCCTAAGCCAGGCACAGTGGTGTACTTGTAGCGATCAGGAGGCTGAGGCAGGAGGATCACTTGAGTCCAGGAGTTCAAGACCAGAAAAGAGAACAACAGGAGGGATCCATGCAGGGATGGAAATGTTCTCCATTTGACTATAACCACATCAATCTCCCAGTTGTGATGTTGTTTCCAGTGTTTCTAGTGTGGCAAGGGGAAAGCCAGGTAAAGGGTGCAGGGCATCTCTCCCTATTCTTACAACTACATTTGAATCTATCTTCTCAAAATAAAGAGTTTAATTTAAAAGAAAAGACTGGGGTTGGGGTGTAACTAGTGGTAGAACACTACCCCAGCATGCTTAAGGTCCTGGGTTCCATCCCCAGCACTGAAGAGAGAGCAAGAAGAAAGGTGGGTGAGGGGTTGGCAAAAAGAGGATCATGAAGATAGATGGTGCAGGAACAGGATCCACAGCCACCTGGGCTGACCCTCAGAGGCTGTGGAGGGAGCAGGGATCACCTTGCCAAGACCTCCCAACAATAAGCAGAGGATCCCCTTTATAAGGAAATGGGGAAGGAGAGTGTGAGTCAGGAAGCCAAGCACACGGCAAACACAGGCCCACTGTCTGCTCTGTGTGTGTTGCCAGGGACAAGACCGAGGCCTCATTAATGTTAGGCCTGAGTTCTACCAGCTACACCCCCAGTCCTGGTGGTCTGTTTTTGAAGATATGATGAACTCTCCTGAAGCAACAAGTAAGCAGGTACCAATTCACAACTCACTTTTTTTTTTTAAAGATTCAGAAACAGGCATACCAGAGCTCCAGTGTTGTGGCCTGTCATCTGTTGTCATAGACACTGAGGAGGCCGTTAGCAGCATGGTCCATAGAAAAAGATTAACAGGAAGTTACAGTGACCAGAAGAAACAGTGATATAAAGCATATCAAAGGTTCTGCTTCCAGTCTTGGCAAACATGGATGCTAGTTTTAAATCAATACCACTGTAAACACCCAGTCTGGGCTGGGGATGTTGTTCAAGGTAGAGCATGTGCTTAGGTTCAATCCTTAGTGGTCCAATCCTTAGAGTGTGTGAGTGTGTGTGTGTGTGTGTGTGTGTGTGTGTGCACACACACGCACACATGCATATACACAAAAAAAAAAAAAAAAAAGAAAGAAAAAAAAAGAAGTTAACAGGATATATTACTGTAGGTACCTGGAAGGAGTGGGGAGGAGAGAATAGGCCTCAGCCCTCCATTGACTGCAGAAGGTCCTTGGTCCAGGGGCCAATAAAGACAACTCTAGGCCACTGATTCTGTGATCCTTCAGCAGAGAAGACATTGTTTTATGGCTCCAAACTCCCAGTCATGCCTGCCCAGCTTGTGCCTCATGGCTACCAGCAGCCTCCTAGGGAAGCTGCAGCAATGGAACCACATGGGTGGGTGACTGTTAAGTCATCTTGTGGAAAAGTGTGTTTAACTTGACCAAGTCACCGTAGGAGGGTTAGGAAGCTGCTGCACAGGGATGCAAGATTCACAGAGGGGGAAGTGGAGATGGGGAGTGGGGAAGCCGCCATATGGATCACTCCTGCCAGCCTGCACCGGCTGTCTCTCCTCTTGGCATCTGGGCCTCACTACCAAGGTAAATGCTCCATCTAACTGGGCCCTTAGATGCATCCAGCTTACAGCACAATTGCTCCCACTGCTTATGGAAGCCTCCCTCCCTGGCCAGTTCAGAACTCCAGACCAGTGAAGCCCAGGAAGCCAGGGAGGGATGGGTACACTGCACCCATACACTGCATTTCCTCTGCACTATCTT
This sequence comes from Callospermophilus lateralis, assembly GCF_048772815.1. Taxonomy (NCBI): domain Eukaryota; kingdom Metazoa; phylum Chordata; class Mammalia; order Rodentia; family Sciuridae; genus Callospermophilus; species Callospermophilus lateralis. The sequence goes on from NC_135326.1 coordinate 7,014,781, forward strand.
CTGGGAGACACATGGGCAGGTCCCCCCATACTGTTAGCTCCTGGCAGATGGGAACAGGGTCATTCGTTGCACAGGGGAGTGATATGAGTGAATACATTTGCTCTGGCCCTTTAGGTGGATCAAAGTAAACAAATGGAATCTACATGTTCTAAGAATATCATAGAATACCTTTCACCAAATGCTCACATGGAGGTATCATATGGGTTCTTAGCATACATTACGATTTAAACCTTCCCTTAACCCAGATGTACTTGAATGTCCCTGATTTTAGATAAAAAGTTTCAGGAAGAAAAGAAAAAACTGGTCAAAGGACAGACAGATTATTCATTCAGCTCTGATATGAAGTAACTCGCTCAAGGTCACATAGCTAATTAGAGGTAGAGCATAAATCAGCCTATAAAGGCTCCTCCTCCTCCTAATTCCTCTCCTGATATACCTGGGGCAAAGGGATTTTTCTGTCCTAGATATTTAGCACTTAAATACTTTTAGAACAAGCTTCTTGACACATAACCAACTTAATTTCAGTCACAAAAATATCCACAAGGGAATACACAAATTTGAGCTGCTCTGTGACCAAGCCATTCCCTGGGGAATCTGTAAATATAGATTTACAGATTTAAGCAACACTAACTCTTTTACTAAACACAGCATTTGGCATAACGCAGGGGTACTATTAACTCGCTATTATACAAGCTTTTCAGGCACTTGGCAAACAGTCCCCAGAATGTTAAATCTATAATATATCCCTTCTTCCACCTCTTTCTTGAGAATTGCAGGTAAGGAGAAGAGCAGCTACAGATGTCAAAAATTAAAGTAAAAAACCAATGATGGCGGGGGGGCAACCATTTCATTGGGGCATAAGTAAACTGAATGGAAGAAATTCTTAGAAAAGAACCAGCAGACACTGTAAATATCCAGGAACCAGGGAATGTCACGTATAGTAGTTTACAAAGGAACCTCAGCACAAGCATTTAGGCAATACATGGGAATGCAAGCTCCAAATCTGCTAGCAAGGACAACAGAACTACATAAAATTAGTCCCAGGTATCATGCACATTGCACTGTGCTGGAGACGGCCAAGGATTCCCCCAAGACCTCCCAGGAACTGCCAGCACATGCTATGCCACTGCTTGTTTGACCAGTTATTCTCGTGATAAAAATCTTTCCCTAGTTATTCCCCTAGTCCTCACCTCCCCCTTTCTTTGGATTTCAACTTATTCTGTCACCCTCACACCAGTGTCTCTTGTGTTCGTCTGTGCTGAATAACTTAGAAGAATGTTACTCTCAGGCCATTTCTAAATTCATATAGCTATTGTGACAACAAGAAAAAAATGCCACCTGCCACTGGCACATGCTGCATTCCAACACACCACAGGTCACTCACAGCAAAAAACTGTTTATGAGACAACATTCTTATCAGGCAGACTAGGCCTTGGACCCTGAAAGTCCTTAAACTGATCCCCTGGCCCAAACAATATAATATGCTCACTCATAATAAAAACAAACCAATCACTAAAGGACCAATAGAGTTTGACCTACAACAATTTCAAGGTCTATTTCCTTTCCATGGGGGCTGCAGGTTATAAGTCTGGTTTGCTAGGCTTATTCTACAAGATTTGTCTGGTTTCATGGATATTGAGTTGAAGCCAACACAAGCACAGAACAATAAAAATGCTTAACAGCCTTAACAAACCAAAATGAGGAAAAACCAACAGATCAAAGACAGTGTTCTGGCAGTTGGACTGCCTTTCTAAAAGTGGGAAGTTAATGTATCCTGGAGTCTAGGTTCCCTCTATAAGCTCACCCCTGCCAATCTTTACAACCATCAAACATGCAAACCTGGGTGAAATGAAACCCAGAAGCAGCTAGCGTGAATTCCAACACTCTTCTGAAACAGTTGCAAAGTGGCTGTGGGGAAACAACGAATTTCCTGGAAGGCAGATGCCAGCCACAGAGCAGCCAGGCAGGAGCTGTAAGGCAACACAGATGCCAAATCTGTGCTGGAGACAGCTAATCTCTGGGGAAGGATGAAAAGGGATCACAAGAAGGCTAAGGCCAGTAAAAGTTTTCAAAAGTACCCTTTAAAAAAAATAAAGTGTCCATAGCCAAGAAAATGAATGCATTACTACTGTCACTGGCAAAAAGGAATAAATCTCACAAAAATAATATTTACAAGAAAAAGTTAGACAGAGTAGATCTATGGTATGAACATTCAAGGGAGCCACATCTTTGCAGAGAGAGCACAAACCTTCCTAGAATATCAATAGCAATGTTCTCCTATCCTATCCTATCCTATCCTTCCTTCTCCCTCTTCCCCCTCCTCTCCCTCTTCTGATTGGACCCAGGGCCCCCTGCAGGCACATCCCCAGCCCTGAACATTCTATTTCTCAACCTCAGCAGTGGGTCACACAGCTGTGTTCATACCACACAACTCAGAGGAAGGGGCTGTATGCTGGAGCTGCTAGGAATAATATTTCTCAGTTCACAATGGGGGCTGTCTGAAGCAGAGAAGATGAGAGCAAGAGTTGGGAGGAGCCAAGTCAGGAAGGAAGGGAAGAAGAATAAGGGGAAAGCCAGGAGGGCTGGTGTGCCTAGAGGTGAGGGTCAACTCCAGGGTCTGGGTCTTTTGACTCCTGAAGCCAAACCCTGTCTTCCCAACCACTAGAGATAATAAAAGCCATTGTTTTTCAGGAAGAACAGAAATGCTGCTGTGGTGGGTCCATTAGCTTGAAATGACCCCCCTCCCTGCAATTTAAAAACCAGCTCCTACAGGAATCAAGGGTAGATGATATGCAGAACTGAGACCCCCCTCTAACTGTTCAGGCTTTGCTCTTTGGCTGGTTTACTGGGTGGGTTTAACTCTCTCCAAAGCATTCTTTAGCAACAGTGCAGTAAACTGCCTAAAAATCAGAGGAAATTCGGTAAATACTTACCAAATGAGACAGACTCTCCAAGAAAAGCAAAAAGCAAAAACCAAAAACAAGGAAAAAAGGAGCAAACACTTTCACTAGAGTGAGGGTCAGCACACTATAGCCTGCCACCTGTGTTTGCAAATAAAAATTTATGGAATCAAAGTCACACTTATTCATCCATTTATTGCCTGGAGCTGCTACAACAGCATTGAGTAGGGTAAAGATCAGGCGACTGCCCAAAGCTAAAACATTTACTGTCTAGCTCTTAAAAGAAAATGCTTGCCAACTCCTGCACTTGAGAATTATATTAACTTGTAAACCTAACCCCATAAGGTTTAAGGTGGTAACAATGTAACTTTGCAGAAGTAACAATAAATGACCACAGCAGATCAATTCACCTAGGAGTTTCAAATGTTCTTTTAAAACCTAAAACATTAATTTTTAGGATAGAGACTAATATAGAGTAAGACAACATAACCACAGGACACACTCAGCAGACCTTCCTCTCTGGGATAATTAGCTCCATGAATCTACTATACCTCCACTGCATTTAATTTTCAATATCAAAAATATTCCAGTTAACAACATTTCTTCATTAACGTGCTTTCAGAAGAAAATTAGTTTTTTTTCATAAAAAATTTTCATCACTAGGGGCTAGGGAAGAATACAGGTACTTTGACAGACCATTACCCTATGTGTATATATGATTACACAAAAGGTGTGACTCTACATCATGTACACTAGAAGAGTGAGAAGTTGTATGCCATTTATGTATGATGTGTCAAAATGCATACTGTCATGTATAACCAATTAGAACAAATAAAAAAGAATTTCATCACTAATGGAAATTTTCCCAAGAAAAGGTAACGTGAAAAATCTTGATTCTTACACTTAAGAAAACTTGGAGGCAGGTATAATGGTGTGCACTCTAATCCCTGCAACTTGGGAGGCTGAGGCAGGAGGATCACAGGTTTGAGGTCAGCCTGGACAACTTTGTAAGTTCCTCTCAAAATAAAAAATAAAATTCTGGGGATGTAGCTCAGGGGTAGAGCAACAGCCTGGTATGCACAAGGTCCTGGGTTCTACCAGTGCCACCAAAAAAGAAGAAAATTTGGAAAATCAAAATAAAATTGAGTGTGCTTGCATGTGTGTGTGTGTTTATGTATATGTCTCACATATTTGTGACATGAAATGGCCTTTACTTCTGTGTTCCACTTCCCCCAAAACCAAACTCACTCTATCATGAGAAAATCATCAGATGAACTCCAGGAGAGAGAAGCAGTCTCCCATACCTCAGAAGGTCTGGGATACTCAAAAACAAGGAAAGAATGAGAAGCTACTTCAGTCCAGATAAACCTAAGGGCACAGAAGACTACATGGAACCTTGTATCCTGGATGGAATTCTGGGACAGAAATGGATGAGGGGAAGCTAAGGAAATGGGAATCAAGATGGGGTTTAGTTAACAATAAATAGTGTTGCCACCTGGGGTCATGGCTGGGACAGATGAACATAGCAACATAAGGTACTAACGATGGGGGAACCTGGATGTGGGGTACATGAGAACACGCCCAGGTACCAGTGATTGCATAGGTCATATAATGCTCAACCCCAAGAGTGACCAGCACTGCCCTCTGAGCCCAGGGTCCCTAACAGGCACTTCCAGGAAACAGCACCTGCCAACTGCACCCAGCCTTTCTGATGGGCAGCCCATGTCAGAGCAAGGGAAGCTCCAGACAGATCTGGGGGGCCAGTTCCAGGCTCCTTTGTCCTCCCAGAGACAGCCTCCCAGGTCAGAGGGCAGTGAAGGGGAGCAAAGGGAGGGGCAGAGAGCCAGAAACAGCCAGGCCCGTTCCTGGCCACCAGTGGAATGCAGGGGCGGGCAGCATTCCTCTGGTTAGCGTTTGTGTGGAAATCAAAAGACCAGACAACTGGCCTGAAACCTCCCTAGCTCCCTCCAGCCTTTCATTTGGTGGTGGTGGGCTGTGGTGTGTGTGTGTGGGGGGGGGGTCTCCTCTGAAAGCCCTGAGCCATAGCTGGTTGCTTGTTCATCAAAAGAGGTATTGGCTTCAGACTAAAGGAGGGAGTGGGGCTCAAGACTGGTTCTCCAGGGACACCATGTTCACGACTGATCATTAGAAGTGGCCCACTGTATGCTTTACCATAGCCAATAGCTCACAAGGACACAGGCAGGCACAGGCAGACCTGCCATGGTTAAAGGAAAAGATGTGAGTGCGTTTTGGAGAAATCTCTCTCAATTCCATGTGGATCTTCAGGAAGTTTTTTTTTTTTTTTTGGGGGGGGGTGTTTAATAAAAATGTATCAATTGTATGTGCCTAGCATGCATCAAGCCCTGGTGCAACAAAGAAAAAAAAAGTAGAACAATAGAGGAAAATCATCCAAACTCTCTAAATTTATGTTGCTGTAGCAAAATGAAAAGAAACCGAGGAAGTCATACATGACAAGTTTATGACTGTGTTCATTAAATAAATTGCCAGATTACTATAATAAGCAGACACCACACAATGGCGTCACAACACAACATGTGGATAATTGAACATCAAAAGACTCAATTCAATGGCCTGTTGCACTCAAGTCTCTGGAATCAGTTTTGCATATAACTCATTTCAAAGTACTCACTAAAGTATGGCCAGAGAGGCCAGATACTCAGCTCTAGGGAGACTCAAACGCTGAGGCTGTACTGGGTGAACTTGGGCAGGTAGAGGGGACTACTAACCCTTGAGAATAATGCAGAAAAGGGACCGGTGCTGAGCAGGGTAACAAAACAGACCAAAAAAAAAAAAAAACCACAAACCCTCAATTACCCTACACCCATGCTCTCTCCTGTCTCTTCCAACATGGCCCAAGTCACAAACTCCACAGGGACTTTATCATTCATTATTACATGATTACAAAAGCCAAAGGGAAAAGATGAATGAACCAAATCAAAAAGCAAGTACAGTTCTTCACATTATACAGGATTTTATGCATTATCAAGTCCTCACATGCACAGCATTTTACTTCATATTCACATTATTGGACTTCACTGCCATGAAGGATACAAAGAATTCTTCAAAAGGAGATCAAAAGACTTTCAATTTTCAAGAAACCCTATTGAGAAAAACTGTTTTGCAAATCATGTTTATTTATCTGCTTTTCAAAAATAAGTATTCAGTACAAAGTTTTAAATTACACAAAAGAATAAAGAAGCGTGTGAGGAGGGACTCACCCATACTTCTCAACCAAAAGAGCCTTCAGTATTTCAATGCACTCCAATTCTATTCTCCCCTTTCCCCGTGGCACATGCAGTTTTACATTAAATTAGAAGCAGTTGTCCTACTATAAACTCCTCATAAACAGCAGCTCGGATTGCTATGAGAGAGGCCAGCATCTGAACAATTTCATAGAATTCTGAATCTGTTTTCACTTAGCAACTGTGCAAATAGCAGCAGCAATAGATTTTAACTCTGAGGTTAAAAGTTTTTGTTTTCTGTCATATATTGAAAGGAATTTGAAACAGGAACTGACTTTATTCATGAGCTCAATGTATAATGTTTCTTGTATACCAAGACTTCCTCTAAGTATATGCATGTTCTTTTAATTTTTTAAAGATTATATTCACACACACACACACACACACACACACACACACACACATATATATATAAGAAGCCTTGGGACTGGTGCACCGAAAGAAAGCAGGCCTTTCTTTCAATGGGTTCTCTCTCCAAATTACTCTACCACCCTTCTGTTGATGAAAAAGTAAAGGAGACCTTGCCTCTAATGACTGACCTAATAGGTAGAGAACAGGTCTTATCTAAATTTGGGAAGTGAAGTCAAGGTTGCATTAAGAGTTGCATTTAGAGGCACTGCAAATGAACTTATGCATCAAAAGACAGAAGTTGGGCTGGAGTAGTTCAGAAAGAGTGCTTGCCTAGCAGGTGTGAGGCCCTGGATTGATTCCTAGCACCATATGGAAGGAAGGAAGGAAGGAAGGAAGGAAGGAAGGAAGGAAGGAAGGAAGGAAGGAAGAGAGGGAGGGAGGGAGGGAGCAAATCCACCAGCATCTAACTTGCATCTGACACTGCAACAGGAGATGAAGAATGTGAACTTGTGCTGCAATGGGAGACAATTCCAACGTCCTCTCTGTGAATTACATGAGGTATGGTAATAAGAAGGAATGAGGTTCATCCTTACCACAAGGGTGAACCTCAAAAATCATCACTCTGATTGAAGGGAGCCAGCCAGAAGAGAATACCTGAATAGGACTCCCTTCACACTTATTCCAGAAAATGCACACTGACCTAGAGAGGCCGAAAGCACATCTGTGCTGGGCTAGGGGGAACTGGCAAAAGGGGGCTATGGCTATTGTTCATTCTTGGGACTGTGATGATGGTTTCACAGGACTAAGGAAGCTCTTAGGACAGACAAGAGACATTAACAAACAGATTTATTTTCTGGCCAGATTCCATTCCCAGTAAGGAAATATAGGTGATAAGAAAGAAAGTGATCAACCCTTGAATATACTGCACCCAAACCCCAGAGAGAACCCTGCAGAAGACTGCACCCCCAAGCCACGCACATCAATGCTGTGGAAACACCCACAATGGTTCATGAATTCAACACACACACATCAGCTGCCAGATCTGGGACACCAAAAATGAAGTGAAAGAAATAATTAATATTCGTTATAACCTGATACCACTCAGTGATGTCTATCTCAATGCCAAGAGCCACCTGGTGAAATTTCAGTCAAGAAAGACGCAGGTCTTTTCACACATCCACCTCTCTTCTCTGGTTTCCAATATCCTTCCCTGTTAGACTACAAGCTGCATCTCAGTGGATCATTTCTCTTGTATAAGTGAAATGTCTGACACCACTTCTAGACAACTGTGCTGGCCCTCTCGGATTATCAAAAGCAAATGTTTTCCAAACTAAATTGAGGCACAAAAGGGAGGCAGGAGAGGTGGTATTAAAATTCTGTTACATAAGATTTTTTGTTTCCTCTTTGCTCATTTGTCTTACCTCTGGCTGCTGGGAGGCTTAGGTTTGCATCACTTACTGTAAAAGTTTTTTGAGAGGAAAGTCAAGCACCTACCTCTGTTATTCAGGAGGCTGAGGCAGGAGGATTGCTTGAGCCCAGGAGTTAAGACCAGCCTGGGCAAGAAAGTGGGACTCAATCTCAAAAAAAAAAAAAAAAAGAGAGAACTTTTTAAAAATGTCTAAAGGAAACAAAGGTTATACTGTGACAATGGGTTCCTCCTGTCTAGACACTACCCTTCAAATTACTATAGCACCTTCCTCATTTACAACATTTGATCAAGATCTATGTTGTGAGTTTGTGCATTCTAGGTTCCCTGTGAACAACAAAATAAAACATGCTTCCAGTAAACATTTCCAAGCAGTTTTCCATTGTCCTGGGTACCAACAATAACCCAATCTCACCCAAACCTCAGTACTCAGTATTCCTACTCCCTAAGGGAATGTCCAGGACACCGAATCCCAGCTGCTGCATTGTGACCTCCATGCCCTAAGGAACAAGTGTCACTGTCTTGAGGCTGGGAGAAATGACTGCAGTGCCCTACAGAAGGCACCCTGCCTGACGTGGGGAGTAATCTACATGTCATATAGACACTGGGCTCCAGGTTGAGAAGGCAGAGACAGGCACACAAGGCACCAGGCAGCATTCTTAATAAAGCTCAGACACATGACCAGGGCCTGCAGGTGTCTGATCACCTGGTGCCATCTCCAAGTAAGAAAACAAAGCACAACCATAGAAAGAGTGTTTCAGAGTGCAGCCCAGGGTCACACTTTGGCAAAACTTGCTGCTACTGTAACGCCTTTTTTCTAAGCATGTTTCACATTCCACACCATCAGGAGGAAGCCTGAACCATGTGCATGGTACAGTCGTATCTCCTGAGAAATAGCATGGGGATTATGCAGGAGATTTACCCATTCCATTGTCAGATTAATGAAGTTGCAGATTTTTCTCCATATGACCAGAATTGAGAGTTACTTCCTGAGGTCAAAGAGAAGCAACATGAAACACATTTTTCAAATATCTAGCTTATTAGATTTTTTTCAAACAATCCTAGGATACAGCTATAAAAAAAAAAAAAAAAAAAAAAAAAAAAAAAACTCACCCCAATCATAAGCAATGGAGTTTATGTTCAAAGGACTTAAATGACCTGCCTCCCCAAAGCCACTCAGCTTAGTCATTTCCAGAGATTGATCACTTTCTGTGTGCACAGTCTCACACATCTTGTTTCCAAGGAAAGTGCCCATCAGCTGACAAACAGGTCAGGCAAGCATGGTCCATTCATACCACCAAACCAACACTCAGCCACAAGCAGAATGAAGTGTGATATGTTCCACGGTATGAATAAACCCTGAAAACATCATGGTAAATAAAAAATCCAGACACAAAAGGACCAATAGTATATGAGTTCATTTTCAGGGCATGTCCAGAATAGGCAAATCCACAGGGAGAGTAGATTCATGGTTGCCTGAGGCTGAGACTGGAACAGACAGCAAAGAGACAAACAATGGGTAGTGGTGGTGGAGGGTGATGGAAATGTTTCAAAATTGAATTGTGGTATTAGATGTACAACTCTGAATTCGCAAGAAATCACTGAAATGTACACTTAAAATGGGTGAATTCTCTAGTGTGGAACTTATAACCTTCATAAAGCTGTGAAATAAAGGGCGGAGGGAATGAAAGATAGAAAGGCCCCTGAGGCTGCCTAAGGACAGCAATGGGGTGGGGGTGGGGGGGAGACAGACATTCCAAAGATGCATGCACAGGAGTCAGAATGATCTTAACAATTCTAGTTCCAATCTGCTGAGCATTATCTATGTGTTGGGCAATATGTCAGGCCTGACAGACTCCAGGAACAATGCTGCAAGGGTGTCATCCTCCCTTCACAGAGGAGGAAAAGAGGCTGACCATGGTTCCTGTTTCACCTGAGGTCACCTTTCCACGGGAAAAAGAAACCCTGAACCTTTCTCTCTGAGTAGAAAGGCTTTCAAAGGGCTTAGCTTTAAAGAGCTGGCATGGGGCTTCTGCCTCAAGCTCCCCTGCCCAGCTCTTCCAGCTCTGTGGGTGGCCTGTGGCTCTGGGTTGGGCACAGCTCTTCAGTGAGGTTCTCCTGACAGGTTCCAGAACTCCAGCCCCAGCCAGCTTTGCTAGGTGAAACCCTGTGTTTATCCTCCAAGCAAAAACCTCTGCTCAGAGCCAGAAGGAAGGGTGGAGCAAGGCGGGCTTGTCCATCCAGTCCCTAGGGCAGGGCTGGTGTTGTTCAAAAGCTCTGGAAAAAAGTCAGTTTTCTAAAATAAAAATTCTTCTACAATTTGCTTGTTCTAAAAGCTGCAACCTAGGGGGCTGGGGTTGTGGCCCTGTGGTAGAGCGCTCGCCTAGCACGCGTGAAGCCCTGGGTTCGATCCTCAGCACCACATAAAAATAGACAAATAAAAACTGGAAACTTCTGGGTGTATGCATGGACTATACTAGCTCTGCTGTCACTTCAATTCGTTTCATTGTGCTTTCTGCAACCCTGATAGGATGACAGAAGGGTTGTTGCAATATTTACCTAAAACCTAGCATAACTAGGGGTTTCTTTTTGTTTTTTCACTTACAGTCTGCATTTGTAATGTGCTCCCCCACAGATGAAGTGCTGCTGGTTTCATTCTCTTAGAATAAACAGCAAGGCTTGAAACATTAAAACTGCTGGGAAGAGGGAGACAGATGGACAGATTCATAAAAATGCATGCACTTGACCTGCCCTTTATCCCTGTGGATTTCTGGTCCTCCAAGCAATATTGGAGAACAGGTCTCCTTTGGCACCACAGATCAAATTTCCTGACTCCCCATTTTGAAATAAAAATATGAGATCTTTATATTTACAGTAAACTTTGTCTTAGAAGGGAAGATTCCCATCAATGAGCAGTTTGCAAAGTTAACATGGTAAAACCTACTTGTATAAAGATGAATTCTCAAAGGCTGTGTTGATGGCACAAGCTTGTAATCCCAGCTACTCAGTTACCAGGGAAGGTGAAACAGAAGGACCACAAGTTGAGGTTAACCAAGACAACTTTGCAAGACCTGTCTCAAAATAAGAAATAAAAAGGGCTGGGGATGTAGCTCAGTGATAAAGCAGGTGCCCTGGGTTCAATCACCAGTGCCCAGTAAATAAATAAAAGAGTCGGGGCTGATGCAATTCAGTGGTAGAGTACTTTCCTAACATGCACAAGGCCTTGGGTTCAATCCCCAGAGGGGCAAAAAAAAAAAAAAAATCATTATAGCACTTTATAAGAAGTAACAATTTTTTGCTCCGCTGGAAATATCTAAACCAAACTTTAACCCTATAATTCACATTGCCAGCCCACAAATTTCTAATAGGAAAAAATACCATGTCCACAGAGACACCAAGGAACCAAAATCTGTCTTGATTTTAGATTAGAATAATGGTTGACTTCTATCAATATAATTTTTATTTTTGTACCAGGGATTTTTAATCCAGGTATGCTTTACCACTGAGCCACATCCCCAGCGTTCCCCCTTCTTTTTTTGGTACCAGGGATTGAACTCAGGGGCACTTGATAACTGAGCCACATCCCCAGCCCTATTTTGTATTTTATTTAGAGACAAGGTCTCACTGAGTTGGTTAGCATACCTCGCTTTTGCGGAGGCTGGCTTTGAACTCTGGATCCTCCTGCCTCCGCCTTCGGGGCCACTGGGGTTTCAGGCATGCGCCAAGAGCCAGCTTCCCAGCCCTTTTTATTTTTTATTTTGAGATGGGGTATTGCCAAGTTGCTTGGGACTTCACTAGGTTGCTGAGACTGGTTCTGAACTGGTGACCCTTCTTCCTCAGCATCCTGAGCCAGTGGAATTTCCATGTGATTTTTAAATAATATCAACTATAGTTGTTTTGATAATTCTTCAGAAGTAATTACATCATTTTGTACCATTTGTATTCATTTGTTTTTCACTTCCCTCTGGGGATTAATGGATGGTCAAATCAGACTTTGAGGTCCTCTCCAAATCTCCTATCATAAACAACCTGACTTCCTTATCCAAAAAAAAAAAAAAAAAGACTCAACGCTGTGAATCTAAAACTAATCTCAACTATCAACTAATCATCCTCAAAACAGTCTCCTAAAAGCATCAACTGAGCCTGAAGCTAGAATATCATATTAGGTCTGTGTCCTTTGTTTTCTCATCCTGAAAGCACGCGTGATAAATCATCTTGTACCTACCCTAACTAGAATGTCTTAATAAGCATGTTCAGGTAGCTCTGCTATGACAAGCAGTTAAGTGGTTTTTCCAAATCTGAATCACACTTTCTATCTGACTTACAAGCTAACTTTAGAAAGTTGCTTCACCTGTGATTCACCCTCAGCTAATAGTAATTTCTCAACCTTGAGATTCTCCCTCCCTGTTTTTATGTTTAAAATGTGTGTGTGTGTGTGTGTGTGTGTGTGCGCGCGCGCATGTGTGTATAATTCGACAGTGGAACCTCAACGTGCCCTGAGGGCTGAAAAGGAATCATACTCCAGCATCCATTCTCTGGATACATAGTAGCCCTGTCCCTCTTCTATCAGCATGATGAGCATGCCTGGATTCCATCATGAAAGAATGTCCCTGGTCACTGCCATCACTGACCTCTGGGGCAGCTCGCAGTCAAACAAGTCACTCACATCTATTGCAAGGGCATTTGAAAAATGGAGAATCCAGCTAGTGTTGTTGATAAAAGCACCATGAGCCAGTATGTATACTGCTGCCAAAGCTTCTCCAACAACCCTGGGAAGTTATATTTTCCCATCTTTAGACACGGGAAATCTGTGCCCAAAGATTTCAAAATCAATCAACAGAAAGGATTAGTAATTTGGGCTTCTAGTGCACACAAAACTCAATGATCTTTATACCTTACCATGCTTAAGTTTTTTTTTGCCTGTCCAAAATGGAAATAACTGTTGCTTTGCTATCTGTAAAACTGGTGTGTTACATCAGCATTGTGCTATTATTAACAAAACACCTAAGATAATCAAATTACAAGAAGGAAAGGTTTATTTTGACTCACTGTTTCAGAGGTGTCAGTCCACGGCAGCTTGATTCTGTTGCCTTTGGCAGCACCAGGGCAGGGGCAATCCAGAAGCAAGCAGAGAAGAAGAGGTGGGGGTCCCAATATCCTCTTCAAGGGCACACCCTCAGTGACCCCACTTCCCCCCACAATGCCCCTCTTAAAGCTTCCACCTCCCTCCCATAGTGTCAGACACTGGCAACAAAGTCTTTTTTTTTTTTTTAACAGTGTTGGTGTTGATACCGTGGAAAGCACATACTCCCACTTAGGTAGGGGCAGGTGTGCCTACAGCAGGGCTGAAGGGCTTTTGGAAGACACTTCCAATCATAGCACCCAGTGAGCTTCAAGAACCCCAATACCTGTGCCCAGCTCCAGGATCCTCACTTAATTAGTCTCAGCCTGGCCCCAATAGCATGACCAAGTTGCCCCAGAAGACTTGAATGTGCAGCAAGGACTTCAATCACAGCACTGGAGGAAACAGACCTGAGACCTACAGTACATTCTTAAGGAGCAGTTCTTTCACCACTTTTAAAATCTGAACAGAGGTCCCAAGGCTCAGCATTCTTTACCACTGCCCATGTTTCAAAAGTGTTTGACCTTTATGGGGAATTCGCCCAAGTCTTGTTCATCCTGTGAAAGGTAAAAGTTATGCAGTGACTTTTTCTGTTATTTTTAAATGATCAATAAGAACTAAAGTTCATCTTAGGGGTTTTTCAGCATGCACAAGGCCCCAGGTTCAGTCAGTAACACCAATAAATAAATAAATTAGAGACTTTTTTAAAAAGTGATAGCCATTAAAGTAGAGGTTATTTCTGAATAAGACTTATGTCTTGTAACTTTGCATTTTGAATAATCTCTATATCTCTATTCTGGGTTGTCAGAGTTCAACAGTGATGCTTTGTAAAGGCTAGGTTATTCATGAAGTGCATGGCTCCAGGGACCACAGACTTGCTTGCAAAATCCAATGTGCACAAAGAAGACAAAGGAAGGAAAGGTAGTTCCTGAATTTAACAAGTTTCAATGAGAACCTCAAGTATGGCAGATGCTGGGCAGAATAGTGGGGACGCTGCTCCTGGAAGAGCCCTGGCCCACACTGTGAAGCCCCAGTGTTGATACCGTTGAAAGCACATACTCCCACCCTAGGTAGAGGCAGGTGTGCCTGCAGCAGGCTGAAGGTCAAAGCAGGCTTGCTTCTAGCCTTGGCTGACTGTAGAATCACCCGAACAGCTTAAAACCCAGAGGTTCTGAAGCCACCCCTTAAAAAAATAAAAGTGCCCAGGTGGGTAAAATGTTCAGTAACCAATGACAGAGAGCAAAGCCCCTGAAAAACACACACACACACACACACACACACACACACACACACACACACACACGGCTTATGGCACCAAAAATACAGCTTAAGCCCCCAATTTCCAATAAAAAAAATAAATGGTAGGTAACGCCCATTTCCCCAAGGCGGAGCAGACTGTCCTTGACACTCCAGTTCCTGGTGAATGAGCTATACAAAGTTCGTTTTTTATCAGTGTGGACATTGTTTATCAGTGTGGACATAAACAGAGGAAGAGGAAGGGAAGTTACAACATAACTTTCTCTAAAACGCCTGTTCATTAATGTTCTCATCCCCATTGAGTTTATGGGAACAAAATACCAGAAGATTCTCACCATGTTGTAAGAAGCTTTGAAAGTCAAAATTAAAATTTCATGCTGTCATGGGATTACTGGTTCACATACTGTTTTCTAGAAGTGAAGACAAAGCAACACAAAGAACAGGGGTGTCTACTAGGAGAGTTACAGGGTAGTAACTCCCAAGAAGGACATTGGTTTAAATGATTCTTCACGATTCCTTTTTTTCTTTTTCCAAAGTAGCCCACTTTTTCTTTAACTATCAAGCTGAAAGAGAATGTTTTTTAACAACTTGAATGTTCTAGATAGAGACCTTAAAAGCTATTCCAAACACATATTTTCGAAAGCTCTCATTCCAAGAAATAGTGAAATTTCATTCAGAAGAAAGCTTTCCTGCCTCTGCTCCACTCCACCTGAAAATAAGTACTTCAAAAAGAAAGAACAACAAGAGACAGAGAGAGAAAGGAAGGGAAAAAAAAAAAAAAAAAAAACTGGCTCATTCCTCACAGGAAAGCAAACCCCATCCCACCCCTTCCCAATCCTGAGAATATCTCAGGGAGCAGGCTGCTCAAGTGTCACCCCACAGAAGAATCTGGGGAGTGTTTTCCTTGGAGCATCTCTCCCTACACTCACAGGTAATTGACATCCTGATAGAAGAAATCAGACACATCATCCAGCCCAGCCAGGCTAAGACCTTGTACAGTTTAAAGAAACGGAATTCTTGCACACTGGGGTCACAGAAGCTCAGCAGGGCTATTGATCAGCTTGCAGTATTCCAATACCCCAAATGCTTTTCCAGCTTTCCTCCACAGTGGGCACCAGGAGCTTGCTAAGAAAGATTTCACGCAATTACTTTTGTCCAAATGAATGATTCCTTGGGAAGAAGGGAGGGAGGGGAGGAGGAAGGGAAAAATCCATGGAAAATTTCTAGGTATATGTATCCCAACTTACACGTTCCCTTTTCTTTCTTTCTTTCTTTTTTTTTTTTTTTAAAGATATAGAGAGAGAGGGGGGAGGGAGGGAGGGAGAGAGACAGAGAGAGAATTTTTTAATATTTATTTTTTTAGTTTTTGGCGGACACAACATCTTTGTTTGTATGTGGTGCTGAGGATCGAACCCGGGCCGCACGCATGCCAGGCGAGCGCGCTACCGCTTGAGCCACATCCCCAGCCCACGTTCCCTTTTCTTGCTGGAAACTGACAGTCTTTAAATTTTTAAACTGTTCTTTAAATCAAAAAGATTATGGGGATACAGAATGTAAGTGAACATCATTCACTAAATGTTGAGGCTGGGTGGGGGTGTAGCTCAATAGTAGAACACTTGCCTAGCATGTGAGAAGCCCTGGGTTCCATCCCCAGCACTACAGAAAAACAAAGTCTTAAATGTTTCCACATTGAAATATAGAGCAAAATTTCATGATTACCACCAAACATAAGCCAAAAAAAAAAAAAAAATAGCTTTGTACGGATTCTGCTTCTTATTGGAAAAGGTACAGAATAGAAACTGATTATGTTTTCATGACATACTGTATGATTTTATGTGAACTGAAGTTTTGACTACAAAAATAAGATTCCATTTCTTTTTTTTTCTTTTTCTTTTTTTGAGGTGCTGCGCTGAGCCACACCCACAATCTAAGATGTCATTTCTTGTGGCACCAATTCAAATTTTAGTGATTAACAAGAAACTCCAGAACTGCAAAAGGAAAGGAGGAGGAGGGGGGAGGGGGAGGCTGAGGAGAAGAAGAAAATTTATGAGAAAAAAAACATTGAAAAGATTTATTTGATCCCATAACAATAGGCTTTTATTCTAGAGTGCAAGTAATTTGGTAGTAGTTCACAAAATTAGAATGATTATTGCCAGGCACAGCAGTGCACACACGTCTATGATTCCTGTGACTTGGGAGGCTGAGGTAGGAAGATTGCAAGTTCAAGGCCAACCTCAGCAACTTGGTGAGAACCTTTCTCAAAATAAAAAATAAAAAGGGCTGGGGATGTAGCTCAGTGGTTAAGTGCCTTGAATTCTATCCACAGTTACATACTCCCCCCCACATACACACAAAAAAGGGAATGATTATTGCTCTATGCAAAATTAGGTGGTTTTGATGAGTGACAGTTTTATGCTGATTATTTATACTGGATCACAACTTGAAGTAGAATTACAAGGGCATATATGGCTTTAAATGCTACCACTGGAACAATTTCTTATTTGCTGTCTTGTCATTTCTTGAGCTCCAAAAATTTTGATTATCACATTCAATCCCTACCAAGCATGAATGGCTGCATGTTATTTTTAGAAAGAAAAGAAAGGCTCTAATCTTCCCTTTCAGGAAAGACCCACCCACACTTCTCATGTATTTGTGGCATCCTTATGACTTTCATTTCATAAAAAAGGAGGAAATTTAAATCAAAGTGACCCAAATGTTTTGGCTAGATAACTATTCTTTAATAATTCTAATTCTCAAAAAAATAAAGTCTTAGCTCTTCTTTTCCTTTTTTAGCAGGGTTGGGGATGGAGCCCAGGGCTTCATGCATGCTAGGTAAGCGTTCTACATTGAGTTGTGTTCTACATTGAGTTGTATTATCTCCCTAAAAGGAGTCTTCTCCAATAAACTGCTTCCTTCCCTCTGCAAGCAGTTAGGGCTGAGCATAGACAATGCACACTGCCCCAGTTTGCAGGAGCCCCCAAGGAAGGGACAGAGGCCCTAGGGAGTCCCAGCCCCCCCTGGAGGCACCTGAGCACACCTGCTCCACATGTCCCTGAGCAAGCATGTTGAGGCAGCACCTGCCACAGCTCCAACTGTATCTGGGCACAGAGAAGAGATGGGTCTACAGCAGACTCACCATTGCTTCCGTGAGTCAGAGGAGATGCCAACTGCCCCACACATGGCGCAGATGGAAGAACCAGCACCCTTGTTACTAACCCCTGCTCAGCCATGCCCTCCACACAGCAGGTGGGATGCAGGGAGGGGAGAGGTGAGTAAAAACTGCAGACACACTCCTACCTTCAGAGCTATCCCCAGCATCCTCCACCCAAGGCAGGAGGATCCTAAATTCAAGGCCACCCTGGGCAACTGAGTGACACCCTGTCTCAGTCTCAAAATAAAATAAAAAGCCCTGGGGATGTAGCTTAGTTTTAGAGCAACCTTGGGTTTAGCCCTCAGTACTGAAAAAGGAAAAAAAAATACATATATGTAGAAAAAACAAATGAAAGAAATGTATAGGTGCAGTAGCATGCCA
The DNA here is from genome assembly GCF_048772815.1 of Callospermophilus lateralis. Classification (NCBI taxonomy): domain Eukaryota; kingdom Metazoa; phylum Chordata; class Mammalia; order Rodentia; family Sciuridae; genus Callospermophilus; species Callospermophilus lateralis. The sequence continues at coordinate 7,032,632 of NC_135326.1, forward strand.
GTGGCTTGGGAGGCTAAGGCAGGAGGATTGTTAGTTCAAAGCCAGCCTCAGCGACTTAGCAAGGACCTAAGCAAGACCCTGTCTCTAAATAAAACATTTTAAAAAGGGCTGGAGATGTGGCTCAATTATTAAATACTTCTAGGTTCAACTCCCAAGAAAGAAAGAAAGAAAAAAAGAAAGAAAGAAATTAACTCAGGTTAGCCTCCCTCCCCACCCACCCACCCTGAGTAAAGAAACTCAAACACTGCAGTCCGTCCACCTTTAATCAGAGAGTGTTCAGAATGGCCATACTTACTAGAAGAAACTTTAAAACAGCCCAAGATCAGAATATTCTCAGGGCTACAAGGTCTTGAAGTAAGTTGGACTAGGGAAACTCTGAACCGCTGGACAGTCCTCCTGCGGAGCTCAGCCTAACAACTCAGTGCTACCTGTGCCAAAGTGTGCCTTCCTCCCAAGACCAGCCAGCATCAATCAGGATCTTGCCCTCCACACTTGCTGGGCCACTCCCCTCCATGACCTTCCTGCGACACTGAAACCTAGTCACAAAAGGATCTCAGAAGTAGCTAACAGAGAAAAATGTCATCTTGGCAAGAAGTAGACAGTCCAGGGTATGCCCAGGTCCCAGACCCCAGGGAGAACCTTCAACAAGGTTTCCTTTAAATATGTGAGTGTACCTCATTGTCACCTTACCAGTGATTTGGAAAAGTGGAAACAAAGTCAGGTTGCTGTATCCACTGTAATCTGTCTGCCTTACTTCTTTCTGAGCTGGAGAAAGGAGTACTTTTTTCCCTCCTCCTTCTTTTTTCAGTTTAGACCAGTACACTGGGTTTAGTCTGACTTTATTTCCACTGTACATAACATGGCATGTCGCTGGGAGGCCTCTGGAAGTATGATTTTGTAATGCCTTCATGATATGCCTCAGCCTTGGCTTTTAGAAATACCTAAGGCCTTTTCCTTTAGTCCCTCTGCAGTCACAGCTTCTCCACAGGCCCCTGTGGCCCAGACTCATGGAAAACAGTACCCCTTTGTGACCTGCTGGGTTTTCATTTCAGCCTTTCAGAGCAGGGGGTGTGTCGCTCATGTCCCAGTGGTAGGACATGTGCTTAGGGGGCATAGGGCCTAGGTTCCATTCCAGTCCTGGGAATGCTCTGACCCTGGCCACCTAACTCCCTTACCTGAAGCAATGCAGGCCCTGTTACCAGAATGAATGCTTGGATACCAACAGTTCAAGTGCCCTTTTACAAGATGGCCATCCTGCCCTATCAAATCTCTATTGAGTGGGCTTCAATATGTTAGGTATGGCCCCAGGACTAGCTATGACCATTCTTGGGGAACCTAGTGCAGAAACCTTCATGAGACCTTGAACAGGCTAGAATATTTTGTTTTTCTTTCTTCGGGGGCCTGGGGATGGAATCCAGAGCCTTGTGCATCCTAAGTACATGTCCTACCACTGAACTATTCCTCCTACTCTGAAAAGCTAGGAATGAAAACCCAGTTTCTTCATTTGCTAGTTGTAACCCTGAGTGCAGAAGTCTTCCCTGGGCCCTATCTCCATAGAAAAAGAATTAAAATTGCATTTTATGCTAATATTAAGCATTAATATTATGTCATTAATATAACATTAAGATAGATATGTAATTTTCATATGATGTATATTAATATATTTGTCACTTAAACGAATCTAACTTGATGATACATATTTGTTCTATATGTAAGATACATATATACATATATATACATATATAATAATACATATATGTATTATTACATATAGAACAAATATGTATCATCAAGTTAGATTCTATGTATTATATATTACATAGAATAACATTTAATATTAAAACAATGTATTTCAAAACATTTTCTTGGCTGGAGATAGAGCTCTAAGGTAGAGCATTTGCTTTGCATGCATGAGGACCTGGGTTTATCCCCAGTACTACAAAGCAAAAAAATAAGTAAAAATAAAAAATTCTAGGACCAAAAGTTCATTTCTCCTTGTGAAAATGAAGCCATTTTCAATAAGCCCCAGAGTACGCCTGCTGTGCAGAGTGAAGACATTACCTGCTACAAGGTTAGGAAAATCCCTAACATCTCTAAGCCTAACTCTCCTCACTAGTGTCTTAGGCTGTTCTAGCTGCTATATCAAGAATACATAGACTTATGCCAGGTATGGTGGAGCATACCTGTAATCCCAGTGGCTTGTGAGGCTAAGGTAGGAGGATCATGAGTTCAAAGCCAGCCTCAGCAATTTAGCAAGGCATAAACAACTCAGTGAGACCCTGCCTCTAAATAAAATACAAAAAGGGGCTGGGGACTGGGGCTGTAGCTCAGTGGCAGAGCACTCACCTTGCATGTGTGAGGTACAAGGTTCAATCCTCAGCACCACATAAAAATAAACAAATAAAATAAAGGCATGCTGTCTATCTACAACTACAAAAAAAAAAAAATAGCACTGGATTCCTTTTAAAAAAGGGAAGGGGGCTAGGGATGTGGCTCAGTGGTTAAGTACCCCTGGGTTCAATCCTCAGTACCAAAAAAAAAAGAAGAAGAAAAGAAAAAGAAAAAATATATAGACTTCATGGCTCAGAAATAAGAAATATATTTTTTTCATTTTTTTCCCTACTTTTTAGTTGTAGACAGACACAATACCTTTATTTTATTTATTTTATGTGGTGCTGAGGATCAAAACCAGTGCCTCACATGTGCCAGGCAAGCGCTCTACCACTAATCCACAACCCCAGCCCGAGAAATGCATTTCTTACAGTATATTCCAGAAATGTATTTCTCACAGTTTTGGAGGTTCAAGATGAAGGCAGGCTAAGGTTCCATTTCTCAGGTCCTGGATGGCATTTTCTCACTACGTCCTCACACAATAGAAAGGGTACCAAGGACACTGTTATACCAAGCCCCCATTCATGAGGGCTCTACCTTATCACCTGTTAAAGACCCCACCTCCTAATACAAAATTGTGGAGGCAAGGATTTCAATACAGAAATTTGGGTGGAGGAAGGATAGGAATGTTCAGACCACAGCACCAATACAAACCTACCCTGAAGGGCTACTTCAGATGGAACACAGTGGTAGAGCCATGTATTCAGTATGCATGAGGCCCTGGGTTTAATACCTAGCACTGCAAACAAAAACAATAACAAAACTACTCAGAAATGCTATGGACATTCACATAAAATTAACCAGTGATTGAAACATTATGGATGCTATTTGGATTCTAGCTGCACAACTTCAACACTGCATGACTTGGTGATACCAAGATATGACAATTCCCAGTGCCCAAGACTTTGTGGCATAATGTACAATGATTAGCATACAATAGGTGCTCAGTACCGACCAGGTGTCATTTTCTAATGCTGTACTGGGGCTCCAGATCAGCCAGCACCAGCAATAGTAGAATGGAAACTCATTCTCAGTGGTCAGTGTTTAAAAGACAGCTGCCCACCCCCCCCCCAACTCACCACAGCCATTCTCCAGACGCCACTTTTCAGACCCTTCGGACTACTAACTTTTCCTACAGCAATTTGGTGCCATATATGTAACAGGCAACAAATGAGAAATGATACTGTGCCAAAACCTGCAAGCCTTTTACTAGGTCATTTCAAGCACCAGAAACCAACTCTTACACATCAGTTGAAAGGCAATTTGCTAAGATGCTACCAGAAACATGGGTGAAGTCTTGGGTGAAGGGTTGAAAAATGGGCCAGAAACAAGGTGGCCTGAGACTGAGAGGCCAACCTTTCAGGTCACAGAATCCAAGCTCTTGTTTCAGTCACCTGGCCTGTCAGCCACAGCAGGCTGGTCACAGAGGCAACCTTCCCGTAAGGACAGAGTCCCTTGTATTTATGCAATACTCAAGATCCCAAGTGCTGGATGTAAAAATGTAAGTCACACATCTACTTTCTTTGCACCCCAAGGAAATGGCCCCCTGGGCCCCCACCTTTCTAAAGACCTCATTCAATGGGAATTACCACAGGGAAGACAGGAACAAAAAGAAGGGGTACTCTGACCATAGACCATCACATACCACAGAATGCTCTGGATCCTCCCACCAAGGGAATGTCTAGTGGATCCAGCACACCTTCCTCAACACAGTTCAGTGATATATACTTGCCCAGCATGCGCAAGGCTCTTGGTTCCATCCTCAGTTCCCCCTACCCCCCAAATCAAAGATTTTTAGCTGTCCCTCTATTCAACACATCATGTACACTACCAGCTATCATGAGCTTGTGCTATCCAAACAGTAGCAGTAGATTAATTTAAAAGTACTCTTCTTTCCCTTGGTGCAGAATTGTTTCATGGTCTGCCAAAGCCCAGGTATGCCCATGGAACATACTGCATGCTTGAGCACCATCTGCTGCATGTCATCATGGAGGAGAAAAAAGTGATTTCTGTGTACTGAGGTGATCTGTGCAGCAACTCTGAGAGTTGACTGTGTTTAATTGCAACAATTAACAATGTGCATATGTTTAGTAAAATCCAAACTGCATTTATCAGCATCTCACAGAACCTCCTAGCCCACTGTTCTCTAGGCTGCGAGATCAATGATTAGTGAGGTCCACAATGATTAGTGAGGTCCACGAAGGGCACTATGGGAATACTGTGCATAATCAGGGAGGGAGGATCAGGAGCTACTCTCCTGAGTGGTGCAATATGAGAGAAGCCTTCCACAAAATTATGAATGTCTCAGAAAGAAACCTGGCAAAGCCTCAAATAATGTAGGATGTTAAGGGACCAACAAATCCTTCTCCAAAGCAGCACTTGCCATATTTCACCATCTGAACGAATCACCTAGGGATCTTGTTACAAGTAATAATTCTGTTTCTGTAGGTCTGACAGAGGGTCTGAGATTCTGTACTTTTAAGGAGCTGCTGGTCCAAGGACAAAAATCTGCCTGACAAAAGTATAAAGCAGCAGGGAGTGGTGGTGCACACCTATAACCCCAGGGGTTCCGGGAAGCTGAGGCAAGAGGATCCAAAGTTCAAAGCCAGCCTTAGCAATCTAGTGAGGCCCTAAGCAACTTAGCAAGACCCTGTCTCAAAATAAAAAATATGGGCTGGGGTTGTGGCTCAGCAGGAGAGAGCTCACCTCGCACGTGGGAGACCCTGGGTTTGATCCTCAGCACCACATAAAAATAAATGAATAAAATAAAGGCATTGTGTCCAACTACAATTAAAAAATAAATATTTAAAAAAAAAAAAGAACTGGGAATGTGATTCAGTGGTTGAGCACCCCTCAGTACAATGTCCAGTACCAAAAAAAAAAAAAGAAAGAAAAAAAGGAAGGCAGGCAGGCAAGCAGGCAGGCATTAAGGGGGGTCGGGTATGGGGCTGGGGTTGTGGCTCAGCAGGAGAGCGCTTACGCACGTGGGAGACCCTGGGTTTGATCCTCAGCACCACATAAAAATAAATGAATAAAATAAAGGCATTGTGTCCAACTACAACTAAAAAATAAATATTAAAAAAAAAAAAAAGAACTGGGAATGTGATTCAGTGGTTGAGCACCCCTCAGTTCAATGTCCAGTACCAAAAAAAAAATAAAGAAAGGCAGGCAGGCAGGCAGGCAGTAAGTGGGGTGGGGAATGGGGCTGGGGTTGTGGCTCAGCGGGAGTGCTCACCTAGCATGTGCAAGGCCCTGGGTTTGATCCTCAGCACCACATAAAAATAAATAAACAAAGGTATTGTGCCCAACTACAACTAAAAAAAAAAAAAAAAAAAAAAACTTTAAAAAAAAAAGAAAGAAAAAGTATAAAGCAGAGCTGTCCAACAGAAATGAGAGACAGACACAAACAACACACACACACACACACACACACACTCTTTAAGTGGTTTAGGAAGCACACTTAAAAAAGTAAAAATAGGGACTGGGGTTGTGGCTCAGTGGTAGAGTGCTTGCCTAGTATGTATGAGGCACTGGGTTCGATTCTCAGCACTGCATATTATTATATAAAAGTCCACTGACAACTAAAAAATATTTTTTAAAGTAAAAAGATATGGGGCTGGGGATGTGGCACAAGCGGTAGCGCACTCGCCTGGCGTGCGTGCGGCCCGGGTTCGATCCTCAGCACCACATACAGACAAAGATGCTGTGTCCGCCAAATACTAAAAAATAAATATTAAAAATTAAAAAAAAGTAAAAAGATATTAATTTTAATAATTTTACTTATTTAACCCAATGTTGTCAAAATATGATCATTTGCACATGATCATATACAATACAAAGTAGTTATTAATGAAATAAGATACATCGGTGTTGTTTCACACTAACTCTAACATCCAGTGTGTATAACTTACAGTTAAAATATCAGTGGTCAGCAATCACACATGACAAGTGGTCACCATATCAGACAATTCTGGACAAAAGAACCAAGGTAACAGATGAGACTGGGACACAGGGAGGAAAATTTTTAATACGCTGGGTAAAGTATTATGTGACAAGTTAGTAGCAAATGGTGGTGAAAAATAGAAGCAAAAATATAAGGAACTTTCTACACCCAGCTGAGGTGTTTTAGAAGGAGTTCCTGAGGCCTTTCTGGCAAGGGCATGAAAACCACTTTGGTGTTCTGGCACATACATTGCTGGTGGTCTGGAATAGTCTGCACAGACAAGGATTACATTAGAGACTATTGTGATTAACCAGGCAAAGATTAACAGAAGCAATCACACTGGAAATGGAAAAGAAGCAAAAGTCCCAAGATATTAAGGCACCAAAGGGATTTTGTGATCAGTTGGCTCTGGAAAGTGAAAGGCAGAGAGACATGAAGGCAGAGAGACATGGGTTCAGTGATGAATCCATGGTGGAGATTAGAAATCAGGCAGGGTGGTGCACATCTGTAATCCCAGAGACTCTGGAGACTGAGGCAGGAGGATCTAAAGTTCAAGGCCAGCAAAGGCCCGAAGCTTAGAGAGACCCTGTCTCAAAATTTAAAAATAAATCGATTTTTTTAAAAAAGTTTGTAAGATCTGGGGCTATGGCTCAGCAGTAGTGCACTTGCCTGGCATGTGTGAGGCACTGGGTTCGATTCTCAGCACCACATAAGATAAATAAAGGTCTATCAACATCTTAAAAAATTTTTTTTTTAATTAGAAATTGAGGACAGGGATTAGAGAAGGTAAAAGAACAATTTCCATTTGGATCATGCTGCATTTGAAGAATCTTAGCAACATGCACAGGCATTCCCAGAGTTCAGAAGAGCAGTTGAGACTGCACATGTAGATATGAGTGTCTATATGCACATTTCAGTTCAAGCACAGGAGACCCCCCACCCCCAGACAACTCTTCCAGAGAAATCAACATTCCAGCAAAGGGCAAAGGAAATGAGCCCCTAGAGGTCACTGCAAAAATAGTTCAAAAGAAAAGGAGACCGAGTTTCTTTTTTGTTGTGTGTGTGTGAATTAAACATCTTTTTCAGAACTGCAATTACAGCCTGGGTAATCTGAGAATTAAACTCTCTATAAAAACAAAGGGAGTTCCTCTTCAGGGCACAAGAAGGAGCACCCATTCCCAGAAAGCAGCAAAGAATGCAAAAGTATCTTTGTGGTTGAAATTTCACAAATATGCAGAATGGTATGGGGTTTTAATTACTCTTCTCCAAAACACCAGCCTCTGAAAATGGGGAGGGGGAGTGAAGATAAGTCTACCACCCCCAGCTCATAAACCCTAAGTGGGATCCACTGTGTACAAACTTCTGCTGTTAAATCAACAGAAAATAAATATGACTGGAGCAGAAGCAAGCCTGTCTTTTTTAAGTCCAGATGTTTTCTTTCCAAACTTCAAGATTTAGGGCCTCAAAAACATAATGAAAATGTTAAGAAAAGCTGCACATACCAAAACATAACAGAAACCCAGTTGCTGCAAAAACTGACATTTTGATCAACCTAAAGTACTTTGTTTTCCAGAAACAAAGTAGGGTTTTTCATGTGTATGTGTGTGTAATATGCCCATCTAGAAAAGGTTAAATTACAAAACTTAATGTGTTCCATGATAACAAAATATCATTTGTTTTTTATTTTCTTTTTCTTCCTTCTGGTGGTGCTAGAGACGGAATCCAGGACCTTGTGCATACTAGGCAAGTGCTTTACTAGCACTGAGCTACACCCCCAGCCCTAAATGTCACTTTTTAACATTTCAAGTGTCATGTAAAAACTTAAAACTTCCTTTAATCTATGATCTGATCCCAAAGACTCTTGACAATGTAATTTTTTCCTCTTTTTTGCAGTGCTAGGGACTGAACCCACAGTCTCATGCATGCTAGGCAAGCACTTTAACACTGAGCAGCTACATTCCTAGCCCTTGACAATGTAATTCTTAAGAATTACCATCAACCAATGAATAAGTGGGTCTAACAATTCAAAGCAAAGCATTCAATAGAGGGAAGGGGAATTAATATAGTTGTACTTCCACAAATAAAATGCTTATCTAAGTATGTGGACTACTGTTAAGTCTCTTCCTTTAATTTGTTTTCAATATTGTCATAATGTTTTTGCAATGAATAAAAATAAAAAGAGAACACTACCCTTATAACTTTATAAGCATATTACAATGAGCACTGATAAATATCTTTGTGTTTACAAAGTCACACATATATGTACAATTAACAAAGGGGCAGAATTTCCTCAGCTTCAGAATCTGCCAGCCATCAGCAAAGAATCACCTTCACCTGCACTGCAAAACCAGGGAGGGTTGCAGCTCCAAGCATCCAGGCCCTGGGGCCCCATAAGGTTCCTAACTCCTTCTCCTTAGGTGACACGGTACCTGGAACAAATGAGGCCCTCCTTCTCCACTACCTAGGCACCCTCCCCAGCCCACTGCCAGCTCTACCTTCCTCCTGAAGCCAGCTGTACTTGGCCCTCATCTTCATCTCCTTTCCCACTGCTGGTCTAACTCCTGTACTTGTGTGCTATTCCTCAGGGGAAGAAAAAGTCTACCATACAGGATTATAATTAACTAATCTGATAACAGCCCTTAATGATGACTTAAAGTGTGCCCCTCCCAGGCAAAATGTTCTGCACTTAAACCCACGTGGTTAGGAAGGACAGAAGAGCCAGGAGAGAGGTCCAATCCCTGCAACCATTCCAACAGCCCACCCACCTCTGCCTCTGGCCAGCCCTACCTGACGACTCTACACTAGGCATCCTCCCAGCCTCCTGCCCTACCTCTCCAGAGCTCCCAGGCAATCATCTGCAGGGAAGGGAAGGAAAAACGTGACAGGGAAAATCAAATTATCAGCTCAGAGAAAGAAAAGACTGGGGTGGAAAGACTGGGTGTGAAAGTCTCAATTTAAAGTGTGGAGGCAATAAGCTACATGCTAATTGGACACCCACAGGGATTCCTTCAACAAACTGAAGAGTCACACTGGCTCATGGGATATAAATAAAGTCTATATTTTTTCTCTCAAAGTGGAATGTAAAACTTTTGATTTGTCTCAAGATTTCTTTTGCTAGAATAGGCTGACACAGCAAGTTATCCAAGAACCAAAACATAACACTGGTTTATTTCTGGCTCATGTATCATACATGCCATGACAAGTCACCTCCTCTGTCATTCAGGAACCTGTGCTAGTAAGGCAAGCTGGGATATAAAATGGTAGACATCGCTTACTCAAGCACTCCCCTGGGTAACACTGTCACATGGCCACACCTACCTGCAAGAGAAGCTGGGATACAAAGTCTAACACATGCCCACTAGGAAGAGAAGATACCTGTGGGTACAGCTGTACACCCTGAAAGATTTTCTACTGCCAAAGAGTGAAGAAATGGAGTCTGTTGTCACAGGCATATTTAATGTTCATCTTTTCCACTGTTTTCACTTCCTAAAAATCACCTTTTAAAAATGTCTTCTTACCAGACACGGTGGCCCATGCCTGTAATCCCACTGACTCAGCTTATTGAGGTAAGAGGATCTCAAGTTCAATGTCAGCCTCAGCAAGACTATGTCTTAAAATAAGTAATAAAAAGGGTTGGGGATAAAGCTCAGTAGCAGAGCTCCCCTGGTTACAATCTCTAGTACACACACAGACACACACAAAATCCTACTATTCTGAATATCATATGATCTAAAAAATAATGAAAAGAAAAAACAGTATTATTTTTAAGTGGTTTAAAAGGAGGGGTTTAAGTGGTTAGGAAGGTGGGGAAGAAATAATCACTTTTAGTGAACTATATATAACACAAGACGATATTCTGGAGCTGGCAATAGATGCATCTGGTAATTAAATGCATTCCTATAAACCCATACTAAACAGTTAAAACCAGTCACAAAATCATATGCCATTCAAAACCTAGCTATGAATCTGTCTACACTATACGGGTCATTCAATAAATTTATATTTCTAAAATAGTGTTCCAAATACTTCCTTAACTCATACCCCCCAATGCCCACCAGTGGTACCAAGGATTGAACCCAGAGGTATTTTACCACTGAGCTACATCCCCAACCTCTCTTCATTTTTTACTTTGAGAGAGGGCTTTGCCAAGTTACCCAGGCTGCACTTAAACTTCCAATCCTCCTGCCACCACCTCTGTAATTGCTGAAATTACCAGTGTACACCATCATACCCAGCCAAGTTTCCCAAATTCTTAATGAATTCTTAATGAATTCATTAGGGAAACAGAGGGAGGAGAGTTAAGAAGGAATTCAAATTTATTACAGCTAGTTTTACACACTGCCTCACTTAATCCCCATGTTAATACAATAAAACAGAAGTGATTCTAGTTTGATGGACTGAAGGATTAAGGATTAGATAAGCGGAGGGGAGCTGGAGGTGTAGTTAGTGGTAGAGCCCATGACTAGCATATGTGGAGCACTGGGTTCAATCCTCAGCACCACATAAAAATAAATAAAGATATTGTGTCCTTCTACAACTACATCTAAAAATAATAATAACTTTTTAAAAAGATTAGATAAGCCTAGAAACCAAATGCAAGATCCAGCTTCAGACATAAGCAAGCACTGCCACTTACTACTAATGGTGATCTTCCCTCCAAACTGGAACCACTGTGGTCAGAGAAGGGGGCAGAGATGGGCACTCTCACCCAGGTGAGCAAGGCAAGGGTCCCCTTCATTGGCAGACTTCCCATCACCTCTAAATATGCTCTGTACAAGAAATTTATTAGGTAGAGAAAAAGGTACTATCTGACATGGCCAGTCCAGAAGGAAATGATCTGAAGCCCATGGCCTTAGAGGACTCCACAGAAGAGCCTCACCAGATCACTTGCCCACATGCACAGAGCCTCCATTATTTTGGGCAACATACTCTTCAATACCAGTAGATGGCCAAGAAGCACTAGACATTTGAAGGAAACTACTATGGGGAAAGAGAGAAGCCAAAGCAAATAATGAAAGTAGAGTTTGGAAATGGACTCTACATGGAAAGATAACTTTGTAGAAACCAGCTTACTATTATCAGAGAAAAGAAAGAACCATGAAACAATTTGAGTACCATACATAAAAGGAACATCCAAAAAACAACATTTTGGAATGTTGGGGGGGGGAGAATATATACATTTAAGACTCAAAGGAAGGATTGGAAAATGAGGTTAAACAAAATCTTCTAGAAATCTAGAACAAAAATACAAAGAACTGAAAAATAAGTTTAGAGCCAGTCAAAAGGATGAAAAGTCTGATGTCCCTCCAGCAATACTGTGCATCAAAAGGAGACCACCTTCAGAGTGCTAAAAGACAACTGTCTCCAACAGAGACTTTACCAAATCATGAAACTTCTCAAGATAAAATTATAACATTTGCTGATAGTGAAGGTCTCAAAAGATGACACACTCTGTATTTGAATATAAGAGATGTTTCATAATTGAGGAAGATTTGGGAGATGAATCAATAGTAAGTAGACAGGAAATTAAGCAAAGAAAAAGTATCATTAATCCCAGCAACTGCAAAATATTGTGCAGGAAAAATAATAATAAGTATGTATCCCCAGACTCAAGAATGATAGCATTTGTAATAAAAACAATATAATATTGGGAATGTGGTTCCCATGGCAGAGTGTAGGTGAGATTCTGGGTTGGAGCCCCAGCACTACAAAAAGAAAAAATAAATAAAAATTTAAAAATAAGTACAAGAGAGCTATAAAATCTTTGGTTTAACTCAATGGTAGAGTGCTTGCCTGGTGTGCACCAGGCCCTGGGTTAGACCTCCCAGCCCCACAAAAACAAAACAATGTCAACACTGAATACTGTTAACTCACTGCTCCTCTAAGAGGGCTATTTTGCCCAAAGGGACAATGGCAATATCTGGAGATAGGTGGAGGGGTGTGACTAGCACCTTGTGGGAAGAAGCCAGGGAGGCTACTACAAAACAGACAGTATCACAACTGTTTTGGGCCAAATGTCAGCAGCGCCAAGGCTGAAAAGAAAAAATTCTCTTCCAAACAAAATTATGATGGGATTACATTGAGAGTGCGAGGGGTTAAAAAAAATGTAGCTGGGAGAAGGCAGGCTGGAAGTTAAAGAGTGTCGGGGAAGGGCTGGGGATGTGGCGGGGAAGGGCTGGGGATGTGGCTCAAGCGTGGCATGCCTGCGGCCTGGGTTCGATCCTCAGCACCACACACAAAGATGTTTTGTCTGCTGAAAACTAAAAAAATAAATATTAAAATTCCCCCCCCCCTCTCTCTAAAAAAGAGTGTGGGGGAAAATCTAAACCCTAACCTCCTGCAGTGGGAAGAACAAAACAGCAACAAAAGTGGCAGCTATATACAATGCAAACCCACTATTTAAGGATAGAGATGGCTGTGCCAAAAGACACAAGTTCAATGGCTATCTCTAGGGAGGGGAGCTGTTGGTATGTAACAACTCAGAAGAGTCTTTTGATTTTTTTACTCTGTGCAAGAGCCACTTTGATAAACATAAAAACAAACTATCAAAAAGATACATTTTTTGACACTTTGTCTCCTTTCTTCCTCCAGTAAGTAAGCCTTTCAAGGGCACACAATCTACCCAGCCTGGTTTCTCCTTGACCTCAGTATTTGCCTTTGATCTGAAAATCTTATTCACTTTTGGCCAAAAGAAAGGTAACCCCTACCCTTCCGAGCCAATCCAGAACACTGTTTGTCTGCCATCTTCATACAACAGATGCAGTCAACATCACTTGCAACTTAATACTTAGGGATTAAAAAAAAAAAAAAAATGTTACCTTTGCAATTCGGAAAACCTAGCTTAAGGTTCAACTATAGTGAGGTTAGTTTTCTGAGTTGTTTTTTGTTTTGTTCTGTTCTTGCCCTGGTGGGGATGGAATCCAGGGCCTCATACATGCTAGACAAGTGTCTACCACTAACTAAACCCCCAGTCCCAATTATTTTTTAATGATAAACCATCTTCATTCCACATGTTTCCCCAACAAGAAGTCTACATTCATTCATATCCATAAAAGGAGCAGGCTCCATCTCCTACAACGCAAATTTTTGCTCAAACAAGGAACAGGAAAATAATTCTTTCAAACTATACCCTCCTTGTATCAGAGGCCTGCAGTGCTTTGTTAGTTTGTTTTGCTTGTTTGGGGTGGAGCTGGGGATAGAAGCCCCACACATGCTAGGCAAGTACTCTACCACTGAGCTACATCCCCCAGTCCCGGTCAATTTTTTTTTTTTTCTTTTAAGGTCTAAAAGAGTACACGGAATTCAGAGTTCTCTCAAAATCCTTGTTGTGGGTTAAAATTTTTAGCTCACATATGTAGGAAAAGCTGTGGCTTGTAGAAACCTGTAGAATTTCTGCTCAAAGTATTGCCCTACTCCTACCTGGTCTTTGAAACTAAAAGACAACCTGAATAAAAAGACTATTCAGCCTTCATACCCTAAAATTATCTTGTAGAATCTCTCCACATGCCCAGGGTGCAAAAAAAAAAAAAAAAAAAAAAAAAATCCACAGAGCCTAGGGCTTTCCTCCTCTGCCCCTAAGAGCTTGGTCACAAATCCAGATTTATCTGCATGCTGACAGTAAGCAACCTTGGGAGAGGTTGCTTTTCTTTAAATAAAAAAATAATAATAAAAAAAAGCCCTCCCCAAGTGAGGAGCCCAGTTTCTTTGGCCATGAAATATAAAAATGGTTAAGAAACCCTAGCCCATTATGACAAGGTGAAAACTACTATTTGTTATTCCACATTTAGCTCTCAGGAAAACTAGTTTTTCCCCCCCTAACAGATAGATGTTAGGACATGTTAAGAAATACTCATAACTGAGCCACGAAGACCAAATTCAGCATGGTTCAGAAGTGTGATACATAGCTTAAGTTATAGCTTTTCATAATCCTCGAAGCCTCTGGATTTATAGGTGTGAGTCAAGCACACTAAAGTCTCAAAGAGGAAGAATCCTCCACCCGTTGAACCTCAAAGCCTCCAGGTACCAGACCTTGGAAAAGAACTTTAAAAGGCAGTTTGCCACCCCGCTGTCCAAAACATCTCTGGAGGAACAAGGATTAGAATTCAGCAGGCCCAAGTTAATTTGCAGGCTGGGAAAGGGTAATAAAGATCTATTTGAAAGCCGGTTGGCAAGGAAGGTCTCCCAACTGAAAAGGTCTTTCAGCACAGGAAAGAAAACTCACCTCATGTTTTTTAAGCATACTATGAATTCTCAAGTACAAATGAGCCTTTAGAAGTACACTCATCCTAATAATTCAGAAAACACTGTAACTGCCATCAAAAAGGGAATGGGTTTTACAATTCCAAAGACCTGCTATGGCCACAGCACTCAGGTATGCCATAAGGCAGAGGGTCGCAAACTCTCACCCACCTACCATTTCTCAGACACCCATAAAAGCAGCAGCTTTGCCAGCTACAAATCATGAGTTGTGGGTAAACACAGAAGCTGACCCAAATCTACAAAATTCAGATCCATCAGTTCCAGATCTACTGCTGAATTCAAGGACCCCTCTTTTTCAAAGACTTAACTAATATTTGACAAAGAACTTGGCTCCTAACAAATATAAGGATATAAAGAGCAGCTGCTCTGACTTCCCCAGTCCCCAAGTCAATGATGACCCTGATTCAGCTGGCCCCCTAAAGTGAACCCCCCTTATCAAATCACTGTAATGTGAGAGGCTTGGGGTCTCTCATCCCCACACATCCCTAACGATCTGTCCTTCTGAGCCCTCTGCCATCTTGGTCTAATGCTTTATGTAGGATATGGTGTACACCCCACCAAATGTGCCCTGATTCTGCCTTGAGCATTCACAATAAAAAACATTCATAATGTTCTCACATCCAGCAAAATGCCCTATCTGAAGCACTCTGAGAGGGCAAGTCAGGTGGGGAACCTATGGAAATCTTCAAGCATCCAGCTCCAGAGCAGTCCAGTCCCCCTCCAAGACTGCTCTGTTACCAAAGGCAACCTGAAAACTAATGGGTACCCAAGGGCGCTGCCAGGGGAGGGACTAGGCCAGGTCCAAAAGAATGTCTTCTTCCTTCGAAGGTTCTGGCATTCTTAGTGGGGGGACTCTAAGAAATGATGAATAGGCGGGGCTGAGGCTTCATTCCTTTGTCCTTAACAAACATTCCTGAGGCAGCAGGGGGCCGCCTGACACCCAGCTGGTGTACTTAATGTTTCCAAATGAATAGTATTCCCCAACTGCCTGTTGGGAATTCAAGCCACTAGGGTAAAGTTTATAAGTCAGCACCCTCTCCTCCCCCATTGAAGTTTTCTTCAGCTAATCGAAGAGGAAAGAAATATGCAAAACTAGCAGACTGCAAATCTCCACTGTGTCTGCTTACACAGGCCCTGAAACAGGGTCCTGAAATACTAGCAAGTCTCTGCAGGGTCTTAGAGTGGGGACATTATTCCTGCTTTCTCTGTAAAAAGAGCAAGGAAAAAAAATAGGTTCTTAAGTATTTTTTACTAACAACAGGAAGATTTCAAGCTACATATGCTGCCCTCGGTCAGCAGAGGTCTCAATGGTTTTCAGGCATGCACCTCAAATTTCATAAATATTAAGCTCCCTGGAAGTTAGTGTCCTTTAACTTTATACTAGACCCAGAGAAAAGTCAGACCTTACCCAGGCCACTCAGCATGACTATAAAATGCAGTACTGGGGAGTCCCACTTGATATTTCCTTTTTCTGGCTATGAAAATGCAGATGAAGCAAGTATCTGTTTGCCTTTTACTATGTAAATAACTCCTTTCTCAGGACCAATACTTGGAAAGAAAACAGCCCTCCACACAAACAGTGGAAATGCCAGGGGCCTCCAAACACACCACCCTCAAGGCCAGGGTTGGCAAAAAGAATTAAATAAACACAAAGACACTTTAAGAGCAAAGGTAACACACCATTAACTCAACAAAGTGATTCACAACTGGGTTAAGTAAAGCAACATCTGGGGATATATCTGGTTGTCACACCTGTGGACAGATAACCAATGGTATCTAGCAAATAGAGGCCAGGGAATCTGGGGAACAGTCCCCACAACAGAGAATCATTCAACACAAAATGTCAACAGTGCCAAAGTTGAAAATTTGTCACCTAATGAATGTCACCAAGTTATTCAACATGACATTGCCAAGAAATTCCAGATGCAAGTAGATAGCACTGATTGGAGGAGAAGGAGGGATGAAGATTCAGGGTCCTTCCCAGGACTCCCCAGGTTTGTGACTTCAGTGTACACCATTTAATCTCTCTTGGCCATAGCTGTTTCAACTATTAAAATAGGCTAATGAAACTCCTCCATCTGAAGGTTAGTACTGAACCAGCCTTGTTCTTAACATCCCTTCCAGTCTCTTGCTCTCTGTGCTGCTGGGGATATACCCAGAACCTTGTACATACTTGGCAAGAACTCCACCCCCAGCTCCTTCCAGTTCTAAAATGTACACTCCTGTGAGACTTTCGAATGACACCACTTTAATCATTAAAAAAAAAAAAAAGTGTCCTCTTGCTGTTGGATCAAACTACTCTCAATTCAAAGCTGGCTAAATAGAAAATAAATTGTGCAAATCCCAAGGCTCCAATAAGTAACCATTTAATTACAAAGTATTTTTTTAAGTGCAAAAGAACTATTTCAAGAATTATTGTTTAATGATTTCTGATGGTTTTTTCAGTAGCCACTGGGAAGGGAAGATTCAAAATCTGGATTAATTCAAATTCTGGTGGTAGAATAATTTTCCCTAGTCTCCAACACAACAGTTTGCTTTCACTGTTTAAGTGGCCATAAATGGACACATTTTCCTTCTCCCTTTTAAATAATGTGACAGTTAATTACCAGCTCTCAGGCTATATGCAAACATCACCAGTGATCTTAACATAGGAGAAAAGACACATAGGTGAAATATTGCTGATACTATGCAATAGAACATGTGGCTAATATATATGCATGCACAAGTTAGGGTGCAACAGCACAGCTTATCTATTTACATATATATATGCAGGGAAATAAGGGACAAATGCCCTCAGATTTTCTGAATCCCCTCCATTCTAAGCAACAAAACCACATTGGAGCATGTGTAAAAGTTAAGTAGGGCTGGAAATTTAGATCAGTAGTAGAGTGCTTAGCATTACTGGGCTTGACCAGCAACATCTTTCAATTTCTAGAAATAGGAAGAACCAGGGGGCCACTAAGAATGCAGAGTTTTTAGAACTTGGAGTACCTGTACAAAAGAGCAACTTCTGATGAAACTAGTGTATTTTAGAGTTAAAGTAACCTCCACCAAAAGCACAAGACTTCACGTCAAATAACATTTTATAAATTATTCCATCTGCTATAAAGATAGAATTTTTAAAAACATTTTAAAATTTAATATTTTTTTTTGTACTGGGGATTGAACTCAGGGGTACTTGAACATTGAGCCACATCCCCACCCCTATTTTGTATTTTTATTTAGAGACAGGGTCTCACTGAGTTGCCTAGAGTCTCTGTGCATTTGCAGAGGCTGGCTTTGAACTTATGATTCTCCTGCCTCAGCCTCCCAAGCTGCTGGGATTACAGGCCTGTGCCACCGTGCCTGGCTACATTGTTTTAAGAAAAAGAAGTACATGAAATGCTAAAGATCTGTGTTATTTACCTGACATCTTTTCAATTGCTGCCATCAGAAATGGTCTTTAAGGGCTGGGGATATAGATCAGTTGGTAGAGTGCTTGCCTCACATGGGTTCAATCCATTGAAAAAAGGAAGAAAGAAAAAAAGAAAGAAATGGCCTCTAAAACCTTGTTTTAAAGGCACAAGCTAATGTACTTTAAGAAATATTCAGAAGCATGTCCTGTATGGGCAGGGTAAACATTCTATGACTGCCCATTGATTTTTCAAAGATTCCAATTTGATAAAGGATCACATCCTTAAATTTATAACAATGACAACCTCCTTCCTGAGGACACTGTCTTTCCTGAATTCAACATAAATTCAGTGTACAGCTAAGCAAGTATCCCCTTCAAGTCTCCAGTTTTATAAATGTAAGAGAGGACCTGGGGTTGTAGCTCTGTGGTGGAATACTCATCGAGTGGGCAAAGACCTACAGGTTCAACCCCCGGTCCGAGGAGAGACAGGAAGAGAGAAAATACAGAATAGAGAAATTTGGCATTTCATTTGCTGTTTGGACCACAAAGCCATCTCACTTCCCTAATTCACTACCGGTGGGGTGGGTTAGGAGTCACTTAATTTCTTCCTGCTGTGGTGAGGGAGAAAAGCAGAGAAAAACAGTAAGTCACCTTCAAAAAGCTTCTAGTAGCCAGGAATATTTACATTTTAAAGGGAACTTTGTCCCTAACACCCTAACAATGGCTGGGCTCAACGCTTTTCAAAGAAACTGACCACTAGACACTTTCAACTAGCAGAAAACAGACTGGTTTGCTGTTTGTTTTTACAGGTTTATCCAGATTTGGATGGTAAGTTTCAAGATGAATTTTGTTTTGAGATAAGAGAGTTCCAGTTCTAAAGCAACCCTTCCCCAATACATGCATATTCCAGTTGACGCAAATTAGTACTTTCTTCAAGTCCTACTTTCATAAGCACGATGAAAAGTTTCTGTAAGTTTCTGCAGTATCTAGTGCGCATGGATATAGGTCTGGAAGCTGAAAGTCAGTAAATATTGATGCGCTGATGGAAATCGAGAAGCTGGGCAGGCGGCAGCTGCCAGTCTGGGTTTCATAGTGATAACGGGTACAGAATCAGCGACCCTAGAGAAGCAAACAGGTGGGGACGATTCTGTCTACCCCCTGGCTCCTAGGAATGTTCCTCCTCTCACCTCCGGACAGCCCCGCAGGTAGAAGTCGCCCTCGGGAAGACCAGGAGTCAGAGGGGACTCCACCAGGCCCTTTCCTGGAGGGGGAGGGGAAAGGGATCCGGAACGGGAGCCATTTAAACTCAGTTCGGCGCCTGAAATCTCCTGAGAGCGGCCGCGGTGAAGCCGGATCCACACACCTTTGTCAGCCTCGGTGCCCAGGTCTCGGTCGCTGACTCGAGCAGTCGCACGCCTCGGAACAGAGGGCTGCTCCCTCCGGTACTCCTACCCCGGACAATACTAAGCGTCGCGGCCACTTCGGGACTGTCACCGCGCGGGCCCCGCGGCTGCCTTACCTTGGTGATGACCAGCGGCTCGCCATGCTCGCGGCCGCCCTTCAGGGTGAAGCCCCACGGTGCGCCGCCGCTAAGCTGCACCTCCACCAGCCGCCCGCCGTCGGCAGCCCGCGCCTCGGCCTCCGCCAGGCGCTCGGGCCGCGCACGGGGCTCGGCGCCCTCCATGGCGCTGAGCGCGGGGTGCTCAGCCCCCCGGGCCAGCTCGGCCCGCGCCCATGCACTCTGAGGAGCCCCAGCCGGCCAGAGACAAGGGAAGCTCCGGGTGCCCTCGCCGCAGACGGCCACTCGCGAACTTGCGCTGCAACTTGGGAGGAAAGTGCCGGCCGGCCCCGGAGGGAGCCGGGAGGGCAGGCGCGCGGCGCGCGGGGGAGGGGTAGGCGGGGAGGGGGCGGGAGGGGCGGGGCAGGCGCTCGCTGTAGCTCGCGCTGCACGGCCGGGGCCGGGGGCGGGGCGCGCGCGCTCGGGGGCGCCAGCCCGGGGCCCCGGGGATAGAGGGGGCGGGGTCAGGGGCGCGCTCGGGGCCCGCGCGAGCGAGGCGCACCGGGCAGGAGCTCGCGCCCGCGGAGGTTCTTGTGGGAAGGGGCGCGCTCAGAGAATTGGCCGGGCAGAAGTAAGGCGATCACGCTCTGGGCCAGCGCGGCCAGCAAGGACCTTGGCGGCCAGGGAGGCGGCCTGAGGTCCCGCCCTTCCTCCCGCGCGAAGGCTTGGCAGCGCTTTAAGGCTCGGGGCGGGTCAACCCGCCGCCCTGAACGCCGGGCCGCAGCAGGTGAGGCGGCGGAAGCGCCCGCTTGCTGCTGGGCGGGGCGCGGCGGCGGTGGCCAGTGTCCGGGTCCTTCCTTCTTAGAGCGCGCCTCCCTCCTGGCACCCCCGCCTTTGTTGCGGCTGGTCCCCGGAGGCCGCACAGGTGAGGGCGGAAGCATGGCAGGAGGCCCTCCTGCGTACCTGCGCTGTTTCTGTGCGGCCACTTCTTGGCCCCAGGCTGCGTGCATTAGGACGGTCTGTACTTTCAGCCCTCAGTGTGCACTGACGCTCTCCTACCCCGGGCTGTAACACCCCCCACCCTGGGCGTATTGCGGGTCTCGCCTTAAAGCCTGGACTGGAGAAGGATTCTCACTGTTACGGTGAAGGCCTTCCCAGCCTCCCACAAGTTCTCTCCTGTGGCGCCAGCCCGCATAATGAATGGCTTCTTGTGGGCTTTTCCTATTGTCATAGCTCAGGAAGTTTTTCTTTCAAACCTTGCTTTTTATCTTTCATAGAATTGTTCCAGGAGTTCTTAATGTCTGTCTCCACGTTTACATCTTCTATAAAAAGAAAGTGGTGGTCTGGATTTAATGAAAATGTGTAGATAGCACTGCCCCTTTTCAGTTTCCATGAAATTCCAACCCACATTAAAAATATCTGTACTGATAGGTATTTGCATGCTTTGCAAAAGTTATCTCTCTCTCTCTCTCCATTGCTATCTGTATATGTAGCTGGGCGCTGGTGAACACCTGTTTTCCTCAAAGTGGCTCCATCAGGTGAAGATACTGGGAGCTAATGGAAAAGACAAACTGGGAAACCACTGGACCAAGAGTTCGGCATCCCTGGGTCTGTGGGCTCTGCCACTGAAACCGAATTGAGGAATTTTACCTCTGGTCTGAGTTTCTTCAAAGGTCATAGGAGGGATTTACACTCTGTGGTCTGCATTCTGTTGACTGATCATTTCATGTCTCATTCAGCCAATTGAATTAAAGCGTCCATACTCTACTGTTGCCTGTTATGGCTCTTGCCACATGATTACTGTCCCATAAATAAATTCTACACTATGGTCTCTACAATGCCTCCAGTTAGAATAATGAGGTGATTTTTTTTTTCTTTTTAAATGGAACTTAAGAGGTGTGCCTCACAGAATTAATCCCAAGTGTTGTTGGGGTTTTCTTTTATTTTTGTTGTGTGTGAGTGCATACACTTGAGGCAAATTGAACCCAGGTCCTCACAGCATGCTGGGCAAGCTCTCTACCATTGAATTGTACACCCCTAGACTCCCAAGTATATCTTGGTTGTGACCGTGGTCACATGAATTTACATAAAACTAAATATGGAAAATCCAAATAAGCTTGGTGGATTGTTTTAATGTTACCATTGGGAGAGGCAGGTGAAGGGTACATAAGATAGATATTGTATTATTTCTTCAAATTACATGTGAATCGACCAGTCAGAATGGCAGTCATTGAGAATACAAACAATAATAAGTGCTGGAGAGGAGGTGGACAAAAAGGCACAGTTTTACACTTGTTGGTGGGACTGTAAATTATTATAACCACTATGGAAATCAGTATGGAGGTTCCTCAAAAAACTAGGCATGCCACCACATGACCCAGCTATATCACTCCTGGGTGTCTAGCCTAAAGAATTAAGTCCAGCAGGTGGCACATACCTGTAATTCCAGCAGCTTGGGAGGCTAAGGCAGGAGGATCATCAGTTCAAAGCCAGCCTCAGCAATTTATCAAGACCTTGTCTCTAAATAAAATAAAGAATGGGGCTATGGCTCAGTGGTTAAGCACCCCTGGGTTCAAGCCCTGGTACCAACCAATAAATAAAATAAAGAATTAAAGACATCATAATAGAGCAATACGTGCATACCCATGTTTATAACAGCACAATTCATAATAGCCAAACTAGGGAACCAGCCTAGGTATCCATCAGCAGAAGAATGGATAAAGAAAATGTGGTCTACATACATATTGGAGTTTTATTCAGCTATAAAAAAATGAAATTTTATCATTTGTAGGAAAAGTAGATGGAATTTGGGACCATTACGTTAAGTGAAATAAACCAAAGTCAGAAGGTCAAGGGTTCTATATTTTCTGTCTAATGTGGAAGCCAGAGAGGAATAAGGAAAAGAAAGTGTGAGCGGGGCACGGTAGCGCACGCCTATAATCCCAGCAGCTTGGGAAACTGAGGCAGCAGGATCAAGAGTTCAAAGCCAGTCTCTGCAACAGTGAGGCACTAAGCAACTGCGTACCTGTCTCTAAATAAAAATACAAAAAAAAAAAGGGCTAGAGATGTGGCTCAGTGGTTGAGTGCCCCTGAATTCAATCCCCCGTACCCGCTTCGCACCAAAGAAGAAAAAAAGAAAGTGTGTTCGTGGGGGGGGGGGGTGATCCCATGAAAAGCAAAGGGAGATCAGAATTGAGGAAGGGGATCAGGAGTGGGAGGTGGAGAGGGAGTGCTGGGCAGGGATATCAGCCAAATTACATCGTTACATCATATCCATATGTAACAAATCCAATGTGCATAGCTACAATGAACAAATAAAGAGTTTAAGAAGTGGATAGATGGATGTGATAAAAGAAAAGATAAAAAGACAGTGTTAGGGCTGGGGTTGTGACTCAGCAGTAGAGTGCTAGCCTAGCATATGAGTCACTGAGTTCATTCCTCAGCACCACATAAAAATATATAAAGGTATTGTGTCCATCTACAATTCCAAAAAAAAAAAAAAAAAGACAAATGTTAATTCTGGTGTGCTTATTGGAATTTACAGAAGGCTCCCTGTCCCTGTTGCTCTCCTTTCCCCACCCCTACCCCCCAAAACTGGTATTGACTTAATTCTCAACTCTTACCTGCCACTGAAATCCAAACCATAGATACACTACATAGCAGAAACAGTGATTTTGTTGCTGCCTTATATCCATCATTATTATATGAAGCCCCAAAGTCCTTTTTAACATTTTATATTCACTATGTAATCCTCAGGTTACCCAACTGCCACTTGAAAGGCTCATACTTTTTCAATTTATTTCTTAAAATTTAGGTGCAAATTTATAGTCACTTTGTTAAACATCATTTTGCTGAAGGTTTTTTTTTTTTAATTTCACATTAGGCATCCCTCCAATTTAGCATTACTTCAATATTTATAAGGCTGCTGTCTATATTGACATTAATAAATATGCTAAAGGGACTGGACCAAGACTTATGTGACCTGCTATGAGACAGATACCCTCTCAAAATCATAAATCCTTTCTTTAGCATTCTTGAGGTTATGTTGTTGAGCACGTCTGTCCATGCTGTCAACACATCTAGATTTCTGTATCCTATTTGTTACATCATCACCAACTACTGTCAAACATCTTATGAAATTACTAACATCTTGTGACTGCAAGACATTACCCATAATTTGTCAGCCTTGCATCCTCTTGGGAAGAGTTTAGTATGACATTAAACTAGTGTGGACTCCTGAGAACTCATGACTTGGATGGAATTTGCAGAGGTAGAATATGTTTGTCACGATCTGTCTTGACTCCTTTTGGAAAGCTAGAGACATATTTGGTCTCTGTTGCTTCTCTTTGAACTTTTTTATCCAGCAGATAGTGTTGTGGGCCTGCAGAGAATACAACTCCAGAGGACCTATGTTGAAAAGTGCACTACCCACAGGTGTTTGTTCCACTTTTACAAATCTGACACATCCTTGGAAAGGGAAGAGAGAGGGGAAACTGAAGGTACTTCTGCTTTGGCTTTGTCAACAGTGAATGAGTTAATAAATAAAAGTCAAACTAACCCACTTTCAAATAATCAATAGCTAATCTTTATGAACTAGAGCTCAAATTATTTGTTTTGTTCTAAGAAGAAAAGAGACTTACACTCAAAATGTGTTATAGGATGAGGTTCTAAATTTTTACTTTTACCTTTCTAATTAGTGGATAAATCAGTTGGTAGGGTCAGACTTTCCATAAATCTTTTTCATGAGGTAATTTTTAAAAATATTTTTATTAGTTATTGATGGGCCTTTATTTATTTATATGTGGTGCTGCAACTCGAACCCAGTGCCTCGCACATGCTAGACAAGCACTCTACCACTGAGCCACAACCCCAGCACCATGTGATAATTTTTAAAAGGTAAGGGGATGACAATACAATTCACAATAGCCAAGTTATGGAACCAATCTAGGTACCGTCAGCAGACAAATTTGTTAGAGTCTGTAAACAAGTTTGGATGGCGCCTGGCAAAATGCCAGAGGGAGTGGTTTGTAAAGTAACAAAAGCTAGGCATTAAGTGTGGAGATTCCTTATTGGTTGACTGCTGTATCAAGTTTATGCTAATTAAGATAAGCTGTGTGGAATGTATAAATATTGCTCCAGTCCTACAATAAACGGCTCCTACTCCTGCTGTATCAACGTACACAAGTTGTTCGTCACCCCCCAGTTAGTTTGCTGCAGCCGGACTGTGGCACAAATTGATAAAGAAAACGTGGTATGCATATACAATGGAGTTCCACTCAGCCATAAAGAAGAATGAAATTATGTCATTTGCTGGTCAATAAATGAAAGTGGAGATCATCATGCTAAGTGAAATAAGCCAGACTCAGACAAAGATTGAATTTTTTTTTGGCGGGGGGGGGGGGGGGGGGGCGGGGGGGTGCTCTCATGAAAATAAACAGGAGACCAATATAGAGTAAAGAAAGGGTTAAGGATGAGAGGGCATAGGGAAGAAATGGAAAATGAAAATACAAAATTATGCTATGTATATGAACATGAGTCCCATTTACATATATGATTATAATGCATTAACTAAAATAATAATGAGATCAGTAGAGTGTAACAAGCTGATGGGGGAAAGATGATGGGGGAAGAGAAGCTACTGGGGAATGAGATTGGTCAAATAATGTACATGTACAAATATGGCATAATGAATCCCATTTCTATACATAATTATAACACCAATAAAATATTTTAAAAAGGGTGTAGCTCAAAGGTAGAGTGAATGTTCAGCATGAGGCTCCAGGTTCACTAAAAATGGTAACTATCATTCAAAGAGTGCCTACTATGTACTAGGTGAGTAATATGAATGAATTTAGGTCCTCTCAGGAAATGTGCCTGTTGTGCATATTATACCATTTTACACACGAAGACACCAACACCCAAAGGAGTCAGATAACTTTCCTGAGGTCATTGAGCACAGTTGTCCATTGAAGGAAATTTCTACTCATGGGGAAAAGCACTTGTAGCAGAGAGTGGTTTGCACTGGGGCAGGGAGGGCATGTATGATATATTAATTATATGTCCATCATGCTGGGTTTGTTTTCACACCGGGGATTGAACCCACTGAACTACATCCCAAGCCCTTTATGTATATATTTTTTTATTGTTAGAGAGGGTCTCAGTAAGCTGGCCTTGAACTTGTGATCCTCCTGCCCCAGCCTCCTGAATCACTGGGATTACAGGTATGCCCAATGAACCCAATAATAAACCCAATTAAAAGAAGAAGAAAAACCTGGGTGTGGTAATGTATACTTGTAATCCCAGCAACTTGGGAAGCTGAAGCAGGAGGATCCTCAAGTTTGAAGCCAACCTCAGCAACTTAGCAAGGCCCTAAGCAACTTAGCGAGATCTGGTCTCAAAATTAAAAGATAAATAAAAGTGAGAGGAGGGCTAAGAATACAGCTTAGTGATTAAGCTCTCCTGGGTTAAATTCCCAGTACCAGCAAAAAAAAAAAAAAAAAAAAAAGATTTTAAAATAATTTGGCCTTGTCAAGTTTTCTTTCTGGCAACTAAAAGGATTAAATAAGTAGTGAATAGGAATAGATAGATCAAGATCTATATTATGCAATAAATATAGATACATATCAATACCTAATTTTTTAAGTCAGGAATCACTAAAAGAAAGAGGGAATATTTACCTGAAGCCATGGTTAAAAAAAAAAAAAAGTTTTTATTTTTATTTTTAAAGAGAGAGAGAGAGAGAGAATTTTTTAATATTTTTTTTTTTTAGTTTTCGGTGGACACAACATCTTTATTTGTATGTGGTACTGAGGATTGAACCCAGTGCCACACGCATGCCAGGCGAGCTCACTACCACTTGAGCCACATCCCCAGCCCGAAGTTTTTAAATTTTAAGATACAGTTTTAGAAAGAATTCATTGACTTGGGTAGCTCCATGGTAGAGTATATGCTTAACATGTGCAAAACCCAAGGTTCAATTCCTAGTTCTGGAAAAAAAAATTCCTTTTTTGGCGGGGACAGGGGGCTACCAGAGATTGAACTCAGGGGCACTCACCCACTGAGCCACATCCTCAGCCCTCTTTTGTATTTTATTTAGAGCAGGATCTCCCTGAGTTGTTTAGCACCTCCTTGTTGCTAAGGCTGGCTTTGAACTCACTAAACTCCTGCCTCAGCCTCCCGAGCTGCTGGGATTACAGGCGTGCATCACCACTCCTGGTTTTGGAAAAAAAATTTCAATGACTATTTTTTAAAGTAACATAGCCAGTGAGTAAGATTTCCTAAGCACTTCTTACTTGCCCAATTAAGGGAGAAGGGGTGTCAAGGAATATAAAAGATGCAGGAAATATGAAAATTAACTCTAGTTGTAAGAAAAAATTAATAAAATCCATGAAAAAAATAACAGCACAATTAAGTGCTAAACAGCTTCTAACTATAAGTGCCAGCAGGAGAGAAATGAAAGTGAAGAGAATAAAAAAATAAAAAGCCATTAGTGACATCTTCCTTTTTTCTTTCTTTTTCTTTTTGGTACCGAGGATTGAACTCAGGGGCACTTGACCACTGAAGCACATCCCCAGCCCCATCTGTTTGAATTTTATTTACAGACAGGTTCTCACTGAGTTGCTTAGCACCTTCACCCTTGCTGAGGCTGGCTTTGAATCCGTGATCCTCCTGCTTCAGCCTCCCAAGCACCACCACACCCAGCTCTTTTCTTTTTCATCTTGCATTGTGGAAATTTTAAATAGACACAAAAGTGGAACTTTTTTTTTTTCACCCATCACCCACTGTCCCCCCCAAAATATCTCAAAGGCATATTTAAGCCATAATGACTAAGTTGGAGATGGAGAGGAAGTTGAGGGAGGGTTCAGCAAGTGGAGACCCAGGAGTGAAGACTGCCCGTTGACAGGACAGTCCTTCATGGGAATGTTGAAAAGCCTCAGGAATGGAAAGCAGAACTCTTCGTGAGGATAGAAGGTTCCTGACAATGTTGAAGTCAGGTTCTGAAAGATCGTCCTCATGTCTGAAGGGGCACTCTAATTGTAGTCCTACCCCCCAATTATCTGAAGGGTGGACCTTGAGGTTGTGGAGGGATCGTAGCCACTGCTGGTAGGGACAGAGATGAAGGTATGATTCACTGTGGTAGTTAAAGTCAAGGAGGACAAGAGGACCAGTAGAGGAACTGAAGGGCCACAGAAACAGAGGAATCATCTACATGGACATTTGAATAGTAAAGATTTATCAAGGTAGTACATACCTGTCCTCCAGCTGCGTGGGAGACTGAGGCAGGAAGATGGGGAGTTTGAGGCTAGCCTGGGAAATTTAGTGACATCCTGTCTCAACATAAGAAGGGCTAGAGGTATAGCTTAGTGGTAGATCACCCCTAAGTTCTATCCCCAGTAGCAGATATATATATATATATGTATATATATATATATATATCACCAGATGGGGCACAGACTGCTACAGGGAATGAAGGGGCATGACTTGACTATCAGCAAATGATTTCACTGAGGGCATGTGCCCAGAACATAGCAGCTTTACGGTACAGTTTTTTAGAAGGTGGGAGACAGCTGGTCGTCTGGAAGGGTTGGTGGGAGCCAGGAGGTCTTCTTCCCTTACCCACTATGGTAGCCTGGCAGAGTGGGAGGAGAAATGAGCCTGCACCCAGGGCTGAGGCACAGGAAAAGACCTGGGCAGAGCCAGGCCTCCATGCGAGCCAGCTGCATCAGGAAACATTTGGAGAGGAGGTTGCAGACTGAGTGGTTCTGCTGATGCTTGAGGGTTTCAGAGTGGAGAAGGGGAGGGAGATGAGGATCTGCAGAAACTATGGAGGGAACCAGTGAAACACCTGGGAGATTTGGCCATCTGGGCTGATTGGCATGAGCAGAGGGAAAGGGCTGGGGCGTATCTCAGTGGTGGAGCATTTGCCTAGCATGCACTAGCCCCTGGACTCCATCCTCAGCGCGGCATATAGAAAAAATGCTTTAAAAGGCAGATGCTGTCCAGGAAGAGAGACGATGGCACAGCTCAGGAGGGGAGGACTCGGAGACATCCACAAGGAAGTGAGGATGGTGTCAAAAACAACTCCTGGAGCTCCACCTAAGTAACCTAGTGGAGCTTGATGGATAAATGGGAGTGAAGGAGCAGGCAAGGGGAAGCAATGAGTCTCATTAGGGCAGGTTGCAGCTGAGATGCCCTGTTAGTTATAAGAGCTACTATAACAAATTACTATAAATTTGGTGGCTTCGATCAAGACAATTTTTTATTTCTCTCTCACAGTTCTGGAAGCCAGAAATCTGAAATCCAGGTGTGGGCTGGGCTGTGCCCACTCTGGAGTCACTGGGAGAGACTATTTCTTTGCCCTTGCAGTTTCTGCTGGCAGCTGGCATTCAAACAGCTTTGGATTTGTAAGGACATTGAGTTAGCAGCACAGAGCTCCCATGCACCCCACCCCTAGCCTCCCCAGATTACATATCATGGCACATTTGTTGCAGTTAATTACCAACATGGGTGCCTTATTATTAACAGATGTATCTTTGGGATTCCTTTAGTTTTCCCCTAATGTCCTTCTTTCAGTCCTGGGATCCCATTTAGGGTACCCTGTTGCATTTAGTCCTATTGTCTTCTTGGGTACCCTGAAGAGGCTGGTGTTAATTTACTCAAGCATGTCTCGCCACAGAGCTTAGAAGCATGTGCACCAGTTCACGGTGGCTGAGCCATCAAGGGGACTGAAGTTAGCCTTCCCGGAGCTCAGACTCTTTCTTTGTTGACACCGAGACCCTGACTTTATTTCTGTCCTTCACCTGGGCATGCAAGCCCCTCTCTGGCCTGCAAGCAATTGGACATGTGCAGGTGTGTCATGACCACTGTGGAGATCTCTCCCTCCCTCTCTCCCAGCCCACTCCACAACCACAAAACATATAGGTAGTCTTCATGTCCTTAGCACTGAAATAATTCGGATACTATGCTGGAAGGGAAAGAGGCCTGGAAATTAAGCTACTGCTGCTTCAGTTTTGGAGGACTGCTTAAGTGGGATTTGGGAAATTCCTTCACTGGCTGCTGGCCAAAATATTTGCTTCAATTGAATGTGTCACTAAACTATTTGACCAGCAACGAAAACAACAGGAAGAAAGTAAAGGAGGACAACTGTTCAAAAAGATAGTAGGGTTTTTCCTTGTACAGACAATTTCTTCCAAGCCAATGTAGGAAGATTCTAAAAATTTAGTTGATTATGATAATTTTCTTTTGTTTGTTTTTCCTGCAATACTGAGGATTGAACCCAGGGCCTTGATCATGCTGGGCAAGTGCTCTACCACTGAGTTACATCCCAATTTGTGGTAATTCTTCATGTTTGCATAATTACATATATGGAAACCCCACAGGAAATATTTTGTGATTTTCATCTTATTAAAAGTAAATTTGAGCCAGGCACAGTGGTGCACTCTGTAATCCCAGCAGTTTGGCAGGAGGATCGCAAGTTCAAAGCCAGCCTCAGCAAAAGCAAGGTAGGTGCTAAGCAACTCAGTGAGACCCTGTCTCTAAATAAAATACAAAAGGAGGGAAAGAGGCCTGGAAACTAAGTCACTGCTGCTTCAGTTTTGGAGGACTGAAGTGGGCTGGGGGGTGTGGCTTAGTGGCCAAGTGCCCCTGAGTTCAATCGCTGGAATAATAATAATAACAACAACAAGAAGAAGAAGTAAATTTGGGCCGGGTGTGGTTGCCCATGCCTGTATTCCCAGTAGCTTGGGAGGCTGAGACAGGAGAAACACAAGTTTCAGACTACCCTCAGCAATTTAGCAAGACTATTAGCAACTTAGTGAGGTTCCAAGCAACTTAGCGAGACCCTGTCTCAAAATAAAAGGAGCTGGGGATGTGGCTCAATGGCTAAGCACCTCTGGGCTAAATCTCTGGTAGCAATAAATAAATAAAGAACTGAGGGGCTGGGGTCTTACCTGGGTGTGAGGCCCTGGCTTCAATCCACAACACGAAAATTAAAGTTTTATTTTAGAAAGATAGTACAGAGAGATCTCATGCTTTTTTTCCTTAGTTTCTCTGAATATTAATGACAGCACTTTTATAACTGTCTTTCTAAGGTGCTTTTGCCAAAACTAGAAATGAACATCACTTCATTACTATTAACAAAACTCTTGACTTTATTTGATTTCCTGAGTTTGCCCATGCTGTCCTCTATCAGAGGTTCCTACCCAGGAGACCACATTTGATTTAGCCATTGAGCCTCCATTCCATGACAGTTTCTCTTTTGTTATTGCTGTTGCTCTTTGCAGTACTGGGGATAGAACCCAGGGCCTTGCACATGCTGGGCAAACACTCTACCCCTGAGCTACTGAGTTACACACCCCCAATACCTCTTTGCTTTTCTTAACCCTGAAAGATCGATGGTTAGGTCAGGTATTTGTAGAATGTCCATTACTTGTGTTTGCCTGATATTTTCTTATAAACTGTCTGGGATGGTGGGATTTAGGAAAGAGGGTCTACTGCATCTCTTCATGTCAGTGCTATCCATGTAACTTACCACTGGTGATAGCTACCTTGAGGGTGAGGGGAAGGTAGCCATTCTCAGGTTTCTTTACTGGGAAGAAGAAATTCTCATCCTGTCCTGCAGACCATACAGTTGGCAGGACCCCAGTTGAGGATGAGCAAGGGGTATCCCCAGAGGGAAGGTGCCTGGAGTCAACACTATCACTGAATTGGAGGCATCTGGGCAAGTGCACCTGGTCAGCACTGGAGCTCACCACTCAGCCTGCCAAGCAACCATGGCTGTTAGGTACGTTTCTCAGGTAGAGGACAAGAGTAGCTAGGACAGTTGTCACTTTTGGTAGCCAATTTAGGAAAAATATTTAAGACTTTCTTAGTTCTCCCATCCCTCTATATCCCTGTATGCTTCTCCTGAACTTATGCATCTAACATGTCTTGCAGCTGCTGCATCTTTACATAGCTTCTCTTATCTTCTAAAGCACAAATTCTCTAACAATCCAGCAAATACATTGCAAAGGTCTATGCAAAACTCCTTGTTTCTTTGTTGTTTTTTTTCACTTAGTTTGATATATTGGGGCGGGGGATGGCAATTATGGACTGAGGACTGGCCACCTGTTCTTGTAAATAACAGCTTATTGGCACTCTGCCATGTTCATTCATTTACCTACTACCTATGGCTGCTCTGCCTATAACAGTTTGGTAATTGCAACAAAAAGACTATTTGACCCACAAAAGCTAAAAAAATAATCTCTTTGGCTCTTCAAGGAAAGGTTTTCTGGCCCCCTATGATACACTAAAGAAATGTCACCCAGACAATCCCAACTACTGGGCTTCCATCCAGGCAGGAGGATTGTAAGTTCCAGGCCATCTTGGGCAACTTAGGCAGACCCTGTCTCAAAGTAAATTAAAAAGGGCTATGGGTGTAGCACAGTGGTAGAACAATTGCCTAGCATATGCAAGGCCCTAGATTCCATCCTCAATGCCACACATGAGAGAGAGAGAGAGAGAGAGAGAGAGAGAAAGAGAGCGCCTTAGGTTATATATCTGGTGTGTTTAATCAAAGGCAAAGCAAAAAGATACCCACCACCAAAAAAGAAAAAAGCCATTGCATTTAAACCATCAGGTTCCACGAGGAGGAATTAACTTAGGCACATCTTCAACATTCATGTCTTTCAGAGATTCTGATAGTGAGATGTGTGCTCCAGTGTGAATCTCAGACAATGCTTCTGAAGGGGTGAGGGGAGGAAGTGCTGGCCTCCCACACACTAGTTCTAACCGCAGCCCAAGTCCCTGAGGTTAATGTGGATTTCCTATTCCTTGCTTCTGGCCACTTGAGTGACAATGAGGTAGTCATTACACAATTAGCTACAGTTGGGTTGTTGGTGTAACCCAATGACAGCGTGTGCTTAGCATTTATGAGTCCTTAAATTCAATCCCTAGCACCAAAGATAAATAGCTAAAGCCATACATTAGCCAAAGTCTGGGGTCAGTGATTATATTTAGTCCTTTTTTGTTAGATATCTGAGATTTGACAGTCTTGAGTAAATGAGGACTCCAGGGCATATAGTCATCCTGGAAATAATAATCACTTTATTTTACTCTATTAGCATGATGTGTTACAGAAAGAACCATTAGGTTAAAAATTGAACAACATTTTGAAATGTAACATATTTACTTGAGGGTCCATTCCAGTCACCCCATCTAACATGCACACACGCACACACACACTTCCTTGAAAACATAGTTTGTTTCAACAAGGCACAGAATCCAGCCATTAGTGACCCATCTCCACTTCTCCAAAGTGGATTCCATGTTGCTTCAAGATGCTGGGGTCAGCTGGGTGTGATGGTGCACACTTATAATTACAGCTACTCGGGAGGCTGAGGCAGGAGGATTTAGAGGTCAAGGCCAGCTTGGGCAACTTAGCAAGTCCCTGTCTCAAATTTAAAAAGGGCTGAGGGTTGTAGCTCAGTGATAAAGCACACCTGGGTTCAATCCCCAGTGCTGACAAGAAAGAAAGGAAGGAAGGAGAAAATGAACAAAAGATGGTGGATGAGAGGATCCCTTTCCTTGGTCTGATGTTTTTAGATACTCTTGGTGACTAAGAAATGAATCTCAACTTTCCGTCTTGAGGAAGAGTTCCTGGAGTAACCTCTCTGGGTTTGATTCTCAACTCCACCCTCAGTGGCCTTGGACTAGTTGCCTCACCTCCTCTGATAAGTGATATAGGGATAAAAGAGATGAGCCACAAGTGGGGAGGTAAGGGTAAGCAAGATGAGGTACATTAAGTACCTAATGCTGCTGGCTCATGGAAGGCAGTCAGATAATAATTTTGATGCCCCTCCTCTTTCAGTCATACTATCCCTCTCCTTGCCACGTCTTAGAGGAAGGGCATGTCCTAAGATTCTTGTGCTTCATCAAATGAGGTCAGTGCCCAATAACACCCAAAATCAGGCTCTCTGGGCTCTAAGCCCACATTCAAAAGCCCATTTCTTGTGTGGAATATCGGTGGAGCTGCTGGGGAAGGGTTTTATGCCAAGACACAAGCCACTACTACATGCTTTACTCTGCTAAAGCTCCCCAGGCAAACCCCCAGCAGTTTTGTCTATTCCATTCCACAAGGTCAGACAATGCAGATTTAATCCAGGCTGGAGAGGGTAGCCAAAGCAGATTGCAGCCCTTGCATCCCATTAACATTCTCCTCCGAAGTAGCAGTCCTTCATTTCTTTGTAGGGGGGTGCTACAGGAAAGTGGAACTCACTCTGAGGATATTCTCATTGATTTTCCTAGGGGACCAGATATTCCTGGAAGCTGAATTGTCGGCACCCACCACCACCACCACAGCACGGGGCAACCCACAGTAGGTGACTGATAGACAGAAGTCGGGTATGAACCTTCCAGGCCCCTGTACCATCAGATAACCCTGAGAGTAGTTGTGATGGATGCTCTCCACAGCAGATTATGACTGGCCATGGTACATCAGCTGCCCATTGGGAGGCCAGCATAGGGAGGAACTGAGAGGCCTCTGGCCAACAAAGAATTGAATCCTGCCAAAAAATAGAGAGGCTGGGAAATGGATCCTTCCCTGGTGGTGGTATTGATGTCTTTCAACTTTAGTAGAAGATGCAATATTTAAGAACCTCTGCACATTCAGAACTTCATTTAAAATTGAAACATCATTTCAAATTAAAATGGACATATTGGGTTTTCCTCCCCTATACTGGAGATTGAACTCAGGGCCTTGAGCATGTTAGGTAAGCACTCTACCACTGAGCTACATTCCTGGTTGTGAGTATGTATGTGTATGTGTGTGTGGTGTACAGGGGAT
Organism: Callospermophilus lateralis; assembly: GCF_048772815.1. NCBI lineage: Eukaryota > Metazoa > Chordata > Mammalia > Rodentia > Sciuridae > Callospermophilus > Callospermophilus lateralis. The sequence goes on from NC_135326.1 coordinate 7,066,938, forward strand.
AAATCCAGGGTCTCGTGTATGGTAGATAAGAGCTCTACTTCTGAGCTGTCTATACCCCTAGCCTGATTATTGAATGTTGATTGAACAAATCATTAACATTATTCATGATTTTCAAAGCACAAAACTTTTTCTAAGTTCAACTTGGCTATCAATCAAGTATGTAACTTTTTTCTATAATTCCATGAAGTTAATTCTTTTATGTGGGTACAAAAAAATGTGTGTGTGTGTGTGTGTGTGTGCGCGCGCGCGCGCGTGCTTTCAAAACTACGCCAGAGAGACAACTGAACTCAAATACATACTTGAGCCTCAGGTCTCAAACTCATTACCTTACTTTTTGGGTATTAGAAATTTTCTTTGAAAACAAAACTTTTTGTTTTCCCGTTTAGAACCAGAGTCCAAATGTCAGCATCAGAATAAGGTCAACTGAACTGAAACCCTGACATTCTTTTTGTTATGAAGAATGATAGATTTGCACATTTGAGCACAATGGTTTCTTACCATGAAGGAATATAGAATTACCTATGCTTTCATGCATATCCAAAAATGAAAAAAAATGTGGATTTACATGCAAAACACCTTACTTGACATTAACTTAACTTTGAACTATCCCTGATGGTTCTTGCCTATTTGTGGCAATTAGTCTTAATCATTCAACATTTAAATGAACAGTATTTGCTGATCACATCACAATGAGCTTTCAAAACATTTCTGGTCTCCTATTCTTTTTACTTGGTGTTTATTCCATCACGAAGGTCAGTTTCAACTTTTGAGCTAGACTAAAATTGTTTCTGTTGGTAAATTTACGTCATCAGGCTGTCATCAATGGTTCTTTCTTTCTGGAATGGATGTGGGCCAGCAAATTGAGCTGTGAATTGAAAATTGAATTGCTGTGAGGCAAATCCTGTTTTGCCTTCCATCAGAGCTTTATTCTCACAGTTAACAACTGACTGGTTGACTTCCATTGAGAAAGCATTTAAGATGGTGCTTGAAGAAAATCATTAAAAATGCTTTAAGATGGTGGAGAATATGGTAGGATTGTTAGCAATGGGGTAAGATCCATTTGAGAGCAGTGAGCAGCCCACCTGGGCCAAGAGCTTCTTCCAGGAGTTTACTACAATGCTGGCCTCCATTTCTATCTCTACTGGGGTAAAAAATCTTTAAGTTTCCTGCAAAGAAAATTGCCAGGGCATTCTGTTTCTCAACATAATATCACTTCAGTTTCTTTCTCCAAGTCCTTATTCATCATCTTCCCCTTCTATTTGTTCTCTTTTGCTCCCAGCATCCTACTTCTGTCTTGGGTTAGTATCAAACGTTTGTCATGCGTTGGAGCTTTCAGAATTTGGAAGGAAGGGTGTTGTTCATCATTTCTAGACCAATACTTCCACTCTTGACTCATCCTTGGTACCAGGTGTGGTAGCATACACCTGTAATCCCAGTAACTTGGGAGGCTAAGGCAGGAGGATCACAAGTTTGAGGCCAGCCTCAGCAACTTAATGAGGCCCTAAACAGTTTAGTGAGAACTTGTCTCAACTCTTTTTTTTTTTTTTTTTTTTTAAGGTCTGGGAATGTAACTTGGTGGGGAAGCATCCCTGGGTTCAATCCCCAGTACAAAAAAAAAAAAAAAAAAAAAAAAAAAGGTTTCTTGACTTATCTGCATGCTAATCAATTATTCTACATCTATTCTGAATCAAGCTCTCCCCATTTCAAATATGGCCTAGGAGTTCCTTTTTTTTTTTTTTTTTTTTTCCCCAGGGGGTAAACAGAAGCTCTAGAGCCTTGCTATTTGGTGCAGGAGCCATAGGCCAGCAGCATTCACATCTCTTGGGAGCTTGCTAGAAATACAGAGCTTGGAGTCCCACCCCAGACATCCTAAATTAGGTCTGCCTTGTAATAAGATCTACATCTGAGTTCACATTAAGTCTGACAAGTACAGCACTGTTCTCAGGCCTGATGTCATCTCAAATGACTCCCTATTTTAAAAAGCGCCATTTATTTATTTATTTGAGATGGGGGTCTTGGTATTTTGCTCAGGCTTGTCTCAAACTCCTAGGCTCAAATTTTCTTCCTGCCTCAGCCTCCTGGGTAGCTAGGACTATAGGTGTGTGCCACTGCATTGACTACAATATAATTGTGCTTGGGGTGGTAACTGGGGATTGGACCCAGGGGTGCTCTACTGTTGAGCTACATCTCAATCCTATTTTATTATTATTATTATCTTTGTTGTTATTGTTATTATTTGTACTGGGAATTGACACCCAATCCCCCTGCCCCCTTTTTAGAGACAGGATCTTGCTAAGTTGCTGAGGCTGGTCTTGAACTGATGATCCTCCTGCTTCAGCCTCCCTAGTTGCTGGGATCATAGACAGGCACCACTGCACTTGCTACAATATAATTTTAAACCACACTCAATCCCTGTATCTTTCCACTCTACTTTGTATTTCTTTTCTTTTCTTTCTTTTGTTTTTCTTTTGGATGTTGTTGGGCCTTTATTTTATTCATTTATTTATATACCATGCTGAGAATCCAACCCAGTGTCTCACACATGCTAGGCAAGCTCTCTACCACTGAGCCACAACCCTAGCCCTCTACTTTGTATTTCTTACCTTTATGACTGGTTAGTTTATTTGTTGCTAGCAATGATTTTGTTCTTTACATGTTCTTCTTTATTAAGGTCTGATAATGTTCCCTATTTATTGGACATAGGTTGTCTCTTTATGTTTGCTCAATTTGCATATAGTACCTTGGTAAATTTATCTTCAACTGAATAGAAAAGCAAGGACGCTGTTGAGTCTGCAATAGATCTGAGAGGGGGCTGTGGCTGGTACTTCCAGGAGAGGAAGGTCAGCCTGACCAATATAGTGAGACCCCCATCTCAAAGAGGGGGTCTTCAGAGAAAGAGAAAATAAATAGTGAGGGTGCAGAGAAACGGGACCTTGAGTGTCCTGTTGATGTGACTATAGATTGATAGAGCTATCATGGAGAAAGAGTATGGAAATCCCTAGAGATATTAAGAAGAGAGCTACCGTGTGACTCAGCAATCATCTTCTGGATATATACCTGAAGGAGGTAAAATCACTTCCTTTATATCTACCTACTGGTTTATCTATAGTGTGAAATAGTATTCAGCCTTTAAAAAGAAGATCCTGGACAGGGGATATAGCTCAATTGATAGAGTGCTTGCCTCACATGCACAAGGCCCCGGAGTTCAATTCCCAGCACCACACACACACACACACACACACACACACACACACACAATAAATAAAGAAGATCCTGCCATTCACAGCATCAATGAACTGGGAGGATATTATGTTAAGTGAAATAAGCCAGACACAGAAAGAAAATGACCATATGATCTCACAGATAAGTGAAATTTAAAATAAAGGAAAAAGCTCAAGCACACAGAGCAGAGAATGAAAGAGTGTCGCCCTGTTCAGGGAGGGTTACTGCAGGAAGTGGACGACATATCTAAGAAGACAAAAGAGCAGACTGAAGAATGAACAAGTTCAGAGATCTGACATCCAACATGATGTCTAAAGTTAATAAAATTGTGTCAGAGATCTTTGTTAAAGAATGGGTTTTAGCTGGGCATGGTGGTGCACTCCTGTAATCCCAGAGGATTGGGAGGCTGAGACAGGAAGATGGCAAGTTCAAGACCAGCTTCAGCAACTTAACAAGATCCTGTCTCAAAATAAAAAGCTGGAGATGTGGCTCAGTGGTTAAGCTCCTCTAGGTTTAATCCCCAGTAAATAAATAAAATTTTACTGGAATACAGCTCTCCCCACACACTAGTATTCTTTACATAGGATTAGGTATCAGTAAGACCCACCTGAAAGGTTCATTCTTCATATTAAATGAGATGATGAATATAAAATTCAGAGCACACTCTGCCCACACTCCATACATTATTTATTTAAGTCTAATTTATAATTTAAATTCACATTACTGCAGACAGTCTCCTCACCATCCATCTGCCCCATCTCCTTCCACCCCTGGATTCTACAGGATATCCGAGTTTATCGTGAACACAATCCTTCTAGCTGAGACTGAGGCTGGCAGGGTCTCTCTGTGAAAAATAAGTTGCCTGGGAGAAAAACCCACTGAAACTTTTCTAGCAGTTAGTGCATCCGATCTAGTGGGGCTGGCAGGCTAATTGCAGGTTGTGGATAGAATGGAAAGAGAAGATGACAGCATTTCCAGGGGATAAATGTCCTGGGAAGTCCAGACCATGAAAAAAGAGAGTGAATTCAGGCGCTAAATCAGAAGAAAGACCAAAAACAATGGAGTAAAGATGCAAAAAGGAATGTACATCCCAGTACTCAAAAGTTCTGATTATTACTACACCAATTTCTCTAAATCCATGTTTAGCAGTATCATCTTTGTATATCTCACTTTTCTACACTGCTTTCAGATGTTCTGCCTCCCAAGTGTGTGCATGCACATAGTATACATGTATTTGGTTTATCTCATGTAGGTTTTCTCACTTGTAGTTGTACTGTTCCATGAAAAACTTCTGTCATCTGTTTTATTTTTTATACTAATTTCAAGTTCTCCACTTTGGTAATAGAATTTTTTAAATTACTTTATGTATTTTTAAATTTCCTGGTGCCAGGGATGGAACCCAGGCCTTGCATGGGCTAGTAGTGTGTTACACTCCTAGCCCAACTGGCTTTTATAATCAGGGCTTCTGCCTCTTTGTTAAGAGGCCCGTCTTTGCAGTCATCTGTACCACCTGGGCCTAGGAATATACAATTACAAGAATTTCCTCCCCAAGAAAGTTTTGACCAAGGACCTTTGTGCCCTTGAACCCTTGCACCAGTTGGCAGGAGCTCTTTGTGGAGTGCCTCTCCCCAGGTTTGCACATGGGAAGTAGAGAGCCAGGCAATGTGCAGGAGGGACACAAAACAAATTGAAGTGCATGCACAGGTTTGCATGGCTGGGCCACACAAAGCCCATGCAGCCACTCCTTTCTCACTTTGACCTTGGAAAACACACACACTAACCACCAGAAGCAACCTCTGTTTACCAGGAGAGAAGGAAAGAGGAGTTCAACTGTGCAAATTAGATATAAGGATTTTATGCTTCTCCAGCTCAACGTCTGGGGAGTCTTTCTAGGGTGCTTTCTACTGTTTGTATGACTAAGTTTGTGGTTCAGAAGAGCTCCTAAGGTTTTGGAAAACGTCAGTCTGCTCTGACTTCTGGCAGGGCAGCTGCTCGAACACACTGCGTTTATAGACGTGCCAGGTCTCGATTCTTTTGAAGTGGTGGCGTTTGCAGCCCATTGTTAAATGAGGCTCTGCTTCCCGTCTGGCAGAGCAAGCCTCCTGTCTGTCTTCCTTGGGGACCCAACAGGAAACGCAGGCCTGTGGTCCCCAGAGGAAGCAGGCCCAGGATCTGAGCTCCAATTGTACAAAGCAGATGAGCCATTGAGATGGGAGGGAAAAGAAGTGTTCTCCTCTAAATGAAGAGCCCCTGCAAACAAAAAGGACACTTCCGCATTGGTTGATTGAAAAGAATTGAAACAGGGTGCCATCTTGCAGGCCTGTTATTATTTCAGTTACTTGGAAATCTGAGGCAAGAGGTTCATAAACTTGAGGCCAGCCTGAGCAACTTAGTAAGACCCTGTCTCAAAATAAAATAAACACACAGGGCGGGGGGAGATGGCTGTTTTGGTCAGCTCTTTTTGCTGCTGAAAGACCTGACCAGAACAACTGTAGAAAAGAATAGGTTTATTTAGGGGCTCACAGTTTCAGAGGTCTCAGTCCATAAGTGGCTGGCTCCATTCCTTGGGGGTCAAGGTGAGGCAGGACATCATGGTGGAAGATTGTGGCAAAGGGATGATGCTCATATGATGATCAGAAAGCAGAGAGAAACTCCACTCTCCAGATACAAACTATGTACACTGTAGCCCTGCCCCCAGTGAACCACTTCCTCCAGCCACACCCCACCTGCCTCTAGTCACCACGCAGTTAATCCCATCAGGGAATAATTCACGGACTAGGTTAAAGATATAACCCAATAATTTCTCCTCCAAACCTTCTTGCACTGTCTGCACATGAGCTTTTGGGGGACACTACATCTAAACCATACAGTGGCTAAGTGGTATATGACAGAGCTGGTGTCTTTTTCTTTCTTTCTTACAATCTTTCCTTTTCTTTTTCTGTGCTTGAATGGAACACCCAGGGCCTCACACTTGCTAGGCAAGTGTTTTACTGCCTTTTTTTTTCTCCTTAATAAAAGCCACAATCTAGAGGAGAGTCTTATATACACCCTTAAATAATTTAACAGGAAAACAACTTTATTCTGTTTGCTATCATTAGTATGCTATATTTTTTTTTAAAGAGAGAGAGAGAGAGAGAGAGAGAGAGAGAATTTTTTAATATTTATTTTTTAGGTTTTTTTTTTTTTCGGCAGACACAACATCTTTGTTTGTATGTGGTGCTGAGGATCGAACCCGGGGCGCATGCATGCCAGGCGAGTGCGCTACCGCTTGAGCCACATCCCCAGCCCAGTATGCTATAATTTAAAAAAAAATTTCTTTGGTTGTTGATAGACTAAAATTTATTTATTTATTTATTTTTAAAAAAATCTTTATTTCTTAGTTGTAGTTGGACACAATACCTTTATTTTATTCATATATTTTTATGTGGTGCTGAGGATCTAACCCAGGGTCTCACATGTACAAGAGGAGCACTCTACTGCTGAGCCAACAACCTCAGTCCCAAAATTTTATTTATTTATATGCAGTGCTGAGAATCGAACCCAGTGCCTCGCACACGCCAGGCAAGTGAGCTACTGCTGAGCCCCAGCCCCAGCCCCATAGTATGCTATAATTTTAAAAACTAGTTTTCCTCTTATTTTTTATTCAAAATTATTTTAACTGGCACATAAAATATAAACATTGTACATATTAATGGGATATCATGTAATGTTTTTTTTTTAAAAAAATATTTTTATTAGTTATTAATGGACCTTTATTTATTTGTTTGTATGTGGTTCTGAGAATGTCGCACCCAGAGTCTCACACATGCTAGGCAAGTGCTCTACCACTGAGCCACAGCCCCAGCCCCTCATGTAATGTTTTGATACATGTATATGCATTGCATTAATGTTTAAACCCAGTTAACCATGTCTATCGCCTGAAATATTTATCATTTCTTTATAGTGCAAACTTTCAAAATCCTTTCTTCTAGCTTTTGAAATGTACAAGTCATCACTCTACTGTGCAACGGTATATCAGAATTTCTTGCTCCTATCTTCAATATAATTCAGGATCATTGGTCAGTCTCTCCTCATCTGACCCTTACTATCCCTGGCCTCTGGTAATCACCATTCTGCTGTTTCTTAAAGAATCATCTTAATGAAATTCACCCCCACCCCCACCCCCGGCCCCCAACACACACAATGGGAACCCAGCCCAGTGGCACTCTATCACTGAACTGCATCCCCAGCTCTTTTTTATTTTGACAAGGTTTTGTTTAGTTGCTGAGGCTAGGCTCAAACGTGATCCTCCTGCCTCAGCCTCCCAAGTAGCTGGAATTACAGGAGTGCCACTCTGGGTTTGGCTTTCTGAATTTTAAATGAAAATCCTACCTCCGTGGGGTTGTTCCAATTGGGGAGTGACTGCACAAAAGACTGTTTTAACCACATCGTTACTTGAGAGAGATGCTTTTATAGACATGAGCCACAGTTGATGCATACATGCGTGGGGCCTCAAAGGCATCCATATCAGAATCTCAGAGTCTAAACAGTGACTGTTCCGAGGCACAGTTTTCTAGCAACACCAGCTAAGACGCCAGGGTAGATTTGAGGCTGTAAATTCTGGAGAATTAAACCACGGGGAAGGGCTGGGGAAGGGGAAAAGCTGACGTCCCCTACCTCTGGTTCTTCTCCCCTGCCCCTCCTCCTGCAGATCAAGCCTCACCCTCGTGAGGCCTCGTGGCCTTTGCAGAAGGCGCACAGCCCCCACCAACCCTGGCGCCTTTTCTGCAAGCACCGGGGGGTTAGGTGGGGGAGAGGCCCAGGGCACATGATGTCCCCCTCCCTCAGCCCGCCCGGCACATGACCTAGGCCGGCCAGCGGGGTCCTGGCAGACCCGAGTCGCATCCCGGAGCTGGCCCATGGCCTCCCCGCGCTTGGGGACCTTCTGTTGTCCCACTCGGGACGCTGCTACGCAACTCGTGCTGAGCTTCCAGCCGCGGGCGTTCCATGCGCTGTGCCTGGGCAGCGGCGCGCTCCGCCTGGTGCTCGGCCTCCTGCAGATGCTGCCCCGGCGCCGACCCGCGGGTCCCGGGGCCCCTTCCACCTCCCCGCCTGCCTCGGCCCGCATCCTGAGGGCCGCTGCTGCTTGCGACGTCCTCGGCTGCCTTGGTAAGGGCGCGGCCCACCGCTGGGACACACTTAGTGCTGGGTGGAGGGAGCGCGGTGGCCCCGCGACGGAGATCTGCTCGGTGCCCAGCCGGTGCCAGGGCTCGCGCGTCTGAGCGCTCTAGCACCAAGCCAGGAGCTGAAGGCCTTTTCATTCCAGGACGACTAGGGGATTCTGCAAAGCAAGAGGGAAAAGTTCAGGTCTAAGGATCATTGCTTGTATTTTGAAAAGCGTTCATTGTGTTTGTTACTGCGAACTTACTAGAAAAACCTCGGTCAGTGTTGTTAAGGAAAGTCTAGAAAATAAGACTGGTGCATCCAGCAGAGACCACCAGTTAACATGTGTGGGCGTGGGCACCTTGCTATTTTGTACCTACTTTGTACCATATCTTCTTTTGTGCGTTATTTATTTTTTTACCTGAACCCTTCCTTTTGCAGTGCTGGGATGAACCAAGAGCCTCAGGCAGGCCCTACCACTGTGCAACACCCTTGGGCTGCCCCAGGTTTGATTTTTACCCAGGTGTGCCAAGTGTAGGCTACAAAGCAAATCCCTTCTGCTGAGCGTTTTCTGTAACTCTTCTTCCCCCGCCAAGGAACAGTTTTACATTTTAAAATGATTTTTTTAAATCAAAGCAGATTTGCTGACATGTGAATGTCTATGAATTTAAATGTTAGTGTCCATAAATAAAGTTTTACAGAACACGGCTAGGCCCTGCATTTGTACCTCATCTAGGACCAGATCTGCTCTACCAGAACATGGTGGAATATTGTGCAGAGAAAGTATCACCACAAAGCCAAAGATGCTTACTATCAGCCCTCAAAGAAACAATTTTGCCAAATTCTGCTTTAAACATGACACATTTTATAGAATCTGCTTTAAACTATAGCATGACGCATTTTATAGAACTCTAAAGTTGAGTTTTGCCATTTTGTTTAACTTTTTGTTGGAAAGTTCCCAACATACATCAATGTAGATATGACATATAAACAACCATCATGGATCCTCACATACTCTCCACCAGCTCCCTGTACTTGCCCTTCTCCCTCCTTACTGGCTTAATTTGAAGCACATTTCAGACTTCATGTCATTTCATCCATTCAGATCTGAGTATAGAGCATAAAACATAAGAACTCTATTTATTTGTTTATTTTTGTGGTCCTGGGGATTAAACTCAGGGACTTACACATGCTAAGCAAATGCCTTATTCCTGAGCTACATCCCCAGCCTTTTCCTCTCTACCTTTAAAAACTTTTTTCAAGAAATACAAAGCAATTCTACTGGCAATTCCTTTATGGTCTTATTTAGTAACTTTTTCTTAGTTTTCACTTAAAAAGCTTCTCTCTCTCTCTCTCTCTCTCTCTCTCTCTCTCATTTGATTCACAAAAAGATCTTTTATTTCTGGGAGGTAATTTTGGGTCCCAGCATTCCTAGCATCATCTTCTCTTTTATCCACTGTCAAGGGAGGGCTACCAAAGTGTGGGTTTCAGCACAGCCCTGATTAGATGAGAAGCAGCAAGAGTAAAATGCTACTAGGGCTGGGCATGGTGACCCATGCCTATAATCCCAGCAACTGGGGAGGCTGAAGCTGAATAACCACAACTTTGAGGCCAGCCTGAGCAATTAGTGAGAACTTGTCTCAAAATCAAAAGGACTGGAGTGTAGCTCAGTGCTAGGTTGCCCCTAAATTTAATCTTCAATCCTTAGTACCACCAAAAAACAAAACTAAATGCTGATGGGGTTTTTAAAACAGGTTGCTGGTATAGTGGTACATGCCTGGGAGACTGAGGCAGGAGACTTGGAAATTTAAGGCCAGCCTGAACAATTTAGCAAGGTCTGTCTCATACAAATAAACAAAATCCAACCCTTTTTAAAAATGTTATTTGATACAGAGTCTCGCTAAGCTGCCCAGGCTGGCCTCAAATTTGTGATCCTCCTGCCTCAAACCCCTAAGTCACTGAGATTATTGGTGTGTACTACTGGGCTCAGCTAATCATAAAAATTTTAAGCATATTTAACCCTGGTATTATTATCAATTTAAAATCATTAAAAGCAATTTCTTAATGTTGCCAGTGTTTGTTCAGTTGTCCCATAAATGTTATTTTATAGTGGGTTTGTTCAAGTAAACACTCAAATTCTGCCCACACTTTGTAATTACTTGATGGTGTTGACCTTGTTGGAACTTTTTTTTTTTTTTTTTTTGTAATGTTTATCTTGAGGCAAAGCCTATGAAGCCTGTATTAACTGCCTTGTGTACCCTACTTTGAGCTGGTACCTGGACACAGGTGTTGTGTATCCCAGGACCCATTTCTGTTCTGTCCTTTTGCCCAGAGTGACAAAAACATGATTGAAGACCCTCCAGTCCTTGACTTTAAATAAATACTATGTAACCTCAAGTCATTTTCTCAGACTTGAAGAATAAGGCAGGAAAGGAATTTTTTCCTTTGTATTAGGGATAAAATCATTTTGGTGCAGGATTATTCAATGAAACATTGGTTTTCTTCCTGATTCCACTAAGTCATTTTTTAGGAAGAGATCTTAATAGTAGTTTATTTCTGTTACTTGAATATCTGAAAATAAAGGTATAACCAAATATATTTTCAGAGTTGGTGGAAGAACACCGTGTCCTTTAAAGAGGGAGGTGGAAGATGTTGTAGGAAAATGAGCAGAAGTTAGGAGAAGGCCAGGTGACTGTGCTCCCTCTGAAAATGAGTAATACGAATGCCTACCTCATAGGGCTTACACTGAGCTCAAAGCACTAAATTATAAAGCACCATACAGAAAAGGTGTTTTTTTTGTTTGTTTGTTTGGTTTCTGTTGTTGTTAGCAGTGGCTTGATAGTGGGAAGGTGTATGTTAAGCTTTCTAGTGTTCATAGATCTCCTTTAATAGCATAATAAATAGCACATGTATGCTCTGTTGTGTTACAAGTACCTATGTATTCAGTGGTGTACTAGTAGGCTTTTCATTGCTATGACCAAAAGACCTGACAAGAACAGCTTAAGAGGAGGAAAAGTTTATTTTGGGGCTCATGGTTTCAGAGGTCTTAGTCCATAGATGGCTGACCCCATTCTTTGGGGCCTGGGGTGAGACATCAGGAGGTGAGACATCATCATGGCAGAAGAGTATGGCAGAGGAAGGCTGCTCAGGACTTGGCACCAGGAAGGAGAAAGAGATAGACTTCCTTCATCACAGACAAAATAGAAACCCCAAAGGCACACCCCAGTGATCCACCTCCTCCAGCCACACCCTACCTGCCTACAGTCACCACCCAGGTAATCCGTATCAGGGGATTGATGCCCTGATTAGGTTAAGGCTCTTATAACCTAATCATTTCACCTTTACACTTTCTTATACTCTCTCACACATGAGTTTTGTGGGATACTTCATACCTAAATCATAACAGGATACATTTAAACAAAGGGCATTGCATTACTTTGCAAAGAACTGTAATGTATACCATAAATGTGTGTGTGTTTGTGTGTGCTAATTGAAGAATGTTAAATATTTGAGCCTACTAGCAAGGAAAACTCACAGATAATAAATGTGCAAAGCAAAGTACTGAGATCTAATTTTTGAAAATTTTATATGTATTTTTCAAAAAAATGAAGAAACTATACATTTAAGCTTCAGAATTGTGCTTTGTAAATAATTCTCTATGTAAAGAATAATTGACGTGAACATTAAAAATATAGCTAAGAAATACAGATTGCTATTTACATAAACACTTTGTAATCCAAGTCAACAAGCAAACAAAAAATTGGGGGACAAGTTTGTGGCTGATGTTGCTTTCAATTGAAATGGAAATGCCTGGGATCATTTTGCCAATATAAGATGGGTTTTCTGGGGGCTGGGGTTGTGGCTCAGTGGTAGAGCATTTGCCTAGCATGCAAGAGGCATTGGGTTCGATCCTCAGCACCATATAAATGTAAAATAAAGATATTGTGTCCACCTAAAACTAAAAAATAAGCATTTAAAAAAAAAGATGGGTTTTCTGAATAACAGTTCTTCTTCCTTCCCCCTCCCATTCCTCCTCCTCCTCCTCCTCTTTTTCTATTAGGGATAACATCAATCCTTAGTACCACCAAAAAACAAAACTAAATGCTGACTGGGGTTTTTAAAACAGGTTGCTGGTATAGTGGTACATGCCTGGGAGATTGAGACAGGAGACTTGGAAATTTAAGGCCAGCCTGAACAATTTAGCAAGGTCTGTCTCATACAAATAAACAAAATCCAGCCCTTTTTTAAAAATGTTATTTGATACAGAGTCTCCTTCTCCTCCCTTTTTTTTGAACACATGAGCGTGTTTTTCCCTCTCTCCCTCCATCCTTCCTTCTTTTCTCTCCCTTTCCTCCTTCTTTCCTTTCTTTCTCCTCCTTCTCTCCTTCCCTTCCTCTTTCCTGCTCGCTCTCTTCCTGTTTCTCTCATATGTATTACTAGCTATCATTTTTACAAAGTAACAAGTCAGCTTCAGATGTGAATTAGAGTCAGATGCCTTAGAGTCTATCTACTTCTCTCTTTTTTTAATATTTATTTTTTAGTTGTAGTTGGACACTAGACCTTTATTTTATTTGTTTATTTTTATGTGGTGCTGAGGATTGAACTCAGGGCCTTGCACGAGCTTGGCGAGCGCTCTACCGCTAAGCCACAGCCCCTTATCTACTTCTCTATTAGGGATCATCCTTCGGTCAGCAGTGTGGCTGGGATTCCCAGATTTCGTTGAAAACATCTCTCATGGGAATGGAACAGACATTTGGCCTGCTGCTTTCTGTGTTGGGAGCGCGGTAAGTGCCCCCTCTCTGCATGCTCTCCTCCCCACCTCTGTGCCTGTTGCGCTGTGGTCCCCAAAGTGAGCAGCAGCAACCTCTGGGAGCCTGTGAGGAATGCAGATTCTCAGGCTGTGTACCAATCTACAGATGAGGAAGCCTGGGGTGGGGCCTGGCCAGCGCTGTATTGTCACAAACTCTCTAGGGCTTATATCCATAAATCATTAAATAAATAAGTAGGACACACACACACACACACACACAAAAAAAAAAAAAAAAAACACACTATGCTCGGTGCACCTCATTTTATTGGTGCAAATTGTGCAAATGTAGATGTTGAATCACTGGGTCTGGAGCAGAATTCCCAGTTCCTTTTTTTCTCTTCTTCCCTGCCCTCCAGGGCTTCCTAACTGCAGCTCTGTGAGGCCTCCTCTCAGCCCACAGCAGGGAGGCGCAGACCTCCCTGCTGCAGTTAATACCTCCAGCCTCTTCCTAGCCCCTTCTCCTCCAAGGGACTTTCCAAGTGCCACGTGCCCACAAAGAGCTTCTACTTCAAAGCCCCCATTGATCTTTCCTGCCTACAAGCATACCAAATGCGAGGTGGGGTGGGGCTCCTTAGTCAGATCCTGCTAAGCAGAGGACGGATGCACAAGTCCTTCTTGGGCCACAGCCCACCCCTGTCCTAGAGACTGTCTACATGTGTCCCTGAGCTCACGTGGGCTTCTCCTTGATGTCAGAAGAAGCCCACATCTGCCATCTCATTTCACGGAGGGACTGGAGGCCTCGTGTGTTTCCAGAATCTTTGATGCTGGGTTCTTGCTGTTTACAGATGTGGATCCAGCTGTTGTACAGTGCCTGTTTCTGGTGGCTCTTCTGCTACGCGGTTGACGCCTATCTTGTGATAAGGAGATCGGCAGGACTGAGGTATTCACTGGGCACAGAGGTCTGCCTGGTTGTGTTTTATGAGCAATATTAGGAGATGCCATTGAGTATTCAAAGGTGGGTTGCAGAGTGGCCAGACACTATCTGTCAGTCTGGCATCTGGCTCCCCCACCCAGAAACATCTATGGTGGCTCATTCTCAGGCCAGAAGCCAATTCAAAATATTGAAGTTTTCAGGGCTGGGAACATGGCTTAATGGTAGAGCGCTTGCCTAACATGTACTCATGGTTCAGTCCCCAGCAATGCAAAAAACAAACAAAAAACCACCTAAAATGCTGAGGTTTTTAAAATCTTGAGAATAAGTAACTCAAGAAATTAAGTATTTGAGGGATAGGGGAGGGGTGCTTGATGGTAGATCACACTCTTGTGCAAGGCCCTGGGTTCAATCCCCAGCACCAAAAGAAAAGAAAAACAAAAAAGAAATTAAATATTTGGAACTGGACATGTTAAAAATGAAAAGAAAGAAAAAACTGGTGTGAATATAAACAAGTTGTCTGTGGGGAGGTACTGGATATTGAACCAGGGGATTTCTACTGAGCTATACCCTCAGCCTATTTATTTTGAGATAGGGTCTTGCTAAGTTTCTTAAAATTCCCAGGCTAGCCTTGAATTTGCCTTCCTCCTGTCTTCCCAAGAGGCAGGGATTACAGGTATGTGTCTCTGTGCCCTGCTGAATTTAGACAAATTTTTAAAATTTTCCTTTAATTTTTTGTTTTGGTACTGGGAATTAAACCCAGGAGTGCTTTACCACTGAACTATATCCCCAGCCATTTTTATATTTTGAGATAGGGTCTTGCTGAGTTATTTAGGACCTCATTAAGTTGCTTAGGGCCTAAATTACTGAAGCTGGCCTTGAACTTGTGATCTTCCTGCTTCAGCCTCCCGAGTTGCTGGGATTACAGGAGTGTGCCACTGTGCCCAGGTATGACAGTTTTTCACTGTATATCAAAGACTGTATGAAGAACTACTTCTGTATATATTGACATCTTATATTAAAAGTGGAACAGATGAGGGCTGGGGCTGGAGGTGTTTGTCTGGCAAGGACTCACACAGAGGTTGGTGCCTTGGGCATAGGTAGGTTTGAGCTCCTGCTCAGGCACTCACTGTGTAACTGGTACCCGCTGCATAAGATCACTGGAAAGAATAACATCAATCAAACATATAAATGGATTAGAATAGTGCCTGGCACATGGTGGGAGCTCAGTAGATCTGAGCTGTTACTGTCATTGGGATGTTGACCATACAGCAACACCCAGAACCTTCTCTTAGTCAAGAGAAGTTGGACGTGGCCAAGCAGGGCAAGTGTACAGGAGACATTTATTCCCTTCCCCACAGAGTTCCTGGTCTGTTTCAATCAGAAAGTCCTTGCTTGCTTTTGCTTTTTGTCTTTTTTAAAAATGGGTTTATAAAGTTACATGTTTTTAAGAATATTTTTTAATTATCAATGGACCTTTATTTGTTTATTTATTTATATGCGGTGCTGAGAATAGAACCCAGTGCCTCACACATGCTAGGCAAGTGCTCTGCCACTGAGCTACAACCCCAGCCCCTAAAGCCACACATTTAACAGTAAAATCAAGTGGTTTTCAGTATGTCGATAGATTTTTTTTTTTTTTTTTTTTTTTTTTTTTAGTAATACTGGGGATTGAACCCAGGGGTGCTCTACCACTTAGCTGTATACCTTCAACCCTATTTTATTATTTTGAGACAGGGTCTCACCAAGTTGCCCAGGCTGGTCTTGAACTTGTGATTCCCCTGCCTCAGCCTCCAGAATAGCTGGGATCACAGTTGTGTACCATCCACTTTACAACTTTGTAATCATCTCGCCCAATCCCTGTACCAGTTATTAGTTATTCCCCATTCTCTCCCCACCTTCTTCCACCCTGGCAACCAAAATTTTTAGACTCTATGGATATGCCATTGTAGATCATCTGGCCATTGCAGATCAATGAAATAATGCAATATAGGACATTTCCTATATGATCTCTTAAGTTCAGCATAACATATTGAAGGTTTATCCATGTTGTAGTATGTATTAGTACTTCATTCCTGTTGTGGTCTGAGTGCTTATGTCCTCCCCATCCAACAAGTTTTATTTTGAAATTCTCACCCCTAGCTAATGGTGTTAGGAAGTAGGGCCTTGGGAGGCAATGAGGTCATGAAGGTGGAGGCTCATGAATGGATTGAGTGTCCTTATAAGAGACACCCTCCCCCAGCCGAGAGCTTCCAGCCTCTTCCACCATATGAGGACCCAGTGAGAAGGTGTCAGCTCTGAACCAGGAAGCAGCCCTCAGTAGACCCTGCGTCTGTCACACCTAGACCTTGGGCTGCAGTCTCCAGAGCTATGAGCATTCAATGTCTGTTTTTTATAAACCACCCAGCCTCTGGTATTCTATCATGACATCCAGAAAAGACTAAGATAATTCCTTTTCATAACTGAATAATATTTCAGTGTGTGTATATACTACATTTTGTTGATCCATTTAGTGTGTTTTCAGTGCTGGGGATTGACCCCAACAAACTAAGTGTATCAATGAACATAAGGGGCCTGTTTTCTCCCAAGCCAGCTTTAAAAGGCCTCCCTGGGAGTTTCACACAATGCCACTTGCATAGTATTAGCCAGAACTTAGTTTCTTGGTTGTGCTTAGTTGCTAGAGGACATAGGAAATGGTCTGTTAGCCTACTATGCTGCTCTTCTAACTTCTGGGTTATGTTATAAGGAAAAGAGGGAGAATGGGTACCTATAGGCAATTAGCAGCAGGAGAAGGCCTAATCCCTAAAGTTGGTGCAATTGCTGTGTACCTGAGAGCCTCTCTTGTCAGTGTTGGGGAGTCAGAGCTATGACACAACTGAAGGTCTCACTGACAGCCAGTAACAGAGATCCGAGGAGCCTGGGAGTTCTGGAAGGAAGCCGGGTGAAGAACATGCCCTCCACTGTCACTAGAGGGTGCATTACTTCATCCCACCCATGGTAGGGCAGGTGGGGGTCACAGGACTGGATTAAAAGGAACAGTGTGAGAACTGTCTGGACTCTCAGGGCAGGCAATCTGGAAGCCCTCCTTGGCACAGGCCTGTGTTTGGAAATTCATCTTGGAACTCAGTGTTCAAGAAGGCAGGACTCTGGATGCTGGTTAGGCTTCCAAGGACCCGTCCTTACGCAGAAGGTGAACATCCCAGAACATGAAACACCATGCCTTCCAAGGGCAAGAGCAAGGGCAGGTTTCCAGTCCTCAGATGACTGATGGTTGGGAGTGAAATGAACTCCCTAATCAGACAGGAGCAGGGCACACAACAGATAAGTAAGAGGTGCTCCGTAGCCGTGAGCACAAAGCCTCACCTGATGCCTGGTGGGAGATGTCCCAGGGCTGAGGGTTTGGGTTCCAAAGCTTCGGTAGCTCCATTTTAAGAGCCAGCTTGTTTTCCAGGGCAGCAGGTAGAGCTGGTCCTGAAGATGGCTATTAGGAGACTGCAGCTGGTTGGGCAGGGGGTGTTCTGCTGAATTCCAGGGCAGGGGCCAAACTTTGCAGGTATGGCCCTTTGCCTTGGAGATCCTGTCTTACGTAGCTGTTTTCTTTGGCTGAGGATTTCTTTTAATTTTTTAATCCTCAGAAGCATCATTAAGACAGATTTCAAGTCAAAATTTAAGTGGTTAATTCTGGCTGCAGGTGTGAAACATACCAGTTTTAAATAATAACAGTGTGGTACTTGCGATCTTAGAAATGGCCATGAACTGAAGTCTCTACTTGCTTTAAGAAAATAAAAGAGTGATATGAAATAATGGCCAAGGAGGATTTACACTCGCCTGGACTTGGAACAATTCAGTGGTCGGATAAAAGAGCAAGGGTCTTCAGCTGTGACCTGGCTACTCCTGGGCTCCCCTGGGTTGGGCACTCACCCTCTGGGGTGGGTTTCAGTGGCATCAGCCATTAATGTGGGAGCCACCAGCTCCTGCTGGCCCAGACCTGACTGCTGTCTTGCAGGATGGGCAAGAGTCATTAACCAGTCTTCCATGTCCTCTGACCTTGGACTTCCTTAGTCTGACCAGAGACCCACTCCCCACTCCCCACTCTGAAGATGCCATCAGCACTGTCCAGCCAAGAAGAGGGTCTGGAATGAAGAAATTCTGCACTCCACTAATCCAGCCCTTGCAGAGAGCTGCTGTCTCTGTGGGCTCACTAAATCTCCCGTGAGCCAGAGTCAAAACCTGCACTGCTGAGATACACCCCCACATGCTCCCAGTGAGGCCAGGGGAGGGCGGCTGCAGGAACTGGTTACGATGTGGGAGGCAAACTATGAAGGAGTCATTTCCTTATGGCCTCCCAGACAGCTGGCTCCAAAATGTTTTCTCTCTTCCCAGAGTTCATTCCCTTTGTGAGCCGCCTCTGTTTCTCTCCCTCCTCATCCTCTTTGGAGAAGGGCATCATTTCCCATTCTGATCTCTGAGCACCACTCCTTTCCTCTACACAGCTGATCTTTAGAGTGAAAATTCCACTGAAATGGGGGATGCTATTTACCAGGCACCCAATAGAGTTAAGAGGGACTGCCAGTGTACCCGACTAATGGGGCCCTGCCCTCCCCATCCCCTCAGAGAGAAGACACAAACTGAAGCCTACCCCACAGCATCTGGACGGCCACAGCCTCAAATCCTCTGGGGGAACAGGGTGGGGTGTGTTGAAGTACAAAGATGAATGATAGAGATTGTCCAAGAATGCTAACCATGCAGGGAATGGGGAGTGCAGAGGTGGGACAAGAAAGGGAGCCTCATGCTCGTGGAATATCTAATACCACCAATTGCTGGACACATACCCTTCCTGGTCTGGACTGAGCATCAGCCTGTCTCCTTGGATATTAGGAATTCCTTCAAGAAGGATGGGAAGAGAAGGTCCTTGTTTATCCAATGAGGCATTGGTCTCACAGTGGAGATAAGGGGGCCAACCCAGCTGAGCAGGAGCCAAGGCATTCATGTCCATCATCTGGGGAACCACAGATTCAGGTCAGGATTGCTCCAAATCCAGTTGGGCTCACTCACAGGTCTGAGATTCAGTAAAGAGAAACCAGACACAACCAAGAATAGTCCCTTGACCTCACTTTCTATCATCTCCCCCAGAAACTTTGGAGTCACAGGGATTGGATAATTTTTTCCCAAAACTACCCTCCATTCTTTACTGAGTCTTGTTTTGTTTTCCATGTTCAACTTTTTTTTTTTTTGGCAATGCTGGGAATGAAACTCTGTCTCATGCCTGCTACCACTGAGCAACATCCTGCCTCTAAGATTCCACTTTTTAAGTTTTATCTTGTTGCAATACATCTATTTTTAGAAAAAATGAAAAGAATCTTCTGGTGGATTCTTATCATACTTAGAATAAAATTGACACAGTTCTGTGGACACCCTCTGTCCATTCTCTCATTCACTGTCTCTGTTCCAGTGACACTGACCTCCCAGCTTCCTTAGGCTGTGGCTACTTCTGCCATCTTCAAAGCCAGTAATGGTGAATAAGACTCTAAACTCCCATCCCTCTAGTTCTTTGCAGCTGGTAAAGATTATCTGCCTTTTTTTCTTCCTATGATCCTGGGGATGGAACCCAGGGCCTCACACATGCTAGCAAGTACTCTACTGCTGAGCTGCACCCCTAGCCCGAGATTCTCTGCCTTTCTGGATTCATGTGGTTATTTATCCGGGACGCCTATATCTAGGATAATCTTCCCATCTCAAAAATCCTTCATTTAATCACATCTGCAAAGTGTCTTGCCATATATAGCAACACCATCATAGATGCTGAAGATTAGGATAGAGATATTTTTGAGGACTCCTGCCCCAGCTAACATAAGTGTTGGCACCTTAACTTATAAACATAGTTTTGTCTCTTGGGTCCAACCTTCATTTTATGTAAACTCTTCTGCATCCCAGCCTCTGTGCCTAGCTTCCCTGTCAGGGCTGTGGAGAAACTTTGTTTCATTCTTAGCCCTTTCTGTGCCTCTCTAGACTCTCAGGGAGCACTTAGCCAGTGAATGTTGAGTGAGACATCATCTTGATGAAACTCCAAGATACTATATATTTTTTAAAATATTTTTTAGTTGTAGATGGACAAAATACCTTTATTTATTTTTATGTGGTGCTGAGGATCAAACCCAGTGCCTCTCACATGCTAGGCGAGCACTCTACACTGAGACACAAGCCCAATCTCCATGATACTCTTTTAATTGACATGTAATTGTCATACCAAAACAATCATCCTTTAAAAATGTGCAGGTCAGTGGCTTTTCTTTTTCTTTTTTTCTTTTGTAGCTGCAGATAGACAGAATGCCTTTATTTTATTTTTTTTTTTTATGTGGTGCTGAGGATCGAACCCAGGGCCTCATGCATGCAAGGCAAGCACTCTGCCACTGAGCTACAGCCCCAGCCCCTAGGTCAGTGGCTTTTAGACATTCACAAAATAATACATCAATCAGTACAACTACTAATTCCAGAACATTTCTACCACCACCATAAGAAACTCTGTACCCATTATCCATCATTCCCCACATAAAGGGAATCAGGCACTGTGTGGCCTTTTTGTGTCTGGCTTATTTCACTTGATACAATGTCTGCAAAGTTCATGAATATTGTAGCAGATATCAGCACCTCATTCCTTTTAAGTGGACCTTCCCTTTGCACATACCTGATATCCATCATACAGCTTAAGAGTATACGAAGCTTATGCTATTACTGGCCATTCCTGTTTTCTAAAGAATATTGCATTGCAGAAGACTGAGGCAGGAGGATTTTAAGTTCAAGGCTAGCCTGAACAACTTAGGAAGACCCTGTCTCAAAATAAACAATAAAAGGGACTGGGGTGTTGTTCAGTGGTTAAGTACCCCCGGGTTTAATCCCCAGTACAAAAAAAAAAAAAAAGTTGCAGTCAAATGAAGATTCAAGAGTGGCTGTGTTTCTTGAGTTTCACTGTTAATAGGATGCTGGTCAATTTCTGGGGTCTCCTTACTGCTCTTAAACTTACTGTGCCCCTTACAGTGCCTCAAGACAGGTGGGCATGCAGGCCAAGGTCAGTCTGATGGGAAAAGTGGGTGGAGGACCAGGGATGGCCAGCCTGCCTTGGGCAATAGTGTAAGTGGCAGGGAACACCATGGCCTGAGGTCCACCTGGCCTTTACCACAGTGGCAAGGGCAGGCCACAGAGAGCTATATTGTTCACATGACTGAGAAAAGCAACCCAAGGCTCTGAGCAGTGAGTTTTGCTAAGGAAATGCTATTAGTAGTCACCTGGATGTTTGGATTCAGGGATGGGACAACCTCAGGGGACCTGTACAACCTTAGGTCTCTCCCTGGAGTTGGGGTACAGGGTGAGTAAGAGGGGAGGTTGTTGGGGATGGAGGATCAGGAGGACAAGGCTTGTGTACCATGCCCCTGAGATGGTGGATGTTATAGCTTGGATCTTAATTGTCACTCAAAGGCCCAGGTGTCCCAAGGCTTGGCCCACTGCTTGGTGCTATTGGGAGGTGGTGGAAATTTAAGAGGTGGGGCCTACTGGCAGATCTTTAGATCATTGGGATCATGCCCTTGAAGGAGACTGTGGGATCCTATCACCTTCCTCTTTCTCACTTTTGCTTCTTGACCAAGAAATAAGTGGCTTTACTCTACTCTGCTCCTACCATGGTATGCTCAAAGCAACAAGCACAACCAACCACAGGCTGAAAACTCTAAAACTGTGAGCCAAAATAAAACCTCTCTCTAATTTCTTTGGTCCAATACTGGGCATTGAACCCAGAGGTCCTCTACCACTGAGCCACATTCCTAGGCCTTTTTATTATTTTTACTTTTGAGACAGGGTTTGGCTAAGTCACCCAGGCTGGCCTCAAAATTGATGTATTCCTGCCTCCACCTCTTCAGTACCTAGGATTAAAGGCATAAGCCACCATGCCATGCAATCTTTCTTTATAAATTCATTATCTCAGATATTTGTTATAGTAATTGAAGGTTGGGCAATATAATGTCTCAGTCTATCTTGGCTGCTATAACAAAATGCTATAAATTGAGTGACTTATAAACAGTAGAGATGCATTTCTTAAGCCAGGTATGGTGGCACAGATCTATAACTCCAAGTGACTCAGGAGGCTGAGGCAGGAGAATCATAAGTTTGAAGCCAACTTTGGCAACTTAATAAGTCCCTGTCTCAAAAATAAAAAGGTCTGTGGATGTAGCTCAGAGATAGAGTGCCCCTGGGTTCAATCTCCAGTATTCCTACATACACACACAGAATATTTCTTATAGTCCTGGAGGCTGGAAGTCCAAGGTATGGCAGATTCAGTGTTTGGTACGTGTTCTTCCTGGTTCATAGATGGCCACTTCTCACTGTCCTCACGTGGTGGAGGGGGCAGGGAGCTCCTGGGCCTCCTTCATAAAAGGCATAATCCTATCCATAAAGTCTCTACTCTTGTGACTTCATTAGTTCTCCAAAGACTCCACTTTATAATGCTACACCTTTGGGGTTAGGATTTCAACATAGGAATTTTGTGGGGATCCAAGTATTCAGACCAGAGCTGATGAGAACTGAACAGTACTGTCCCTGGAGGGTACTATAGATGGAATGAACCTATTCTATGATTTTATGGAGAGTGGGGCCAACTTAGTCAAGTCTCAAAAATATCAGCCATTCCCATGAGAACAGCAGCAACCAAACTTGAAGCCAGGCAAGGTGATGTACATCTGTAGTCCCAGCTACTCTGAGTCTGAGGCAGGAGAACTGTTTGAGCCCCAGAGTTTGGGGCCAGCCAGAGCAAATGGTGAGATCCTATTTTAAAAAAAAGTGGAAAATAAAAACTGTTGGCAAAGATGTGGAGACTCTGGTTTCTGATAAAATTAAGCAGAGAGAGGCTGGGTATATAGCTCAATGGTAGAGCACGTAGCTGGCATGTGCAAGCCCTGGGATCCATCCCATGCACTGGGAAAGAAAGAAAGGAAAAAAAAAAAAGAAAAACATAAACACAAAAATACCACATAATTCAGCAATTCCACTTCTAGGTATACAACCCCAGAGAATTGAAAATAGGAACTCAAATAGTTTTATGTGCATGTTCAGAGTAGCAGTATTCAATCAGAACGTCCACTGATGGATGAATGGATAAATAAAATGTGGTCTATTCATATTATTCAGTCATAAAAAGAAATGAAGCTGTGACATGTCTACAACAGCCGGATTCATAAAAGCAAAGCAGATCGGTGACTGTCAGGGACTGTGGGCTGCAGGGAATGGGGAGTGACTGCTAATGGGAACGAGGTTCCCTTCTGGGGATGATAAAATGTTCTAGAACAATTGAACCACATTGTGAATTTCCTAAATGTCCCTGGGTTGGTCTCTCTAAATAGTTGATGTTATATTATGTCAATTTCACCTCAACTGAAAAATAAGCACACACATTGGTGCCCTTGGCAGCACTATACCTCTGTGGAGGGTGGTTTTGCTCCTACCTTTCCTGGTTCAGAAGCTGGCCTGGTGGCTAGTCTGGTAGTTTCTTTGCCAGGCCCCTTTGTCCTCCTCTGAGCAGTGCCATCCTGTTCTGCTTCTCTCCTAGCACCATCGTGCTGTACCACATCATGGCCTGGGGCCTGGCCCTCCTGCTCTGTGCAGAGGGAGCTGTCATGCTGTACTACCCCTCTGTGTCCAGGTAAGCCTCAGTGGCCCAGTTCTTATCGAAAATGAATGGGTCTGACTCATACAGTGGGTGCCTTGGCGCTCAGCCCATCCTCTTGACCCAGGAAGGCCACACTTCACAGACCCATCTAGCTGAGAGACGGTGTGCTCACTGCATCCTTGCTCCCCAGATCTTTTCCTTGGGTCTGTCTTTCTCATTTGGGTGGGTGGGTGCCTGAGCATACAGCGTGCATGCGCAGATTATACCCCCTCCTCGTAACTAGAAAGATGCAGGGAAAGCCCCTTCCATCTTGCCATAGCTTCCTCACACCTTTTCTTTAATACTGAAAGATCAGGCGAGTTTAACATTCTGAGGATGAGTTAGAAGTGATGTGGCCGAGGCAAGGGAAGCTTCTGGAAGCTGGCTCTATGCCTCTCCCATCCTATGCTCTTGGCTACTCTGAACACAGATGCAGAGGAATCTGGTTCTGGAATTGTCTCAGGCATTTCCTCATTTAAAATCCCATCAGTGCCATCATTTGAAAGATCTCAAAGCCCAACCAAGGATGTAGGCTTTCACTTCCACTGGAAAACAGGTGGACAGTGTCTTTTTGTGATTTTAGGGTTCTGTAGGTCACAAACAGATCATCATTTTGCCTTTAGGACAAATCTGGCCCTTGACCTGTTTTCATTTTATTATATTTTAATTTTGGGTACTGGGGATTGAATCCAATAGTGCATTGTCCCTGGAACTACCTTCCCAGCCCTTTTTATTTCTTTATTTTTGAGACAGACTCTCATTAAGTTGAGGAGGCTGGCCTCAAATTTGCCATCCTCCTGTCTCAGCCTCCTGGTTCACTGGGATTATAGGTTTGTGCAATCACGTCTGGCTGGTTATTTTAAATGAAATTTTATTGGGACACAGCCACACCCATTTATTTATGTTCCAACTGTGACTGCTTTTGTGATATAATCAGAATTGAGTAGTTGCAAGAGACCATGGTGTGCCCTATGAAACTGAAGAAAAAGAAATATTTTTTTTTTCCTGTGGTACTGGGGATTGATTCCATGGGGACTCTACCACTGAGCTACATTTCCAGCCCTTTTTTGAGTCAGGGTCTTGCCAAGTTGCTGAGTATGGCCTCAAACTTGCTAGCCTCAGCCTCCAAGTAGCTGGGATTATAGGCATGTGCCACCCCACCTGGCTTTATTATCTCTCTTTATATAAAAAATTTGTTGACTCATGGTGTTGGTTATTCCTCCCCAGTTTTTTGACTTCTCACAGCTACTCAGACATCTCAAATTGGTGTTGCCTTGTCAACTGTGGATATTGACAGAGAGCTAGCTAGCTCTCTCCTGCTTCCTGACTCCCCTAGAGTCTGTCCAGAATGTGTGGAAGCCTGGTATGGTCACTTTTCACGGGGAACTTCAAAAGGACAGACACAGTGTTACAGCTGTTCTAACAGAAGGATCTTAATAGGAAAGGGAGTTTCTTTTACTTGCCCTCACCTGTGGGACCCTGGTGACTTCTAGAAAAATTGCCTTGGAGCCTGAGGGCACCATTGCTGCAGGACTGGCTCACAGGGAGCCCTGAGGTGCTCCTATGGGCTCCAGGAGGCCCCCTGATCTAAGTGTCTTAATCTGTAATTGGCTATCTCTCTTCTTTTTTAGGGGGCTGCGGGGAGTACCCGGGATAGAACCCAGGAATGCTTTACCACTGAGCTATACCCCCAGTCTTTTTTCATTTTTTAAATTTTGAGGCAAGATCTTGCTATGTTGCTGAGGCTAGCCTTGAACTTGCAATCCTCCTGCCTCAGCCTCCCAAGTGGCTGGGATCACAGGTGTGTGACACCTTAATCATCATTAAGAGATCATCATCTCTTAATCTTCACATCCTGCAGTGCAGACCTCTTGGCATTCTTGTAGCCACATCCTCACTCTCTCATTGGCCATCTGATTTCCATCTTTGCAGTGGAATCTGCCACTCCCACTCCTCCCCTGCTTCCCATACTTCCCTAGAGTCTGTCCAGACCATGTGGAGCCTGGTAAGATGTTTGACCACCACACAAATATTAATGTTAAGTATTAAGAGCATTTTCATTTTTATGATGGTAACTTCCATGGCCACAGGGACACTTCTGCCTCTCTCTGATTGGGCCTCAGGCATCCTCTGTCCCCTTTCTTCATTTATCATTTCCTCTGTGCCATTTTTCTCTCATTGACTTTCTGTGTATCTTAGCTGATGGTCCCTGTTGGTAACATATCAATGGCTTTCACCACCTCCTCTTACCCCCGTGTCCTATGGTGACTCATGATGCCTATGGTTCATCAGTAGAAATCCTAGTCCTTTTCCATGAAAAGAACCACTGAAGAGTTGGTTGTTACTTGTTATGTGAGAAGGAATTTCCTTTGACATATGAAGGTCATACATTTGAATAGATCAAGGACAAGGACTGGATTTTTTTTCATATTATTGGCTGAGGTTATGTAGTAAGTACTCAAAACCTAACTAGCTAATTAGTGCTTTTGTCTCTAAATTGTGTGTGTTTCCCTTTGAAGAGACCTAGTGCAAAGAATCATCTACCATCCCAGATTTCTTTTCCTTTCTTACCTCTTCCAGTAGGGTTTTTTGTTTGTTTGTTTTTGTACTGTGTATCCAACCCAAGGGCACTTAACCACATCCCCACCCCTTTTTATTTTTTTTTTTGTTTTGAGACAGGGTCTCCATAAGTTGCTTAGGTTCTCACAAAGTTGCTGAGGCCAGCCTTAAGCTTGCAATCCCCCAGCCCCAGCCTCTTGAGTTGCTGGGATTACAGGCATGCGTCACCATGCCTGGGCCAGTAGTGATCTTTAAAAGCTGCCCCCATTGGAAAGCTTCAGAGGCTCTCCTATTTATAGGACAGAAACATGAACAATCTCCAGAGTCTCCTGAAATTTATTGCTTCTTCTTGGACATGAGAAATGAGTCTGATTTCTTTTAGAGTCTGGGCAGATTTATGCATTTCTTTTTTTGTTCTTATCCTCTTATCTCAGCCTGCAGATAAGTGGGCATATTTCAGCCAAAGCTTTTCTTTCAAGAAGAATGATTTGCTGTTCCTCCCTCAGGTGTGAGAGAGGCCTTGACCATGCCATCCCACACTATATCACCACGTACCTGCCACTACTGCTAGTTCTGGTAGCTAACCCTGTCTTGTTCCAAAAGACAGTGACAGCAGGTAAGTAGCAGGGAAGTTCTCTGGGTGCAAGGCCATGGGGTATAGCTGCATCTCTTGGGCTGAGATGATAACATGTTGTCCTTCTGGAATGATCCAGGACAATGGACCTCACTCATCATCCTCCAGAGACATAAGCAGAATCAGTTGGAGACAGTGAACAGGTTTAGTAAGTAAAACTGAGCAGAAAGCATACTTAGTTGAGCACTACATGTTTGCCAGTGTTTGTTAGCTTAAGGCCAGGACTAGCTGATTTTTCACTTTTGTGTGAAGCTTATCCTGGGTCTGCCCTTGGCACGCGTGTAGGCTCTGAAGGTGGCCTTGGAAAACTGCAGAGATGAGGCAGGAGCAGGAGAGTGAAGCGGATCCGGGAAGGGATGAGGTATGGACAGAGAGGTCTAGACACTCCCATAATGCACTTGGCCTAGTTCAGACACTCCCATAATGCACTTGGCCTAGTCCAGACACTCCCATAATGCACTTGGCCTAGTCCAGACACTCCCATAATGCACTTGGCCTAGTCCAGACACTCCCATAATGCACTTGGCCTAGTCCAGACACTCCCATAATGCACTTGGCCTAGTCCAGACACTCCCATAATGCACTTGGCCTAGTCCAGACACTCCCATAATGCACTTGGCCTATGCCAGTTCTCAGACAGGCAGGAAACAGGAAGTGGAGCACAGGAAATGAGTCATTTGGGATGGTAAAAACTAGATAAGCGGAGCCTAGCGAGTCAGCAGAGAGACTCTGGGCCAGGACTGGGAACCTGCGTTCCGGCCCTGTTGTCTCCTCAAGAAAGCGTGACCTGGAGAGAGTTCCCACCTACTCAGGCTGCCTTGGATCTCTCAAGGGCAGAGTTGGAGTGAGGAAGTCCACCTTAACGAAAGGGGGAAGCTCCTGATTATAGCACTTTTTAATAACGTCTTTTAGTTATTCTGTGGAAGAGTCTTTTCCTATGGGCATTTAAATATAGTGCATTAAATAAGAGAATTTATTTTTTCAAAATTGTATAATGACATGCTTATATGGAACACAAAAAAAATGACTTAAAAAACATTGAAAAGAAATACACTGTGGGGGTTACAGGTGGAAGCCCAGAAGTAGAGTGCTTACCTAGGATGCATGAGACCCTGGGTTCACTTATCAGTCCTGCAAAATAAGAACAAAAACGAAATATATGGCAGTGGTAGCAGTGGTTGTCTTTGTGGGAGGGACCACTGACCATTCTTTTTTTTTTTTCAGTGGTGCTACGGACTGAACCCAGGGCCTAGCACATGCTAGGCAAGTATTCTACCCCTAAGCTAAACCTTCAGCCATTAATTAAAAAAATACACACACACACACACACACACACACTTTGCACTAGGGATTGAATCCAGAAGCATTTAGTCACTGAACCACATCTCCAGTCCTTTTTATTTTTATATTTTTTTTGAGGCAGACTCTTACTAAATTGCTTAGTGCCTCAGTAAGTTGCTGAGCCTAGCCTCACACTTGCAATCCTCGTGCCTCAGCCTCTTGAGTCTCTGGGATTTCAGGGTGTGCCTCTGCACCCAGCTCTATTTAATTATTCTCCAAACTTTTTTGTAGGTATTCTAACCTGTTTCTAAGAAGAAATGTTAAATTTTCAACATTTTAAAATAATAAGTGCCTTATTTTATAAAAAAGAAAAAAAATACCTGAACTAGTGAAATCCAATAAAATTGGAAGTTTAGTTCCTAATGTATCAGTGTTATTTTCTTAGTTGTGACAAGTATCCTGTGTTGTGTTTGATGTTAACATCAGAGGAAGCTGACTAAAGGGAATGGGCATACAGTGAATCTCAAGTTATTTGAAATTCATATTCCTTGGATCTTATAAGGATTTCACATGGGAAGCTGGGAGGGTGACGTCAATAACTTGCTTCGCTTTAGATCTTCTGGCCTTGCTTATGGGCTCACACCTGCTTTGATGCCCTTCTCTGTTATGAAATAAATATGAATGATGAACACAGTAAGTATGTCATTCCCCTGTGCTCTTCACAGTGGCCTCTTTACTGAAAGGAAGACAGGGCATTTACACAGAGAACGAGAGGCGAATGGGAGCTGTGATCAAGATCCGGTTTTTCAAAATAATGCTGGTTTTAATCGCTTGGTAACTATTATTATTATTTTTTTTAATTGCCAGTGGGATGGGATTTACAAACCATTTGCCATTTTTCTCTTCCATGTGTGACCTGTGAGTTCTTAAGGGAAGCATCTGGAAGGGACATCTCTGAGCAAGTCTGGAATTCTGAATTTGTGGCAAAAACTGAAAATATTTACTTGATTTAGGCATAAAGCCCCAAGAATAAGAGGTTCCGAGTTTAATTTTGAAACAACTATGCGTAACCCCTTGCTGGGATTCTGGGATTAACCAAAATGAGGGAGGTGGTCATGTTTGTTTGTTTGTTTGTTTGTGGTGCTAGGGATTTAATCCTGGGCCATGTGCGTGTGAGGCAAGCATTCTACCAACTGAGCTGTATCTCCAGCCCCATGCTTTTTAATTGCACCCATTGGCCTTGTTTTTGACACCAGAATTCCTGTGTGCGATAGAGGGGTGATGACACATCTCCAGTGTAAAGATTCAGCTCAGTCAAAGCTGGATAGAAAGGCTTAGCAAATTTCTTTTGCTGAGAGTCTCCATGTCTGGTATCCTACCCAAATGTTTCAGACGGATGCTTTGAAAATAGACTTATAACCAATGCAAAAAAAAAAAAAAAAAAAATGGAGCCTTGCATGCACAAGGCTCTGGGTTCAATCCCCAGCACCACAAAAAAAAAAAAAAAAAAAAAAAAAATTGGAATGGTAACACCCTGTAATGTGGTGAATAAATACTTTCTCAGTCAGAGCAAGCCTTGTGGTGTTAATAATCTACCTGATATGAAAGGATTTGTTTGGACATGCTCCTAGGAGAGGCAGAAATTACCTCCCAGTAAAAAATACACTTAGATCACTGTTTCAGACTTCACTGACCCCCAAGAGTAACATTTAAAAATTTCAGTGTGAAATGTCAAAGTAAATTCTTCATCTTAAAACCTTCAGGTTGCTCCTCAAACCAAGACTGAATTCTGGGTTATTTGATACCTTACATGTTGATGTGGTGTTGAGTGTTAACATGGGAAGGATTTGTGTTAGACTGAGAGAAGGAATTACATTTCCTTAAATAACTTCTTGGTGTGCTGGTTCAGTTGCTTGCTGTGGAAGTGATCAGCTCTCTACCTAGAATTGGGACATACACAGTGAGGCAAAGATCAGTCCCTGACCCTTAGCGTTTAAAATGAATTTTTGTGGCATGTTCTCTTCACCTGTGGGCCATTGTCTTTTTAACAGTTGGCTGTCCAATATAATCAATGAAAGCCTTTTATTCTACCTTGAAATGCAACCAGATATCAATGCAGGCTCTTTGAAACGTGTCAGAGATGCAGCCAAGACCACGTGGTTTATTATGGTAAGCTAATCTAGATTTAAGTTTCTTCTTGAAAAAAAAATTGGAAGGAAAAAAGAACATTCAGAAGTATGATGTTTAATTATATAAATATACAACAAGGCAAGTAGGTTCTTGGACTACCTACATTTGGCTTAGTGAACTTCTGAGAAAGTTTCATTCATCGTAGTGATTATCATTAAAAAGATAGAGAGTCAGGGGTTTAACTCAGTAGTAGAGCACTTTTATCATCTTTTTTGTTGTTGTTGTTAATCCTGGGGATCAATTACAGAGTGCATGCTAGGCAAGCACTGTACCACTGAGCCACATCCACAGTCCTTTCTGTTTTTCAAATTTTGAGACAGGGTCTTGCTAAGTTTTCCAGGCTGATTTCAAACTTGTGATCCTCCTGCCTCAGCCTCCCTAGTAGCTGGAATAATAGGCACATGTCACCATGCCTGGCTCAGCATTATATAAAATTCTAAAGCATTATTGGAAACCCAAATGTCAAAGTAAATTATGGTCTTTCATATTTTGTTTTTTTCTTTTTCCTTTTTATTAAAATTGGGGTGCCAGGGATTAAACTCAGGGCCTGGTATCTGATCAGTATACACTCTACCACCAAGCTATATCCCAGCCCTTGGCTTTCGTCTTGTTGAATGTGACCCAGAAGTTAAAAAGGATGATTATGAAGTCTCTGTATTAACTGGAAAATGTAGCCTGAAAATAAAATTGAGATTAATTATTATTACATAAAAACATGTATAAAAATACTGGCACCCCCTCCCCCGGTATTTTCATCACATTTCATGTGTATTAGGAGCTGTTGGCAGGGAGGTATGCTCTGAGCCATGCAAAATTGTTATTTATGTTGTTCTGAATTTGGAAAAATGTCACTTGAGATGACTTTCATAAGCCCACATGAGCCCTCTTGATCTGTGTGTTTTGGCTGAGAGCTTCACATGGCTCCTCTGGCTAGCTCTATGGCATAATGTTACCCCAAGAACCTTGACTGAATCAAATTCTGACCTGGCAGCACCAGGTGGAAAGCCACAGGGAAGCAGAGGTCCAAGATGGCTGGTTCTATCACCTTCCTTGCTTGCATTTCCTCTCCCCCCCTTTCCTTCCCCTTCCTCTCCTCTCCTCCTGGTCCTCTTCGTCCTCCCCTTCTCTTTCTCTGGCCCCCACCCATCCTTTCTCTTCTCTCCCTCGCACTCTCCCCACTTCCTCTATTTTCAGGAAGCCCTTGGAGATACAGAACCTACTATGGCCAATCTTAGTCTTGCCCCAAACCAAACAACCCATTTGTTCTGAGTGAGGGCAGCCCAGTGGGCGTCCTGAGTGGAGCCTGGCACTATGTGGCAACTGAAGGCTCTACTTCCTGTCCTGCTTCACTGACTGCTGCATCTTTTTGCCTTTTCTCCCAGGGGATACTGAATCCCGCCCAGGGCTTCCTCTTGTCTCTGGCCTTCTATGGCTGGACAGGATGCTGCATGGGTCTCCAGTCTCCCAAGATGGTGATCCAGTGGGAATCCATGACGACTTCGGCAGCCGAGGTGGTGGGCTCTTGCGTGCGCCCTGAAAACCTCACTTGCAGGAAGGTGGCTCCAGTCGGGGGACACACTTCTGATGAGGCCCTCAGCATGCTGTCAGAAGGTAACTTACGCTCCACAGGCCAGGGCAGGAGTGGTGTGGCACACCAGAGCTCCGTGGCCAATCCTTTATCAAACACTGAGGAGCAGAGGGCAAATTACAATAGTCCATGATGACTCTTCCATTTTGTCAGCCCCCCATCCTTTTAAGATTTGAATGATACCTTTCCTTTAATTATTAAGCCCTGTAGCCTGTGTTTATTATAACTGGTTCCCAATTGGGCTGAATGGCATTTTGAATAGTGATAAATTGTCACTTTAAACCCTTTGATACTTTCGCTGTGAGGTGATGAATGCTATGACACGAGCTCTTTAGATTACAGGTACACTTCTCTGTCCAGCTCACTGGGGCATGTAGGGCAAAAAGCCAAAGAACCAGTACCAGCTTTTCCAATTTATTCTGTTCACATAGCACTGTGATTGTCAAACTGTGCTTTGTGGAACCCTGATGTGATGCTTCAGGCATCTAATAAATGATTCAAATTCCATTCCAAAACTCACAGTAGAATCTGTGATTAAATTGAATACTTCAAATGTGTTGACTAGCAAATACTAGCCTGCCCACATATTAACTTGAGTTAACCTAGTAACTGAACTGATTTGAATGTGGAGCTCAGAATAACTTTCTCCTGTCATCTTTAAGGGATCACCGTACAGGGATGGCAGAGGAGAATTACTTAAAGGCTACTGCACGTCAGCAATATGGCCATTGAAGTTAGATGTGACACCATCAAGTCAAAGCAAAGAAAGTGTTAATTGTTCAAGTTGGTACATGATGGTAACTTTCAGCTCAGATTTCAGTTTTAAAGTTTTGAATTAACTGAGGTGTCCTTATAATTCTAATTGATTACCAACGTTTATTTTTCATAAAATTCAAATTATGACTAAAGAAGTACATTTTTGCTAACATATACCTCTTACAGTTTCCTTGTTATGCTTTGTTTTAGTGGGGGAAAAAAAAGATATTTGGGTTAAGGAAATAAGTTTGGAAATCATACACTGAAAGCCATGGAGACTTATTTATTTATTTATTTATTTATTTGAGAGAGAGAGAGAGAGAATTTTTAATATTTATTTTTTAGTTTTTCGGTGGACACATCTCTGTTTGTATGTGGTGCTGAGGATCAAACCCGGGCTGCACGCATGCCAGGCGAGCGCACTACCACTTGAGCCATATCCCCAGCCCAAGCCTTGGAGTTTTAACTAATGATTTGTAATGTCTAAGTAAAATCAGGCTTTTTGAAAGTGTGAATCTAAAACTTTCCTCTACCCAACATGAATCAGTGCGTGCACACAAACATACACGCACACACTCACACACAGGAGACCAAAGAGAAACAATACGCTGTCCAAGCTACTTTTTTATACCAAAGTATAATGTTGAATTTTGAAGTCAGAAAACTTTGAAGAAAGATATCTGGAAATGGCTACAAGAGCTCTGTTTTCTTTTCCATTCCTACTATTTAAATATTTTGAAGAAAGTTTCATTTTTAGGTGACAAGATGGGTTAAAGAAACATGGTGATGAATTGATGGATTGATTCCATGAGACAGAATTGGTCATAATTGGGATCCTTGAAGAGAAACAGAAATACTTCAGGCAATAGTTATGACAGATGTACTTTGTGTTTACAGACTGTTCTTTGTTTGTGGAGCTGAGCATGGAATCCAGGGCTCATGGATGCTAGGCTAGGCAAGCCTTTATCCTGGAGCCATTCCCCCAACCTCTGGATTTTCTATCTAGTAAACACAGTGCATTAAGGATGACAGACCCACCAGTTGGAATTGCTGTTAGCATGCTATTACCGATACCACCTGAGTTATGAGCCCAAAATTGCCATCTGGAACTACTTGGCTTTGTTGGTTTTCCCTTTCTGGTGGATTAAGGTGGCTGAGTCAATCTTTGACAGTCAAATAAAACACTTAAAAGAAATAACAATAAAAACTATATCCCAGTCTGCCCTGGGGCACTCCAATCACCATGGGCAAACAGCATCAATCATATTCATTCTTTTGAGAAAGCTGTTGCCTAGGTCTGTGCTCACAACTTAGAAATTTTTATATGGAAGTTTTACACAACGCAAATGAACAGCCAACAGAAAAATAAACAAGGCAGTAATTCCTGGATTGCCTTACCTTCTCCTTTTATTTAAAAAAAAAATTATTTTTTTCCCTGGTGCTGGGGATGGAAGCCAGGGCCTCATGCATGCCTACTAGGCAAGCACTTTGTAACTGAGCTGCACCCCCAGCCCTTCTCTTCACTTTGACATAGTGTCATCCTTCACATTTCATTTCCAAAAAGGAGCTTTTCTTTGAAATTTGAACTCTATTTGTTTCATCAGTTTATATCTTGAAAAACAAATAGAAGAAGGAGACATCTGAAAAAAAAAAACAACAACAAACTTTGAGTTTGCATAGTGCTCCCACTAGAGAAGTTGGACATTTCACAATGGTATCTTCCTTTCACATGGAAAGTTAGAGATCTCTTATCTTTTCATCTGTAAAAAAATGCTGATTTCCCCCTCTTCCTTTTCTTTTTAAGAGAACTGAGATTTGGGCTGGGGATGTAGCTCAGTTGGTAGAGTGCTTGCCTTGTATGCACAAGGCCCTGGGTTCAGTCCCCAGCACATACACACACACACACACACACACACACACACAGAGAGAACTGAGAAGATGCAAGAGCTTCCCTAGCATGCCAGAGGACCTGGGTTCAAGTCCAGCATGATGCACACACAAGGTTGAGATATAACCTATATAACATAAAATTCATTCTTTTAAAGTGTACTCTTTAGTGGTTTCTGATATGTTTACAATGATGGGTAACCACTGCCACTAAATCTGGATTATTTTTTATAACCTCAAAAAGAAACCCCAAGGCCCTTAACAGTTAATTCCCATTCCCCTTTCCCAGCCATGGCAACCAGTAATCTTCTGTCCCTATGCATTTGCCTCTTCTGGACATTTCACATAGATCTGTCCTTTGTGTCTGATTTCTTCTAATTAGCAAAGTTTTCAAGGTTCATCCATGTGGCACACGTGTATCAGTATGTTGTTCTTTCTTTGGCTGAATAATATTCCATCCATCATATGGATCTACCCAGTCTGTGTTTTAAACAACTTTGGCTGACTGCCAAGGATTCCATCAGGCTCTGAATTAGGTGCCACAGGTTATAGACTTTGCTCTTAATTATCTCACAGTGTACTGGGTAAATTAAACAAGCTTTTAAAAATAAAAATTCTATCCTAGTAACAGACTAATCCATGTAAATACTTGTTTGAAAGAACTGGGTGGAATAAGAAAGCAAGTAGGGAAAGCCTTTTGAAAAAGACAAAATACAATACTGATTGTATTTTTAATTTTGGAAAGAATTTCTCTTAAAATGGCAGCTGTCAGGCTAGGGATGTAGCTCAGTAGTAGACTGCTTGCCTACCACATAAGAGGCCAGGGTTGCATCCCCAGTCCTGTCCACCAGCATCCCCCGCAAAAAAGAGGCAGTTGTCATTTTAGACACCGGGTGATGTATTGTTAGCTAATGCCTGTTAAGTCAGTTTTTGGAAACACAGAAGTTTGTAAAATCAACAACATCTCCTGCAGAAGTATGCAGTGGAGGTGATATGAAGGTGCACTAAGGCTCTTAAGTGTACATTTAGTCACCCTTGAAATATTAAAATTAAATTTGTCCCTAAGAAAAACTATTTGATATTTATTTTAAATAGATTTTTAGTTGTAGATGGATACAATATGTTTATTTATTTATTTTTATGTGGTGCTGAGGAGCAAACCCAGTGCTTCACAGGTACAAAGTGAGCACTCTACCACTGAGCCACAACCCCAGCCCCCCATTTGATATTTAAAAAAACCCAAATTGTCCCTAAGGCACAGTCCCCACCATTTTGTGTGGTAACCCTCAGAAAATTTGCATATGTTGCTCAAAAACAAAAAAAAACTTCCAAAATAATTTTTTTCCCCTTTCAGAAATTAAATCATTTCAAAGTTTTGCTGTTTAGGACACTTAAGCACATTGGAAATGATTTCTGTGTGACTTTGGGCAGTCATCAGCCCATTGGGGACAATTTTAAGAGTTCTTCTAACGCTTCCCTGGACAGTATGTCTCTGGTAGTCACTAGTCTGTCATCTGAGAATGTGCTTTACTTCTCTGTTGGTGGAGGAACTTCCAGTGTCATTCAAATATATTTCCCAGGGACTATGCCGTCTCATGGGACTTTTTGGCATTTGCATCCATCCATCTCAACTTGTAACAATCCTGTCTTTCCATGATACCCCATATCTCACCCAATTCATTGTTGCCCCTACATTCACGTCTTTCCCACAGTCCTCTGTCCTGTCCCACAATTCCTTGCTTCTCCCACAACCTGGCTTGACCTACAATCTTTAGTTCTGTCCCACAATTCCTTGCTTCTCCACAATCCCGTTATCTCCCACAATTCTTAGTTTCTTCCATAATTCTGTTATACCCAAAGTGCCCATCTTTCCCACAATCCTTTGTTCTGTTCCACAGTCCTTTGCTTCCGTCACAATCCTCTGATCTCTCCTAATTTCTCCCACAGTCTCTGCTCTAGTTCATAATCATCTGATGTTTCTTTTCTCCAAGAATCTGCTTCCTCTGTGTGAGAAAGAAATTGAGCAATCATTTGCCCTGAACCACAGTACCTTCTCCCAGAATCCTGTGTGTCTTCATTATCCCATGACCCCTCCCTTGTTTCTCCTGGAATTCTTTGTTCCCTTGATCTCCCACAATCCCTTGCTTCTCCCACTATTGTGTTCTCGTCTTTCTCCCAGAATCCTCTGCCCTGGCCCGCAAGTTCTCCTTTTTCCCAGAATTATCTGTTCTCTTATTTCTCCCACAATGCTCCCACAATCCTGTTCTCACCTTCCTCTCAGAATCCTCTGACCTGACCCACCAGTCCTCCTTTCTCCCAGAATTATCTGTTCTTATTTCTCCAAGAATCCTGTTCTCTTGACTCTCCCACAATCCCTTGCTTCTCCCACAAATCTGATGTCACCTTCCTCCTAGAATCCTCTGCCCTGACTCACAAGTCCTTCTTTCTCCCAGAATCCTCTGTTCTGTTTCTCCCAGAACCCAATGCTTTTCCCATAATCCTGCACCTTCCTCCCAGAATCCTTTGCCATGAACCACTAGTCCTTCTTTCTCCCAGAATCCTCTGTAAACTAGATTTCCCCCAGAACCCTTTGCTTCTCCCACAATTTTGTTCTCACCTTCCTCCCAGAATCCTCTTGTAATAAATCACCAGTCCTCATTTCTCCCAGAATCCTTTTTTCTCATTTCTCCCACAACACTTTGCTTCTCCCATAATCCTGTTCTCACCTTCCTCCCAGAATTCTCTGGTCTGACCTTCAAGTCCTTCTTCTTCCCAGAATCCTCTGTTTTCTATTTCTCCCACAACCTGTTACTTCTGCCAGAATCCTGTTCCTTTTATTCTCCCATATTCCTCTTCATACCTTCCTTCCAGAATCCTCTGTCCTGATCCTCAGTCCTCCTTGTTCCCACAACCTTTTGCTTCTCCCACAATCCTTTTTCACTTTCCATCCAGCATCTTCTGCTCTAACCCATAAGTGTCCTTTCTTCCAGAATTCTCTGTTCTATTATTTCTCCCACAACTCCTTACTTCAACCAGTATCCTGTTCTCACCTTTCTCCCAGAATCTTATGTTATGACCCACAGTTAGTTCTTTCTCCCAGAATCCTATGTTCTTTTATTTGTCCCACAACCCTTTCCTTCTCCCAGAATCCACTGTTCCCTTAATTCTCCTGCAACTCGTTACTTTTCCCATAAGCCTGTTCTCCACCTTCCTCCCAGAATCCTCTGACCTGAAAGTCCTTCTTTCTCCCAGAATCCTCTGTACACATGATTGTCCTAGATCCTTTTGCTTCTTCCACAATCCTGTCTCACCTTCCTCCCAGAATTCTCTGCCAGGAACCAGCAGTCCTCCTTTCTCCCACAATCCTCTGTTCTTATTTCTCCCACAATGCCTCTTCCCCCAGAATCCTCTGTTCTTTTATTTCCCCCACAATCCCTCACTTCTCACACAATCCTATTCTCACCTTCCTCCCAGAATTCTCGGTCATAAACCACCCTTCCTTTTTTTTAAAGAGAGAGTGAGAGAGGAGACAGAGAGAGAGAGAGAATTTTTTAATATTTATTTTTTAGTTATTGGCAGACACAACATCTTTGTTTGTATGTGGTGCTGAGAATCGAACCCGGGCCACACGCATGCCAGGCGAGCGTGCTACCACTTGAGCCACATCCCCAGCCCAACCACCCGTCCTTGTTTCTCCCAGAATCCTTTTTTCTTGTTTTTCCTACAATCCCTTGCTTCTCCCACAATCCTGTACTCACCTTTCTCCCAGAATTCTCTGCTCTGACCTGCAAGACCTTCTTTCTCCCACAATCCCTATTCTCTATTTCTCCACAACCCCTTGCTTTTCCCGGAATCCTGTTTCCCTCATTCTCCCACAAGCCTGTTCTCACATTCCTCTCAGGATCCTCTGAAATGAACCACCAACCCTTCTTTCTCCCAGCATCTTCTGTTCTTATTTCTCTCACAACCCCTCTTCCTCAACAATGCTGTTCACTTGAGTCTCCTACAGTCCCTCACTTCTCCCATCATCCTGTTCTCACCTTCTCCCAGAATCCTCTGCCCTGACCTTCAAGACCTTCTTTCTCAAACAGCTTTGCTTCTCCCATAATCCTCTGCTCTAACCCATAAGTTGTTCTTACTCCCAGAATTCTCTGTTCTACAATTTCTCTCACAACTCCTTGCTTTGATCAGAACTATGTTTCCTTAAATCTACCACAACCCTTTATTTCTCGCTCAATCCTATTCTTACCTTCCTCCCAGAATCCTCTAGGACCTGTGAGTCCTTCTTTCTCCCAGAATCCTCTGATGGCTTGATTCTCCCACAATCCCTTGCTTCTCTCACAATCCTGTTCATACCTTCCTCCCAGAACCCTCTGTCCTGACCTACCAGAATCTCCCAGAATCCTGTGTAAAATGGATTCTCCCATAATCCCTTGCATCTCCCAGAATCCTGTTCTCCCCTTTCTCCCAGAATCCTCTGCTCTGACCAGAAAGTTCTGTTCTCTCAAATCTCCCACAATCCTCTGCATCTTCAAGAATCCTGCTCTTGCCTTCCTCCCAGAATCCTCTGCTCTGACCCAGAAGTCCTTCTTTCTCCCAGAATCCTGTTCTTACCTTCCTCCCAGAATCCTCTCCTCTGACCTGGAAGTCCTTCTTTCTCCCAGAATTCTTTGTTCTCTGGAATCTCCCACAATCCCTTGCATCTCCCAGAATCCTGTTCAAATCCTGTTCTCCCCTTCCTCCCAGAATCCTCTGCCCAGAGCCGCAAGTCCTTCTTTCTCCCACAATCCCTTGTGTCTCCCAGAATCCTGTTCAAATCCTGTTCTCGCCTTCCTTCCAGAATCCTTTACTCTGACCCAGATGTCCTCCTTTCTCCCAGAATTCTCTGTTCTCTTGAATCTCCCACAATCCCTTGCGTCTCCCAGAATCCTGTTCAAATTCTGTTCTCCCCTTCCTCCCAGAATCCTCTGCTCAGAGCCGCAAGTCCTTCTTTCTCCCACAATCCCTTACGTCTGCCAGAATCCTGTTCAAATCCTGTTCTCGCCTTTCCCCCAGAATCCTCTGCTCTGACCCGGATGTCCTTCTTTCTCCCAGAATTCTCTGTTCTCTAGAATCTCCCACAATCCCTTGTGTCTCCCAGAAGCGTGTTCTCCCCTTCCTCCCAGAGTCCTCTGTTCACAGCCGCAGGTCCTTCTTTCTCCCAGAATCCTCTGTCCTCTCAAATCTCCCACAATCCTTTGTGTCTCCCAGAATCCTGTTCTCGCTTTCCTCCCAGAATCCTCTGCTCTGACCCGGAAGTCCTTCTTTCTCCCAGAATCCTTTGTTCTCTTAAATCTCCCACAATCCCTTGCGTCTTCCCAAATCTTGTTCAGGCCTTCCTCCCAGAATTTTTTTTTAAACTTTTTTAGTTGTAGATGGACGCAACACATTTGTTTTTATTCGTTTGTATTTGGTGCTGAGGCTCAAACCCAGTGCCTCACACATGCTAGGTGAATGCTCTACCACCACTGAGCTATAACCTCAGTGCCCCCTCCCAAAATCTTCTACTCAGATCAGCAAGTCCTTCTTTCTCCCACAATCTTCTGTACAAAAGAGTCTCCCAGAACCCCTTGCATGTCCCAGAATCTTGTTCTCACCCTCCTCCCAGAATTCTCTGCTGGGACCAGCAAGTCCTTCTTTCTCCAAGAATCCTTTTTTTTTTTGCAATTAGGAAGTCTTTTATTTTTTGTAGTTGTACACAATCACTGTATTTTATTTTTATGTGGTGCTGAGAATCGAACCCAGGATCTTGCATGTGTAAGGCGAGTGCTCTACCACTGAGCCACATCCCCAGCCCCACTCTGTTCTCTTGAATCTCTCACAATCCCTCATGTCTTCCAGAATCTAGTTCTCACCTTCCTCCCAGAATCCTCTGCTCTGACTGGCAAGTCATCCTTTCCCCCAGAATTCTGTTCTCTTGAATCTCCCACAATCCCTTGTGTCTCTCAAAATCCTCTGCCATAACCCACCAGTCCTTCCTCCCAGACTACTCTGGTTGCTTGATTCTCCCATAATCCCACACTTCTCCCAGAATTGTCTGCTCATTTACTTCTCCAATAACTCTTTGCTTCTCCTACAATCTTTTTTTTTTTTTTTTTTAAAGAGAGAGTGAGAGAGGGAGGGAGAGAGCATTTTCATATTTATTTTTCAGTTATCGGCGGACACAACATCTTTGTTTGTATGTGGTGCTGAGGATCGAACCCCCCGGGCTGCACGCATGCCAGGCAAGCGCGCTACCGCTTGAGCCACATCTCCAGCCCCCTCTCCTACAAGCTTATTCTCACTTTTCTCCCTGAATCCTCTGACCTGACTGCAAGTCCTTCTTTCTCCCAGAATCCTCTTTTTCTCCCACAACCCCTTGCTTGTTCCAGAAGCCTGTTTCCTTCATTCTCCCACAATCCTGTTTGTGCTTCCTCCCAGAATCCTCTGCTAGGACTGCCAGTCTTTCTCCCAGAATCCTCTGGTAGCTTGATTCTCCCATAATCCCATGCTTCTACCAGAATCCTCTACCCCTTTCTCCCAGAATCCTGTTCTCACCTTCCTCCCAGAATCCTCCAGTGACTGCAAGTCCTTTCTCCCAAAACCCTCTGTTCACTTGGTACTCCCACAAGTCAGCTCACCTTTCTCCCAGAGTCCTTTGCTCCTTCCTGATTCCTTGGTTTTCCCCATAATCCTCTGTTCTCTCCCCCAGTGCCTTATTTCTCCTACAATCCCATAATTCTGTTTCTTGAAGTTTTTTTAAACAATATTTTGCCTCCCCCATTGTTTCTCCACAATTCCTCCCCACCAATTCCATTTTCTCAAATCTTTTCTCCTAAATTTGCATTTTTTCTTTTTAATATTTTTAGGTGTAACTGAACATTTTTATTTATTTTTATGAGGTGCTGAGGGTCCAATGCAGGGCCTCACATGTGCTAGGCAAGTGCTCTACCACTGAGCCACAATCCCATCCTCTCTGCCACAATTTCTATTTCCCTGAAATTCTCATTTTTCTCATAACTTTTTCATTTTTTCTCATCCTCTTTTCTCTCCCTAACAATTTCCATCTTTCTCAACATAACTGTCCCTCCATTTTCTCCCACAATTATTTTCCACTGTTTTGAGAAAACCTAAGAGCCCAAATGGATGTCATTTAACCTTTCCTACATGTGTATGTGGATTTTAAATAATGTATTACAACAAAGGCCTGCTGATACATGGAATTTTTAAAAAGTTAAAAAGCTTTCCAAAACTAAATGAATATTCTCAGGCTACTACTTTCAAGAGAGCACACGCCAAAATCCCTCTCCTTTCCGCTTCCACCTCTTTCTTTCACAGTTTAAGAGGAGTCCATTGATTCATTCAAAGGACAATAGCAATAAGTGAGGGAGTGAGGTGCTTTTAGATTGGTTGAGGCTTATTTCTGGCAACTCAGAAAGCTGTAGTGGTGAAGGTGGGTGCCCTGATGGTGGTAGGAAAGCAGGGAGAACCCCTTTCTAATACAAGGTGGGCAAAGCTTCCAACAGGAGATGTTGGAGAACTCAGAGGTTGCCTTCAAGGCCCTTTCTTTTCACTGCTTCTGAAAAAACATCATGTCAGCATGGACTTTCCCTTTTTCCTCTGTTACCTGCAAAATTTCTTCTCAAGCCACTGTAGGCCAATCATCTCCCCCGTGTAGTCATGTTGTGAAGCACCTTGCAGTTTTCCAGTGGTCTGTCCTCCAAGTAGTGCCTTAGAGTGCCCAAGAACTGGACATTGTGCTACTTCCCAATGCAACCAGGGAAGCTTTCCTTGCATAGCAACCTGCTTTCCCTTCGCTTCCCCCTGAAAGTAACATGTGGTGGTCCCTGGCTTGTGATCGCTAGGAGAGCATCCAAGAGAACCCACCCCAGAGCCTTGGGCTCTCTTGGATAGGTCAGGTCTAGTCTGACACCTTGAAGCATCTGGGCCCAGGTCTTGTATGCTTTTCCAAGGCTCACCCACAGTGTCCAGAGCTTCAATGCTTCTAAGGAATTCAAGACAAGTCTATGTGGGGCTGGGAGGTTCCCAAGAAACTTTCTGGACTTGTAAAGCTCATTAAAGGGGCCATTTGCAGGGTATTGTTCCTTTGGCATCTTGAGGCCACTATCACTTGTATTTCCTACAGGGACTTGAGATGTTCACAGACTTTGCACCGATAGAGAATTCATCAACATTCTCATTTAACTAACTTCTCAGGGTATTCTTTCTTTGAGAAGATCTTTAAAACTAGAAGAGAAATCCAGATCTGCTTCCAAACCCAGAGCTGCAAGCACCCACGTAACTCAGACAGGGCTGGGCTTGGGTGGCTCTGTGCCAGCAGTATTTGCTTCAAGAAGGTTGTCATGAATAGATATTCTTCCTCCATGAAGCCCCAGGGGAGGAACGAAAGACGAAGACGACCTCAAAGCCATATAACCCACAGCAGTCCCGGGTGTGAGGTCACGAGGGCTTATCCTTAGCTAGACCTTGACCACAAGTCACCATGTGACACGCAGCTGAGTCTTCCTGAAAAGGACCACAGCAATCCCACACGAGTTCTCAGAAGCCTGGGATGTCCTCATAAAAAAAAAGTGGGCAACCCTGGTAAGAATCAACTCTTTGTCAAGTGCCACCAGTCCCTCCACCGGGAATACTCTTCTGGTACCACGTGTGTCTTTCCGAAGTCTTCCCAGCTGGTTCTTGGTAACTCAGTCCAACAGAAGGTCTACTCTCATCAACTCTGTGGGCAAACCAGACCCCCCTTAGGATTTGCCCATAGATGTAGCTCTGCCATGTCACTACTTTCACCCACCGTTTCAATTCCTTTGCCTTTGAGATCATGCTGGGTCCAACTTTCTCACACCTACATTCTGCTAAACTCATCTTCATCAAACCCTGGGAGAAGATCTGAGTGCTGTTTCCTTCACAGTCCACAGTAGGTTTACATGTGTTTATATTGGAGGGATGCTGAAACTCACACTTGCCTTTTTATTTTTTAATATATTTTTAGTTGTCAATATACCTTTATATGCGGTGCTGAGAATCAAACCCAGTGCCTCACACATGCCAGGCAAGCACTCTTCCACTGAGCCACAACCCCCAGCCCACACTTGCCTTCTTTTAAAACTGCTTGATCCCATTTTTCTTCAGAGTAGTCTGAACTAATCCTCCCATACATAATGCTGTATCCAAGTGATGCTGGCACTTACCTGACTGTATTTATCCACTCAACGTGTTTATTGAGCACCTTCTGTGTGCCAGGTGTTAAGACATTAGGGACATTGTGATAACTCAAATTTCCTGTCCAGAGACACTCCATTCTAGTGTCAAAGACAGAGTGAGAAAAATGCAAATAAGTATGTAACATTAATTCTATGAAGAGAGACCTAGCAGGAAGAGGGTCAGAGAGTGGTTTCGGATAGGCAGACCCTGAAGTGTGTCTGAGGAAAAGGTAACATTTGAGCCGAGATTTGAATTTAGTGTAAACTAGAGATTTGCAGGTGGGGGAGAGAGAGAGGTGGGGGGGTGGGGGGGGTGGGGGGGAGGG
The DNA here is from genome assembly GCF_048772815.1 of Callospermophilus lateralis. Classification (NCBI taxonomy): domain Eukaryota; kingdom Metazoa; phylum Chordata; class Mammalia; order Rodentia; family Sciuridae; genus Callospermophilus; species Callospermophilus lateralis. The sequence goes on from NC_135326.1 coordinate 7,111,134, forward strand.
GGGAGGGAGGGGCAGGGAGGGAGAGATATGCAAAGACACTGGGGCAGGAGCAAGCTGGGAGCGGGGGAGGAGGGAGGGAGAGAGAATTAATGAATGAATGCAGTGTGCCTGCATTCATTTGTGGGTGAGGAGAGAGAGATCCAAGAGGAGGCTGCAGAGATAAGCAAGGCCCATTGATGGGGGGTCTGAAGGCTTTCATTAAGGGCACTCACTTGCCACATAGAGTTGAGGAGGTCACACATTGCATCTTCCACATCAGTATGGAAGCAGACACTCCTGGAGTATGTATGGGATGAAAGAATAATGGTGCCATTTGTGGCAAGGGGTCCTCCCACCACAAATGTGGAAGGTGTGCTAGTGGAATGATGAAACAGACCTTTGAATTGTTGGGGAGGGGAGGGGCAAAGATTCCACGTGGATTCAGTGAGCAGCTCTCCTCCCTCAGCACCTCCCTCCACCAATGGGAAGCTTCCTTTCTTTTGATGGTGGGAACAGAAATAGCCATCAGGACCCAGTATGCAACAGTCCATGCCTGGTCAAACTTTGTTTGCTTAGGGTCTTGCTTTGGTTGACACTGGCTTTGAACTTGCAGTCCTCCTGCCTCAGCCTCCCAAGCTGCTGGGATTACAGGCGTGCACCACCACCCCTGGGTACCAGAATTTTCTTAAGGTTGACTGTAGGCAGTTTCCTGTAGCACTCAGGTAGCAATTAATTATCAACTGCACTAGATGATTCTGCAGGATTTGATTCATCATTGGGAATGATTTGATGAAATGAAGATGAACTGTACCATAGCTTTTTTTTTTTTTCCCTCCTCCAGACCAAACACTAAGACATTTCATTTATGCACACTTGGTGTGCTGCCGAGTCCTAAGGGCATTTTCTGCAGCTGGAGGAAAAACCTTCAAGGATGCAGGTGCCATCAGAATCTTCTCTTTTCCTCTCCAGGTTCTGATGCCAGCACTGTTGAAATCCATACTGCAAGTGGGTCCCGCAAGGAAAATGACGTTGATATGGCTCACCCAACTCAAGGACACCTGTGAAGGGATGTGACTTGGGTCTGGGCTCTGTAGTCCTGAGGCTGTACACGTCCCTTGTTCTCTAGAAGTTCGTCCTTGCTGTCCCGTCACTGCATGGTCAAAACATAGCATCTCTGAAGTCCCACTCTTATTACTGTGTTAGAGCTTCCTCCCGAGAATCCTCTTCATGCCAGAAGATGCCATTCCACATGGACGGGCTTGGGAGTGGAAGGATTCCTTCTAGGCCACTCTGCCTAGTTGGCGTTAGTAGTTCTGAGGCTGGCTGTAATGTGAAGCGTAAGATCCATGTCTTTGGGGGAAGTAGTTACATAAAATAAAGTAATTGTGACTGAGCACCCAGTCCGACTTGGATTCTATCCAAACAAAATACCCAACAGATGCTCTTCCTGCCAGTATGATGCCAAAGAGCAGCAGCATAGAGGACCATAGAGCTGCACAGCATAGCTTTGATCCCCAAATTCCCATGTCATATTGAAACCTGAGATTAAGAAATCCATGGAACCTGACCTGTACTTACAGCACTGCCTACATCTCCACCTTTCCATCAGTTAAAATTTCATCCATCAATTATTTATCTAGAAAAGACTATTTTCCAAAGATGCTGTAGACATGTGTCCCATGGGACCTCCCTTTGTATCTAGATTAGGACTCCCTTTCATTCTAGAAAAGCTGTCCAGATTTTGGAGTCACAAAGCTGCAGGTGGATTCAGAGTTCAATGTGACCTCAGGGATCTCAGGGCAATTTCTGCTGCATCTCCTAAGGGGAGAGGGACCATGCACACCTTGACCAAAAGTCCGGAGGGGCAGAGGTGTGAAGGAGGTTTGTGTTTCCTGGGGGGCTACTGTGTGGTTATGTCAGTCAACTGTGTTTACCTCCATGGTATTGGCCACACAGACTGATTTTGGCTGCTTCTCTGCGTGCAGCCCCCGACCTGGTTCTCCAGTTCTTAGAGCTGCCAAGTGTCCTTCTCATTCATCCTCGTTGGCAAGTAAGAACCCCGACTGGCCTGCTTACCCAGTTACAAGTCCTCCTCGCTGGTGCGTCAAGCAGCTAGCTGACACTCCCAGCATGGTGGTTCTGACTGGGATAAGCTCAGATGAGGATAAGTGGAGACTTCCTCCCATCCTGGCTGCCTACCAGATGGAAGAAAGAACACTAGAGATATGACTTCAGGAAACACAGGAAATGCAGAGATAACAGTGGGCAGATAAACAACAGAGACAGCCTTGGTTTTGAGCCCTTTTCCTATGAGGCTGCAGGCATGTCCATTTGCTGTTTTGTTATTACTTAAGATGCCAGGTGCTACAGTAGGGAGGCTAGGGGAAACGATCCAGGGAAACAGCCATGCTGGTGAGGATAGGAGAGAAGGGATACTTCCAGGAGGGAAGTTCTCGGGGTGAGAGGGAATTGGGACCTGGAACCAAGGGGCTGGGTGGTCTGTGAGGAGACCATGACAGAGACAGAGCTGGGAGTGGAACTGTGGGGCAAGATGAGGTGGTACCCCTCAGATAGCGTCCACTGGATTTTAAGCGGGCCAGTTTATTAGCCCATTTATTTACTACCATAAAAAAAAAAAATTTGTAGTTAGGTTGGGTGCAGTGCTGCCCACCTGTGATTCCCGAGGTAGGAGAATCACAAATTCCAGGCCAGCCTGGTCAACCTTGCAAGACCCTCTCTCAAAATAAAGGGTAAAAGGGCTTGAGGAGCAGCCCCTGGGCTCAATCCCCAGTTAAAATCAAACAAACAAAACCATTAGTAGTTGGCTCCTTTCCCTAATTTCACACCAATATCAACGTCTACAGTTGTGTAGCTACAACAGAATCTAGATACCCTGCCATTTTCCTGGGCAGTCTCTAATAAGTGTTTGAGGCTAACTCTCTTCCTGACCAACCACCCATTCTCCAGAGAACCAACTTCAAATTTTAGCACACGAGTTCTTCCATTTCCACCCTCCCTACAGTCCAGTCTGCACTGGGCCCTGTCCTGTGGACAGTATTCTCCAGGCAGGCCCGTGTGCTCTGGGCTGGCTCACCCAAACTGTCGATGAGATGCTTCACAGACAGAACACCCAGACCAAGGGAAAAAGGTTAGTTCATTCAAATCTGGATTCTTACATAGAAGGGCATAAGACTAGCTCCACTCCTCCTTCCCTTCTCCCACACTCCACAAAGTGACACCCAGCAACAGAAATCAAGATTCGGCATGCAAAGGTGCCTGGAACACTTTCTGGGATCATGAAGGTTGTCCGTAAATATCTTAACAATGGCACTGACCCGGGGGGTTCTAGCCCACATATACAGGGGATTTTAGCCCAGATCACAGGGATCCATGTGGTCTTGCTGCCAACCAGCACCCCACTTCAGTCAGTCCCCAGTCAGCTTCTCTGTGTAAGCCCAGCTCGTCTGGCCCGTTTCTCTTGGGTCCACAGCAGCTCAGGGCCAGTCCTCAGACACCAGGTCTGGCCTGTTCCAGAACACTGCTACATCGTGGCCTTCAGACACCCCCACCCCAGTTAAGGGGCAATCCTGGGAAGAGGCAGTTATTTCCGTAAAAGACAGAATTCTGTATCCATTGATCAGTGTCAATGTGGGAGTTACCCAGACAGACGGAGAAACCACAGGCACCCAGATCTCTAATATCAAAATAGAGCAATTTATTCAAGACACTGAATATGATCTGTCGATTCTCTCTTGAAACAAATGAGCTATGACACACAAGGTGATTTTTTTTCTTTCCCAAGAGCGTGAGGAGTGGCGGGGAGTAGAGAAAATGGGGGACAGATATTAACAGAATCTGGAAAATGCTGACGGAGAACCACGTCTGGCTGTACGTCTGACACAGACAATAAAAACTGCAGAAGCCAGAATCTAAAACTTCAGTGAGTGGTGGAAGAAACATTTCTGCATTTGACAAGAAACACAATGAAGAAAAAAAGAGCAGGAACAAGAGGTTAAAAAAAGGAGAAAAATAACAAGGAAAAAAGCAGATCTTTACGTTGGACAAAGTGCACTTCACTTGGCTCCATGATCTATTTTTAGAAAGAACAAAAAGTCAAGTCCTACGGTGTGGAGTAGAGTCAGAGCATCAAACCCTGCAACGTCCACCTGGCCCTTCCAGGCCCCCGTGGGGCAGCTCTTGCCTCCCAGGTAGATGCTGGACATGGCTCTTGGTCACTTTGAACCCCACCAAAGATTCCAAAGAGGATTACTGCATTATGTCTGCTTTCAAGGTTAGATTTGGTCACTAAGACTGAAGCATTCCTCACAATTATTAAGAGCTGTAAACAACGTAGAACAGTAATTGCATGATACACGGGCCACCCCTTGACTACAAGGATGAATCTAATGGCGCTCTGGCAGAAGGGTGAACAATGGTCTGTAGACACGGAGGTTCCACAAATTGCTGTCGACCATGGTGTTCTGTGGATGGGGGATGGACTTCAGGGGCACGAGATGCATGCCCCCGTCTGGTCCCCTGGTGGCCCATGCTCACTTGAGTCCAGAGGCTAGTTGTGAAGCAGGAAGGTGGGCAGGCTGCTTCATCCTTCTCGGGCTCCCTCCTGTGCAGGAATTTGTCACGAGCCTGCAGCCCTCAGCTCCAACCTAACAATTCTGATGAGGCTCAGATTTATCGAGGGGCTAATGAGACCCTGGCTACCGACATCCATGTGCAGATTGTCTATTGAGTCCCTGACGTAGCCCACGGCAGTAGAGGGCTTGTCCAAGGAGCCATATCCCAGCAATGGGCTAACTTTGGACAGCTGGTATTCTGTAGAGAGAAACATTTTTACTTGGGGAACAGTAAAGATTGTGTTTGTCTGGCTCCCCAAAATCTGCACCCCAAACCTAATGCATCTTCAGGGCAGGAACCTACTGGGGGACACCTGCTCTGTTCAATGATGACCCATGCAACTTTGGCTTTCTTTGCTGAGTATTTAGGTACCACAGCTGGAACACCACACTCAATAACACGAGCACCTCTTGGTCTTTCTGGGCTTGCAAAATTCACATACCAAAGTGGAGGTGAATTCATGGTCTGAGAAGGATTACCGCACTCTGGTATCTGCAGATGGCCTCTGAGCATGCTCAATCGTATAGGTAGCCCCTGCTCTTCCATGATGGGTGGCTTTTGGCTCCATGGAGAGGTGCATCCGTCTTGAGCTACAGGAACACAGAGCTGACTGAAATCAGCCCCCTAGGCTTCTCCATAGCCTAACCAACATTTCCTGCCCTTCCCTATGCTCACAGGAAAATCAGAGAGAAGAGGCCCCGTCTTTCCATCTGTTCCCCCATTGCTAATTTAAAATCAGTGTTAAGTTATGACGAGGGTACTACAGTCACCTGATCCCACGACAGCAAACCTTGCTAGGAACACAAAAACTTATTTTTTTAAAAATTTAAAACAAAAGCAACAAAAAGTCCCCACCCTTTTTCTAGTCTCTTGTGAAAGAACCGATAAAGCCGGTAGACGTGGTTAGTAACATTCTACCTATGTGATGATTCACCTCCGGGAATGACATTCCGTGTTATTTGTCTTCTCTAGACCGAGGTACGCTCTGGGGAGCCTTCAGGTCTACTTTGCAAGTATTTTCCCAGTGTGTGCTCTTGGGGAAGTGAACACTGGAAGCTATATTTCTGGGGAAAAGGCGAAGGTGACAGGCGCAGCAGAGGCCGGCTGTCGGTTTGGAAGCCTCCCTCACTTCTTTCGCACCAGCTGCCAACGCGCAGGACCATCCATCCGTCTTCCACCCAAGGTCTTAAATGCCTTCCACACAGCTGACGGAAGAGGGGTGAGACACCTCGGGCTGCCAGTGACGTCTGACATTTTTTTTTTTCCTTTTTAAATATGAATCACAAAGCTCTCTATGTCTGATGGCCATTTTAGGATTTTAAAATCGTTTAAACATAAAAATATCTTTTTTTTTTTTTTTTCCAAAAATACTCCAGGCTCTTTCTCTTATAAGTCATTTTTTTTCTCCTGTAAAAAGTCCCCCTCCCTGCCTTCTTACATAAAGCACTTATTTATGCGCCAAAAGTGCCCTTGAGACCTAAGATGTGGAGCAGCTACGGGAGAGCAGAGGGGAGCGGGGCAGCGGACGGGTGGGGAGAGCGCTGCCCATCGAGGCTTTCCTTGTCACCCTGTCCGCTGGCCGCCTCTGTGTGTGTGTGTGTGTGTGGGGGGGGGCGTGAAAAGGGACACGGGACCAAAGCGGAATGGCGCAGGGGGCAAGGAATGACCAAGGGGGAAAGAAGCAACGAACCCCAGACAGTTTCCATCTCACGTGGAAGGCCCTGGACCACAGAATTCCAGTGGACAGAGAAACCACCCAACCACCAGGTTCTAGAAAACAGAGCTGGGAGGACAAAGTCGCGCTTCCTCAGTCCAAACTGGTCTCGGAGCAGCCTTTGTGGGAGCAACGTGGTGTCCAGATCGCCCGGGGGGACCCGAAGGAGGCGGTCCCCACCTTTTGGTTGATCACAGCATCTTCTTTTTGGCACAGCTTTTTTTACTATCCCCTTCCCATTAGCCCCAGGAGCCCACTCGGGGTGGAAACCGAACCTGCGCCGCCGATGGCTCGCCCTTCCCTGGCTCAGACGCCTGGGCGGGACCTTCCCCAGGGCTCCCGGTCTGCTTTTAACTTCAGGATGAAGATTACGAGAAAAATAGAGGCTCCCGCGGCCAGGGACAAGTCCATTTCAAAGTACACTCTAAGTCAAGCTCGAACACGGCTGGAGCGGGCGGACGGGGGAGAGCGGCGACCCGCGCATCCACGGCTGGTCCGTTAGGCTTTTCCCTTTCCTCTCTGACGTTTCCCGTTTACTTCCGCAGATCTAAAACACACACCTGGGAGGAAACGTAAAGCACCCGTTACCTTCAGAAACAGCACGAATCCGCCACCAGAAGTCTAAACTCTACCACACCCGCTTGCTTCCCCTGGTTCCTTTAGTAGCTTGATTCTCGCGCCCTCTTTTCTATCTCCCACTCGCCGGCGTTCTCATTTCTCCCATAATCCCTTGCAGTTCCAAAATCGTGTTCTCACCTTCCTTCCAGAATGCCCTGCACTAACCTCCAAGCCCTTCTTTATCCCAGAATCCTGTTTTCTTGAATCTCCCACAATCCCTGGCTTCTCTCACAATGCTGTTCTCACCTCCCTCCCAGAATCCTTCGCTCTGGCCCACAAGTCCTTTTCCCCAGAATCCTCTGTTCTTGAATCTCCCAAAATCCTTTGCTCCTCCCAGAACTCTGTTCTTGCCTTCCTCCCAGAATCCTTTGCTCTGACCTGCGAGTCCTTTTCTCCCAGAATCTGGTTCTCTCAAATCCCCCACAATCCCTTGCTTTCCCTATAATTCTCTTCTCACCTTCTTCCCAGAAACCCCTGCTCTGACCAGCTAGTTCTCCTTACTCCCAGAATCCTGTTCTCCTTCCTCCCACAACCCCTTGCTTCTCCTAGAACCCTAAGGCTTTCAATTATACTACAATCCTGTTCATATTTTCCTCCCAGAATCAGCAGTGACACAAAGCCCTTCTTTCTCCCAGAATCCTCTGGTAGCTTAATCATCCCATAATCCCATGCCTCTCCCAGTATCCTCTGTTCCTTAATTCCAACAATCCCTTGCTTTTCCTAAATCCTCTTACCTTCCTCCCAGAACTCTTTGCTCTAACCAACTAGTCCTTCCTCCCAGAATACTGTTCTTGCTCCTCCCACAATCCTTTGCTTTTCCTATAATCCTCTTACCTTCCTCCCAGAATCCTCTCCCTGCCCCACCAGTCCTTTCTCTCACAATCCTCTGGTAGCTGATTTTCCCATAATCCCATGCTTCTCCTGCAGTATTGTCCTTAACTCTTCCATAATTCCTTGCTTTTTCTACAATCTTCTCACCACCTTCCCAGAATCCTCTGCCCTGACCCACCAGTCTTTTCTTTCACAATCCTCTTCTCCCATAATTCTTTTTCAACCACGATCCTCTTTATTACTCCCAGAATCCTGTCATGACCCACAAAACCTTTCTCCTGGAATTCTCTGGTCACTTGATTCTCCTGCAATCTCGCGCCTCTCCCAGAAACCAGTTCACTTATTTCTCTCACAATCTTCTACTTCTCCCACAAGCCTGTTCAGACTTTCCTCCCAGAATCCTCTGCCCTGACCCCCAAGTCCTTTCTCCCAGAGTCCTGTCCCTTAATTCTCCCACAATTCCTTGCTTTTCCTATAATTCTGTTCTCACCTTCCTCCCAGAATTCCCTGCTCTGACCGGCTAATCCTCCTTACTCCCAGAATCCTGGTTCTCCTTCCTCCCACAACTCCTTGCTTCTCCCAGAACCCTCTGGCCCTCAATTATCCCTCAATGTTCTTCACACCTTCCCAGAATCAGCTGTGACACACAAGCCCTTCTTTCTCCCAGAATCCTCTGGTAGCTTGATTCTCCCATAATTCCATGCTTCTCCCAGAACCCTCTGGTAGCTTGATTCTCCCACAATTCCTTGCTTTTCCTACAATCCTGTTGTCTTTCTGCCCAGAATCCTCTGCCCCGAACCTGCAAGTCCTCCTTTCACCCAGAATCCACTGCCCCAGGACCTGCAAGTCCTCCTTCCTCCCAGAATCCTCTGCCCTGGGACATGCAAGTCCTCCTTCCTCCCAGAATTCTGTCCCTTAATTCTCCCACATTTCCTTGCTTTTACTATATAGTTCTGATCTCACCTTCCTCCCAGAATCCCCGGCTCTGACCAGCTAGTTCTCCTTAATCCAAGAATCCTGTTCTCCTTCCTCCCACAACTCCTTGTTTCTCCCAGAACCCTATGGTTCTCAATTATCCCACAATCCTGTTCACATCTTTCTCTCAGAATCGGCCGTGACACACAAGCCTTTTCTTTCTCCCAGAATCCTCTGGTAGCTTAATTCTTCTATAATTCCATGCCTCTCCCAGTAGTCTCTCTTCCTTAATTCCAACAATCCCTTGCTTTTCCTAAGTTCTTACTTTCCTCCCAGAACTCTCTGCTCTGACCAACTAGTCCTTCCTCCCAGAATCCTGTTCTTGCTCCTCTCACAATCCTCTTTTCCCTATAATCCTTTTACCTTCCTCCCAGAATCCTTTCCCTGCCCCACCAGTCCTTTCTCCCACAATCCTCTGGTAGCTGATTGTCCCATAATCCCATGCTTCTCCCACAATCCTGTCTTTAATTCTCCCACAATTCCTTGCTTTTCCTATAATCTTCTCACCTTCTTCCCAGAATCCTCTGCCCTGACCCACTAGTCTTTTTTCCTCACAATCCTCTTCTCCCATAATTCTTTTTCAACCACGATCCTCTATTACTCCCAGAATCCTGTCATGACCCACAAAACCTTCTTTCTCCCAGAATTCTCTGGTCACTTGATTCTCCTACAATCTCGTGCCTCTCCCAGAAACCAATTCACTTATTTCTCTCACAATCTTTTACTTCTCCCACAAGCCTGTTCAGACCTTCCTCCCAGAATCCTCTGGCCCGACCCCCAAGTCCTCCTTCCTCCCAGAATCCTCTGGCCCGACCCCCAAGTCCTCCTTCCTCCCAGAATCCTCTGGCCCGACCCCCAAGTCCTCCTTCCTCCCAGAATCCTCTGGTAGCTTGATAATCCCATAATTCCATGCTTCTCCCAGAATCCTCTGGTAGCTTGATTCTCCCACAATTCCTTGCTTTTCCTACAATCCTCTCTCTCCTTTTGCCCAGAATCCTCTGCCCCCAGATCTGCAAGTCCTCCTTTTGTCCAGAATCCTCTACCCCAGACCTGCAAGTCCTCCTTTCTCCCAGAATCCTCTGCCCCGACCCCCAAATCCTTTCTCCCCGAAGCCTGTCCCTTAATTCTCCCACAATTCCTTGCTTTTCGTATAATTCTGTTCTCACCTTCCTTCCAGAATCCCCTCCTCTGATCGGCTAATCCTCCTTCCTCCTACAACCCCCTGGCCTTCAATTATCCCACAATCCTGTTCACTCTTCCTCCCAGAATCAGCCATGACACACAAGCCCTTCTTTCTCCCAGAATCCTCTGGTAGCTTGATTCTCCCACAATCCCTTGCTTCTCCCTGAATCCTCTGGTAGCTCGATTCTCTCACAATTCCTTGTTTTTCCTACAATGCTGTTTTCACCTTTCACCCAGAATCCTCTGCCCTGGACCCGCAAGTCCTTCTTTCGCCCAAAATCCTGTCCCTTAATTCTCCCACAATTCATTGCTTTTTCTACAATCTTCTCAACACCTTCCCAGAATCCTCTGCCCTCAGACCCACTAGTCTTTTCTCTCACAATCCTCTTCTCCCATAATTCTTTGTTTCAACCACAGTCCTCTTCTTTACTCCCAGAATCCTGTCATGACCTACAAAACCTTTCTCCCGGAATTCTCTAATCATTTGATTCTCCTACAATCTTGTGCCTCTCCCAGAAACCAGTTCACTTATTTCTCTCACAATCTTTTACTTCTCCCACAAGCCTGTTCAGACCTTCCTCCCAGAATCCTCTGGCCCGACCTCCAAGTCCTCCTTCTTCCCAGAATCCTCTGCCCCCCCCAAGTCCTTCCTCCCAGAATCCTCTGCCCCGACCCCCAAGTCCTCCTTCCTCCCAGAATCAGCCATGACACACAAGCCCTTTGTTCTCCCAGAATCCTGTGGTAGCTGATAATCCCATAATTCCATGCTTCTCCCAGAATCTTCTGGTAGCTTGATTCTCCCACAATTCCTTGCTTTTCCTACAATCCTGTCTTTTTCGCCCAGAATCCTCTGCCCCCGGAACCCCAAATCCTTTTGTCCAGAATCCTGTACCTGCAAGTCCTCCTTTCTCCCAGAATCCTCTACCCCGGACCTGCAAGTCCGCCTTCCTTCCAGAATCCTGTCCCTTAATCCTCCCACAGTTCCTTGCTTTTCTTATAATTCTGTTCACACCTTCCTCCCAGAATCAACCGTGACATACAAGCCCTTCTTTCTCCCAGAATCCTCTGGTAGCTTGATCTTCCCATAATCCCGTGCTACTCCCCAAATCCTCTGGTAGCTTGATTCTCCCGCAATTCCTTGCTTTTCCGATAATCCTGTTCTCTCCTTTTGCCCAGAATCTTCTGCCCCGGACCCGCAAGTCCTCCTTTCTCCCAGAATCCTCTGCCCTGACCCCCAAGTCCTCCTTCCTCCCAGAATCCTGTCCCTTAATTCTCCCACAATTTCTTGCTTTTCCTATAATTCCGTTCTCACCTTCCTTCCAGAATCCCCTGCTCTGACTGGCTAATCCTCCTTACTCCCAGAATCCTGTTCTCCTTCCTCCCACAACCCCCTGGCCCTCACTCTCCCACAATCCTGTTCACATCTTCCTCCCAGAATCAGCCGTGACACACAAGCCCTTCCTTCTCCCTGAATCCTCTGGTAGCTTGATTCTCCCACAATTCCTTGCTTTTCCTACAATCCTGTTTTCACCTTCGCCCAGAATCCTCTGCCCCGGGACCTTCAAGTCCTTCTTTCGCCCAGAATTCTGTCCCTTAATTCTCCCACAATTCCTTGCTTTTCCTACAATCCTGCTCTCACCTTCCTCCCAGAATCCCTTGCTCTGATCCATTAGTCCTTTCTCCCACAATTCTTCTCCCATGATCCTTTGTTTCACCAATTCCCTTCTTCCCTCCCTCCCAGAATCCTCTGTCAAGACCTCTCTCAGTCTTCTTTGGTCACTTGATTCTCCCACAATTCCTTCCCTCTCCCAGAATTATGTTCACTTATTTCTCACAATCCTTTACTTTTCCCACAACCCATTTCTCCCCTTCCTTCCAGAATCCTGTATGCTGACCCCAAATCCTTCTTTCACCCAGAATCCTCTTCTCTATTCCTCCCGGAACCCCTTGGTTCTCAGAATCCTCTGGCTCTTAATTTCCCCACAATCCTGTGCTCCGACCTGCAAGTCCTCCTTTCTCCCAGTATCTCCTGTTCTTATTTCTCCCACTGACCCCTGGCTTCTCCTAGAATCCTCTTCCCTTGATTCTCACAACCCAGTTCTCATTTCTCCCATAATCCCCCGTATCTTCCACAATCCTGTTCCTACCTTCCTCCCAGAACCCTCTGCTTACACCTGCAATTCTTTTTCTCTCCCCCAGAACACAAGTCTGTGTGTGGCTCTTGAGAACACTGGCCAGGCTAGTCTTTTTTTTTTTTTTTTTTTTAATAAGTTTATTCCTAGGCACGGTGGCCAACACCTGTAATCCCAGTGGCTCAGGAGGCCGAGGCAGGAGGATCCGAATTTGGAAGTCGGGAGAGCAACTTAAGCAAAGCCCTAAGCAACTTCAACCCTGGCTCAAACACTAAAAAGGGCTGGGATGTGCTCAGGGGTTAAGTCCCCTGGGTTCAATCCCTGTACCAATAAAAATAAAAACCACACTCTATTGGAACAGAATCCTGAAGGGACAGAATCTGTAGTAATAGGTAATTTCTGAGCAGCTCATCAAGTGAATAAGATCAATGGGGAAAGTCGGGTCAAGGACAACGTAGGAACCTACAGAGCAGCCACAGTCGTGGGCACATAGACCAGACAACCCTGCCCTTGGGGAACATCTGAGGGACACGCTGACACTCAGCCAAACGGGCAGAACTGCCCCTGCCTTAGACGTCAGGGCAGCCTCAAGTCCTGGAGGGAATAAAAATCTGGACGTGCCACAGAAATAGAACAGGGACCCAGGGGACCTGCCGGATGGAAGGCCGCCTCTTGCCACCCGTGGGGCCCAGGCTGAGGCAAGAATGCAGAGCCGAGACTGAGCAAGTCTCTAAACCCTGGTACTAGGGACATTTGGGTCGGACACTTCTGTGCTGCAGGGATGTTCTGGGCATGGCAGGAGGTTTAACCGCCATCTTGGTCTCCACCTGAAAGAGGCCAGTAGCACCCTTCCTGAAGTCAGCCATGACCCCAAAGGCTCCTGTCTACCATCTACCATCTCCCCTCAGAGAGACAGCAGTCGCCCAGTTTGAGAACCAAACTCAGTCAAAAGGACGCTAACTACAGTGACATTCTGGAAGGGGCCAAGAGAAGGGCAGGCCCAGACGTGGTACCCACCCCAATGGAAGATTCCTTCACGCAACAGCAGGTGGAGCGCCTGCCGGGTGCCGGGGTTGCAGGACAGGGAGCCTGGAAGTTCCCTGGGTGTCCCCCACCCACTCTAGTCCCCAGCAACCTGAGATGCCACTCACAGAGCCATCGGACGCACTGGCGCCCACTTTGTCTCCTCGAGCGTTCCAGCACACCTCGAAGATGCCACCTGTGCCCCGGTAGCTGTGGACGAGACTTCCACTCTGCAAAGGAAAGCAACCGTCACTTGATAGGCGAGGAGCCCCGCCAACTGGCAGGAGTACACGGTCACTCCTCCTCACCTGTCCCCACTGTCCATCACAAAAATGCCCCACTGTGTAGTTCTGAAAAGGACTTCCACTCGACACGGGTGGCTGTGGACATGTAACCCTCAGACCACCAACTCTGAAGGATGGGACTGCCCCCGACCCCCAGAGCACTGGCCATGGCTGTCCTCAGCCAGAGACTGGGGGTGCGGGCAGCCTAGGTCAGCTGGGGCTGTGGGCCGCATGCATGTACCTCAGGGACTACCCACTGGCTCTTAAAAAAAAAAGTTAAGAAATTCTTACTAAAGACCGATGTGATATTTTATACCTTTATTTTATTTCTTTCTATGTGGTGCTGAGGATCGAACCCAGCGCCTTGCACATGCTAGGTGAGTGCTCTACAGCTGAGCCCCAGCCCTAGATTTCTCTTTTAATGGCACTTGGGGGCAGCTATGTAATGACCATCATGTTATGAAGTCATTCCCTGGACAAGTAGTTTGAAAGAACAAACGCATGCCCCTTTGGTCCTGGGGTGCTAGCTAAGACCACAGGCGATTAGCTTCTGGTGGGAACCAGACAGCGTTAACTTGAGAAGCGCCAGAGAGGTGTGAAGCAGATGCTGGGGAGACTCAAAAACCCTCACCACTGGACTGGTTACAGTGGGAGATGTCCCAAGACAGGCCAATGGGCTGTCATCAACCAGAGTCTTTAAAGGGTGGTATTACCCCAGTGGCCCCCCCGTATTTTTTTTTTTATTTCTTGCCCGTATTGGTTTGGTCATACACACATTTACTTATGCACACATATACCATATAGTATCATCAACCTTATTATTTGTAGTGCTAGGGACTGAACCCAGGGTCTCATGCATACCAGGTAAGCGCTCCACCACTGAGCCATATCCTAGCCCCTTGATCTCTATTAAATGGCAGCAAAGTGTAATGAAAACTGTACTTGGAAGAGACCTAAATCCTTGGTTATTTCCAGTGGCTTCAATCACACCACCTTCTCTTCCATTAGAATGGGAATAAAGGGCTCTGGGTGAAGTTCAGGGCACAGCGCTGGCCTACAAGCCTGAAGCCCTGCATTGGATCCCCAGCACAACAGACATACAACGGGCAAACAAGATGAGAATCAAGAGCTCTCCTGATTCTTTTTAGTCCCCTGTTAAAGGACAGCCCAGTATTGACTTTGTGCTGCTGCAGTGACGCTGGCCAGGTCCCAGTTGGCTGGTCCCCCTGGACTGCTGAGATGAAGGGACGCCTCCCACCACCCTCCACCAGGGGGCAGCCTTTCCAGCTTTCCCCAGAGCACTAAGGATGGCAACTCCCTGTAGAAGGTCTTCCAAGATGACAAGCTCAGAGCTTGGCCTAGAGACAGACACCCCCTGGAGGAAGGGACCTGCTCTAGGCTTCGTGGAGGGGAAGACCCCACACCCTCGGGAGCACAAGGCAGGGAGCACTTGGCCTGGGTCGGCCTGGGGAGTCCAGCCTTGCTCTCTGCTTTAGGCAGTCCTAACGTCACTGCTGCAAGCTCGGGTGCCCGAAAACGTGGGCCTTGAGGCACTGGTTTGGGGAAGGTTGGGGCCGCAGGGCTGCGAGGTTACCTGAGTATTCCAGATATGGACACACTTGTCAAAGGAGCCACTGGCCAAGTATTTGCCATCAGGACTGAAGGCTACACTGTAGACAGGTTCCTGATGTTTGGTTAGTGTGTGGATACAAACGCCCCGCTCCACATCCCACAGTCGGACCGTAGAATCAAACGAAGCACTGGGAAGAGAGCACAGAAAGCAGAAGCTGGTCAGCAGGCCAGCTTTTCACAGATCTCTACGACGCCTAAGGGACTCTCAGAAGCCTTCCCCTCCAGCCTCTGCCGTGAGCGAACAACAAACCAGAGCGCATTTTCTCTTCTGGACTGTGAACTCAAGACACTAGAGGGAGCTTTATCTTTGGCGCTGTTATAAGGGAAACAAATGGATACTCATTTACTTCCTGTTTTTCTTTTGCATTGCTCAGAGTCAAATCCAGCTCCTGGCCAGGTTGCCCAGGTTGGCCTCAAACTTGCAATCCTCCTGCCTCAACCTCCCAAATTGCTGGGATTACAGGCATATGTCACAACAATGTTGTTCTAAGCGTTATCACTACCAAGAGTAGGGCTGCGGGTGTAGTTCAGTGGCAGAGCACTTGGCTGGTGTGCAAAGGACCTGGGTTCCATCCTCAGAACTACAAGAAAACAAACCAAGAGTGGACTGCCACATCCCTTGGGGTACAGTGTGCATCAGGATGCAGCAATTCTGTGGCCTGAAGCCCTGTCTTTTGGGAAGGCCATCTTTGTTCCTGATGACCACGCTTTCCCAGTTCTGGTATCTTAGAAAATTCACTGTTAAATGTTGGGGCAGGCAGATCTGGCTGGAGTTGGGGAACCTCTGATCTCCACCCCAAATTCCTGCTGCTAGGAGCTCTGAGTGGGATGCAGCAAACCCAGGTCTAAGCTGAAGGCTTTCAGTTTTGTTCTAGTAAAAAAATTTTTGCTAAAGCCAAATTCCTGAAGCCTGATACAGACAAGATTCCTTCTACTGGACTCACAGCTAAAGCAATCAGGCCTCATCTGATTGAGCTGGCCCTTCACATCTGCAAGGGGGTGCAATGGCAGATTCCATCAACCACAGATCAAAAACAACTAGGAAAAAGACTGCCGGTATTGAATACGCCACAGGCCCTCAACAATGCCGTCTAACAATGGCTCATGCATTTAGACAGCATCAGGTATCAAGTGAGCTATACAGGACGTGAAATTCTAGACGACGTGCACAGGTTATATGCCAACACATGAGGGATTGAGCACCACACCTGTGATTTCAGTATCCACGGCTCATCCAGGAACCAACCCCTATGGATATTCAGAGAAAACAGTATTATCTCGTTGGCCCCTTCAAAATGCAGTAGTGTTCTGTCTAGCTGGACAGGCTTCAAAACACTGGGGACACACCAGCAAAATTCTCTTTTTTGCTCAAGAGTAAATTAAGCCAGGCGCAACGGTGCATGCCTGTAATCCCAGCCACTTAGGAGGCCAAGGCAGGAGAATCACAAGTTCAAAGCCAGCCTCAGCAAAAGCAAGGTGCTAAGCAACTCAGCGAGACCCTGTCTCTATATAAAATACAAAATAGGGCTGGGGCTCAGTGGTTGAGTATATCTGGGTTCAATCTCTGGTACCAAAAAATAAAGAGTGAATTAAGGCTGCGTTCCAGAGGGGAGACGGGAGCAATAAGGCTGCGTTCCAGAGGGGAGACGGGAGCATGCGGGCTGGATCCCCTTACCTTGCTAACATGATGTTGGAGTTTGGGTTGCTGGTGGCTGGTCCCGTGGGACTCCACTTGATGGTGTAGATCTCTTTGCTGTGAGCCTGAAGATCATGGACGCACGTGTCTTGCTTCATACTCCAGATCTGGAGAGGGTATGGCCAACGACATGAGCAACGCGTCCCCAACCTGGGGTGGGTCAGCACCTCTCATCCTGGGGGTGCTCCTTTGGCTGCTGGCCCGCGGGGTCCCAGCAGGGTAGGGGAGTTGACAAGGACACAGGTGAAGACCCTCAGCAGAGCACTTGGCTGATAAATGGGCATTCGCTGCCTTGGTGAGGGGGAAACTTACAGGAGGGGTCCCCACAAAAACAGAGGAGCGGAATGCGAGACCCTGGGGAACATGGGGCTTGTCCAGGACTGAACGGTCCATCCCGCGAGACGCTGGCCTCACCTTTAACGTCATGTCATCAGAGCAGGATGCTAGCAGCATTCCTGAAGGATCCCACTTGATGGCGTTGACCTCATTCTGCAAAGGGGGAAAGGATTTCAGAAAGGAATGGAAGCCTGTGGGTAGGAAGAGCAGTAAGGCGGCCCTCCACCAGGGGGCGGTGGTGCTCTGCCAGCCTTGCCCTGGGCCCGGGGATTTACCCTGCAGGTCCAATAGGTAAGAACCACACTCAGCAGCCTCCCCCACGCATACTTCCTTAAAGAAATCTCTACTAGGAAGAAAGCCAAATGAAGAATTCACATATAACAAGGAGGGCAAATAAAACCTATAAAACCACAGCTATTTCTGAAGCTGGACTTTGGACACCATTTTCCTATGCACTTTAAATATAAGCGCCCGCTCCCTCTTATCTACATCCAAGATGGTCTCAAGGCAGGCCCAGTGGTATGCACCAGCAATCCCAGGAGGCTGAGGAAGGATGGTGGCAAATACGAGGACAGCCTTTGCAACTTAGTGAGACTCTGTCTCAAAACAAAACAAAACAAAAAGGTGTGTGGGGGGGGCTGGGTAGAGCAGCCTGGGCTCAGAGTCCCCTGTACCTTACACACAAAGATAGGTGGACAGGGAGTTCAAGACGGGACACAGGACTGCCCGGCTAGACAGCAATGCAACCCAAAGGCACAAATCCACACACCCAGGCCACACAGAAGTGCAAGGGAAACAGACCCACGCTGTCAAGGACAGGAAAACACACGCAGGAGGAACAAAATCCTCCCGGGGGCAGACTGGGCATCTGTCTCCGCTGCAGCTGTGGAGAGGAGCGAGCCCACAGGCAGATCTTAGGGCTGCTGAGCACCGACGTCCATCCCCAGCTGAACCCCACTTCAGTCCTCCTGGGGTCCTTCCCAGGAGTGGAACTTCCTTCCTCTGCCACCCAAGTCACAATCCCTGGGAAGTGTCCAGAAGCAGCTCATTCACAGGTCTCAGGGAGGAGCAGGCTCCATCCATCCAGCCAGAGCTCGGCTTCCAAGGAGCAGCAGCACTTCTAGAGCCAAGCGGTGCGGCGGAGGCAAAGGCAGGGCCGCTAGAAATCAGACCCCGGGCAGCCCCTTAACAGTGGTGGACAGAACAGGGCCAGAGAACAGCTCCGACCAGAAAACGCGGCACAGCCCCAGGGAGACACTGGCAGGACCGCTGACGCCCAGGCTCGAGAAGCCCCTTCTGTGGGACTCGCTGGGCCAGAAGCTGGGAGAGGGGGGTGCCGTCCAGGGAAGTGAGCAAGGCTGGGGACGGTGGTACTCATGTCTCAAGTTACAGCAGCAGCATGATGGCTTTGACCTCCTCCTCTGCCCTCTGGGGATGCTCCAGCACTGAATGCCACTCTGGGC
Organism: Callospermophilus lateralis; assembly: GCF_048772815.1. NCBI lineage: Eukaryota > Metazoa > Chordata > Mammalia > Rodentia > Sciuridae > Callospermophilus > Callospermophilus lateralis. The sequence continues at coordinate 7,129,631 of NC_135326.1, forward strand.
ACTGGTGACAAAGACGGAGATGCCTTGGCCCTGGCCTTGCCTCTGCACGTTCTGCAGGAGGTGGACAGAGAAGCAAGCAATGCCAGCCACCGAGGCCAGGAGTGAGGCTGTTCCCTGGGCACCGCCCCAGCTAGCGCCACTCCCAGTGGGGCCCGGGACTTCTGAATGATGTCTTGGGAGATGGGAAGGGCTTGTGAGAGACAGAGGGTCACTGTGTGGTCACCGTGTGGTGCTCAGCCACAGGTTTTCCAGGAGGACTGGGGCATAGCTGCTTTGCGAACGTACCTAGGCACCTGAGGACAGACTCGGTAGAGCCCCAGAGGCCACGCTAAATAGTTTGGTAAGTCAGATGTTCATTATCAACAGTTGTTCTCTGATCTTTCCACGATCTTTGGTTGTCTTGTGATTTCTCCATATCATTTATCATTAACGTGGCACCTCAGGAGCCATGAGTCCAGGGGTGCAGGTGTGGGCTTCTTGATGCTGGTTCTGCTTGAGGTTTGCCAAACCTCGTGAGTACTGATGTTTTCCATCACAGGAAAACCCACTGCTAGCAGCTTCAAGTAAATTTCCTGTTGTCTTTTTTCTTTCCCTGTTACACACAGATGTTTACAGGACTTGCGATTGCCCCACAGATCAAAACTCAGTTCAGTTTTTCAAGGTTTTATCTGTTCTTTGGCCAATTTCTATGAGCTCCTTTCCAAGTCACTAACTTTACTGTGCGACGTCCAATCTGCCATTCAACCCATCTACCAAGATTTCATTTCAAGACATTCGTATTTCCTCAGTTCTCAACTTTGTTCATTCATTCATTCATATTTTTGCTTTACTGGGGACTCAACCCCTGAGCTACATTCCCAGCCCTTTTTAGTTATTGAGACAGGGTCTCACTAAGTTGAACTTGCAATCCTCCTCTTGCCTTAGCCTCCCAAGTTGCTGGGATGAGTTGTGTATCACCATGCCTGGTTTTCGTTTATTTTTTAGTTTGTTCTAATTAGTTACACATGACAGTAGAATGCACGTTGACACGTGATACACAAATGGAGTATAACTTCTCCTTCTGGTCGCACTATGATGTGGAATCATTAGCCGCGCACTCATATGCACACAGGATAACAACGTCTGACTCTACTCTCCTTCCTACCCACACGCCCTCCACTCTCCACTCCCTTGGCCTAATCTAGAGAAACTATTCTTCGTACCCCTGCTCCCGCAAAAACCCGGTTCTCCATTCTCAGTGAACATTTCCTGTCTATTCATTTATTGTGAGCACCTTTTTCTTTACGCCTTTACATACTCTCATATCTACTTAATGGCCTTCATTGCAAAATTTAACATCGGGTCACACGAGGGAGTTTTCATCATTCCCTACCCACAACCGGGTCGTAGCGACCACAGCTCCAGGGCCAAGGGCTCTAGACCAACGGGTCTGCCGTGACAATGCCTCCTTCTAGGTGTGAGGCAAACGCTTCCACATCGCATCCTGGTGAGCTGGGCTGACCACGGGAACCCCACTTACTGTGTGCCCCTGGAAGGTTTTGACTGGGCGGTCACAGCCGAGCCTGCACACATGGATGCACATGTCCGTGCTACAGGAGGCAAAGGTAGTGTTGTTCTGCCAGTCCACATCCAGAGCGGGCGCTGCGGGAGGGAAGAGACGGGATGCAGGTGTTAACTGCGCATGTGGCTAGGGCAGGTCGGAAGAGCCAAAAGCACCGCAGCGACTTCACAAAACCATTCCCAGTGTGAACAGTGTCTGTCCTGCAGGGACCTTAAAGTCGTTCTCAGTTTGCAGAGATAAGGTTCCTCTGGAAGAGTCCCGAGACCCTGGCTGTGCCCGGGGCAGGCAGTGTCCTTGGTCCCAGGCATGAGCAGAAGGGTACTTGCTATGGAAACAGCATCTCCTGTGCCTCCAACTTGCTGGGTTCCAGCAGGGTGACTGTGTGGGGCTGATTTGTGTTCACACAGGGAGGAGATAAAGGACGGGAGAAACCCTTCCATCCTGTCCTTTGTTCAAAATGCTTCAATTAGAAAAATGTGAGATGCATTGACCACACCACTGATTGGTTACTTTTTTTGGGGGGGTGGGGTGGGGGCAGGAGGGTACTGGGGATTGAACCCAGAAGCACTTTACTATTGAGCCACATCCTCAGCCCTTTTTAGTTTTTATTCTGCGACAGTCTTGCTAAGTGGCTTAGGGGCTCATCAAGCTGCCGAGGCTGGCTGTGAGCTTGGGATCCTCCTGCCTCAGCCTCCCAAGTCGCTGGGACTACAGGGGTGGACCACTGCACCTGGTTTGATTGGTGTTTAACTGGAGCCAACAGCCATCCCTTCGGACATGGATCAGGACTTGTGAAGAACACCCTCTTCACTCCTGGGTCCCTCTCACATGAAGGTGGCTCCAATAGCAGCTCTGCTCTGCTGAGGGCTTTGAGGATGGCGACTGTCTTCATGGTACTTCCCCCTCGCCTCCACCCGAGAGGCAGAGGAAGACCAGGCAGGAACCAGGCCACCAACATCACAGCCAGCAGGGTCTGAACCCATGTTTTGCCCCTGACTGCAACCGCACGGGTCTCGGATGCAACTGTGCACGTTAGTGTAGGGCCTCAGGCGAGCATGAAAGAGGGGAGGCAGTGACTGCCAAGCTGGGTACATGGAAAGGGGGAAGAGAAGTGGATGGTATAGCACGGTAGTCGGCACCATCCAGTTTCCAGGGAAGTGTGGCTTCAGTTCTTCCCCGAAGTCCTTGGAGAGAGGTCTGGGCATGGCTCTCTCTCCACCTCCCCTTGGGTACCCATGGCTCAAGTGGTCACTCCTCACTCCAGGTGGCTGCTGGCCTCCTATGTCCCTGCCTCCAGTGGAGGTACCAGCCCACCGGGGCATCTCCTAGAGTCCTCCACACACCAGTGAGGCCAGGGATGGAGAAGTGGGGGCAAAATGGCCACGGGAGGAGCAGCAAAGGACAAGGGTAGCTCCCCATGGGATCTTCTCTACTACTGAGGGGCCTTAGCAAGCTGGGTGTGGTGGTGCAAGCCTGTCATCCCAGCAGCTCGGGAGGCTGAGGCAGGAGGATCTTGAGTTCAAAGCCAGCCTCAGTAACTTAGCGAGACTCTCAGCAATTAAGCGAGACCCCGTCTCTAAATACAAAAAGGGCTGGGGATGTGACTCAGCAGTCCAGTGCCTCTCTGTTCAGTCCCTGCTACCAAAAAAAAAAAGTTTTGGCCTTGACAGTTTTGCCATTTCTCCTTTTTTTTGGGTACACGGTGCTGGGGATGGAACCCGGGGCCCGCACAGGCTAGGCCATCACCTGCCACTCAGCCACGTTCCCAGCCCTTCTACCTTCTAGAGGGATCACAAGGCCTTTCAGTAAGATGACCTCTAGGACCGCGTTCACAGCACCTTATTGAAGGGGTTCAGGGAGGCGAGCTGGGCCTGTCACACATAACCCACAGACAGGGTCTCGTGCTAGTTCAGTAATCCCCAAAGTTCTCACTTCTTCCAGGTGGTCACCAGAGGTCACTAGGTGGCCCCCTCCCCACTTTTTAAAACAACCCCAGGGATTGAACCTGGGATGCTCTACCACTGAGCTACATCCCAGCCCTTTTTATTATGAGACAGGGTCTTGCTAAGGGGCTGGGACTCCAGGCGTGGCCCACAGCACCTGGCTTTATTTTTTATTTCATCATAGCAGAGTTCTAGAGCTTCACTATATTGTATTTCCAGTGGAAATTATTTTTGGTGGAAAGAAAGGAAGGAATGAAGATTATTTTTTTTTGTTTGTTTTTAAAAAGGACTTCAGATTAGCTCAGCTTCACTTAGGGACCAATGTGTGCTTTGGTGACATTTTGAAAGCTCGCTTATAGAATAGAAGCAACTGTAAGAAGAGATGAGCTTATTCCTCCAAGATGCTGAAGGCGGCACCAGCAGACAGTCAGAGAACTTACTTAGCCTGCTGGAGGCCGCTGGGTAATGGCCACCTGGGTCACTGTCCTCTTACTTGAAGCCAGGCAGTCCTGTCCTCCACCCCTGTCGGGGACTGCTCACTGCTAGGGGGAAGAAAGCCCACCTCCACTCGAGTGGTGTTGGCAGGGAGGTGGGCAGGCAGGGAGGTGGGCAGGCAGGGACGTGGCAGTTGTGCTTGGTGGTCAGGAGGGCCCACCATGGAGCCACCAGGGGCCCCAGGATCCCCCTGCAGAGGGGGTGGGGCAGGGGCACTCTGCAAGGGCACCTAGAGCAGGCTCCGCCCACCTGCTTCCCTGAACACTTGGAAGTTACGTGCTACAAAGCAGAGGCCCAACTTGAAGCCGGGCATGTGAAGGAAACAAGAGGGTAGAGTCTGCTGGAAGCTCGGGGTGCAGCAGTCACCAGCGGATCAAGGCGGAACCTCATCCTATGTGCATTGCTTGGGAGAAGAGTCCAGCTGCCTCTGGCTCTGCTACCCGTGGACAGGCACGTTCCTGCTCTTGTTGACAACATCACGAATTCCTGGGGCAGCCTCTGCATCCCCCCAGCATCAGGAACCAGCAAACCCACCTGAGTGGAAGGGGAACTGCTGCTTGGCTTCTCCCGTGTGGGCGTCCCAGATGATGGTTGTCTGTGCTCCGCAAACAAAGAAAAGAGTTAGTGACCAGTCTCCTCCCAACGATTTCTCTAGGAAAAAGGATCGGGTGAGAAAGGACAATCGGCCATGTTCCCTCTAAACCAGCAGTGTCTGATAGAGAAGGTGAGTCACAAGGTTATCACGACTCACCAGTAACATTACAAAAAGAAATCAGTGAAATTTTAATAACACGATCCCCGTTATGCAATGTAGCCGAAATGTTTTAATATGTGATCAGGAAAAAGCAAAACAAAACACTAATGAGATATCTGGCATTCTGTTTCCCCATGCTAAGCCTGATACTGTGGGTGTTTTACACTTGGCCACACGGAAGCAGCTCATCTGCTACAGGTGCTGTCTGGTGGTCGCAGACTGCTGACCCACACTTGAGAAATCTACCACAACTGGTAAGGGATTCCCTTTCATCCCAAAGCTTAGAAAACCACTAAAAAAGGCAGCAGCAAATCTTATCTAAATAATTGAGGTACCAAGTGCTTCGAATAAGGGATGCTAAACCTGTTCTAGATACAGCAGAATTCCTGGACTACTCTGGGGCTGGCCCCAGGAAGGGGGACAGGTGACCTTTATGTCAGGAGACCAAGGAAACCATGAATCCCACTAACTCAGTAATGCCAGGAAGGAAGACACCTAGGGAGCGAGCCTGGGGCAGGTCAGCCAGTCCCACTGGGGTTACGTTTTCATCAGCAGCAATTTAACTTAATTTGAAACTTTATTTAAAGACTTAGCTTTAAGAAGTAGTTGTATCTTGTGTGCATTGTAAAGGGAAATCTCAGAACACTTTTTTAATTTTATTTTATTGGCACCAGGGATTGAACCCAGAGGTCTGAGCCACAATCCTCCCCAGCCCTTTTTAATATTTTATTAGAGATAGTGAGACCCTAAGTTGCTGAGACTGGCTTTAAACTCACGATCCTCCTACCTCGGCCTCCTGAGCCCCTGGGTAAAAGTAAGCTTCTTTACAACTTGGTACTCCTCGGTTTGGGGTCAGCTCGACCAACTTCTATGTGTGTGTGTACACCTTTTTTTTAGTACTGAGCAGTGAACCCAGGGGCACTTGACTACTGCATCATATCCACCCCCCCGACCCCCGGCCTTTTTTAAAAATTTTGAGGCAGGCTCATCTTGCTGATGAGTTGCTAAGGCTGGCTTCAAACTTAAAATCCTCCTGCCTTGGCATTACCAAGCCGCTGGGATCATGAGCGTGTCCCACTGTGTTAATATTTGTGTGTGTGTGTGGGTGTGTTGTGGTATAATTCCCCTTGATTTATCCATGTACAATCAAACCTGGCACTGCACAGAATATATAAACTCTTCCATCATTCTGGGATACAGTTTCATATAAGATATCAGTAACTGGATTGTCAATACTTACGTTTAATATATATTGGACAAAAGAAAACATCACCTACGCAAAGATTTTTAATAAAAAAAAAAACCTTAAATTATATTTCAGAAATTTTGAAAAATTTAACTACTTTCTGTTAAGCACAAACTGAAGATCATTAATACCAGTAATACCACCCCCCCTCAGTGGGTTTTATTGTCAAGAGCATTGATATCCTTATTTCTGCCATGGTTAACTAGGTCATCATGACAGATTACAGAGCCAAAGACTAAAATAATTCCAACTATGCATTTCCAATGACTGTGGAGTTCATCATAAATATTTGGAATTCTAAGAAGGTCAAAGGGCAGTAGTTACTGGTGATCCAGTGCCTGGGTTCCCATGTCCCCTAGACCCCACAGCAGCTGTGCATACCTAGGATAATTCATGAACCTCTCTGGCCAGCTCCTGCTCTGTACAAGGGGGTGAACAGCACTAGTGTCTGCCTCCTATCTTGGGAGCCCTGGGTGGGCTAACACATGTAGTGTAACACGCCAGATAAATGGTTGTCATTTCCATGAATTACTTTAATAATCTGGCCAGCGATTCCCAGTGGCCGACTGCCCATACAACCAAGCGTTCTGTGTGCAAATCACTTGACCACTTCTAACAAATGGAGGTGGTTGTGTACCAATAAAACTATTTATAGAACAGCCACAGGGCCTGATTGGGGTGTTGACTGCAGTTTGCCCAGCCCAGATACCATGTCTCCAAGAATGTGGTTATGTGTGGAGGTCAAGTATTATATTGGCTACAGGTTCCTATGACGGCTTTGCAAGAGTACGGATGGAAGATGGTAGTTCCTGCGTCTGGTATTTTATATGCAGTTTTAGAACTGGAATGAACACAAAGTAACATAGTAAAGCTTCCAAATTATCCTGCAATCATTACAGAAAACCAAGCCTGTGGGAGACCAAATGGCTTACAGGATTCAGGAAAGGCCTCTACCCGTGTGTAAAACACCAGTGGACAGATTCCCTACCCACCCAACGCCCGTTTTTGGTATTTCTTTTCCAAAGCCATGACTTATAGAATTCCTGCTGGCTCTTAGGCGTGACATCACTACCCACTCAAGGTTCTCGGAAGGCCGTGACATTAGCCAGCCCTGTCACCTGACCATGGAGGACACCGGGCCCCAGGGAGGAGGAGATGGCCAGGTGCATCAGACTTTGGCAGCCAGGAAGTCTGTGTCCTATGCTCTTTTCCCTCAGAGATGGCTCCTACAGGCACCTGGATCTAATGCTGTCACCTCCCCGTCACAGTGCTGCCTCAGGGACACAGTACTGAATCCCCCACACGCTCCTGCTGGGTCTCGGGTTACCATGTTGACCACTGGACGGCCCAGAGGGGAAAAGCTCTTACTCAAAGGCCCCGGAAGCAGATGTGTTAGAAATCAACAAAATTAACAAACCCACAAAAACAATCGGCACCTGTAAGTCCTTCAATAAGCTCAAGAACTCAAAAGCCACAAGATTACAAATAAGTGTGCATCTTTGCTGGGTGCGGTGGTGCATGCCAATAATCCCAGTGGCTCAGGAGGCTGAGGCAGGAGGATCTCAAGTTCAAACCAGCCTCAGCAAAAGTGAGGTGCTGTGGGACCCTGTCTTTAAACACAAAATAGGGATGGGGATGGGGCTCGGTGGTCAAGTACAAGTTCAATTCCTGGTACCCAAAAAAGCAAGCCTGCATTTCCAGGTGGGAGGGATGAAGGGCTTGGGGTTGGTACTCACTTTGTCCACACCAGCGCTCAGAATATAGTTCCCCTTTTTGTTCCACTTCAAGGCAAAGATGGGGCCTTTGTGCTGCCCTAAGGTGCTGGCCAGGTTACCTGTGGGGTAGGAAAGACGAACACGATGATGTAAGGTCTCCATGGTCACACGGGGAAGCACCTTCCACTGGCCCTGTCGCGAGGGACGCAGGACTCACCATCTTCTGTCCATATTCTTGCAAAGCCGTCATAGGAACCTGTAGCCAATAGTGTCCCATCGCTCTGGGGGCAGAAAGAGACAGATCCACAAGAACACTTGGCATCTCCCCAGGGGACGACCCCGGGCCCCTAGGCCTGCCTTCCCACCACAGGGCTCCTGAGCCATGCACCTGTGAACACAGGCTCGACGGAAGAGGCGGCTCCTGGCCCACCCAGCCTCTTCACCAGCTCTGGGAAGGGAGGACCCTAGGCCAGCACCCAGGGGACCCCCAAGAGACTGTCCGCCTGCGTGCACAGGCTGCCCTGCGGCTGGCGGACGACGCTTACGTTCCAGTCCAGCGAGGTCACATCCTTGTTGCTTGGGACGTCGTGTCCCCCTTCCCGAATACAGTGCCTCAGCACCAACTGTGTGGAGCCCCCGTTGCTGTTCTCATTAAGGTTCCATATCCTGGCGGTCGAGTCTCCGGATCTGCAGGGAAAAACCAAAACGAAACACAGGAGTGTTGGGCCTGTGGCTGGCTGGACGGGAGGGAGGCTCACGGGACCCACTCTCTGGCCGGGTCAGCCACACATGGCAGGTGGTCTTCTGCGTGCAGTTCTTCGTACCCCTCCCAGCTTCCCTCCTCACCATCTTTGCATGGACTGGTTTTAGATGTCTTGGTATGGCTTCCCACCCCACAGGTAAAAAGGGTCTGAGGTGATGGCTATCCCACAGAACCAGACCCACACAGAGGCGGGGCCCAGAGAGGCCCACAGCAGGAAGATGTTACAACCCTAAGGCAGGACACTGGAGATGAGCAATGACCTGGGACATCCCCATCCTGAAAGCCTTACCCAGAAGCTAGGAGATCGCTGACCGGATTCCAGGCACAAATGAACACCTCGGACTCATGGCCCCGAAGGACTGTGGCTTTGTTGGGTGGAATTTCAACATCCCCGTCTATTTCCATTGGTTTCGAATGGTTATCTGCCAAGAAGCACGTAAACACACGTGGCTTAGCAAGACACAAAAGGGGTGTGTTCTCAGATACTTTTGTCTCAGAAACACTTTGCTTTTACATATTAAGGCAGTACCAATCTGAGGATTATCACTAATTTGTGGCTTTTACATGATTTAAAAAGTATTTCACGCTAGTTTGATGGTGCTGTGGTTCATGTGCTAGAAGTTTAGCGCCCAGGTGGGGAGATAAGCAATGGAGGAACCTTTAAGAGAGCACCTCTGTCTGGCCACGTGATCTCTCCTTCTCACATGTGCACCCCACCACACCACCCACCGTGATGTGTCGGCACCATGTTGTTTGGACAGTTAGCTTCTAATACTATGAGCTAAATACATGTCTTTTCTTCAATAAAGCATTCAGCCTCAGGTATTTTGTTATAATAACAGAAAACATTCTTCAAATTTGAACAAAGGATAAAGACAGCTATTTATAACTGAAGCCCGTCAACCACGGCCCATGGGCCAAATCTAACCCACTGCCAATTTTTATAAACAAAGTGTGACCGGAACAGTCACATTCATGTTTGTGCACTGCCTGTGGCTACCCTTTCAAGCTGAATTACTTCCCCTAAGAATTTACATGTTTAAGTCCTAACCTACAGTACCTTATGAGGTGATTATATTTATACATAGGAACTTCAAAAAGATGGTTACAAGACAGCAACAGTAGTGTGGTCATCAACCAACCAGCAGTAGTCAACAGCTGGCTGTACAATGGGGTCAAGAACTGAGCACTTTGTGAAGGTATTTGGAAAACCCCAGAAATAAGAGGATTCCTTTCCTCTTCAGTGTTAGGTTAACCTAAGAGTGTACTGCTTCTATTTCAACATGTAAAAATAAGACAATGCCCGGCCGTCCTGCGCAGACCGAGACCCCTCATACAAAGTTCTCAAGTCCCGCTGGAGGAACACCAGGCTGTTAGGCGCCGACACTTCTTTTATGCTTCAGTAGACGAGGAAAACATTCTCCACCTTTAGAGAGCATTTCCCCATCCCCCACTCTTGATGGCAACAGGAGCGCTGGCGTCCTCGGTAGCCATGGGGGGGCGGGGGTGGGGGGGTGGGAATTGAAGCTCCCAGGAGGCGCAGAAGCCAGGCTTTGCACTTGGGAAAACACACCCTTGGAAAGCCCCCACCTCAACAGCCTGGTCTGGGGATTATGTGCGAGGTGCGGGGTCTGAGAAGTGGACCAAGGTGGCGATACTGTGGAATTCCAATCTGCACAATGACCCAGACCCAGAGCGGCCAGCCAGGGTGACTATGTGCAGACCTGGCCTATACAGAGCACAGAGCGCCTGCTCCTGGACCCACGGTGGGCAGCCAGCCTCCAGAGGTGCAGGCCAGGGGTGGCAGACCAACCAGCAAGGAGCACATCTTGGGGCAGGTGGTCAGCAGAGCATCTTCTAGCTGGACACTGTGTCTCAACACACCAGGCTCTCACCATGGGTCCCAGGACAGGGGCCTCCCTACTCTCTGGCCTAGTTTTAAATAACTTCAACGTAGGAGTTAGTCATCTTGATGGTGAAAATAAGCCAGGCTAACGCTGCTGCTAAAAGTCCCCGAAAGGCCCATTTGTGGGAGGTGGGGGAGTCTTTCAGAGGACCAGACTTGTGGCACCAAAGTTAGGTCACTGGAGACGTCACCCTGAAAGAAATGGCGGGCCTCCCCTCTGTCCATGTGCCTCTGCCTTCTGGCTGGTGCTTTGCCACATGCTCCTGCCCTGGCCAGAGGCCTAAAGCAACGGAGCTGCCTGATCTTGAATTGGAGTCACCAGCACTGTGAGCCAAAATAAACCTTTCCACTGTATGAGCTGCTCACCACAGGTATTTCATTATAGTAACAGAGCCCCACAAGAGAACCATATCAGAAAGTGGCTGTTTCTCTCTCAAATTGCAGGACAGAGAATTTTGTGGGTCAGAGTTAAGTCTAACTTTAGATCTGCCCACAGTGTCCACTGCAGTGGTAGAGTGGAGAGGCTGCCTTACGGTGAGACAAGAGCTGGCTGTGGATGCCAGGGAGGGCATGGGACTCGGGGGACAGAGAGAAAGACATACCCATGTCTTCCAGGCTTGGGAATAACATCGATACCACTTTATAGTTTCTAAAGATTTAAAAGAAGCGGGTACAGTTTAAACACTTGCAAAATTTCTTCCTTGGAAAACAATGATTTCTCAAAGTTTACTAACTATAAATGCTTTTCGATGACATAAGATGACAAAAACAACTACGTCTATTGTGTCTGCTTCTGAAAACTTGAGGATCCTACCCCACTGCAGTGAACAGTGACTCTTCTGTACAAGCCAGATCTTGTCTCATTCATCTCTGTTCCGCAATTTTGGGCCTTATGAATAGTGATCATGTAGGATGCGACTGGGGGTCCTTACTTGTGTTGGCCGATGGCCTTTGTGCCACCTGACTGCAACCTGTGGATGGCAACTAGCCACAGGGCATGGCCATGGGTTGAAGCCTCAGAAGCCATTAGGCAGCTCTCTGCAAAAGGGGAAGCTGGGGCGATGGGACTCTGGGGTCAGATGCCAGTGTCACATTCTCCTTCACCCTCCAGCTGCATAAGGAAACCAGTTTCTAACTAAGGAAGCACACACTTGGCCACACCACATATGCACATATACACACAAACATGCACATGCATGTGAACTCGGACCCCAAAGCAGAGCCTCTGGAGTTCATAAGGATCTCTGGTTTATCTGCTCAACATTCCTGAGCAATTGCCTAACAGGGGCTAACCTCAAGGGGCAGACCTAATAAGATGACTCCCCATGCCTGGGCAGGGTGCCCGAGAAGTCACGGTGAGCTCACTCTCATCCCACCGTTTGGCCTAAAGCCTGCACAGTGCGAGGCTGGAGGCTGGACCCAAGGCCTCTGGGAAGGAGCACCTTTGCTCTTGGTGGACAGGACTCATACTGGACGTGGCCTGGATAGGCTTGGGTTCTCAGAAGAGCAAGATCCCCTTCAACCAAGGATCCCACCGCCAGGATGAATTTGGATGAGAAAGGCCGTAGGCCGACCTCCCAAGTCTGGCCGTTTGCAAAGCCCTGCGAGGGGGTCCTGGCGCAGGGGGCGCCCTGTGCCGGGAGCCCGGGAGCCCGCGGCCGCACACTTACTTATCGCGTGCGCGCCGTTCTCCTCCCCGTTCACCGTGGCCTCTCCGTTCTTTGGTGGGTTTTGCTGGGAAACGGCTGCGGGGGCTGGGGTGGCTGCGGTGGTGGCGGTGGCCGTGGCGGCTGCAGCAGCGGCTGCAGCAGCGGCGGCGGCGTTGGCCTGCTGCTGCTGCGCGAGCTTCTCCCGGAACGCCTGCTGCCGCGTCTGCACCACGTCGGGCATCACGGCGTCGATCAGGGACAGGGACTCTATGGGGCGGCCGTCGAACACGGTGCCGTCCTGCGGAAGCAAGCTGGTCAGCTCCCGGGCAGGGGGGCTCCCGGGCAGGGGGACGCCCGGTCCGGGGTGCCGCGGGCGCCCACGGGAGCAGGCTGCAGGGACTCTGGGCAGGGGCTGCCGGTCCTGGAGACCCAGCTGCAGTGCTCAGCCCGAGTGGCAGCACTGACATCCGGTAAGCAGCGACCCACATCTGGGCATTAAGGACACCTGCCCAGAACCACTTCATCCCGTCTGTGACGGTCTGCATCCTGGGGGACATTTCTCCACGTCTGGAGCCACTGGGTGAAGGGAGGTGGTCGGGTGGAGAGGTGTTGCACTGCCCTCGGGTGGGTGGAGGCCAGGAATGCAGCCCCAGTCCTCAGGCACACAGGGGGTTTTTCCCAGAGACCCCCGCCCCCAGCGCAGAGTCCTGAGGCTGGGAATCCACCCCTGTGCTAAGGGCTGCTGGAAAGTCTCTGTGAATAACCAGCCACTTACGTGGGAGGGGGAACTCTTTGGTAGCATTAAGCACAATTCAGAAATGACTATGCCATTCAGCATTTGATTACCGGTGCATTTGTCCACTTGATTTAATAAAATAAGCACTTGTGGCTATGTGGGATGATTCCCGGGTTCAAAGGACTGCCTCGATGAAGCCATGATATAACCCACAAGAATTGCTTGGTTCCGAGTCACATTTTTTTCGATCGCTGTTTGATTCTCTGGTTTCTATCCACCATGAAAAAATTTCTAAACACACTTCAAAATACGGGAGGAAGTTCGTTCAGATATTTGAGTTGCATGAAATGCAACATGCCTCCACGCCGTGTCTGCCGAGTGCTGAACTTGAATTACCTCTGAAGTGAGGAGGAATTGAGGCACATCAGCCCACTGATCTCTGATGACGATGCACTATTTGAAATCACAGAAACTACAGGAAACGATATGCACCGCCTCCCCAGCCCCCTGCCCCCTGGACTGTCGCCGTGGAAGCAATGGCCAAGGCTGAGCAGTCCTGGTGCCCCCAGTGACCTTCCTCCTTCATGCAGTCCCACCCCAAACGGCTGGGCAAGGTGCCAGGTAAGGAAAACACCTCCTCCTCCACATTCTAAAGCACACTCACATCTTCTTAAATGACTGGAAACTTCTGCCAAGTGAGATCTTTCATCGACCTCTAGACACCCTGGCGTTGGGGTGGCTGAGACATCACGGAGGGATCTTGGCCTTGAGAGCCACAGAAACGGGCAGGCAGAGGGAAATCAGGTCACGACACCCCCTGATCCGAGAGCTCGCAGGGGAGCAGGGGTCATGTGCTCATCTCCCCACGATGGCTGGGTCTACAGACCAGGTGACCAGGTGGGGCCTGAAAGAGTCAGGCAGACCACCCCCGCGCATGCAATGTTAAGGAGAGGAGGAGGACACTACCAAGGAAGGAGGAGCGAGAGGCAGGCAGACCGGGATGGTTTCCAAGACACAGGCTGGTGGAAAATGGCCGACGAATTCATGAGACACAAAAGAAGATACATTATTTCTGAAATAAAGTTGAATAAAATGCTCTGAATAAGAAAGGCGTGTAAGGATCAGACTAATGTCAGAGAAAACGCAGGGAGGGAGCCCTGGAAGGCTGGGTGTGCTGGGCAGGACAGATCAGGGTAGGCTGTGGCCAGATCTCTGAGAGGGGTGGAGTTCAGTAAGGGTGGGATCCAGGTGAAGATGGCCAGAGATTTCCACACATGTCAGGAAGCCAGGAGAATCTTCTCTAGAGAATCTTGAGTACAGAGGCGGGTGAGGAAGCCCCTTAGAACCTGAATGACCAATCCTCCAATGTACTATAAAACTGTCACCAACCCTATCTCAATCTGAAAGGCACCATGGGACATAAGCAAATTGGTAGGATTCAGTTCACTGCTCCATCCTCAGCCTCTGTGAGTATGATCATAAAAATAATCCCGACACCCTCTCACTGGAGGATCACCCTCTCTCCTCCTGAGGCTCCTTCCGGTCATGCCTGTGATTCTGCATATTTACATGGAAAACACAGATCCCCGTAAGAGGGACAATGAAGGCTGCCGAAGCCCACCCCGAGACGGCCCAGGGAAGCCCGGACTCCGTCCTGCACCCTGCTCAGGCACACCTAGACGCAGGGCTCTGCGGGCTAGCGGTGGGGCAGGCCCCGGGGTGCGCCTACCTCGTTGATGCTGATCTCGGCCTCCACATACTGCAGTCCCTTCTGCAGGATGGAGATGAGGGCAGCCGGCGGCACTAGTGTCCCGTTGATGTTGGACTGGCTGATGTGGCTCTCGATCCCGAACGTGAAGGCCGAGTGGGAAAAACCTGCCGGAGGAGGAAGCCAAGCGGGTGGAGGTGAGAAGAGTGGGAGGGAGGGAGGGAGGGAGGAACATGAGGCCAAGGTCACCCCATGTGGGTGCGAGGTGGGAAACGCCCACAACAGTACAGCCTTCCCAGCCCATAGACGTGCCTTGACTAACGTGGGGTGACGCCCTGATAAACCCGCAGGAAGCTGGCAATGCACAGAGCAGCCCTGACCCGCCGGCACCATAGCTTCGCCTGGCCAACCGTCAGGGCGTTCAGAACCGTCTTCACCTGGCGGCTGCGCAGAAACCATTAAGACAAAGCCTGCTCTACAACCAAGCGCTGAAGTCTCTCCCGGACCTGCACAGGTGGTGCTGCAGTTCAGGCTGGGTGTCCTCCAAGGTCCCTGCGTTGAAGGCTTCATCCCAGCCCAGGGTGCTAACAGGTGGTAGTGGAACCTTTAACAGGTAGGGCCTACCGGGAGGAAGTTGGCTTGCTGGGGGTGAGTCCTTGGAGGGGATATTGGGACCCCAGCCTTCCTCTCTATGCTCCCACCATAGGTCTAGAGGCAACAGGGCCAAGCAACCATGGACCAAAAGTCTGAAGCCGTGAGTCAAAGCAAACCTTTCCTCCTTATAAGCCAATTATCTCAGGCATTTTGTCACAGTAATGGGAAGCTAACACTGATGGGCATCTTGTACATTATGGGATCTAAAGACACAAAACACAGTATCCAAAAAGCGCTGACAATATAGCATACTGTACGGAATGGGCTTTCATCTCATGACCACCTGGGTGACAGGGAGCTACAGCTCTGCTGCTGCTATCTAGAGAGAGGGCATGTGCCCTTCTATAGCTTGCCCGGGGACAGAGCCAAATTCAAAATCTGAAGTAAGGTTTCCACTGAATTCCTATTGCCTTTGCACCACTGTGAAGCTGAAAAACTCTAAGCTGAAATATCTGTAAGTTGCCACCGACTATATTGAGAAGCAGAACACAGCACGGTTTGCCTGAGTGCCCTGGCTGGATGTCTCTGTTACAGAAATTCAACCTCAGGCTTCCACCGACTTCTGGTTTGAATTGCTCTTTGCCGTAGCTCAGTGCTGGTCTGTGCCCCAGCTGCAGTGCACATGAGGAGCTGTCCCTCGGCCCAAGAAGAGGGCAGCCGGTGCCTGGCTCAGATGGCTCACAGGCAGGCGGGGACAGACAACCACACACCAAACACCCCAGGGAAAGAGGCTGCTCAGGCCAGCGGGTATGGCATCGAGCAGTTCTCAGGAAGCTGGGGATTCTCCCTTTTCTATTTTTGTTTTATTGACACATTATAATTATGCATAACCTGGGATCCGTCCATGTGCTTAACGGTTTGATCCGTCTCATTCCCCAGCACCTCAAACATGCCAGGCACGTGCTCTACCGCCGAGCTACACCAGCCCTCTCCTGATTTCTTCTTTGCTCCAAACGCCAGCTGCTAATAAGCAAAACGCTTGAAAAATTCCAGACGTTTTCAGATAAGCTTTGGATTGGATGATGGTACTTGAAAGACGATGTTAGAAAACACAAAGCAAAAGGCTCTGCAGGGGAGGGCGTGTGAGCCTGGGGGCCTGAGGATCAGGGACCTTCCACAGCCCTTTCTCGGGGACAGAGGGGTAGCAGGTGCTCTCACTCCTGTTTTCTTTGTAAAGTGACCTCTGTGGTTAGGAGCAAGCACTCCTAATTCCCCGGTTAGGAAGTTCTGCTCACTGGCCTGCAGGCCACAGACCTCCCTATGCCGGAGGAGGGGCCTCTCAGCCTTGCTCGGCCCTGGCCTCTTTCCATCAGCCTTGGTCCCTGTGCCCCAGGAGCCTGGGCCCCTCTGCCTCTCCCCCTCCACACATAGGCTGCCGTTGCAATAACCCATCTGCCCACTAGGGGGGAATGTTCCTCCACCACGGAGACTGCCGTGTTCTCCTCCTCCCCTCTTTCCCACTCCCGCCTCAACCCACATCGCCTGGTTACACACAGAATCCGGAGCTTATATTTATCTAATAAAGTAATATGGTGGTTGCTATTCATTTTAAAATCAGTCGCACAGAATCTTGCATCTCTCTTTACAACACCACCACTACCTAATTAGGTTGCTGATCAGAATCCCTCTCCACTGCTCTGTTTAGATAGAGGCTGGGCCTCTAGGAGGCAGTAAGAACTAGATGAGGCCAGGAGTGGAGCCTGCAAGACTGAATCCCGGTGATTTACAAGAGAAAGAATCCAAAGACAAGGATGTGCTGCCCTTGAGGTAAGTGGGCCCCTCCTCCCTATGCTCCCACCATAGGTCTCCTGCCTCCTGCCATGTGATGCTCCACACCAACAAGAAGGCCATTGACAGAATGAGCCCCTCGACCTTGGACCTTCACACCATAGTTAAAACGAAACTCTCAGGCCCAGAGGCAAAGCACTGGCCCAGCCTGCATAAGGCCCTGGGTTCCATCCCCCAGCACTGCTAACATAAATATTGCTTTTTTCTTTATAAAGTAACCTCCCTCAGGTATTTCATTATAGCAAAACAGACTAGTACATTGGAGGACATAACAAAAGTCCCTTTGCAGTTGACTATCTTGATTCTCCCTCCACCTTCATTTCCTATGACCTCCCTACCCCAGCCCCAGGCCTTGCACAACCAATGACTGTATTATCCCAAGTTTTGATCATTCAGGTTCCTGGAGAGGTAGAAACTACAAAAACTCCAATGGACAGAGGGAGTGGGGCCACGGTGGATTCTCGGCTTGACGCCCTGCTGCATGTTCAGGTCGAGGTGGCTGCTCTCTCCTAAGACTTCATAGTTCTTGTGGTCACAGGAGCCATCGCCCTGGCCGTCTTCCCTTCTGTGTCCTGACTAGCCGATGGGACTGAGCACTGCAGGTCACAGGCCATTTCTCAGCCTCCTGGTTTCCAGGGAAGGACTGGGCACACACTGGCCCAACAGGGCTGGCTCTCATGCTGACCCTGCTGCAAAAACCTGCAGGAATCCAGGGGGGCCTCCTGCAGCCACTCTCTGCTCTACTTACCTGTGTACAGATCAGGTTCCCCAGAGTTTTTGAGGGATCTGATCCATAAGCAATGGAACGAACACTGGAGGGACAAACCCACGTCACTCAGCTTGTAGGGGTGGGGTCACAAGACAACACACCACAGACCAGCAGGATCTGCTGCCTGCACCAGAAACCAGCATTAACTGCTACTTCGCGGGTGCCAAGGCTGGGTGAGGCCATCTCAGAAGACATGGCACCTCCAGACGCGTCTCTTCCAGGGGCAGCCTGTCCTCCACACCGCCAGCACCCCACCCTCCCCGCAATGGACTCCAAGGCTAATTAACACGTTCAGTGTGCCCTAGTGGAGACCTCTCCATCTGCACCCGTTAGCTCTCCCTCGGCGTTCGACACAGCTCTGCTGTCCAGTGAGCCATACGTATACAGTGCAAGATCAGAATGCAAGTGACAGACAGCACCCTAGCGTGGGCCATGGTGGCAGGTACCAAAGTAGTCACAAGGGAGGAGAACGAGGGCTTGGCAGCATCGTGATGGAAGGTTGTGTGAGGGCCAGGGGCTGGTGACCCTAGTGCCAACCTCTAGGCCAGCCTGAAGCCAGCAGGCTCGCCACTGACTTACAAGAGTGTCCCAGGGAGCCCACTCAGGGGTTCCCGACAGACCTTGGCTGACATTCTTGGCCACAGCGGAGGCTGCGTTCTGTGCACTGAGCTCTCCCCTCTAGATGCCAGTAGCATCCCTCCTCCCAGCCTGCCAATCAAACATGTCTCCAGACATTGTCCAATGGACCCCACCCTGGTTGAGAACAGTGAGCTGGTTTTGATGTCCTCAAAAGCGGATGCCTCACTACCGGCAGCTCTACTCACCCCCCATTCCTGCTCGACTCTGGATTGCTGCCAGGGAACACCAAGTCACCATCTATGTGGCTATTCCCCAGAGACTCCAGATAACTCACAGTACTGCTAGAGAACAGCTGAGTGAGCAAAAATATCGCCAGGCAGAAAAATGAGGTGCAACTGAGATGATCCAAGAAAGGCCTAAAACAAGGACCACATTTTAAGAAGAATGGCCAAGTCCCGTCTGTCTGGAACAAAAGGTCCTCCAGCCTCACAAGAGAAACTGTTATGTGACTCTGTCTCACCTACCTGGGCAAGAAGAGTAGACTTAAAATGCACCAAGAGCTTGTTTTGTTTCTTGTGATCGCCACACTGCTTCAACACAGCCCCGTCCACAAATAGCTTCCCAAACTGCTGGGAGTTAACACAGTGCACCATTACACCCAAGCAATGCTGGCCCTTGGAAATAGTGCTTCTTCAGCAGAGCAGACGCTTAAAACTCAGGCAGCCGCGGGGGTGGGCTTTGCATCTCTAGCTCTCACCAACACCGAGGGCACCCATGTGCGGCATTAAGAGCAGAGTTCTCATTAAGCAGTTAGCAGATTTACATACTTGGAACACTCAGACTCAAAGCCAATGGGCACAGGAGGTTTATTTCTAAACAGTCTGGGTTAAGGGTTGGCAAACTGAGGCCCATAGGGAGTCTGGCCCACTACCTGTGTTTTAAATAAAGCTTTATTGGAACAAAGCCATGTTTATGAGTTGCTAAATTGCCTACAGCTGATTTGAACTTTCCCTGCAGAGTGCTAAAGAGTTGCGACAGACACCACGCAGTCCACAAAGCTCAAGGGAAGCTGCTGGCCATCCTACCATGCACACAGCAGGGAAGGTTCAAATCACCTCCTGTGCCCATGACCAAGAAGGATCTGGCCCCAAGTTTGAATAGGGCCAAGGTTGAGAAACCCCATTTTCAGATCCCCCTTCCACCCCTGCCTAGTGTCCCTTCCTGATGGCAGCCTCTCTTGCCCTTCAACAGGAGTGGTCGCTGTCTTATCCGAGCTCCATCAGCACGACTCCCTAGCCTTCTGTTTGCACGGTCACGTGGGGTGTTCCACCCATTCAGGCGCATCGGAGGGCACGGAGCCCATTCACTGTCTGGGGCACACAGTACCCCCACCTCAACTCCAGCCGCAGCCGCTGGTATTCAAGGTGTTGCCGAACTTGACGGACAGCCGAGAGAAACCAGAGCGCCTGGAGTCAATGAACGGTGGTAAGAAAGAGAATCAAACCGCGTCTTCACTATTTCCAAACAGAGGACTTTAAAGGAGAAGGACAAGAATTAAAGATTTTGGCACAACAGAAAAAACAGTGAATTCTGAAACCAAAGATAACTGTCATATAAAGGGTAGTTTCAAAACTGTGAAGAGGGATCTCGGTCACAAACTGTTCATGTTGTTTAATAACAATGACACCAAGGGCTTTCTGTAAATTAATCAAAGAGCCTTGGCAAAAACCTATGAATAAAAAAACCCACATTGCAGATGAGGAAACCAAGTCACAGGGCAGGTAAGAGATCTCCGTGAGGACATGGAGTTTCCATATCCTACAAGGGTCCCCTTCAGTGCTAAAAGTCTGCATCAAGAAAAATTACCTCCACATCCTGATGAAACCTGAGGGACTGTTGTTTAAGGCAGTGACTAAAACAAAGAGAGCCACCTCCTGAGACAGGTAAGCAACTCTGGTCTGGCCAGATACCCAACAGGCACTGGCTGACACTTATCCAACCCGGTGTATCGAAGGGAATGGAGGAGGACAATGGCATCACCAAGAAACCCAAGCGGTGGACGGTCCTTTTGTTTCCACAAAAACTAACATCCCTATTCACAGCACTGTGCGTCCAAGGTCAACATTTCCTGGTCAAGGTTTCTCCTGTAGAACTGCAGCTGCCTGAAAGCCACCGGCTCCCTGCCAGAGGTGAGTCAAGGTGGTGGCGGAAAGAGGGTGCTGATAACATCAGGAAGGGAGAGAGGCCAAGGGCGACCACGCAGGAGCAGTGCAATCCCGGAGCTCTCTCTCTTCGACTTAGCAACAGTCAACAGAAAGAGTAAGAGCTGGGGATCGCATCCTGCTCTCTGGGGCTCGCTTGCACCGGGTTCACTTCTCTTTGAACAGTGATGGATTAGTTTCCCCAGAGAATTCCATTTTCTGCCCAACCAGCAATTCTGAACCTATGTAAACTTGTTTTATCTGTGGTGAAAGGCACACAAACATGCTGAGAATTCTTTTTGATTTTGCTGTGGAAATTACAGAGCATGTCCACATCACCTTTACAACCACGACATAAATGTTAAAAAAAAAAAAAAAAAAAAATCCCGCAAAACCCAATATGACTCCCATCCTAACTCTGAGAACAGAAGCAGGGAGAAATGTTCTTCGGGGCTGCAGATGGGTTCTAGATGACCTACCCACCATAACATGGAATTTAGCATAAAATGGAACTGCCTTGGCTGGCGGCCCAAAGAAAATGCCAGAAGGATCTCGTTAAAATCGGGTTTCGCTTATAACATCTGGCCAGACCCCAAGGCTGGCGGTTAAGTACGGTGTGGGCTCAGACAACTGCACACCATGTGGCCATGCCAACATCATTTTAATATCCTCTCAACACGGGAAACATGAGCCCTGCTCAGGTTATAAACTAAAGGTTGCCGCGGTCTCCCCAGCCATGATGGCCTTGGGCCAGACGCCTGTGGGGGCCCTGGTGGGTGGGTGGACACGGAGGTGCCTTCCTGTCAAGGGTCACGGAGTCTCAGCATCAGCAGTCGACCTCACTTCCCGGCTTCAGTTAGGGAACATGAGACTCAGCCAGTTTATAATGAATAGCACCGTTAGAAGCCTCAACAGAAATCCAACAAAGTTATCCCAAGGTGGTGGAAGAACTTACATTATGATACAATCAGCACAATCCCTGTTCTCACACTGGGGAACTTCAGGTCTCTCTTATCCATATGGATTGATTCATAGGTACAATCCTCATGGTCATAAAAAAAGAAACCCCAGAAATCCAGTGTTCTAATAAACCTGACACAATATGAACGTTTTCATTTGTGGATTATTGGTGTTGGTAGCCACCATGGAGAAGACACGTGACTCACTCCATTTCCGAGTTTTCAAAACTGAACTAAACGCTTCCGAGGGGAGACTCCAAGGTTTCGGAAGGTGATAATCTCTGCTGCCAGTCTGATTTTCCAGAATCTTCTCCACCCGGTCACATTTTCTTTCCTTTCCCTTCTCTTAACCTCTTCCCCTCTCCTCTTCTTTCTAGGACTTAGTGAACTCAGGGGTGCTTTACCACTGAGCTATACCCCTAGCCCTTTCTGTTTTGAGAGGGGGTCTTGCTAAATTGCTTGGGTCTCACTAAGCTGCCATCCTCCTGCCTCAGTCTCCTGAGCTGTTGGGATGACAGGCCTGTGCTTCTGCATCCAGCTCTTGCACATGTTTAATATCACACTTATCTGCCTCTGTGACAGTCCACTCTTCAAATATCTGTGATCCTCCCTGGGCAGGGAGAAGAAATAAGATTTCTAGCTGTCTGTCTGTCTTCATCCTAGCAGGGAGGGCAGCGCCTCCACTTAACAACTTACTAAGAGACATCTGTAGAACTGGAAATTGTGATAAGCGCTATATCCCTGAACACCAACAACTCTCAGCTGGGCACAGGGGACACACCTGTATCCCAGCTACCAGGGAGGCTGAGGCAGGAGGATTTCAAGTTTGAGGCCTACCTTGGAAACTGTCAAAATAAAAAGGGCTGAGACTGCAGCTCAGTGGCAGAGACACTGCATGGCAGGCACTGGGTCCCAGGTACCAAGGGGGAAACCCCAGAACCTCAGACTCCCTGGTGGTACTCAAAGTGATTTTAAGTAGCACAGGGACAAGTGTTTAAAATTTTACTTAACGTGTGCTATACCGACTGACGGAACTAATGTACCAGTATCTACCGGTATGCTTTAGAGGAATGGTTCAACTTAAGGAAAAATATCAGAGAATATTAATATGCAAACATGGCAAAAGTTCAGATGAGCAGTGAAGAGCAGACAGGCTGGGAAACGTACGTTTAGACAGTCAGGAAGATAAGAATATGAGCGCACACCCGTTGGCTCATGGGAGGGTGAATCTCAGGCAGAAGTGGCTCAATGACAGTCCACAGGACAAAATCTGGCCGTGGCCTGTTTTTGTAAATAAAGTTTTATGGGGACACGGCTCTTGCCATGCGCTTCCATGATTTCAGGGGCTGTTTCTGCACCACCAAGACAGAGACGAACGGTTTGGACACAAGCTAAAATATGACCATCTAAGCCCTTGTCTCAGGGAGACCTGGACTGAGGCAAAGCAGTCCTTGCGATGACACTTTCCAAAAAGCCCAACTTGTTTTATGGGGCCGGGATGATCCCAATTCCCAACCTGGATGAGGAAACTTGAGAAGGCACATCACGGCCCCGTTTTCCTCAGTAAGAGGAACGTGAACACTCCAGACAAGGTGCTGGCAAACCAAATTCAGCCACATATTCAAAAAGGACAAACTGTCCCAGCCAAGCAGAGCGTATCCCAGGAGTGCAGGTTTAATGTCAGGAAATACACTGACGACTTCACCACATGAAAAAAACCAAGAGAAATCCTTCAGGAGGGGGAAGATCCCGCCAAGGGGTCCATGAAAATATGCACCACATCACTAAGCACCAGGGGAATTAAAAAAAAAAGAAAAAAGAAAAAAAGAAAAAAGTGACATCGCAAAACTTAGGCTCTTATCAGAAAGGCCTGATGGTTAAGGAAGTGAGAAAAGGAAGCCTGGACAGACGGCTGGTGGGAATGCAGACTGGCAGGGAGTCATGGAAACCAGTACCCAAGTTCCCATGCAGTTTAAAAAAAAGAGTTACCGCACGACCCAGCAGTCCTATTGGTGACATATGAAAGACGGGGTCCACCTCCTGCGCTCACCGTACTAGCACCATCATGACAGCCAAGGTATGGAGTGGACCTCCACGTCCATCCAGGGGGGGTAGGATGAGGAGGATGTGGTGTGTGCAGACAAGGCCACCCTGGTCCACCTTCTGACAGAGAAGGAACCCTGCCGTCTGCAACGTGGATAAACCACAGGACGCTGTTACCTGCAACAAGCCAGGTGGAGGAAGACAGCAATCGCATGACCTCGCTCACATGTGAAACCAAAGCAGCAGGACAGCAGGTGCCAGGGGCGGGGGGAGGGCAGGGGAGACGCAGGTCAAAGCATGCAAAGTTCCAATCAGACAAGAGAAATAACTTCAAGAGACCCAAGGAAGACCATGATTGCAACGGTTAAGAACAATGCACTGTATCTTGAAAATTGCTATTCACGTGACCAAAGAATGCTAAGCATGTGAAGCAATGCATAGTTAATTAGCTCCAAACAGCCGTTCTGCACTCCATACATGCTTCAAAAACACTGTGCTGTACCCTATCAACACATAAGTATATACAAATGTGGATCTGCAGATCCACATGGCCTGTTCTGAATAATAGCCTTATGACCTCTGGGCACTCAGACCTCAGGACCTTGGCCCTCAGCTGTGGACGACACGGAGCTGTCTTCTTTCTTAGGGCTGGCGGGAATAAATGGCTTCTTCTGTCAGGTACTGAGCATCACGCCTGGCTGTATACAGCAAGTGCTCCATAAGTGTGTGTTACTGGGACAACAGGGACAGAGGCAACACTGACAGAGGTGGTGGTGGAGGTGGGGGGTGAGGGAACAGGGGACAGGCGGTGGGGTAGACACCGTGGAAGAAAGGCCTGAGCACCCTTGGATTTTCTATAGTAAGCAGCGCTGTAGGTTGCATGCTGGGTGCCCACCTTCCTTCCAACACCAGCCTGGAAGATGAGGGCAGACCTCTGGGGTACAGAACCGGGCCGTGTGGAAGACAGCAGGAGCTCCCCTGCCCCTTGCCCAGGTGCCTGTGAGACTAGGAAGTGGGTCTTGCAACACACCATCAACGTCCTGCTCTTGGACGTCCAGACCCCAGACCTGTAAGAAAGTTGGGCATTCTGCTACAACCACCTCGACACACCAAGACAACCCTGGTGTGATTCTAGGGCACCCTGGGGGTGAGGAGTGGCAGTGGGGAAATGGGAATGACGGTAGGGTGGGATGGTGTGGAGAAAAGCCTGAGAAAATGTCATCCAAAATGTCACTATGGGGGTCAGTGGAGAGATGAGAAAGGGCACCGAGATTGGTCACAAAGGCAGCAGCAAAGGGACATGCAGAGGCTTTAGGGAAAAGGGGACCAAGTGCAGGTGACATGTTTGCTATTTGGTCTGAAAAGAGGAACAAAGGGAATTTGGTAGGAAATAAAATATGTATCAGTGAGGGACAGTTTGAAGGTCACATTAGCATTTCAGAGCAGGCTGGTCTTCAAGGTAACCGTGAACTTTGAAGAAGGCAGTGCTTGGTAAGCGCCCTTTCATCTTATCTAAAACAGGAAACCTGAGCCAGTTAGACTCTCCCAAGGCACCCCCAACTTCTACAGCAGGAGGGACTATCAAGTCTTCCATGTCTGTACCAGGGCTGTGTTAATGACCATGGGAAACAATTGGTTACGTGTTAAACCGACTGTAATTCATCAAACACTCAAGTGGCCTTCATTCTACTTGTTTCCCACCCTCTAATCAAATACCCAGCACAGCAACGACAAGTCTCAATCCACAAAATCCAGCTAGTTTTACTTGGGAAAAAAAAATATTCTTTTTACGAGCTTGGTGCAAACGAGGCTTTCTCTTCTGACACAGGTGAAAGAATTCATTAAGACAGACAGGAGGGAGCAAAGACAGAAACCAATTAGAACAGTCAACTTAGAACAGACCAGCAGCACACTGGAACCAGGCAGCCGGGGGCGAACATCTGGAAGGTACGAAGTACCAACTCTGCATTCTGCTCCTGAGGGTGGTTATAACCCAACCAAAAGACTGGTCTGGAGTTTGTGCATAACTCACAACGATGCCAGCAGGTTTACCCCTGAGAAACTGGCATCCAGTACAGGTTCCACGTAAGATCTGGACCTGGGCAGCCTCCAGGCCGGGGCTCGGTGATCTGGCAAAGATGGTATTCTGCCAAGGGACATGAGACAGCTGCTGCTGGGGGTTGTGAATTATTGAGGCTAGCAGGGTGATGCTTTCTTGCACATTTGCTTTCCCAAGACCCCACCACAAGGCACTGCTTACACCCACGGGAGGCCACCAGAAGCCACGAGACCAGGTTGCTTTCCACACAGTGCAGGCTACCTTCACCCTGCAGCTCCGTGGCCCTTCTCTTCGGGTCTTACTCATTATGTGATGAAACGAGTGTTTCCCTTTATCACTGATGTCTAAAGCTAAGGCTACCAGGACTCTAAGGCAGGCCTGACCTTCCCAGTGTCCTAAGGAACCTTTTATGAGACAGGGACACACATTAGCAATGGAAATGAGGTGCTGCAGTCAAACAATATTTTTAGAGCCTCCGCTGAACAATAAGCCCTGAGCTTGTGTTTAGAGGAGGAGAGCCGAGCCATTAAAATGACTTCCCAGATCCATGGGAACCTGCCACCGTGGGAGACATTCACAGCCTAGGAAACCCCGGGGCCCGTGGGGTAATTTGTCAGCTCCTAGGATTATGGTGGGCCAAGCCGCTTAATCACTTCTGGAGACGCAGTTATTCGCAAATATTACGAGAAACACCCTCTTCTTGGTTTCCTTACCCACTCACCAGGAGCCCGGTGGGGGGAAAAATTTCAGATTGAAAGTCTGCAACTTGCAATTATTTTATCACCTGCCAGGGAAGGCTGTTGGCAGACCCTCCCCCTCCTCAAGGGGAAGAACGCTCTGGAAAATTAATAAGGACAGGCACTGCGGTTCTCACTGGGGAAGTCAGTATCTGAGTGGTGCTTCTGAGGGCGGTCCAGGGAGGCCCAGGAAAAGACGAAGAAATGAGAATTCCATCCAGCCTCCTTCAACAAAACCAGGCGTTTGGAGTCATCACAGTGGAGGGGAAAAGCATGCTGTTGGTACCCAGCAGGCCAAGGCCCGGGATGTGGCTCCACAGTCTATAAAGAAGAGAGCAGTCCCCCAGGACAGAGAACAATCTGCCACAAACTCACGAGTGTTGAGGCTGAGAAACCTGATGGGAAAGGGAGGCTGAAGACCTCTTATAAGTGCTTCGGCTGGTGCCCTCACCCCCGGGACAAGACCCTCAAACCTGCCCACTTCAGGCTCCATGCAAACCAGGGGCTGGCCATAAGGGCCACACAAGAACATTTTGAGAGTCACTGAGAAGAACACAGAAGAACCACCCCATACCCCACCTATCCTCAATCCTGACCCCCGGCAGACACCAACGTGGCATCCGCACAATCCCGACACACATGAGGAATGTTGTGTAAATGGAACTGTGTACAGTGGGATCTCCTGACACCAGTACTAGGAAGACTTATCCATCTTTCTGCCTGTGTCAATATAGCTCATCCCTTTTCACGGCTGAATAGTACTCCACAGTGTGGATGTGCCACAGTTGGGTTAATCTATCACCCCCCAAAGGGCATGGCAACCTTTGTGGTGAGTGCTATTACAAGTAATATCATTTTCTGTTCTATGTTTAAGATACTCATAATGTCAGACAGATCGAGCTTACAAACAACACCTGTGCATACCACGCACTTAAAGAGTTCCTGTTAAACCCTTAATGCTCCTGTGGCATTGAGGTGAACCCTTTCTCTTCCTTTCTAGGCAAGTGTTCCAAACTCAAACAATCTGCACATTGATATTCTTTGCTTCCCCAAAACAGAGTTAAAATACACAACACAAACTAAACCATTCTACCCATTTTCAAGTGGCATGGAAGACATTCACCCTGCTGTCCAACCATCCCCACCACCCAAACGTACTCCTTCTGCAAAACTGAAAAACTCCTGTCCCTAAGCCCCTGGCAACCACCATTCTGCCTCTCTGCAGGGGGGATTCGTCTCCTCTGCCTACCTCTTATAAGGGAACCCATCAGCATTTACGCTTTGCGACCAGCCGACTTCTCTGAGCACAGTGTCCTCAAGACTCATCTGTTACACACCATGGGCCAGAATTTCCTCCTGGGCCCTTCTCCTGGGTCCTCACACGGTGGAAGGGGCAGGGAGCTCTCTGGGCCCGTTTCACAAGGACACGCATCCCACTCGTGGGCTGCACCTCGTGAACTCAGCACTCCCAGAACCCCACCTCCAACACCTGCACCCCTGGAGTTAGCATTCTAACATGAATTTGGGGCAGAACACAAATGTTGGGATCACAACCACCACCTCTTAGGAGCAAGGACGATACATGATAGCAACCATGTAAAGAAAAAAAAAGACTCCTCCCATACATCTCATCTCCCATTTGGACATCAGTCTTGAGGAACATGGCTTGTGTCCAGGGTGTAGACGTTTGCTCTTAAAAACGAACAACAGCTGGTTCCAAATAATGTGAAGATGGTGACGTCAATGCAGGCGATAAAGATGCACAATGAATGGCCTCTTGGCTGCGAATCACGACAGATCCGAACACACACTCCAGCACGGGTGCTGTGGTCAGTCCTACCGGGGGGTCTTCAAGTTATCTCGGTGAAGAAAGTGGGTCAGCCTCGGAGTGACTTACCATATACATAAGAAATGAACTCCACTATTGTGGTGGCAAGCTCTTTCAGTATCCAAAATGTTTAAGTGACAGCTGCTGGGGCGTGTAAATGGGCAACCTCTCTGCACTGGGCAGTGAGACTCCATTTCTCACTCCTTTCTTTTTACTGGCGTTGGTACCAGAACCTTCACGGGGTCTATTACCGAGTGTTCCTAGTGGTGTGCTGGCATCCAGCCTGATGTTCTGGCTGATCCAAACAGCTGGGCCGGCTGCAGCAAACCCAGGCCTTGCACATGCTCGGCAAGCCCTCTGCACTAAGCCACACCCCCAGCCCTTTTTATTTTGAGGCAGGGTCTCACTAGGTTGCAGAGGCTGACCTCAAACTTGCAATCCTCCTGCCTCAGCCTCCTGAGCAGCTGGGATTAAAGGAGGGCGCCATCACGCCTGGCCAGTTTTTCTTTCATGTGGAGAGTTCAACTGGTTGCTGCTATGGAAGCTAGGACCCTGATTCAGAATCCCAAGAGGAAGTACCAGACGTCATCAATATCCTGCAAATACAAGTGCTGGATAAAAGTCCTTTTACCTACTTTTCAGGGAGCCTCTCCAGTCCCTTCTATAAACCTCCGTGTTTAGAAAGCGTCTTGCTTCTGCCTTAGATGAAAAAACCACAGTGGCTTCTGATAAGGCTAAACCTACACCTACCACAGAACCCAGCAATCCCACTCCTAGGCACTTCCTCAAGATAAACAAAACCTCTGTCCACACAAAAACCTTACATGCAAATGTTTCTAGTAGCTTCACTTTGCAATCACCGAAACCTAGAAAGAACTCAATGTTCTTCAAGGGGATGGACAAGCAGCCTGCCACACAGCCTTCAAAAGGGAATATTACTTAGCCATAAAGAATCCACACACGGCTGATGCATGCAACCGCACGAACAAGCCTCAAGGGCCCTGCACTGAAGGAAGCAGACTAGGACTATGCACCCTGTGACTCCATGCCCACAGCATTGCTACAGAAGCAAAACCTGACAGACACAAAACAATGGTGGCTGCCTGGGGCTCGCATGGATGACTCGGGAACCTGGGAAAATTTGGGAAGAGCGACAGAATCTCGTTGTCTTGGTTGGTCTCGGGACCTATCTACATTTTGCAAAATCTACAGACCTACACTCCCCAAAACGGTACATTGGGTACATGTCAATCATGGCTTAACTGTTCAGGAATGAAAAAGGGAGCAAGCCATTACCACCACCAAGGAGGGGTCAGGTCTATTTTCCCAGAGGCCTTCAACCAAGAGTTCAATATGCTACTGGGGAAAGTCTGGCTCCAAACTCCCAGGCCTTCTCTCCTTTGCAGAACGACCTGCTCCCCACATCATCTTTCCGTCCACTGAGCAGAGTTGGCCCTGTGTGCAGGACACGGCAGAAACCCTGGCTTTTCTTTTCCCCAGAATCGGCAAACCCATTCACCTGGCTGTGCTCAGAGCCTTGGCAAACCCCTTGCTTACGTGAAAACTGTCCTGGTGTCAAATGAGCCGAGAAGGGAGGCATGACGCTCTTCACACCCTGTCATCTGGCTGTCACCATCCTCCCTCGGCTCAAAGGTGCTTCCCCTTTCCTCTTCAGACTGCACCTTGTCCTTGAAGGGCTCCCTTCAGACCTGCCTCCCTCACCCCTGCATCTAGGTCACCTGCTTACCCTGCAAGCAATGCCTTCCCAGCTCAATGGACTCCTCTGCGGCTGGGCTCACACAGCTCCGATCACCATTTATGTTGGTGCAAATTACCTGGTGTTAGGGAACGTGGGTCAGGAGAACCCATTTCCTTTAGGATTTGGATGCTGGGAGGAAGCCCTGGAGGAAACACTTCAGATGTCCACAGGGTCTCCCTTGCTAAAATGTCCCTCTTTTTATACCAAGCTGGAAATGGACTTCCACTTTCAGAAATAAGCCAGAGAAGAAAAATGGTGATTCCCCCAGGATTTACACCAGCCCCTGCACACAGACAGACACACACACACAAGCCTTGCTCCCTGGCTTCTCTCTTCCCAGGACGGTCAAGAGAGCTTACAGCTAAGACACAGTGCCACCGTGGGCTTCACAAACAGCGCCCAGAGGCAGCGAGACCCTCACCCAGCAAGCCAGAGTGCCGTTCCTTGAGCAAAACCAAGCGCAGCGTCTCTGGTGCTGGAGTTGCTAGTTCAAATGCTGCTATTATTTCATCTAAATGTCTTGCTTCTCAACTCCGTTCCTCTTTCAGACTGCTGGGAACGTGCTGTGGGGAGGTGTTGCAAATCAAGAACAAGGACTGAGCGCTCTGGAGAGGAAGCAGCCTTCAATATCCTGCTTCCTTGCTGGGAAGTGTATGCTCCGTGACATGGAATCCTCTCTTCCTTGCAGCCTAAATCATCCCAAATGACACCATGGATATTTGGGGAATGGGAAGGAAAGAGAAGATGGAGGAGAAGGTGGTGCACAGAAATGGCACCTGGCTCATCCTGCAGATGGCAGGACCTGACCAAGTTCAGTGGCTCTGGAGGAGCTGAGGACCACTCACTGGGAGGCAAGACTTAACGCGTTTGGTGGTATTGAAGGCGAGCGTGCGCTCAGGTGTCTGAGGGGGAGCGGATCAAGGGAATGATTTTCTTCTCACAGGTGGGGGAGAAGGTGCTCTTCAAGTTGGTGGAGGATCACTAACTATGGGCTTCACTAAACCTTAGAATTTGAGATAAACAGAAAACCAACCCAATAATGTACACTTACACACCAGCCATTTCTTCTCCCCCTTCTTCCTTGTGGTGCATTTAAAAAAATCCCAGAGTACACACAAGGATTCCATCAAAGCAATCTCTCCTTAAACACGGGCCACACCTACTGGAAAGTAACTTGGATGTTGGTGAATAATTAGGAAAAGAATTCAACAGACATTACACAGAAGTGACACTTGGGAAATTCTGGACACCCTGCTCTGTCCCAGTCTCGGTTCCCTAGCTGCCTGGTCACAGAAGCTTTATAAAAATAAACAGGAGAAGTGTAAACAAATACTGCCCGAGGAGGCCAGCCTTCCTGCGGGAGGGAGATCTCTGTGTTTATGGAAAGAGGGTGCGAAGCGCTCATGCCCTGGACATGGGGCCAACCACCAGCACAGCTGCTGTCCCCAGGAAACAGATTCTCTCTCCTGCCTGACATTCACAAACTCAGCTTGTCGTCTGCTGACACACGCTCCCTGTCCCTACCATCAATATGGCCTCGCACAGAGATATTTCTAAATGCAGAGTGTCGTCCAAGTACCACGAGGGAAGCAGGACCCGGTACGTGGGGTTTCTCACCTGCAGGCAGCTCAGGGGGTCTCTGAATTCTGATAGAACACCTGTCCTCCAGGTGGACAACTCCTGCAAGTTCTGAGGTGTGAGTGACTCCCTGGACCCACAGCTCAGGCAGTATACTTTGTTTCTACATCACTTTCTGATACCATGCTCTGGCAACAGCCGAGCCAAACGCTCAAACATGTACCAAGAACATGGATCACCATGAACGGTGCTAGCTGGGATTCCAAATAAAAAGTTCCAACCTCGGATGAGAGGGATTTCATTTAAAACATGCTACATGTCCTCCCAGCAACTATCACTTTTGCCTGGGAGAACCACTATTGTAGGGGAAACCGAGGCTCAAAACCCGACGCTACATAATTTGCTCAGGGTTTGAGCCATTTTCTTTGCATTGATGCCTGCCCATTTTCTCTTTCAGACCGATTCTGAAAAACGCCTGGGTCCAGGTGCCGATCAGCCGGTTCCTCCTCAAACCTAGCACAGACGGTTCCGGGCTGACAATGGTTCGACTTATTTTCGGACGTTTACAACAGCACACGCCCCTTACACATTCAGTAGAGACTGTTTCAAATTTTGCCCTGGGATCTCGAGTTCTTGCTGCACTTCTGATTCTCCTCAGATGCGGCACCTCCGGGCAGCCCCAGGATCGGCAGGCACACATGCAATGTCTACAGCATGCAGCGCTCTGAGCTAGGGGGCTTGCAGGCCAGGTACAGTCCATGCGGTTTCAGGTCAGGATGTTTTCTACTCTTGATGAGTTTATCAGGATGCGACCACCATATAATATAAGCAAACAGGTTATAGCATTCAGATTGGCTAGGCTAAGCTATGGTGTTCAGTAGGTTAGGCTACAGGTATGAAGTGCATTTTCAACGAAGGGTGCATTTGGGGGAGGTAACCACATTGTTAAGCAGAGGATCATGCTACCGTTCAGATCTAAGATGTCTCCAAAGGCCCCATACTAGGTAAGGTGGTGGAGTGTTGAAGAGGGGGTGGGCCCCAGTGGGAGGAAGCTAGGTCTCTGGAGGTGCAGCCCATCCTGAAGGACCCTGGGCCCTTCCTCCTTCTCTTTTGCTCCATAAATCTCTGGTGTCCAATCTACAAGGTTCAAATCAACGCCCCAGTGGGTCAATGCTCTCACCATAGTGGAGACAGACTGGAAGCACAACTGCTCCTGACCCTCTCCATGTTTATCACAAGTTCAAGGTTCACCTGGGTCTCATCTCACCTGAACAGAAACGTCATGGGGATAGCATCGCATTCCGGCCTGGGAATGAGACGGCCCCAGGACCTTCTCTCCTCCCCACTAACTCTCACAAAGAGCACCGTCAGCCCTCCTTGTTACCCTTCCACCAATGGCTGGGCCTTCCACCCGCGGCACACTGAAGGCGAATTTCCTCCCGACAGAGAACCAGACCCCTTACCTGATTCCTGGAGGTACCGATACACCAGAAAGTTCACCTCGTCGCTGGTGATGCTCATCTTAGCCTCACCTGGCGGCGATGAGGTCTTTACAAAGCGGGAGCCACCCTCTGTGGGGAGAAATGAAGCGATAAGCAATCAGTCAGAACTCTCAGGACGTTGCCCGCGTCTCACGTCTGCATTCTTTTGGAGAGGACTGAAGAAAACACCACCCACGCTCTCATACACACGACGGCAGTTCACGTCTGATGTCAGGTTTTATAATTATGCGATTATATAAAAACCAAGCAAGCAAACCAACCCAAACCAACCCAAAATGCTTGCACACTGGCTGGTGAGGGGGGCGGGGCATGTAAACTGGTAAAGCCATTGTGGGAACCAGCATGGAAGATCCTTAAAAATCAAAAAATATCATCACTATTGGACATGTACCACCTCCAGGAATGAAATCAGTATGTGAAAGGGACACCCCCAGCCCGATGTTTAGTGAAGCACTACTTCAAACAGCCAAAAGTCCAACAACCCAAATGTCCTCACTGGTGGATGCACAAAGAAAAGAGGGAAAATAAGGTACTACTCCGCCATTAACAATGGAACCCTGCCATTTGCTACAACATGGGTTGAACTGAAGACCATCAGGTTGAATGAAAATAACCCAGGCACATGTTCTGTTTTTGATCTTTAATTTCAAAAGTGTGCAGAGATCAGCTGACAGTCACACACAATTACTTTCTATATTTTAATAATAGTCTTCAAATGAAGTTTGAAAAATTCTTCGTTTACCATCCCTGATGAACGCGTGGCACCCCAGAGGCTGATGGAGATCTCTGTGATACATTTGTGTCGGGATGTGTAGTCAGGTACCAACTGGTCTCACCGATAGGCGCTATCTAAAAGTTGATTGCATGGGACTCGATAGCACAGCTGTGATGACCAGAGGCCAGGGACAGCAGGGTGGGAAGGGCTGATTAATGGGTATAATTTACACTGACAAGCTCTGAGGTGCCCAGGCACAGCAGCGTGACTGCAGATAATAACGTAGCGTATGTTTCAAAAAGCTACAAGAAAGCATGTTGAAAGGTTTCATCATAAACAATGGTAAATATTTGAGAAAACACAAGTTTAACCTGCCTTAAACATTATGTAATAAACACATATATCAAAACATTCCATGGGCTAGGCATGGTGGTGCACGCCTGTACTCCCAGTGACTCAGGAGGCTGAGGCAGGAGGATCCCGAGTTCAAAGCCAGCCTCAGCAAAGTGAGACCCTATGCAACCCAGTGAAAGCCTGTCTCAAAATACAAAATAGGGTTGGGGATGTGGCTCAGTGGTCGAGTGCCCCTTAGTTCAATCCCTGGTACTCCACCCCCCCCCCAAAAAAAATTCATGGTACCCCATTAATATGGTTTATTTTTATGTATCAGTTGCAAAATAGATAAAATTAAAAAGTGCTTATTGCCTTTGATTTCATTTGGTGACATTTCTGTACTTGTGTACAGGGTGTAAAGAAAACTGTCAGTCAAAACACAAATGTGTCCCAATCTCTGCTTGATGTCTGGGGAGTTTACTCTGAAGACATCGCCTTAGGAAGCCAAGTTAGACACTCAAAGAGAAGCTGTGAAATCAGAGTATACACCCTGATAAAAAAGTGAAATTATTTAAGGGGAAGAAATTAAAGAACAAAAACAGAACATGGGAGCTCTGTACAGACTTTGGCAAGAGCATCACGCTGCTGAGGAGGAATCGGTGCAGAGGCAAACCTGTTCCCTCAGGATTTTTACATCCTGCCCGGGTGCAGCCCTCTGGTTGGCGTATCATCAACTCCTAATGAGGAAACAACAGACAGGCAGGCGTCTCTCAGGCTTAGTAGGGCCTCAAGGATGAAAGCGAGAAACAGCTTGCCACTACACATCCCGACGCAATGTATCACAGACTCCATCAGCCTCTGGGGTGCCACGCATTCAGAGATGGTAAACGAGGAATTTTTCAAATTTCACTTGAAGACTATTATTAAAATATAGAATAATCGTGTGCGACTGTCAGCTGATCTCTGCATTCCAGCTGCAACATCACGTGAGACATTGTGCAGACAAAAGCAAAATTTTTTTACCAGTTGAACCTCTACAGAATTTCTGATCCTTTCCCCCAAATAAACAATAAAAGAAACAGAAATTACTGATCCACAGCATGAACTGAAGTTTGGCAATTCCTTGTTCCACAACTGGAGCTTCTGTGGTTTCAGACCTTTAACAGGCAACGATGGAGACAGGAGTAGAATTCTGTGCTTTGAGCCTCTCCCTGCCCTGAGAACTTCTGGACGGGGTAGAACCAGGTCAGCAAACCTACCAGTCAAGCTGCAGTCAACCCAGAGTCCCTGGAAGGTGACCGAGTCGGGAAAGATAAACCAACACCATGCAGGGGACGGCAGATGTCACCCTGCCTGCAAGGGTCAGAGCAGTTGGGATGACCAGCCTTGGAGAGTGTCTGGTCTCACCTTTCTGCAAGCTACAAACGAGGAGGAGAAAGGACCCCCTGGAGATGAGGTCCCAGGGTAGACATTCCTGACACGGCTCCACCACGTTCTCCACCCCCTATTTTAAGAGGGGCCGTTGCTACCACGCTGCCTCGGCCAAAGGCCAACCCCAAGACAACCAGCAAGTGAATCCCCCAGCCCCCTCCCCACTTTTGATTTTCCCCATCAAAGATCCAGGTATGTGAACTGAGGGTCAATGGGACAGTGGTTGGTTTTGGTTCGGGGTGTCAGAGATGGCAGATGTTATAACGACTCCCAGTCCTCCTGTGAGCTTTATTTAAGTATCACCAATGCTGCATATCGTTTTTAACAAACTCCTTTAAACATATAATTTCTACGCAGAGAATGAGACGACTTTGGGAACGAGCTCTTCCTATCACATGAGCACCTGTGGAGTCTCCTACTTACTCACGCTTGATGAAAGAGAAAAAAAAATTCTGCCCCACTTTTTCTGTGACTAAAAAAAATGAGATCCAAGGAGATAGAAAAATTACTGGGCACCTACTATAGTTAAGCCATGGTAATTGGCAACACTAAACAAAATTCCAAGATTCTATCTTTGGCCAGGCTCAGTGTCACACGCCTCTAATCCCAGTGGCTTGGGAGGCTGAGGCAGGAGGACTGCAAGTTCAAAGCCAGCCTCAGCAACAGTGAGGCGCTAAGCAGTTCAGTGAGACCCTGTCTCTAATACAAAATACAAAATAGGGCTGGGGATGGGGCTCAGTGGTTGAGTGCCCCTGCATTCAATCCCCAGTATAAAAAAAGAAAATCTTGTCTGTGACATACAGCTCATTAAGCTTAACAAGGTGCCTGTACAAGTCATGTAAAGTTCCCCACGTGTCCCCGAAGGTATCCTGAAGAAGTGGCAGTCTTCCAAGAAAGCAAAGTTCATAGAAGAGCTAAATTCTTGACTGATGGGGACAAGACCTCTGAATTTGTAAGAAGCAAGGTTAGACAGAAAAAGTTCAGGAGCTTTTTTTTTTTTTTGGGTGTGTGTGTGTGCACGCACGCACATACAAGGAAGGGTGTTTTATGAAAATAGCCTTTTTTTTGGTAGTGGTGGTGGTCCCAAGCATTGAACCTGGAGCCTCACACATGCTAGGCAAGTGTTTTATCCCTGAGCTGCACAGCCAGTCCTTTTTAAAATTTTGAGACAGGGTCTCACTAAGTTGCCCAGGCTGACCTCGAACTTGAGATCGTCCTGCCTCAACCTCCTCAGTTGCTGAGATGACAGGTGTGTGCCACCACACCTGGCTGATCTCTTAATGACACGCCTTACGCCCCCTTGTCTCGGGGCCAGAGGACCAACCTCTGTGATGGCATTCAGGGTGAAGGGTCAAGCATGTTTGCAGAGAGGCCACCTCTGTCTTCTCTGTCAAAGATGGTTCTCTGTAGACAAGTGGCATGAGGCCAGAGATGCCCGTGCCAGTTGCAGTATGGACTAATTAGAGGTTCATCAGGCCGAGGGCTCCCACCTGTTCCGAACTCACTGGCTCTGTCGGGGTATTGGCTAGAGAGCAGGCAGACAACGTCCTGGTAGCCACAGAAGTGCCAGGGATGTGGGACTCGGGGGCCGGTGACCAAGAGCAGACAGCCTGATTCCTAACTGCAGCCCCCGCACCTTCAGTCTGGGATTGCAGGCTGTGAGGAGGATCAGTTTCCCCCCGGGGGGGGGGGGCATGAGGATTCAGGCCTTTATGTGAAGACCCAGAGCAGGGCACACTGCACGTTGGACCAGGGCAGCACACGTCGCGTCCCCACAGGTCCCTAAGCCCTACCAGTTGACGAGGGACAGTCAGCCAGGCAGGGCTGCACCTAAACATTCCATCAAAGAAAGAGGCCTGCGCCTGGGCATCCTTCTAGAATGTGCAGCCGGAAACCCAAGCCTCTCTAACTCTGAAGCAGTTTCCGGAAAGGCTTCCAGCCCTGCCCTTCTGAGAACTCAGGTGGACCTTTTCCAACCCCTCCCGGCGTCCAAACTAAAAGGGAGCTTTAGCACCGCTCACAGATCCCCCTCGCTCCAGAGAAGGGCGAAGGCCAGGGAGCTCTTAATTAGAGCAACCGTGTTTATTTTCTTGCCTGACCCAGTTTTTGATGAGAGACACCTTCAATTATGTTGATTTGAGGTCTTTGGAACTGTGCTTACGCAAAAAGGGGGAAAAAGAACCCCTTCTACTTGCAGTTAAAGCCACAACACTCTCTCTGTGCTGCTTCAACAACAGGAAGAAAAAAACAAACCAGCACAGGCCAATGGCATTTGTGGAGACGCCTCTCTCGACAAGTCATGTGTGTCTCCTTCCCGTTGGCAGCCTGCTGGCCTTCGGTCTGGAAGCCTCCGTCAGCAGAGGTAATTGTCTGGACGAGGGTTCAGGTCTTGCACCCTGAGCCAGGCAGCTGGAATATGGGCTCCACATGACCCCCCATCCAGGGGCCCTTCTCTGTGCCTCTTTGTGGAAATGAGTGGGTTCTGTGCTGCTTCAGTCACAGACTCCCTGGATGCTTTCTCTCTAATGTCCTCCTTCCTTTTCGTTCTGCCAATATGAGCTGCTCCAAGATCAAACTCTTCATAGGCGTGTGAGTCCAGATGTACCTCCTCAAGTCTTGCATAGGGACCAGCTCTCTTCTATGACCCTGTACATCTTTTCCTCCCATGTGATGAAGCCAGTATGTGGCTCTTTACCCAAAGACGACATGGTTAAATAAACTGTGGTAAAAACATGGGAAATACCACGCAGCCATTAAAATGATTTTAAAAAGCAACATGTCACATGTACTCTGTGCTTGCTAAGTATGAAGCGTTAAGTGCCAAATGCTTTCTAGGACCCGCCACAATTCTGACATAAGTGTGGCTGTTACTCCTATTATTGCCATTTTACAAGTTAGCAAAATAACGGCTTTGAGTGGACCATGCACAGTGCTAAATTTTGCACACACATACACGCTTCAAAATGTGCTTACAGTTATCTCTAGGGGTGGAACTGTGTTGGATTTAATCTGTGTGTGTGCACTCATGCTGTATTTTCTCCTATGAACCTAAATTGTTTTCATTTGTAGTAAATAATTGAAACCTGTCGATATCTTTGGGTGAGACTCGGTGCAACATGAAACCACAGGGTTGGGAAAGCCCCCCACAAGTCTTCTGCTGGGAAAAGAACTCTGCTCTTTGGGGGATAACACCTCCTCCCAAAGAGGCGTTCAGAAAGGGTCTTCTCTAGGCCTGGCTGCCCTTGTGGGTTAATGGACGGCTGGCTGAGACTTCATGCAAACCCCTGTGCACATTCGCAGATGTTTAAGTGACAGAAAAGAGCTTGGAGGCCAGCCCAGAAGCATACCTTCTTCCAAGCGCTCCATCTAGTGAAGGCAAACCGGTTAGAAAGCTCGTTTTCGGAGCCAGGTGACAGACATGGCGAACAGTGTATGTTCCCTTTAACATTCACCTCTCTACAGTTGGATGCAAGTTCTCGTATTCGAGATTCCAAGTGAATGCCTCTCAAGCAGGTCTGCTCAGGAAACACTGAGCTACTGCTACCACACAGGAGAAGTTTGTCCTGTTTTTGCAGAGAGAGATGAACAGACTCCACATGATGTGCACCAGACCCTCGAATTTCAGGAACACACATGGGCTGGTTATGAAACCTCTACAAACACTGATTCCACCTAAATATATACGATTCATCTGGGCCATAGAAAGTCTCTTTCCAGTGTTAGCATCATAAGTGGGGTCATCCACCCGTGTCATCTGGCCTGCAGAGGCTTAGTGGAAGGTGACAAGATCAGCCCCTCCTGTTTCCTGTCTTGGCATACGATCCCTCTTGCGTGAACTTCCACCAGAGTGATGTCATGAGGTCAGAGAGCTAAGGGAGCCCTTGCTAGGGTTGGCCCTGCACTGCCTAGACATTCACCCTCTAAAACTGCGAGCCACAGAAACCCTTTTTCCCTCTAAGCAACCAGTCTTAGATACTTCCTTAGAGTAACACCAACAACCACCCTAAGAACTAATAAAACTGATCCCTGCTCTTAGTCTTTCCTGCATTTTCCCACATCTACATCAGAGCAATTATCTTGTCTTTTCCTGGTTTGAAATCCATCTTGACTGATTTAACGTAAACAGTGACACTCCGAAATGTGGACCTTCCTCATGAGCATACCAAGCACTTTAAAACTGATATCCAAGAAGACACTATCACCACAGCATGCTACAGATGACTGACAGGCGCGCGTTGGAGTGGTGCAGTCAGAAGCCCTCACTTTCTAATGGTATTTGCAGATTATTCCCAGCCCTATGGAAGACCTACAGCTACTATAGTTCCCACTAAATGGAACAACACAGTCCCATTTCTGAGGATGATCACAGAGGGCCATGTACAAGTTGCCCACTATGGGAGAGTAGAAAAAATTCCAAGTCACTCACACATGTCTTACAGTAGGAATCTGATCAATGCATATTTAATTTATTGAATTGACACTTATGTTTCCTAAGCACCACATTAATACCCAATCAAAACAGCACCTCTCCCTGGTACCCACAGGTATCAAGGTAACAACTTCACAGAACTTCTCTGGGTGTCAATTTTGATTGTGTGTGTGGCCTTCAACTCGACACCTGTACACATGTAACCGTTTTCTCTGCTACCCTGGAAATCTTGGCATGTCACCAGATTTATACATAATAACCTACATGATTTTCTAATAAGTTTCAAGGTTAACCAGCAAGTCAATTTGCAGATAGACACAAATCATATTAAGAAACTAATAAAGCATAGAATTAAGGTACAGGAGCCAAGTAAAATCTATACTCAAGTGCCCAATTATAATTAATGCTTCAGCTTAATTATAATTCATAATGTTGACAAGAGAGATTGATTTTCGATGGCATCTCCCTCTCAAGGCAAGACTCAGGAAAGTTTGTGATAGCCAGTCCAGGATCCAAAATTCTTGCAAGGCAGCACAAGGCTAATTCCTCATGCAGAATTGACCACATAGCTTATAAGCCTTTGGTGATGTTCTTACTACCTTCAATTTCTGTAAAGAAGAATATCTACAAGTTCTTTTTTTGGGGGGGGTGGGGGAGATCACTTTAAAACAAGGGTTCAGCTTTGGTGAAATGTTTCTCAAATGGATCTGGGGCAGCAGGACTAGCACCCAGGGCCATGGGCTGCTTACCGTTACGGTGACGTCATGTGGAGACCTTTGGACCAGTGGGCTGCCCGGCATCCGATCATAGACTCCGCAGACCGTCTGCAGGCACGAGCCTGGGGAGAAACAAGATTGGAAAAGCAGACTTAGAGATCTCTGGGGGTGTGCTGGCTTGTCACCCCACCCCCAGGCCTTCAGGTTTGTGCTTCATGGTATCTAAAGGTCGCCGTCTTAATCCCGAGCTCAGATGACAGGGTGCTGGATGCAAAGCAAAAAGCAAAACAACCCAAAAGAGAAATTAAAATTAAAACAACCCAGAAGAGGCATGTAAAAATGATGGCAGAAAAGAGCCTCAAATTAGATAAAACCACTTTTAACCAGCAGTAGCAATATCTGAGCTATTTTTTGGCAAATGACTGTCCACCAAACCATCTTTGTTTTCAGACAATACCTTAGTACAAATGATAAACTATGCACAACTCTTATTTTTCAGTTGCTACAAACAAATGGGCCATTTCCCCTTTGTCCGTAAGAAATTTCTTGTCCTGGGTTGTGAATGAACCTCGTCCCTTAGAGACTTGAAATTATCCAGAATCATCTAAAAACCAAGTAACCAAGACAATTAAATGACCGTCATTTTCTTTAAATTCTTACTCAACAGTTTTCAGTCAGAATCAAAAGGTACCAGGTTTATTAACACGATTCCAATCCACACGAGGCTGCACACTCAAGCTGTTTCTTATTAGTGAATTTATAAGGAACCCCGTAAATTGTTTTCAGGAAGTTCAAGCAAATTATTCCCACTGAGTTGTGTTTATAGTAATACTGTTTCAAGGAAGGAAATTAAAGAGATTCTGCAGGCAGGTTCATGAGCCTCCAGGTTTCATTACAATGCATTAAAAAAAAAGAAAAAAGAAAAAAGAGATCCTAAGAATATAGAAAATGAAAGTAATACCAGGCAAGAAAAGTAATGAGATTTATACAGAATACATCCACAACTCTAGAAATTAAAGGGCTTAGGAATGAAGCAGCAACAAAGGAATATTGATTTTGCTTCTAAAGTTTTTTTTAAAAACCCACTGATTTATGGAAAGAAAAATCTTTAGTGGAGATAAACACGGCAATACTTGTTAGAGTAAGCGGAAGCAGAAAGCAAATTACTGTTTGCAGGATTGGGCTGTAAATTATGAGGGGTGGGGAGTGGGCAGGGAGTAAACCTTATGATGAAATTACTAAATGTCATCAAGTATCAAAATACAAGCAGATTTCACCACAATAAGCTCCAAATTGCCTGTAACTTAAAACATTACAATCCATAATAATTCAATAAGTAATTAATATACAGACAGCTCTTATTACAAGCTGTTCAGGGAAAAAAAAAGCTTTAGAAATGAAATTCCTATTTTTTTTTTCTTTGGTCTACAACAGATGGTAACTCACAAATTAGAGTCTTGAAGTTGAAGATTATCTTTTATATATGTTGCAAAACTCTGTAAGTGTAATTAACTTATCTCCTACGTGTGATCAACACAGAAAAAAATTGGGCATGGCGACTCTGGTTCATAACATTCTGTGGTTTCGCAACACATCAGAACTAATCAGCTCATTGATAGAAACGATACATGAAAACGAGAAATCCGGCCCCCTGATATCTGGTCATGACCAACTTCCATTTTCAGTAGAATCATTATTAGTAAACCGTGCCAGCAAGAGATGTTGATGTAAGAAAGATTTTGTGTAAAACACAAATGTTAATAACTGCAACATGTTCTTTTTCCTAAACGGCAAGACTTAACAGATACAAAAAGAAGTCTCCTGTCCTGTTGCCCTGGGCTCCTGGTGTGGCCGACATACACCCTGGGCTCTCTGGGCAAGCAACTCAGAAAGCACCTGCCTTCCCACGAAAAGTAGGTCAAAGCAGAGCTTGGGCTGATACAGTCCTGGAAACAATTAAGGCTGTAATCAAATATGACAAAATAATTGACGGACTCCTGTTCCACCAGCCCTCCTTCCCTGGTGCATTCACCTTGACCTTTAAGTCACGCACGCACGTCTTACAGCTTGCTGTGAGGCTGGTGTGCAGCTCCAGGACCAACTTCTGCAGACAGTGGACCAGCAGATTTGAGAAGTGACACGTACACCGTGGGTTTTGCCTTTGCAACGCTGGTCATTGCTGGGGAGAGGTACTGGCCCGATGAATTGTTCTGTTTGCATATGAGAATGTGTAACCACAAATCCCACCATTTCATGTGAGTATAATGCAGCAGTAACAGAATATGTAAAGAAAAATATATACCACTGGCTGTGAGATTTCTACAGCATAGGCTGGTCATGGGGTGCATACACAAGGAATGCTAGGTGAATGAATGATGTACCACATCAGGGATTGAACGCAGGGGTACTTAAGCCACCTCAGAAAGCCCATCCCCAGCCCTATTTTGTATTTTATTTAGAGACAGGGTCTCACTGAGTTACTTAGCACCTTGCTGTGGCTGAGGCTGGCTGTGAACTTGCAATCCTCCTGTCTCAGCCTCCTGAGCCACTGAGGTCACAGGTATGCACCACCA
The DNA here is from genome assembly GCF_048772815.1 of Callospermophilus lateralis. Classification (NCBI taxonomy): domain Eukaryota; kingdom Metazoa; phylum Chordata; class Mammalia; order Rodentia; family Sciuridae; genus Callospermophilus; species Callospermophilus lateralis. The sequence continues at coordinate 7,172,760 of NC_135326.1, forward strand.
TGCCCAGCGAAAACTAGCCACTTCAAAGTGCACAGTTCAGTGGCATTTATGGGTATAGTTACGTGACTAGAACCCGTACCCATTTCCAAAACATTGTCACCACTCCAGAAGGTAATCCTCCACCTGGGTAAGGATGCTGTTCCCACTCCCTTCTCGGAGTTACAGCAACAAGCAGATCGACTTCCTGGACTTGCCCAAGCAGGATGCGTCCTGTCAGTACAAACCACACCGCGTGGCCGGTGACCTTCTGTGTCTGCCTTATTCATGGAGCATGTTCACTTCCCTCAGGTGTAGCACACATCATTCCTTTTTATGGCTGAATACTATTCCGCTACGTCAATGGATTGCATATGGTCTAGTAGGTGATGAGCATCTGGCCCCTAGGAACAGTGCTGCTATGAATGTGCACGCACGAGCGTATGTTTGGGCATCTACTTCGCATTCCCCGGGAGTACCTACCAAACAGTGCCCCTGTCCTACTCTGCTCTCTGGAGATCAGTTTACTCCTTCCTAAAGACCCAAGAGGAAAGCAGGAGAGGTGGAGAGAAGCTGAGCTGCCCTGGCCTAGGGGGAGAGAAGGGGACGTGGCTACAGAAGCCAAGCAGCCAGCAAAGGCAGCAGCCCCACAAGGAGGAGCTGGGGACCTGCCAGCCTAAGAGCCACTTGCCCTGTGGCCAAGAATACCGGGCTATTTTTCTGTTGGGGGCAAACAAAATGACCTTCCCATTCAGACGCATGTGCTACTGGGTGCATAAGCACTTCCAAATAAAAGCACAGGATTATCAGCTGTCTGCTTCCCTCCCAGCCCCAGGACACCAGGCACCGGGAGATACTCCTCCATACCATGACCACAGGTGGAGCTGCTCCTACAGGGGATACACAGCACCCACTCCCAACCAAGATTAATCCAGGCCAAAAAAGTCAAGTACCGAGGCTGAGGAGCTCCCTTATAAGAAAATGAATCACAGAAGCACCGAGTTCATCTCTTTGTGGCTGCTGCCTGGATAATTTTATTTTGCAGGGGGTTTAAAAATACTAGAAGGTAGCCAGGCGCAATGGTGCATGCCTGTAATCCCAACAGTTCAGGAAACTGAGGCAGGAGGATCCCAAGTTGGAGGTCAGCCTCAGCAACTTAGTGAGGCCCTAAGCAAGTTAGCGAGACCCCGTCTCAAAATAAAAAGGGCTGGGAATGTGGTTCAGTGGTCAAGCACCCCTGGGTTCAATCCATGGTCTCCCCCCCTCACAAAAAAAGATAAACATAATACAGGGTTTAAGATTCAGAAAGGATTGTCTAAGGGTTATTTCCATAGGTTGTCAGAATGCTTCTTTCTGTGTGGTCCAAATTTATAAAATAGCTGATGGATCGCGACAGGATGTGTTCTCATTGATCGTAAACCAAAATCTAACAATGTAATTACGGATTCTCTTTCTAGATAAAATAGAAAGAAATCTGTACAAGAAAATTCCTTTAGTTGGCCATGGAGAGGCCAGTGAGGAACAGGTCTGGGGCCTCCTGCCAACAGCCCGTGGCCACTTGCCAGCCACGGAACAGAGCCACCAGGGACGAGGACCCTGCAACCTCAGGAGAGGACCCAGCCTGGTCACACGGACACTGCTGACCTTCTAACACACTGTCAAAACCAGGTGGAGAATACACCTGGGGCAGCGGGTCATCTCAGCAAGTGCCTCGTAAATCGGGGATAATGGTTTGCAAGGCTGTTGCCTGGAAAATCCACAGCCAATGAACTCGGAAGCCCATCAACTGGAGATTTTAAAGTAGTAGAGAGTGTATGCCAAAGTATGTTCTTTGGAATGATTTTTTTTTTGGATGGGGTCAGCATTGGGGATTGAACCCAGGGCCTTGTACATGCTAGCAAGCACCATACCCCTGAGTTACATCCCCGACCTTTAATTTTTTAAATTTTGAGGTAGGGTCTTGCAATGTTGTCTAGATGACGTCAAACTTGTGACCCACCTGCCTCAGCCTCCTAAGTAGATATGATTACAGGCCTGCGTCAATGCATTGGCCATAGAATGAGGTTTTCCAGGTTAACTTACTAGGCATTTGTTATGAAAAATGGTCCCCCAATCCAAAAGGACCGGCATCGAGGGGTTAAACAGAGATGGAAAGAGAAACAGCCAGCACATGTTGCACGTGTTTGCCTAGCTTGCTCTGAAGTGCTTTGAACTCGCTTAATCCTCATCATTTAAAATGCACCAAGTGCTCAGAATGCTGTCTGCTCAGATGACCTGTATTCTGTCTTGCAGAAGCAACGGTTCCCATCCTCACGGGGCTTTTGTCAGCTCAGGGACTTCCACAGTGCCCAGGAGCTGCTCGGGCACCTGACAACACGTTGTCCCTCTGTGCCTTGATGTGCTCACAGCTCGGGGCTGCAGGCAGCACATACTCTGTGACGTGCCTTCTTCCCCTAGCAATGCCTCTCCTGGGCTCCCTGTGCACCTGAGCACCGCCCAGACCATTCTCCACCTGAGCAACTGCCCAGACCATTCTCCAAGGTCCACTCTACGTCCAGTGCCTCCACAGAACACTTTGCATGTGTTGAAACGTTAAAGGTGGTTTTCTGATGGATGATGAATAGACTCTGCCACTAAACACCAAGATCAATGGGGCTCCCACTGCTAGAGGCTCACATTTTCCAAGGGAAATACACAAGCAATGTGACTTAGAAAACAGCCTCTGGAAGCCCGAAATGCAGAATGACGGTGGTCGACCATAATGGATAAGTGTGCCAGGTGATAACGACTTACAAAAGTAAATGCTACTTTTAATATAATAATAGTGTCAAGAAGTGGGGCAGTTCTACACCAGCCCCCGCCCACTCCCACTGGGAATTAAAATCAGGACATCGTTTCTGAGTCACGTTTAGAAAACCCTTTGTGTAGATGGACCATTTTCTGCCCCTGTGGTCAATGTATGCCTATCTCTATCCAGAAAGGGGGACACGCCTTCTCCTTCAAAGTCACAAAGGGTTATGTTTTCTTCACTTAGTGACACTACAGTTTATAATAATCTATTTGGATAAAGTTTACATGTTCTTCCTACATTTACATATGTAGTTTACATATTCTTTATATACACATTTCCAAATGCTAAAATCATTCACATATTAACTTTTCTCAAAAGAACAGAATACTAGAAACATTTATCTTGGAGTGACCCCAAGTGGTGTATTCTTTGTACGTTTTTAGGTGTCCCCCCCCCAAGGGACAAAGGCACACAATGGGTTAGTGTTCTTTAAAATAAGTCTAGGAAACCACAGACTAAACCTAAGACACATCTGAAAAAATTTTCCTTTTCAAAAATCTGTGTGGTCCAATGGTACCACGCCTATAATCCCCACAGCTCAGGAGGCTGAGGCAGGAGGATTAGAGTTCAGAGCAAGTCTCGGCAACTTAGAGAGGCCCCGTCTCTAAATAAAATATAAGAAAAGTGCTGGGGATGTGGCTTGGTGGTTCACTCCCCAACGTCTGCATGGGTAAATGATAAAAATTGCCGTCCCATGTCTACAGAAAGAGGCTGCGACTCAGCCCCACCCTGAATCTTTCCACTCTACAGCTGTCATCACAACCATGTCTCTGGCTAACCCCCCCTGGCAGCCTTGATCTTGGAGTCCGTTTCTTAAGGAAGTTTCTGAACACCAGGCCCCAGCAGGCTGCACACGGTGCCACATTCTATCAACTACCTCTATCCTGAATGCCGCTCACATTTTTCTCAATCAAAGAAAATGACGGAGTGTTGTGTCTTTCATGAGAAAATCCCCCAGCCAGGCATTTTTATAACCACTCGCTACTTCCCACTGCCGGCATCTGACGTGCAGAGAAACACACACCAACTCCCCAGCAGGCTTAATGAAGACGAAATGCCAGAGGTGATCTCCACTATAATGTCCGTTAGGCTACCGTGTCAATCAGCTTTCTGACACTGTGACAAAATACCCGAGAGCCATCAACTTAGAAGAAAGGTTTACTCTGGCTCATGAATTCAGAGGGTTCAAGTCCATGACCACTTGACCCCATTGCCTTTGCCCTGGTGCTAAGGCAGCACATCATGGTGTGTGTCCCTGGGGAGCAAAGCTGTTTGCCCCACAGTAGCCAGGGAGCAAAGAGAGAAGAAGGGGTTGGGTCCCGATGTCCCCCCCAAGCGCACACCCCAATGTCCTAACTTCCTCCCATCAGAGTCCAGCTCTGAGAGGTTCCACCCCCTCCCACAGTGCCACAGGGTGCAGACCAAGTCTTTGACACCCTGGCCGTGGGAACATATTTCAGACCCAAACCGTGGCACTGCTGTGTTCTATCCTCCCCCTTCATGAAATGAGTTTAGTAGGTGGGGACACACCCAGGCACGGCAAGTGAGATGGCACTGCTGCAGAGCTAGGGCCGGCGGGAGCACGCTTCCTGTTCCAAGGGCCACGTGGTGAGCAACTTGGACGGCAAGACCACTCACTCCACCTGAGCCACTGACCACAGGCAGATGATGGGTGGCCGTGTGTCCCAACCCACAGGCTGCAGGCTGGGTGGACACACCTCGGCCTTGCAGTGGCTTCACATCAGACTCACAGCTGTGCGCTCCTGGCCCAGGGACACACTGAGAAGTCAGGACAGGTCACCTGCCACTGCCAGTGACCCTGGACAGGAACACACCACGTACTGAACCTTCCTCCAGGGTGAAGCAGGTCTGTGACCATCCTCAGTGACAGGGCGGCAGGAGTGTGGGATGGACCTCCACCAAGGTTCCTGGTCCCAGAACAAAGCTATCCTTGCAAATGGCGCTCGATCACATTTATCTGTGGCTTTCTTAAGTGGAAAGATGTTCATTGGTTCTCAACTGAACTTTGCAAAAAGAGTATACACACGTCCACTTCCTATGAAAACTAAATATCATAGGAACACATGTTAAATGTGCTTCCCGCTTTAAGCTTAGTCTGACTTGCTTCAAGACTTCTCTAGTTTCTCAGGCCCCAAATATTGCTTAAGTGAAACACCACACCCAGTTAAGTTATGTGGGTACCTGTAGGTGTGGTACAAAGCCCTGGCGGTGATACTCCTGAAAACAAATTAAACACTTGAGCAACGTAAGACCCTAAAAATGTCATTTTGAAGGTGTCATTTAAATGAAATAAATTCACAGAGGGACAGATGCTATTTTATGTTAACTTTCTACAAGTCACACTTGACTCAAGTGTCAAGGACATCTCTTTGTAAAACAAGTCATCCTATAGTCCCAAATGTGGAATTTGCAGATATATACATATATATCTCAGATTAAATAGAGGTACATGTCTTTCAGTTAGCTATAAACCTTGTCCCCCAAAGTGAACGAACAGCAGGATATGATGGGGTACACCTATAATCCCAAAGACTCCAAGACCAAAGCAGGAGGATCCAAGTTTAAGGGTAGCCTGAGTAACTTAGTGAGACCCTGTGTCAAAAAAAAAATGGCTGGGGACATAGCTCAGTGACAGAGCGGCACTGGGTCCGATTTCCAGAGCTGGTGGGGGCGGGGGAAAGTATAGGAATAAAATAACTGAATTTTGAGAAGTATGCCTCCCTTTGGTTCTTTGATAAAAGAGATGTACCTCCTGATCACGGAGAATAATTAGTCCCTTAAAAGTCATGACAGGAAGCCAAGTTTTGAAGTTATGGACAGAAAATGCAACGTAGCAGAAATGAGCAAGCCCTCAGACGTGGGTGGGGTCTTACTGTGATGGAGGGAATCCCTGCCCCCACAGGGGGCCGGGACCTTAGTGAATTGGTCAATTAGGTGAACAGTTGGCTGTGGCCCAGTCTTGGAAAAGCCAAGGCAGATGGGTAGGCCATTTGGCAGATGAACATTCACAGGTCCGACTCAAGTTAGCCAATTCTCGAGGCCATCACAGAAGCACCGTGGGTCCTGCTACCTTGGATACTACCACCCCATCGTGATGCTGTTGATCACAGTCGCCACAGACAACCTATGATGGGCACAGCTAAGGTCCAGTGAGGACCCGAAGATGTCCAGTCCAATGATGACCAGAGGAATCTGAATTCCATAAATGTTAATGAATCAGGATCCATTATCCTTCTATGTTTTCCAACTATTTAAAAATGTAAAAAAAAACAGCCATGGTGCATATTTGTAATCCCTGTGGTTCAGTAGGCTGAGGCGGGAGGATCACAAGTTCAAATCCAGCCGTAGCAAGTTGGTGAGATCCTGTCTCAAAAAATAAATACGGCTGCTGATGTGGCTCAGTGGTTAAGTAACCATGGGTTCAAAACCTGGTACACCACCCGCTCCTAAAAAAAAAAAAAAAGGTGGGGGGGACACTCTATTAACTGCACAAAGGAAGGTACAGACTGAATTTGACCTGCAGGCCATAATTTGCTAACTCCATGAGACAACACATGTCACGTTGGATCCCTCTGCTACCATTCCTCATGAAGACTTCAAAAATAATCCCACAGGAACACAGGATGATGGGTCCTCAAAAAATTCCACCCACAATTCCCACATGAACTAGCCATTCCCTCTGCAGGGGCATGCCAAGAAGAGTCAAAAGGCCAGGATTACCACATATCTACACCTCCTGGTGCACACCAGCATTATGCATGGTCAGCAAATGGAAAAGCCCATGTTTATCAACAGAGGCACGGATAAACACAACATCATAAACAGTAACCTACTCTTCTTCCTTTAAAAGGAATGAAATTCTGATACGTGAAACATGAGTGAACCCTGACGACGCTGAGTGTAATATGCAAGATGCACAAGGGAAAATGTTGTACGATTCCACTTAAGTGTGGACTCAGGGTAGTCAGAGAGACAGGCCCTGCGCACAGGGAGAAAGACGGCTATCGTGTACTGGGTACAGAGTTCCAATGCAGGCGATGAAGGAGTCCTGGAGATAGACGAAGAACGTACTTGACACCACTGAACTCTGTTTAAAAGCGGTAAATTCTGTGTTATGTACTTTTTACCACATTTTTTAAAACCTGTAATGCAGCATTGGCGCACAATGTCATTCTTCCAGAGAGCCTTCTGTTTTATAGAAAAATATTAAAAAACTATAATGATTGTGCACAGTAAAAACAGCATCATTGCCCAGTTTGTTTTGAAACTAACTCGTCCAAGGTATACGAGTTTCTGCTTTCTCTTCACAAGCCAGATACAAACCCTTAGCGGAAACAAAAAAAAAAAAAAAAAAATGCACTCAGTTATTTTCAAATTCACAGGCGACGTCTGACATGGTTCCCAGTAGAGGAGAGGCATGTCCTAGAAATAGCCTTGGAATCTTGAAGGTTTCCAAAAGACCCGAATGTTTATCAAACTGAGAAATTCTCGGGCTAGCTTCGTCCTTGGAGAATTCAGCTATGCAGTAGCAGAATGGAATACTTTTGTCAATTAAATTCATACTCATCCATTTTATTGGGAAATAAGGATGGATGTTCTTGGTAAATCAAGGTTAATCAGTCATTCAAAAAACCAACCCATTATGCTGTTATAGAATGCTCAGGACTGTACTTGTAGCTGTGTGTCTTGGGGAGGGGGCGCTCCTAGAAGTCTAAGAAAAACAGCAAGATATTTGGATCTAATTTAGTCCAAATCATTTCTCTACACCTCAGATAACAGCTGCAAAATCAGGGGGAAGAGGTGGGAGAATTCAAGTCAAATTCTTAGTCTGAGCTGTCTGCCCTGGTTAAAAATAAAAAGGAGTTAATAACAATGCAGCATTAACATCATTTACATGAAAATAAAGTGTCAGGGTAAGTGTAAGTCATCTTCAAGGAATGTCGTGAGGGTGGGCAAGATGACCCCGAGGATGGGCCCAGGCAGGCCCAAGTTTAGAGAGCATGCAGTTCCTGTGTAGGTTTCCTTATCTAGGAACGGAAACACAAACACAGCGAAGTACAACATTGTTCGACTTTCTGTAACTGACAAAATACACGAGGTCAGAGAAAAAAGCATATTTTGGCTCCTAGTTCCAGAGATTCTAAACAGTGTTTATCTGCATCTCTTCCAGAGTCCTGATAAAGCCCAAGGTTAAGGAGCGATCACTTGAAAGTGCCCAAGGAATGCATTAAAATCACTACAATACACCAGACACCCCCATCCTCTGAACCCCTTTGCCAAATGCAAGCATCTGAACTCTGCACTTACAACCTACGTGTAGGTAAATCAAGAATAATTTCACGACAACCAGCTTCTTCAACTAGAGAGAGATAAAAAATGAAATTTTGGAAATCACACTGCACTCCATTGTCTATTAACTAGCTTACAGTAATTCATTTAAGTGTGTCCCTAAATAATTCATTTCGGTATGAGACATATCTGATCTTCTGATCTAGCTCCCTGCCCGACCTCCTCCACCTTCAAGGACCAGTTTAAAATGTATCTCCTCCAGATCCTTCTAGTGTCTCCCTGGGTATCAGGAATGTGACGCTGTAGGAGGTCCGACCTACTTTACTGTGCTTTGGTGCCATCTGGGGGTGGGTGGGTAGGTGCTGCTGACATCTATGTGCAGGGCCAGACATCTCATGGTGCAGACAGCCCCCGCCTCCAAAGATCATCCAAGGTCCAAGTGACATTGAGAAAACACATTCCACTCCACGATGACCAAGGGGACCTCTGTTCTTGAAGTCAGTTTCACAGTCTGTGCATGTTGAACGTTTTTCTTGCTCCCGTGTTGTCCAGATGCCCACGTGGTCCTGGTAGGAGCAGAGTTTTTCTATTTTTCCAACATTCTAAGAGTGTTATTTACGCTCTCGGTTATTTATGGCCATGTGGGAAGTGTGACCTCACAGGCTGGCTATGGAGAATCTTCATGTTTTCATCTTCTGACGCTTCTGTCCCACTAAAAATAACATTTGTGTCTGCACAGAGGGTCCTCACAGACGGATTTCCACGGAGAAACAAAGATACCCTGCCAAATTTTAATAGGATGAATGGCGGCAGTTCTACCACTGAGTTATGCAATTAACAGGTGAGAACACTGCTGTCAGCCTATGATACCTACGGAAAAAAAAAATACACACGGGGAGCATCCTCTTCATAGCGAGACTACCTGCATCTCAGACCGTCACGAACCTACTCAGGGTTGAACGTGGGCCTGCAGAGCCCTGGTCCCTGTCAACTAGAAGAGCAATGCCATGGAGACTTGGAGGTGAAGGTGAGAAAATAAAGACCCAGATGATCAGATACGCACAAAGGGGCTCAGGATTTATAAGGCATCAATGTGAACTGGAACCTCACACCCCTCACCCAGCACTGGGGATTGAACCCAGGGCCTCACACCTGCTAGGCCTAGAACTGAGCCCCGTCTCCAGCCCAAGGCTGGACCACTACCTTCATCACATTTTACCACATGAAATAGTACCTACTGAAACTCAATGACTCGCCAACCACGCCAAGAGCTAATTGCTCAAACTGAAGACATGGTACCTGGGGCTGGCCATCCACCTCCCTCCCCATGCCACTCCTATCAGATTTTAACAGCTCAGTAGTTAAAACGTCCTCACAGAGACGAATCACATTCTAGTTCTTAATAGGTGCCAATATTATGTAAGGAATCACAGGGCTAGAAGATGAGGGCCTTTCCTATGCAAAAAACTAGCAACATAAACAACACAAATGCCAAAAGAAATGCCCAGGGTCCCCCTAGAGAGGGCAGGGTCTGCCAGCCTATCATCACCCATTTCTCCCTTTAGGAGTAGGACATTTGAATTTTACATGGGTATGTGATGTGACCACACACACCCTTCCCACAAGAAGGTATCCATGTAACCCAGTTCTAGCCAATGAGCTAGAACTGGGTTACATGGAGGTCAGAAACGCACCTTTGCAACAGTTCCCTTAAAGGCCATGAAGTTCCTCCCTATTCTTGAAGGACAGTGGATGTGAAGTCAGGAGCTGCAGCAGCCATCTCGGACCCAGGAAAAGACACCGTTGGGGACCCCATTATGAGGAAACCAGAGGTCCCTTCTCCCCACCTCCAAGCTACAAAAGTTACACTTTAGGCCATTAGTTACCTATCAAATTATTCATCTTTGACTTTCCATTTACCTTCTAAGGGAGGTTAAAAGCCACTAGCTAACGTCATATAACTCAGATCCATCAATGGGAAAAGGAAAGAAAGCATTAAATCTACGTTCAGAAACCGAACTCTTCCCTGGTGCTCAGCAAGTCCACTGTGTAGATGAACAGATATCACCCGCTGTACCTTTTTTTTTTGGGGGGGATTTACTTTTCTGGGTTTGGAACCACATTTCAAGTGTTCTAGAGCCCTGGAGAGTGTTTTAATACCACAAACCAAAGCTTGAACCAAGTCCCTTCCTCCTCCAAGGAGGCTGCGGCATTTTGGCCAACATCAAAGGAAGCAGCCCTGGGCTAAGATCCTGCCTCAAACTCTTGCAACTCTAGCCATCCAGTCATTCACTACGTTGGAGCACCTTTACCGAGGGCCATGAGAACAGCTGTCTATCTCACGGGATGCTTGCACATCAGTACCCTGAGCCCTCTTGGCCAACAAGACACACCCAAAAGGGAGACCCTGTCAGAGTCCAGAACACAGCCTTGACTCACTTGGATGTGCTAGGTATCTCTTTAGATCTTTTTTAAATACGATTGAACTCAGGGGTGCTTAACCACTGAGCCACATTCCAGCCCACCCCCCCCCGCCCCCCCCTTTTTTTTTGAGACAGGGTCTTGCTCAGTTGCCCAGGGCCTTGCTTAGTTGCTGAGACTCGCCTTGAACCTATGAACCTCCTGCCTCTGCCTCCCTAAGACCTTGGGATTACAGGTGGGATGATTTTTTTTTTTTTTTTTTAAAAGGCAAGAATGAAACCTGGGTCTGGGCTGGAATTTTAACATAATCCAAAATGTAACCGAGTTCTACTTCCTTCATTCCTCACATGAGAACTATTGTTCGGATCCTCATTGTTCAGAAGAAAAACAAAGCAAGGCTTAGCTCTGATCTTGAATTGCTAAGGAGCCATATTAAGAACGTAGGAAACTAACTTGAACCATATATTTTACTTAAGTCCCATGTATCTAAAGTAGTTACCATTTTCAACTTGCATCCCATATAAAAAAATGAGATCTTTTACATTTCTTTTCCCCAATCTCCCATACTGACAAGGTAGTATACTTTACAACTTTAGTGATCTCAATTTGGATGATAAATGTTCACTGGAAATGTGTGACTGATATAGTTCATAAGATGAACACTTGACACTGTGGATTCACACGCCTGTGGTTCCCGGTATACCTCACAATTGCATGCGCCAGGCAAGCGCTCTACTGCTGAGCCATAAACCCAGCCCCCAAATCTTTTTTAGTTGTCGATGGACTTTTGTTTTATTTATTTATATGTGGTGCTGAGAATCCAACCCAGGGACTCTCACATGCTAGGCAAGCACTCTGCCAGAGCCACAACCCAGCCCCATAGGGGACTTTTTAGAACAAGTATTTCCTCTTTAACTGATCTACTGCAAGTATTTTTTATTGTTTTTTTATTTTCTTGAGGGAGGCGCTACTGGGGATTGAATCCAGAGGTGCTGTGGCACTGAGCTCCTTCCTGGTACTTTTCACTTTATTTTGAGACAGGGTCCAAGTTGCCTAGGAGGAACTTCAACTTGGGATCCTTCTGCCTCTGCCTTGCAAGTCACTGGGATTGGAGGTGTGTGCCACCGTGCCCAGCTCAAATATGTAAGCATATGTCTACGACATTCCCCTTCCCCCTCAATCAATTCCAATTAGTCAAAACTAGAACTGTTCTAATTTTAACACTATTGTTTCTAAAAATAACACTTTCTGCTTAGAAAATATTTTTTCTGTATTATAAGTCCATTTTTTGTGTGGTTTCATGCAGACGCTACAGCTTGGACTGTCCCAAACTGTACCAAATATGTTATGTTGTACTTTGATTTTTTTTTTTTTTTTGATGTGATATCTGCAAAGTATCACATGAATAATTTCTACAGGGTTCATTTGTGGAACTGATCCTATTTTGGCTATGCCGAGTTAAATAACAAATTATGGCATTACTACATACCAAGATAGGGTTGACAACGTCAATTTAATATATTCGAGTATATACTACAATATAATTTTTGCCCCGTTTCTGCCGACCTTGATATATTGCAATTCTGGCTCATGTTCTATTCCTGCTGGTGGAAGAAACCAAATGGTTTCTATGGTGGTGAAGGCTCTGGAGTTTGTGGAACGTAGTTGGCAAGATGAAGAGACATATGGAGTTTTTTTAATTTTCATGACTCTTAGTTCTGTGTACCTGCCAATTGTTAATTCTATGCCCATAAGCTCTTTTTCCCCCTTGACCATCATGAGACAGATTAATAATGCACGGTTGCAGCTGAAGACAAAGCTCTAGAATCTTCTCTGCTTGAAGTCATTTTTAATAGAGTGACTTGTAGTTTGGGTTCGACCCCTGATCTAAGCCCAGGCAAGAGCTGTGGGTCTCCTAATGACAAGCAATCAGCAGGCAGGGAGCCGAGAGCCCAACCCTGCCCCTGGAGCCCCTGGTGAGTGGGCACTGTGGGGAGCTGTAAATCCTCAGGGGCAGGGCCCCTGTCTGGTTGAGATGCTCCCACCTACCCAGCAAAGTGACAATGGCAATGCTTGTTAATATAAGCTGCACCTTCCTCGCAGGGGACACAGGAGGACAGAGGCAAGCACACTAACTAGCCATCAGTGCTGCCAATGCGTCCACATTCAAAGTCCCGGCTCGGAACCCAGTGGGGTGCTATGAATATGGGTGGCCCCGAAGACATCCCTTGTTGCTGTGTTGTTATTGTTGTTATATTAACCCCCCTTTTAGATATGATACCCTGTCCCTTACCTCCAGCAGTCATTTTAAGATGGAGCTCAGTCCTGGCCCTCACAGGCACTGATAAGCCTAGAGATGAAAACATCCCTGGGATCCACGAGGACACAGCAATCACTGACAGCCCCTGTGTTAGCTGGAGGAGCACCATTGCTCCATGAAGTTCTGTTCAGAATTAATTAAGCACCACCCACAGGATGGGCATCAGCAAGTACACTCCGTTCCGTTCATTTTGCATGATGGGAATTTTGCAGGAAGGGAAGAGAGTTTTTGGTTTCTATGTTTGTGTCCACGGAGAGACGAGGAGGTCCGCTTCTCCCAGGCTGAAACTGGCCCCGTGCGCGGCTACACCCAGGACCTATGCAACTGGTCTCCAGGTGCCAGCCACCAGGAGTCACCTTCTGAAAGGAACATGGGGGATGGAGCCGCGGCCTCTCCATGGCCAGTGTCTGTGGCTCCTGTACAGTGTCCTGCCAAGCACAGGCCTGGTTTGTGGGGCAGACTACCGAGAGAAAGTGGGATCTGGAGCCCCTCCTCGTGGATTAGCACAATCTATTCAGTTTGGCAGGAAATGATTCATTCGAAGCCTGGCTTACGTATTCAGTGCACTTTGGAACAAAAACATACAAACATCATCAAGGATCTAAATCTGTTATGTTGCAAAACACACACTCTCTACCCCCAAATTATTGGAGCATTTGCTTTTAAGTACTCCAACAATCATCTCTGAGTCATCATTTACCTCTTCTATCATCTGTTTCATTTCCAAGTTTGAGAAGCTTTCTTTAGAGAAAAAAAAAAAAAATACTTTTTGCTTAGAACAGACCCAATCAAGGGAGAAACAAGAGTTGGTATTTGGTAACTTTCTGATGCTATGATGTCACAAGATAGTCAGAGAGACCCTGCTGACAGGATATGCAGAGAAGCGTGAATAATGACGTCCAAGAAATACAGGAAACAAAGGAGAGAATACAAGACAGCTCCGAGCTGCAAAGACGGCATAGACACGCCACTTCCCAGACACCTGATGAACCCATCTGCAAGGTAAAGCACACGTCATGCACACGCACGTACACACACACGTACACACACACTCCTAGGACACACTAGACCCTGGCTAATGACTTGAAGGAACCCATTGGCAACCTTGCCAATGTACAATGACGTTTATAAAATCATCTTTTATTGATGAACACCATCTTTTGTTGAAGAATCTGTGCGTTTCCCACCGTCATCACCGTGTGGAAACACTGTCACTGGGTAAGCATACTTGGGAACAGACACCTGCCAGCATCCCCACACCTCAGTCCCCCGAGCAAGCCCTGCTCACCGCAGGACACCAGACCTTGCAGGGACAGGGCTGCAGTACCAACAGCAGTGCGTGTGGACATCCAAGTCCATTCATTTCCCAACAGGTTCCTTCTGGCTTTAGCTTTTAACATGTGGATGCAGTCTGGCTCAAGTGCAGAGACTAAACATGCCAGCAAACATTAGAGGTGATGTATTCAGGGCTGGGGTGTAGCTCAGGGGCAGAGCTCTTGTCTAGCAGTGCATGAGGCCCTGGGTTCTATCCCCAGCCACAGAAAAGACAAGAGTGTTGCATTTAGCTGAAACTGTGACATTACAATCCTGGAAAACAACCAGGATGAGGGAAACCCAAGAAGTTTAACATGCAAAAGAACCTGTGATATACCTTTTACAAGTGGCTCCTGTCCAACCCAGGGAAAGGAAATGCTATTGGCTGCCCAATATAAAAGACTGGGGGCGGGACGAGGACTGGAAGCAAAGCCAAGGATGCCAAGCATTCCTGGTTCCTCGGTCACATGAGCACTGCCAGCCCACTGTGCCCATGCACTCTCCACCCACGTGTCCCTCCTCCCTGCTGGACAGCTGCTATGACCTTTCAGGAAAGCCATTGGTCATTGGTCTCAAGAGCCCTAGAGTTCTATTTCCAGCCACCTGCACTAAAGCAAAAATTGGAAGCAATCTCCATCTCCTAACACATGTGTTAAATAAATTATAGCACATGCTCTTGGGAGGAAGAGACGCATGCAAATTCTCTCCCTCTAAGGTCACGTAGAAGGTGCACGCTGCCCAGCTGAGCAGACAGGTGGCCAAAGGCACATGTGTAAACATTTGGAAGAAAACACAGGGAACTTCTGTGGGTGCCTTTAGGTGTCTTGTTTCATGCTCATATTTATTTACCTTTCAAAATGCTTGCAACACCTGGCTTTTAATATATATATAAACAGAACAGAGAACAATCTGGCAAGCAAAGAACAGTTACTATGGCTTCCTCTGGGGGGTGGGGGTCTTCCTTGGAGTAAATGACGGCTGTTTGCCTATCGCTTCTCTTCTAGGAGCTTCGGGAAGGCCTTCCCCACAGGCCGGCTCCCTTGGCCACCTTCCTGAACTCTCACCATGCTAACGCCTATAAACACAACATCAAATATTTATGGTTGATATTTGCTGCTTCTAAAAATACTTGGAGGAGAAAGGAACTCTCTTAAGGAGGCCTGCAGTTAACCTTCTTGCTGAGCTAACCGAGCCTCCCTCTTTGGAGACAGCTGCCCACAGCATCGACGGCTGGTACCCTTCCCTCTCAAGAGCCTAGTCCTTCTGCCCAAGCTGGTCCCCTGGGACCAAATTAAAGCCCTGGCTGTTGACTTACTCCACAAGTAAGTAAATATTACATAATGGATGAACTGGGAGTAGGAAAAAAAACGATTCCCCTCCCAACAAAAACCACTTTGAATGCTTTTACCAAGACAAGTCACCAAACTGAAATACGCTGTCCAATTGGTGGTGGTGTGGGCGGTGATCAAAAGATCTGGGAACCAAAAGCAGCCTCCAGATAGATTACACTGAAATGCCTTCAATCTCTCCAAATCCTCCCTCCAACACGGACAGTGTTGAGGCCAACATGGTAGAGCACTCCAAGAAAAACCCATGCCTTCTGCAGAGACGGCACAAATATTTTCATGTAAAACCAAGAGTCAAGTGTCACACTTCCCTCCAACCCCAAAGGTGGACTTAGAAGGGCACAGCACCCCCAGGACACTCCTCCCCCTCCATAACCCCAGTCCAATCATGTGAAAAACACGTGGCCAACGCAAGCGAGGGCTTGTCCTCCTGCCATGTCAAGGGTGGAAAGCACAACCTTGGGGCTGGAGGTGCAGCTTGCGGGAGGCAGAGTGCTTGCCCACGCTTGGTCAGGCGTGGCACTGTGTGGTGAGAAAGTCAGTGCAGACACAGGGGTGCCTGCCTTTTCTGCACATGGACAACCCGGGGGACCACCCAGAACCAACCAGGCCAAATCTATACCCCTGGCTGTCACCAGGGCACCACCACCAAGCAAGCTCCCTTGGTCCTAGTCAGCAACTTTCCTCCCTGCAAAAATCCACCACGTTAGGCTCGTCAGCATGGGCAACCCGATACACACCAACACTGGGCCGTCTATCATCTCCCAACTGTCACTGACGCGCAGCCACTGCCTCCAAAATGCCACCTGCCTTCATGTTCCATCTCCGCTTCGGCACTGTTATTATTATTGGTTGCTTTTTCCCTTGAGAAATTTTGGTGACCCACCTCAGACCTGAAAAGGAGAGAAGGTGAGAATTCTTATTGTTTAAAAATTGCCCTCAGGACCCTGCTGCTTAAAAACATTTCCTCCAGCCTCCAAGAGGTGTCAACAAGTAACTGCTGAAGGAATGGATTTTGTACTGTAAAGCACCAAGAAAATGCAGCCACCTTTTTTTTTTTTTTTTTTTTTGAGAGAGAGAGAAAGAATTTTAGTATTTATTTTTTAGTTATCGGCAGAGACAACATCTTTGTATGTGGTACTGAGGATCGAACCCGGGCCGCACGCATGCCAGGCAAGCGCGCCACCGCTTGAGCCACATCCCCAGCCCGCAGCCACCTCTTAAACCATGACGAAGACAAAATGTTGTAAACTCTGAGCACTTGGAGCAAAGTCTCATCATTAGTCAATTCTGCCCATTAACTACACAGGTTACTCAATTGTTTCATTATTTTGGAAATGAAAGGCCAATATTTCCTAAGTGTCTTGGGACAGAACAGGCATGTGGAAATGCGATAGCAATTTTGAAATTAACTGGAAGATAAACGTGAATTCCAAGCAGCAAGGATAGCTCAGGAAGCCCATCCGGTAGAGGGTTCGATGACCATTTTCATTTGATTGGAGGAAAAGCCGTTTTTCCTATTGAAGAGCTCAATTAAGAGCACAGAATTGGTGCATAACATTTACTCATAGTTGACTGTTGTGTAGGCAAGGGAGAGCATTTATATGTAGGCTCTCTCAGCTCCACAGGTTAGGGCAAAAATATGGTTAAAGAAGCAAGGGTGGCAGTAGTCCTTCTCCTAAATTACCAGTACCTGAGGTCAACTGTGGTTCAAAAGTTTTCAAAGGAAACTTCCAGAAATAAACAAGTTTACATCACATGCTGTTCTCAGTAGTGTAATGAAAATTTATGCAGTCTGACTCCATACTGCCCTGCATTTGAACATCCTTTGTCCAGAGTATCCACACTGTATACACTACCCACTCATTAATCACTTGGCAGCCGTCTCAATTGTCAGATCAAGGGTTGCAGTTAACTCTAATGCCCGTGTTTAAGTAGCCCTTATTTTATATAATAATGGCCCCAAAGCGCAAGAGCAGTGAGGCTGGCAACTCGGATATAACAAAGAGAAGTCATCTAGTGTTTTCTTTTAGCAAAAAATACAAAACTTTATCATGGGTTATGTAGGCACAGGGAACAACAGCACACATAGTATTTGGTACTGTCCATGGTTTCAGGCACCTACCGAGGGGTTTGATAAGGATCCAATGTGGATAAGAAGGGATGACTAGTTTTTCTTATTTCTTATTTTCACCATTTCTTATTATGATTACACATTCACAGAGTTATTCCTTAATCAGGATGCCAATTTGTGAGTATAAAAGAACAGATATTGTAGGCGATTTTTTCAGTGGCACCCAATGAGCCTTGCCTCCCGACACTTAAATTTACCACACTGTTGGTCTGAAATACAGCAGGAATTATTGTGCATTACTTCTGTGACCAAGTTAGAAAAAGCAGGGCTGCAGCCACATGTGGAAGGGCATGTAACAGAGCCTGTAGCCCAAACAGGTTTCCCAAGGTTTCACCCCACGCTGACACCTTGCCTACAACTTCGTCAGAACCAGCCAGCTGAGGTGCCGTGGGTGCCTCAGGTGACAGGACTCATGAGAGACCAACCACCAGCTGGCTTTGGGGTCACCTGCTACACAGTGACGATAACAGGGGCGGAAGCTGGAAGTGCATTAGCAGAAAGGAGGAAACAGGGCAGAGACAGCAACCCAGTCAATCCCACTCCCCTCCAGCCTCCGCACACCCATCATCATTACGTAGTTCCATTTGTTCCCTTAAAGCACACGATGCAAAAGAACCACAGAACACGTGGCAAACAGGTACCACCGTGCACGAGTGCATTTTTGGTCCCTCCCGAGTCTAATAGGTTAGTCCTTTAACACCCAGATTTGGAAAGATCACACTGTTGAATCCCATCCCCCAAATCCCTGGGGAATAACTTGCTCCCCTCGGTGAAACATTTCCACATCCATTTTAAATGAGAGCAGAGGAAAAGCCTCCGCCTAGAGTTCTTGATGTACTCGGAGGTCAATCCTAAGTGCATGCGATCTATTTTGCCAAATTCTTGACATAAAGACATAAGGAACTTTCATCACCTTGCATCACTGTCACAGAGGAGATTCTCTTAAAGAAAGTGTCCCTTTGTGGCTTTAAAGTACTTATGTTATCTCACGGACAGGGCTAAGACTTCTTCCAAAGCACATTCTGGGCTCTGTTTGGTCAAGCTCGTTTACGAATCCCACATCACCTCCAGAACGAGAAGAAAGGTTGGACACACGTGCTCATTACTTGGGGCTCAAATTAAGAAGCTCGTGTTGTTTGAGGGCTCTCATTACCATGAAACGCATATTCTCAGCATCGCTCCTGGAAGCTGATCCTCCGGGGCGCCGAGTGTCTCCAAGGGCTGAGCTCAGCAACAGGACACCCAGGTTACCTCCCGTTTGCGGTGAGGCCACCGCTGCCAAGAGAGGAAATTCCAACGTCAAGGTCTCACCTGCCCGCCCCTCCGGGACTTCCAAACACAGAACATTTCCCACTGGACATTCTGTTTATTTAACATGGTTCCCTGGAAAGAGCCGAGAGTCCTGAACAAGGTCCAAATTAGCCCCCCAGCCTCCTCTGCAGGGTAACTTCATTAGGAGAAAGATGCATGAGGCCCCATGGAAAGGGCTTTGGATCCCAGTTGCAAAACGGCTTCTCTCCTGTGATCCCTGTCACTAGAACAGGGCGAGGGCTAAGCTCAACGTGGCCAGACTCAGGTGACCCTTTGGTGGCCCTGGGTCTGGAAGAGCTGGTGCTTCATGGCTGAATCAGAGAACCCCAGAGGGGAGGCAAGAGGGCACTCAGCCTGCATTTGTGGAATTCCTGCCGTCCAGCCACGTGGAACAGCCAGATCCCGGGAGGTGTGACCAAGAGCAGGCTCCTGGACCAAAATCCATCTGGGCATGCAACTGTGAAAACTGCAGACCAGAAAACTCTCCCTCTGAACCAGAGCACACAAGAAATCCCCTCCTGAGGGAAAGGCAATTGATGACCACACACACCGACTGTGCTTCATTCACTGCAAATGGGCCCTTCCATCAGGAGGAGGACTTCCAACCAGATCTGCTGTGGGGCCTCCCTACCCCGACAGGCCACTGTGTGGCAGGGAACAGCAGTCACGCTGACCTTTGAGGGAACACCGCACTTGCAGCTTTGTTTTATTTACATGTTAATTGTATCAAAGTCAAGGAATGTGCTGTTTGGATTTCTTTGGCCTCTTTGCAAAAAAGTCTAAATGGTGAGAGGCCATGGGCCATGCATGCTCACGTAGCTACCACTGACCACAGTTCAGGATCTGCAAGGAGGGTGGGGTTGGTGGGACACGGCCAGTATTATGGGTTTAACTGGGTCCCCTAATCTGCAGACCCTCCAAACATGTCCTAATTCTGCAACAGAATCCATGTAGATGTCAACAGTTAAAGGAAGGTGGGATCAAGTTAGACTAGGGTGGGCCCTCATTTAACATGATGATACCCTCTTAAGGTATCAGTCAACCACAGGGCTGGGGATGTAGCTCCATTGTGAGGCCCTGGGTCCAATTCCCAGCACTGGTGCCGGGGGAGAATAAAAAGAGCTATAGAAACACACACCCAGCAGGGAGAAGGCCAGGTGACAGGCAGAGACGGAGGGGAGGTGTCTACAAGGCCAAGGCCAAGGACTGCCAGAGCCACCAGAAGCTAGAAGATGCAAGGAAGGGTCCCCCACCCAGAGGCTTTGAAGGGAGCCTACCCTGCTGCCATCTTGGTTTGGAACCTGTGGCCCACAGAACCAGGAGACAATACATTTCTCAGCTGCCCAGTTGGTACTGCTTCGTTCCAGCAGCCCAAGGAATCCAAAACTCCACAAACACACTAAGCTTCAGCATCACTGTTGCAGACAATCCACAGGCAGGCAAAGGACACTCTGGTGAGCTCTGGTCCTGTGTGGAGGGAGAGTGGACACAGAGGACGCACAAACCAAAATTATGGATTAACTCTTTAGTGATTCCACAATGTTGTCCAGAAATGTACACACACAGAAGGTGAGCACATTTGTTCATGAGACTGGTAGACATACAGGCATTTGCACTGATTTTATATCACTAGACAATTATTCTAAAAACAGGTGGTGAATGGATTTCAGATCAATAAGAGACAAACACTACGGTTTTTGCTTGGCCCCAGCGACCATCACACTAAACCACAGACAGATCAGAGACTATCACTATGATGAGCTCCTTCATCCCCAGCAATTAGCCTTCTTGACGCTTGCTTTCATTAACAATTCAGAGGGGCTGGAGGTGTAGCTTAGTGGCAGAGCACTTGCCTAGCATATGCAAGGGCCCAGGGTCCTTCCCTAGCACTGCAAATTCATAGTAATAACAATAAATCTGAAATGACTTCCCTCATAAGGGGACAGGAAGGACCTCAAATCCACCTGCCTCTATGCCCACCTCTCATGACGCCAGAAAAGCCAACCAACATTCCCTCTACTCCCCCACTTCTCCAGTGGACTGTTCAAGGATTCAAACCCTGGGGCTTCTCATTCTCAACTGGCTCAAGAACGGCAGCTCCGTGTGGATTGAGAAACATTTCAGTAATAACAACTGAGTCCTGGGCTTGTTTTTTAGATCTTCTGGATTCTACAGCTCCATGTCTAAGTCAAACAGGACCAACTATTAGAAAATATAAGGTACTAAGAATCATGAAAACATCCCTGACATTTCCAAAAGGGAGAAAAGTCATTCCATCATCATTTATTAAATAACATATGTTATGGTTTGAATTTTAAATGTCTCCTAAAGGCCATGTGTTACAAGGCTTGGCGACAGCCTGTGGTGCTACTGGGGGGTGGTGGGACCTTTAAGAGGCGGAGCCAGTGGAAAGAAGTAAGGTCAGTGGGGGTGTGGCCTGGGGGGGGGGGGGATACTGGGATCCTGCTCCTTCCCTCAGCTTCCCTGAAGCTACAAAGGTGAGGAGCTCTGCTGCACCACATGCTCCCACCATGATGTTCTCCTGAGCCACAGGCCCAAAGCAACAGGGCCCAGCAAATGTGGACCATGAACCAAAGAAGTCTTTCCTCCGGTTACAGCTCCACCCCATACCATGCAAGAGCACGCACACGCACACACACACCACACTTTTTTTCAATTTCAAAGTACCCCAAGGCATGGGAGCCCTGCATCCAGCACCAATCACAACCATCAATTTGGCTTCACAGATGCTAATTCATAACCTCCATGAGAAGGCTTTCTGAGCCAGGCTCTCAGAACCCTTGAGCTTTAGCAGTAAGACTGAGCCACCGTCCCCAGCCCTGCACTTGGTAACCACGTACAGCTGGAGCGTCACTGCACTCACAGCCATGTCAGTCAATAAGACAGCATGTGCATGAAAGGGAACAAGGAAAACCAAGTCACTCAGGTGGTAAGGATGCCTGGACCTCCCAGAGACTCTGTTCTACCCAACACACACAGGGACAGCCTGGACTACAGTTCCAAGGGTCTTGCTCACTGGGATGGCCTGCTGCTGGCCTCCTGGCTCATCCTCCTGAGTGGTGAGGGGACGGCAGAGAGCCCAGAGCATGCTACAGGGAAAGGGCGCCCACAAGTCAGTCCCAAGTCACATTTCTAGGGACCATGGATGGTACGACTAAACCTGGAACAATGCAGGCACTGACCCATATATTAATTCTTGGCCCCAGAATACCAACAGGAAGTGCTACAGAATTATTATAGTGTTAACAGTTCGTTTTATGCAGTTTCAGTTTAATTCTGCATCTTTACATTGGTTTACATTTCTTTCAACTGTGCACAACACCATGGAAGATTTTGATAAACTTAGCTCCCCCCCCACAATTGGAAGTGCTGGGGATGAAATCATGGGCTTCTTGCGTGCTACACCCCAGCCCTTTAACTTTTCATAGATCCGTATACATTATTCTACAGTAAGTCATAACATAGAATATTATCCACATTTATTGCATGCATTCAGAACATGTCCAACTTTTCCTTACTCGTCACTCTTTAGAAACTAGACGGTGCATTTTCCCCAAATCATTGCATATATCCAGAAGAAGAATCTGGTTATACGAGTATCTGAGGCCAGCTGTGCGCATCCTGCCCTTGGGGAACATGTCCAGAGCTCAACACCTACCAGCATTCCTTTGCAATAAGAATCCAAGCCCAGGGGGCAAGCTTCCACCAGGAGAACCCAGCCCTCCCACCACCCCTTCCTGAAGGCTGTCAGAGACACCAGGCTTGGCCATAGACTCCCTCCTTATATGACCCACCTGTTCTAGATGGTTCCACACAAGGACAGAGACCAGCCCCTGAAGAACAGTGGTGGTGGCAGCAGCCTGGGTGCCCCACCCCCATCTCTGCTGTGAGCTCTGATCCCAGACTCACTGGGACCTCATGGCTACCCCAAGCTATCCCCTGAAACCACTCAACCAGACATCTAGCAGTCCCCAGCGTACGTGTAATCAGCTATGCATGCCCGCGCCTGTTTTCCCTGTTCCAAGATGTCCCTTTGCCTTTTCCTCTGCATAAATTCACTCTTCCTTCAAGGGTAAGCTGTAAAGCTGATGCCGTCCTTAGGCATCCTTCATGCTCCGGGGCTTGTCTGTGTTCAGGCTGGTTCTTACCCAATCAGGCTATTAAAACAAAAAAAAAAAAAAAGGAAACAGAAAGCGCATTTCATTTATCATTGTACCTCCACTGCTCCAAAAAGACTGCCAGCGTTGGCTCAGTGACTTGAACTCAGATATATTATGAGAATAACACCCTACACAACAGCATGGCTTTCCACAGGTCTAGACACACGGCAGCAGGCAGGCGGTGTGGGCCCGGTTTGATTTTAGGTTTGTTGACAACACATATTTCCTCTGATCCAACCGGGGTCAAAAGGGCTCAGCGACATGACAGAGTGAGCACTTGTCTGTTATAAAGGTAAAATGCCATGCCCTGCAGTACCTCTTCCAAGCCAGCATGTTCGTGCCAAGCATCCCCTCCCAAATTTCTATGTTGAAACCTAACTTCTAAGGTGATGGTAGTAGGATGTGAGGTCTGTGGGGGGACCCCGGGAGGTGGCTGGACCCCCTGCTGGTGGGGCCCCTGCAATGGGGATCAGTGCCCTTATGAAAGGGTTCCCAGAGAGCTCCCTCAGTCCTCCCTCCCTGAGGACACAGCGAGAAGGCACCGTCTACGAGGAAAGAGGTCTTCGCTAGACGCTGAACCCGTTTGTGCCTTGATGGGACAGTTCCAACCCTCAGAACCATAAATGAGTTTCTGTGGTTTAGAAGCTACCAATTTGTTTTGTTATACCTGCCCGAGCGAACTTAGCCATCCGGCTAAGCTATGATGCTTGGGAAAGTTAAAGCAGATTCAATGAAATTTTCTTTTTTGGCGGGGGCAGGGGTGCTTAATCCCCAAGTCACATCCCCAACCCTTTTTTGTATTTTATTCAGAGTCTCCTTAGTTGCTTAAGGCCTTGCTAAGTTACTAAGGCTGGCTTTGAACCCAACCCATGATCCTCCTACCTCAGCCTCCCAAGTTTCTGGGGTTATGAGTCATTGTGCCAGGATGATTCAATGCAGTTCTGACTTTACAAAATTTTGAGCTTACATTGGGCTTATTCAGATGTAGACCCATCGTAAATCAAAGAAATCTTCAAAGAAATACAGATAGTCAACAAATATATGGAAAAAATGTTCAACCTCTCCAGCAGTTTTAGAAATATAAACCAAAACTATACTGAGATTCCATCTCTACTCAGAACGGCAATTATCAAGAATATAAGCAACAATAAGTGTTGCCGAGGATGTGTGGGGAAAAGGTACACTCATACATTCTGGTGGGACTGCAAATTGGTGCATTCACTCTGGAAAACTAGGATATGGAACCACCATTTGATCCAGCTATCCCAGTTCTCAGTTTATACCTAAAGGGCCTAAAATCAGCACACTACAGTGACAGTTACATCAATGTTAAGCAGCTCAATTCACAACAGGTAAGATATGGAACCAACCTAAGTGCCCTTCAACAGATGAATGGATAAAGAAAACATGGTATATATCACAATGGAATATTACTAAGCCTTAAAGAATGAAATTATGGCATTTGAAGGTAAATGGATAGAACAGGAGATGATCATGCTAAGTGAACTAAGCCAATCCCAAAAGGCAAAGGCTAAATGTTCTCTATGATGTGTGGATGCTAACACACCAGGTGGGTGAAGTAGATAGGTGTGCACTGGATTAGAGAAAGAGGAATGAAGGGAAGGGAGGGGGGATGGGAATGGAAAAGACAGTGGAATGGACACTTTCCTACGTTCATATATGAATACACGACCAGTGAAATCCCACATCGTGTACAACCACAAGAACGAAATCAAAGCTAGACTAAGATGTACTCCATGTCCATATAAATATGGCAAAACACTCTACCGTCATGTATAACTAAAAAGGACAAAGATCGTTTTTTGTTGTAGTTGGACACAATCCCTATTTTTTTTAATACTTTCATTTTATATGGTACTGAGGATTGAACCCAGGACCCCCCACATGCTAGGTGAGCACTCTACCGCTGAGCCACAACCCCAGCCCCCAATAAAGATCATTTTTTAAAAAGTATTAAAAAAAATGGGGGGGGAGGCATCTTCAGTAAATGACTGAAAGACAGGACGAGGGCTGCCCGCGGGTCCCTTCTTGGGCTTGCGCTACAGTGGAGCGCCAACGCTGGGCTGCACCACAGCTCCAGGCGGCCGGACCCCTCTGGCTTAGCTGCGCTGCATGATCTAGACATTTTCCATACACTCTGGACATTTCACACATTTCTTTCTCTGAAAAGGCATTCTACCCGCGTCTGACTCTTGGCATTTGGCGTACATTCTGGGCGGTGGGAAGCTGGATATGTGTGTGGGATGGAAAATGGAGGAAGCTGGAGCTCACTGCTGCTCCAAATTAATATCTTTGGGAGGAAAAACACTCACAGAATTTCATAAAGGAAACGAAAGGCAATTCTAGAGGGTCATGAAGAACTTCAGTCTCAGAAGCACCCTGCTAACCTCAGGTTCAAAAACAGAGCAGAGCGGCCGGGGTGGAGCTCAGTGGTACTGCCCTGGGTTTCATCCCCACCACTGCAAAAAATAAACGAGTAAAACAGAAAAAAGCATTCTGGGCTTTCAACACTAGCAGGTCCTTCTGCTTCCCAACTTCACTCCTTACTGCTCAAATTGTTCCTCCACACCTGGTCTCCCCTTCCTCTTTGAAACTTATGTAGATAAAACCTGAATCTTTTAAAAGCCACCTGCTCAGATGGGGGCAGTAGCACACGCTTGTAAGTCCCAGTGGCTCAGGCAGCCAACGTAAGCTCAAAATATTGTCAAGTCACAACAGCATTGAATCAGCCCGGCACAAAGGCTCATACCTATAATCGGAGAAACTCAGAGGAGGCTGAGGCAGGAGGATCACAGGTTCAAAGCCAGCCTCAGCAAAAGCGAAGCACTAAGTAACTCAGTGAGACCCTGTCTATAAATAGAAAACAGGGCCGGGGATGGGGCTCAGTGCTCGAGTGCCCCACGTTCAATCCCCGGTATCTAAAAAATAAAAAATAAAAGCCATCTTTTCTCTGAATATGAGATATTTGTTTTCCCCGAGTCTTCCTGACTGATCAGTCTCCTCTACAGCTTTCTCCTTCTGCCTATGTGAGAAGCAATGTCAAGCAGTGCAGCCTCAGTACCATTATGTATAACCAGATACTGCAGACGTGGCTAGTGTTACGGAAGACCGGGGGTGCCGAGCTACAGAGCCTTCCAGCTCATCCTCGGTCTTCCCCATAAAGGACGGTGGGCGTTACATGCACACACGGAGTATTTCTATCTGCTCCTTCTACTTGGTTTGGAGACACACACCTCATCTTAAGTGAGAGAAAACATAACTTCAGGATACCTGGAGACACATTACAGATAATGTTAACCCAGGTAAATGGGGAAATGTCGCCGAGTCTGAGCAAGGACAGATCCTCACGTTTACAGTTACTATCCATTGGATTTCTAGGTCTCCTGGCCTTTAGACTGCCTTCATACAGACAGCAAGAAGAAAAACTTACAGCAAACACTCAAAACTTCAGGAATGACATTTCCGCACTCACTGAATGACAGTGTGGCATTTAAATGTATCACAATATGATGGTCAATTTTATTCTGCCTATTTGGAATGCATGGTATTGATGCCAAAAAGCTCAGCTATAGCTATCAGGCACTCTTACTGTTTTTCTGCCGATGAGCTCTTTAAAGCTGGTTTTCTTTTTAAGCAGACCTAATGTATAACCTGCGCTAGTTACTTGGAGGGTCATTTGTTGAAGCATAGCCAAGGATCCCTTTTTCTACAACTCTGAAAAGTATTTAGTAGATAAACCCTCTACGTTAAAAGACTGAAACAAGGTTAATATTTAGGCAAAGAGGTATTTATACTTCAAACACACAATAATTAGTACCCTCCTATCAGCGGAGCAGTAGCCACTAATCCATTTCCAAATGCAATCAGCGTGTGACCTGCTGATTGAACCAGATTACCGCGTAGCAGACATTCCCCATTTGAGTCCCTGGCCCACGTACCAGCTCTAGATGGCCTTGGGCAAGCAATGCAGACACATTTTTGACAGTATCTTCTTTCTCTGTCAACAGGGCTTAGAATTACGAAGTCCCAGAAGACAGAGTCAACCATGCAGCTTTCTAGAGACTGCCAGGGGCCGTCCCACACCCCTTAGAAGGATCAGAAGCCCCCACCCCATCTCTCCAAGCAGCAAGGCCACACCAGCTCTGGAGAGGCGCTCTAGAATGTGAGTTCTCTAAGAGGAAAGAAAAGGTGTGCAAATATAAGGTGAAAAGGGACAAGAAAGGTGAAAGACGGCGACTGGAGGATTCACGTGTTTCCTTTACACATATACATCTTCAAGTCAAGACCAGGAGCTTGAGACTAGTCTAGGGCATCTGACTTTACTGAACCTTCACTGAAGAAACTTTGAGACCCTGGTGCATCCATATTGGTGGCTGATAAAGTGGGGAAAACGGCAAACCCCCAAGATCCACTACCTTCAGGGATATGCTATAAAACTGATTGTTGTTCCTCATGATCTGAGGGTTCCCCAGCTGCAACGGAAACCCACCAAGATCGACAATATCTGGGAAATAACTATCTCTACAGACTTTTGTCATTGTCCCCTAAATGATATACAACAAGTATCTACACAGAATTCCCATTTTCTTGGGCTGGGGTTATGGCTCAGCGGTAAAAGTGCTCACCTAGGACGTGTGAGGCCCTGGCTTCAATCCTCAGCACCACATATAAATAAATAAAAGGTACTGTGTCCAACTACAACTAAAAATATAAATATTAAAAAAAGGATTCACATTTTCTACAACATAATCACAATGTATCATACCTGATACAATGTAATACAATGTATCAAACATCTAATGCAACATAACGCACCTAATAAGTCAGAAGACTTCAAGTGCATGGGAGGATTGCTGAAGTTGTATGAAAAGACTCTGCCATTTTATATAAGGGGACTTAAGCATTTTCAGGGGGTCCTGAAACCAATCCCCTGCTGACAGAGGGCTTAAATATAAATTGTGGTGCTTGCATTTGGAGGGAAGGAGGAAGGCAGGGGAGAGAAATCAAAAAGGATTTGGGCATATGCTAATAATTATAAGAAAAACAAAACAAGGACTTGGGGTGTAGCTCAGCGGTAGGGTGCTAGTTCAGCATGCCTTCGACCCTGGGTTCCAACTCCATCTTGGCAAAAATAAGCCCACTCAAGGTACTACAACCTATGGATTCCAAATGGAGATTTTCTAAATGGGAACAAGTCGAGATGAAAGTTGTTTAAAACCACGATTCCATTTCTGGGCCCCTGTTTTCCCCAAACCGTATCTGATTCTAGAATTTCTCCCTAACCCCCAAGAACCTTTTATCTCACAGTAGATGAGGTAAGACTCCCCAGTGGCTAAAACTTGTTTCGTGGATTCTTTGAGAAATTGCTTAACAAAATGATTCTCGCCCTATCTGGGCAAGGAAGCCAGCAACAGAGATGGCCAGAGGTTAAGTTCCTATAAACCATATTCTTACAAAGCAACAGCATCAAACCAGGGATGGAGGAAGCAACATCAATTTGGAAGTTTTTCATAAAAGCGACTTCTCCAAGATCAACTACTACGCCTACCACCCCTAGAAAATGACTGCCCATTTATTCTCTCACCAATTCCTGAGAACTAAAACATTCTCTGTGCAAAAATGTGTCTACATACAATGATTTCCCTTCTAAAATAAAGATACCCAGAACTAAGACAGTTATTACAATATTATGCACCGACATAAAAATTGTTGGAAATGTTTTCTCAGGAATCTCAAGCAAGTTAATTCACAGGGCACGGCTTGGGGTGCAGAGTTGGTAGGGAGGCAGACCCCAGCAAGACATGAAAAATCCCCTCATGTCTCCATGGTTGAGCCTTTTTTGCTATATCCCATTTCGTATTTATTCTCCAAGGAAACATGCCCAAGTGCTCTACAATAGAGACCATAGAAAATGAGAGCCGATTCCTCCTGACCTCATACTGCAGGCAGCCTAGGTTTCTGATGTACAGCACAATGAGGTATCTACAGGACCCCCCCCACCTGGAAGGAATCAAACAAAATGCCCAACCGCCTTCCACAACATACACACTTAATAACCTCCCTATTTTATAAAGTACCCAGCCTGAGAAATCTGTCACAGCAACAGGAAATAGATGAACAGACTCGGTCTGACCTAGCCAGATGGAAGCAACTCCATCGGCACAGCGTGAAAGCACAGAGCTCCAAATCCCATCTCTTCGGAAGCTGGATGTGGAAATAAGCAATGTCCAAGAAAATTCACTGAGGAAAACATCTTTTTCATGAAGCACATGGTGTGACATGTGAGATGGACAGACCCATGAATATGGTGGCCTCCCCTTCCTTGGTTTGGGCAACACAGGTACCACCATCCTGAAAGAATATGTGAGCACACAATGGAATATTATTCAGCCATGAAACACGAAGGAAACTGGATGCACTCTACAAAATGCATAAAACCTTGAAAGCATTATGCTTAGATTTTCCTCAAATCCAACCAAGTAGGTGAGAAGCCCACGTTACTTGCACAGAGACATTTCAGATAGCAAGAACACGGCAAGATCCTGATATTCACAGCCCAGTGTGAGCAAAGAGGTTGGCAGCAGACAGTGAAACCCAGTGTCCCTTGCGCTTTATAAGCTGATGATGGAAGATAAGGAAATCCAGTCAGCTTGACGTCTGCAGAAGGGCCAGGCATTCTGCTAGTGCTCCGTGCTCACAGGAAGGGGAAGGCAAGCACAAAGACGAGGCTGAAAACTTGTAGCTATCGGGGCAGGGGTGCAGCTCTGTGGTGAGGTGCCGGCTTAGCATGCATGAGACCCGGGGCTCCATCAAACGAAACTTGGAACTTCTGCTCAAGCTGGTCCTGGCTCTTGGATCTGTCCCAGTCATCCTGAGTGGGCTGGTGCTTGGCCATACCCTGTCCATCTTTTCTCTCCCAGACCCCTGCTAACACAGACACTCCATGATCTGAGGGCAGCCCGAGTGTCTGAGGAAGTCACAGCACCATGCAGAGTCAGGTCCCACCCTGTGGGATATGGAAACCCGACTCGTGCTTCCATGGGTTCTTTTCAAGATCTCTGGATAATAAGAGGGAAGAGGGGGCCTCTCCCAGTGAGACCGAGAGGAAGTCTAAATATCAAATGAAATGGTGCACAGCATTGATTTAAAAAATTTGATTCAGAATGCTCTGAATAGCTCAACTCGTGAGAACACTTAGAAACTCCAATACATTACTGGTTGGTTGTCCAACTGCAGTGCCGGGAATCGAATCCAGGACTTTGTGCATACTAGGATAGCACTATACCATGAAACGACATCCCTGCTCCTCGAACACACTTAAAAGATATTGTACTTGGAACACACAGGTGACCCTCAGTATCTGCAGGAGACTGTTCCAGGTCTCCCATGGATATCATATTCCAAAGATTCTCAGAAGTCACTAAGAATTTTAAAACAGCCTAGAATGTGCATATAACCTACACACTTCCACCTATACACTTTCAATCATCTAGAGGTTACTTAAGATACAATGTAAATGCTATGTAAATCGTGGTTATATTGCAATTGTGGGGGGGGATAATGACCCCCCAAAAAAGTCTGTACATGTTCAGTACAGAAACAATCCCCCGCCCCGAATATTTTGGATCTGCATTTGGTTGACTCCACAATGTGGAACCCACAGATGAGGAGCATCTGTACGCAGGCTTTCTTAAGGAGATGAAGAAAATGGACTTCCTAAAAGCCTTTAAAATGTTCAGAATCCAAATGCCAAACCAGTCCTTCCTCCAATACATTCTATTCAAGTGAAATGAGGTCTCAGTCAATAGTTGAGTTTGAAGATTGCCATCAGTGACGTTCTGCATTCTCTTTCTTTGGATAGAATTAAGAAACAACCAAAAAGTTAGGTGCTCATACAAAACCATAGAAATTACACAAAGCAATCCTTTCGTATTTGTTTTGTAATAATTTTAAGGCTTGCAAAAAGTTGCAGAATCAGCACAGAGTTCTGTCAAACTGGCACCTGGAGTCCACTTGGGTGAACGTTCTCCATAGACGCAGCAATTGGCAAAATGAAGAAATCCGCACTGGGACAGGACAATTCAGTAAGTCACAGACCACCTTCAAACGTCACCAATTTAGATCCAAGTCATACACTCCAGCAGGAAGTGCACAAGACACAGGGTCCTTCTCAGAGTACCACCCCAGGAGGTTGACAAGCCTTCTCTCTCATCATCTGACCTTTGACCACCTGGCCAATGGGGGCTCTGCTGGGTTTCTTCACCATAAGTCCCAACTCCCGTCCCTTTTGTAATGAATGCACATCATGGAGGTGATACTCAGAGCCTAAGCTAATATTACGTAACCATTCTGAAATGTCAGATACAAACATGAACATATTGCCACAGGGGATTATTTCCATGATGAGCTCTCTTCCTATCCTTTTCCCAAGGAGAAGTCTTTTAAAATGCTACTTTAAGAAGAAAAAAAAAACTCCTTCGTCTGATCACGGATGCAAAGTTAAATAAGAGCAAACACAATACTTACAATTTGTCAAGGGATTTATGTGTGAGAAGCATCCAGGAAGCTCATTAGCAAAAGAACTAATTCCAATAAGCTGCCTTGGTCCAGGCAGGGATGCACCCAGAATGCAAAGGATGTTCGTAATCAACACTGGATTCTGCGGGATTTTTATCCTGACTATAAGCAAAAGTTCTTTTGGAACGTCTATTTCAAAATGATATTGCACATATATGTTGATGGTGAGGTTCATTGCCAGGCAACAACTAAAAAGAAAAAGTGGCTCCTATAAGCCCTAAACTACTCTAAAATAATAAAGCTCATTAATTTTTTGATGAGTTATAATGAACATTGTTAAAATAAAAAATGACGAGAATTAATGAACACACACATCGTAAAACCAGCAGACAATGGGTTCCCATATCTCCAAGAATCAGTATCCAAGTGGGAGAAAAACAGGGCCAATCTGAGAGGACACCCCCTGGGATGCTCTCAGTGGGTGCTATAAATGAGAAGGATCGCCTCGAGTGGCATACTCAAACAAGAAACTACAAGAAGGCATGGATTGTAAAGCTTAAAAATAGGGGCAAAACCCTAATAAAGCCACAGTATATTTAAGAAAATAGTTGGCATTTTAACAACAGAGATGGACAGACGTAAGGAAACCCCAATAGCTCCAGCCTACAGTCCCTGATCCCGAAGCACAGGCAAATAAACCTCCCCTGAACCTCAGCTGCAAAGCACAGACAGCCTCTCTGGATTCCAACAGAGGCAGATGGGGTTCATTCCCCATCTCAGCGCTCACAAGCTCCCTGACCCCGAGCAACCTGCACCCCCAGGGATGGATTATAGCACTTCTCAAAGAACAGCAACCAGCTGCGCAATTAAACAACCCCGCTGCAGCAGAGATATTTCTGGGCACCCATAAGTTATTGACTAATGATATAGCTGGCTCAGGACCCTAAGATCACGGCTCCCATACTGGGTGGCACTGTGATCCCCAGAAACCCATGTTCGACTCTTAACCCCTGGTACCTACGAATGCGACCATGTTCGGCAACAGGGCTTTTGTAGATGTGATGAAGCCAGACTCTAAGAGGTTGGACCCTAGATCTAATGACTGATGGCTTTGTTATTGGAAGAGATTTACAGACAAGCAAGGTAGGAGGCCACATGAGGACACAGGCAGGGGCTAGAGGGATGTGGCCACAAGCCAAGGGACACGCAGAGCCACTGGAGCTGGAAGAGGTGGAAGGGGTCTCCGGTGGAGCCTGCACAAGCAGCCAGTGTTGACCACACCTTAACTCTGGGCTCCAGAACTGAAAGAGAATACCTTTCTGGTGCTCTAAGGCACCTGGCTGGTGGGAATTTGTTATAGCACTTCTGGGAAACGCACGCTACAAAGTCTGATCACAGCACCGACGACAGGCACAGATGCAGTTGTGTGAGTGTGCAGGCCTGCTCATCCAGACGTCCACGTTCAAATCACACACATGCCAATGTCACTCATCTTGCGGGCAAACCCCACAGGATGCCTACAATCTCAGCCATCAAATGCAACAACGCCATCAGGTAACATTTGAAAACATCAAAAGGGAGGCAAAAGGTCCCCCAAAGAGCAAGGGATGGAAACGTCAGTGACGGGACACGGGATCCCGAGGCAAAAGGACTGCTCAGAAACACTAGCCCCATTGCACCCGAAACCGATACTCTGTGGCTCATGGAACTTACTACAAGCATTTTCACTGCCTTAACATTACACTAAAATATTGTTTAGCCAAAAATAAAGATGGCAACAACCTGAACGTGCTTCTAGATGATGAATGAACAAAATCCAGTTACACCTACAGTGGAATCCTACGCAGCAATCAAAAGGGGTGTGGTCTGACACATGGTAGGACAGGAAGGAACCCCAACAGCAGGCCCAATGACGTGGCAGCCACAGAGGCAGAACCTGTATGACGCTGGCCTCTGTGAGAACACTAACCACCACCAGGTAGTGCGCTTTGATGGACGGTGTGGATTGTGAACTGGGTCTTAATCCAGCGGCTGAACCACACACAGGTCATTTCGCTTGGTGTCTGAGGTTTATCACACCCGTCAATTCTGCTCAGGAGACCTTACTCCCTTCACCGTGGGCTGTCCACACTCTAGGACGTCACAGATTAGTCATCACTGGACTGGCAACTCCCTCCATGCTCCCAACCAAGGCTGAGCCTTGAGAATAGGCACCCGGATCCCCATCACCTGGGGGGTCCCTTAAGCTGCCCTGCTCTTTCCAAGGACAGAAAATGCCCAGCCAGGCCCCTGGCATCCTGCCCTCTAAAACTGCCTGCAGTGTAATCACGGCAGGGCAAATCCACTTTTAACCACCCAGCATTCTGCCGGCAGCCCTGTGGTTCCAGAGCAAAGAGCACACTCTTCCACGTCTGCCCGACTTCCGCTGCTGGGGAACGCCTGTGGGTCAGGACGCAGGAAAGACCGACTCCACAGCAGAAGCACCCGGTTCACAGCAGAGATGGCCAAAGGAAGGGAAAACCCACAGGCAGCCATCGTAAAGCTGAGCTTAAAACCAACCAAGACCAATGCTGTATTTTCATAATAATAGCTGCCACATTTAACCAAGAGTCCTCTAAGGCCAGCGCCCACCCCATTCCCTTTTCATGGGTCCCTGGAGGACTGGAGAATCTGAAGAGCTAGCAAGTTTTCAAGACTGCTCCCTTGACCCGGGTCAAGGACACAGCCACCCTCTGTGAAGGAAGATGGGAAGGAAAGGCCTGGACTTCGGCACCTCCTCTGGCCAATTCCTTTCCCGCTCTCCAGGGTTCCACTTATTTCACAACAGCCCTGCAAGGCAGGTAAGATCTCATTCAACACTGACGCGGGTAATGAGCAGCCAGAGACGCAGCCTGTTGAGGTGAGAAGTGAAATTTGAGGGTGGGCTGGTCCCAGGACTCCCCCACAACTCCAGTGCAGAGTTCTTGAGGACTCGTGTCAGCATGTGCTTCCATCCCGGTACAGTAGACCCAGCCAAGGGATACAAAAGTCAGCTCTCCGTTACCGTGACAAATCCCCGAGATAACCAACTTACAAAGACAAAAGGTTTGCTTTGGCTCCTAGTTTTGGAGGCCTCTGTCCATGACCAGGTGGCCCTATGACTTTTGGGCCAACAGTGAGGCAGCACATCCTGGCGGGCAGCTCTGGTGGAGCAAAGCCACAGACCTCACAGCCAGGGTGACAGAAAGAGAAAGGGGTGGAAACTCCAACACCCCCATCAAGGGCCTTGATGAAGAACGTCCATAAACCTTAGGTCCTCAGAGTCCAGGGTTGTGCTGGGAGCTGCTAACAATGCACCCTGTGCCCACGACAGACCCAGACTTCTGACCGACGGAAGGGAAGCGAGTACTCGGTGCAAACCCCAGAGTTGGGCACAGGGAGCGGTTGTAATCTTTTCAGGAAGAAAGGGAACATCTCCAAATCCCAGTGCCCAGCTGCCAGGCAGCATCACTAGCAACCCCACCCCCACCCAGCAAGGTCAACCCTGCCTGCTTCCCCCCCTTCGGCACCCAGGCCAAACCCCTCCCCCACCCCCCACCCCGTTCTCTCTCCCCCTGTTTAACTTCCTCTAAGAATACTCAACTGCATTGTAATTGCAAAGGCAGTCACGTGGGAAGAGATATTTTCAAAATGATAGTCCACAGAGGTAGGCACAATGGTGCACCCCTGTAATCCCAGTGCCATGGGAAGCCGAGGCAGGAGGATTGCCGAATTCAAGTCCAGCAGGGCAACTTGGTGAGATTGTCTCAAAAAAATAAAAGGAGCTGGGAATGTAGCTCAGTGGGAAAGCACCCCTGGGTTTCATCCTCATTAGAGAGAGAGACAGACAGACACACGCAGCCAACTAAAGGGGCCAGAACAGAAGCTTATACTTCACAAGACACACGCCCCCACCCCGCTTAAAACCAATGAAGACCAATGTTGTATTTTCATAATACTGTCTGGTTGGCTGGGAGCCCAACTAACACACCCTACACCCTGGCCCTAATTGTACCAGATAATTTTAGAGAGACGGTTAACAGGGTTAAGAAGAAAATATTGAGTCTGATTGGGCAGATGGGGCTAATTAGGTGTCCTGTTCGAGAGGATAAATTTTAAGCTAAGGATTTGAAGAAAGACGACGACATACAGGGAAGAACTTAAGAGACAAATGGTAGGTGCAGTGGTGCAATCAGGAGAGAATCACAAGGACAGGGAAAAGCCCACTATGCAATACAAAGAGCAACGGACAGCGTGCACTTTCCCTTAGAGTTCAGACACAACACTAATCAGATCCATTAGACCAGGGTGAGCAAATTATGCCCGGGAGGCAAAATCTGCCCAGACTGGTCGCCTGCACACATCAAGCTGGAAAGAACAAAGCCCTGCCATTCTTTTATCTAGTATTTATGGCTGCCCTCCCCCTAAAACCACAGAGCTGAGCTACTGTGACAGAGACCTTAAGGTCCACAAAGCCAAAACACTACAGGGACTCTGCCTTCTACAGAAAAAGTCTGCTGCCTTCTGTGCCAGACATCTTCATCACATGATTTAGAGGAAAAGAAGAAAGCTTAGAGATTTCTCTAATTACACACATACACAGAAGAGGGAGAGTGGGAGAGGAGGAGATAGAAAGGGAAGGGAGGGGACAGGTAGGGAGGGAGAAGGAGAAGGAATTAGCTAATATAGGCAGAGGGAAAATGCAAACATACACTGAAAAGTGTCTCTCCTATGCTACCAACCTCCTCCTAAAAGGACTAGGAGGTCCAAATCTTAGGATTTCCTTCCAGTCATGCTCTACCAACATCAATCTGTACCATATGCCGCCTCCTGGTTTATATGCAACTTGTGATAATGTATCCTCCTATGGGAATACGTTATGAGACATGAATTGGAAGCAAGAAACCACAGAGTACTAAGCTCTACGCTTAGTATCCTTTTTTCCTATATATATTTAATAAAGTTTCATGTTTTTACTTCGAAGACGCACACACCACTTGTCTTTGGCATATTCAATTTGTCAGCATCACTACTCTTAGATCTGGGGCCATTACAAATTACAAGAGGGGTCACCCGACACAAGCATTTTGATACCATATAATTGATATAACATCGGGACTACCAGGAGGGTACCATATACAGTGTGGACACGTTAAAAAAAAAATGGATAATTCATATCAGAAAAGAGATGGCAAAAGATTTCATCAAAATATTCAGAACACGCATTTTAAAGCTTATGGATTGTTCAATTTTGTCTTTCCAGACTGTGGTTGGCCATGTGTAATGACACTGCAGAAACAAAACCATGGATAATGGGGAACTACTGTATGAGGCATCTTGTTTTTGTCCACGCAAACATGTCATGTGGTGCTTCTTCCATATATAGAATTATTCATTTTTTTTCCTATCGTTTGGTAGATTTCATGCTAGTGTGTCCTCATTTAGTAAATTCAGGATTGACACTTGGTATTCATCAAAGCAGAAGAATGAACCGAGAGAGAACTTCTTTGCACACATTTAAGATATCTCCACAAAACAAATCTCAAAATGTAACAATTCTAGGTTAAAGGGTACAAATGTCTCATATTGGAGAACAGGTTGGCAAACTGTCTCACAAAAAGGTTGCATTCAGTTTATCCTGCAGTGTCTTTGCACCAACAGAACACAGGGACAGACAAGCTTTCTGACTTCTATTTAATGGATTGAGGTGAAGTGGTTATCTGGTTTTTCATTTGCATCTCCAACCTAACAAGGGGGATCCTTCCACCTATTTTAGACCTATCTGCTTCTTTTCCCAAAACTATTCACATATTTAGCCCTTTTCAGTCTGTTATGGTTTGAATGTGTGCTGTCCCCCTCCCAAACTCCTGGTAATGCAGGAATATTTGGAGGAGAGGCTATTAGATAACGAGAGCTGTGAGCTGGGGTGCAGCTCAGTGGTAGAGTGCTTGCCTAGCACACACCGAGGCCTCAAGTTCAATCCTTAGCAGCCCCAAAGGTGGAGGGAGCGCAATCTGTAACCTAATCAGCCCACCCTGATTTGAATGGGTTAACTGGGTGGTAACTGCAGGCAGGTGGGGACTAGCTGAAGGAGGTAGGTTACTTGGGGGGCGGGCCTTCCAAGGATGCATCTTCCCTGGGGCCCCTTCCCCTTGTTCTTCTCTGCTTCTTGGCTGTCAGGAGCCAAAAAGCTTTCTTCTGCTGAGCCCTCTGCCAAGATGCGCTGCCCCATCTTAGGCCGAGAGCAATGGGGTTGACCATCTACGGATCGAAATCATGAGCTCCAGGTAAATTTTCCTGCTCCAAGTTGTTCTTGTGGGGGGTTTTAGTCACAGCAATGAAAAAGCCAACTAAGACAGAAATTGGTACCGAGAAGTGGGGCTGTCACTCCGACTAACATGAACGTGTGGTTTAAGTCTTTAGATGTGGTTGGCGGGAGAAATTTTGAAAAGTGTAGAGACGCAAACTGGAAAAGCCTTAGAATGCTATAGGCGGAGGTCAAGGAGGGAATGTGGTGGGACCTCAGAAGACCAGAATGCCCACAGGAAAGCAGACTGTGCTCAAAAGGTCTAAAGGAAACGAGGACCCCATCGTGAGCTGAACTAGAGGCCACTGTGTCATATTCTGGCAGAGAACTTGGCTACATTTCGCCCATGTCCCGAGACACTGAGGCTGAATTTAAAGGTGATGGCATCATTACCTGGCAGAGGACATTTCAAGGCAGCTCTGCATTTCGTCAGTAGCAGGGATATTACTGGAAGCTATTAGCCAGGTTTACTGTGGTAAGAAAGCAGAGTTCAGATTTTCTAAAAACTTGCAGTCTAACTCTAAAAAAAGTCCGTGTAAACCTGGGGACGAGGAAGTTGCACTTGAAGGGATTATGTCTCCTAAAGAGATGCTAAGTACTGCGCACATCGAAAATAGGAAGGATGGTTGAGGATGTCACAAAAACTTGCAAGATCATACCCACTACCGGTTCGAGGATGTAGCAGGGGGAATCCCTTTGCGATTTTGGGAGCACTCGGCTTGCCCAGGTGGGCCCAGGAAGTTGTTTCATCATGCTGAAACAACTTGGTGCTGACCATGTGAGCACGAAGAGGCCGCTGCACACGACTCCAGGGGGCCAGCTAGCAGATGACCTTGGTATCATCCGCGTCTGGTTCTGAAAAAACGCAGAATGGTCAAGTGAAGTGTCATGGAGGTTTCCACCAAGATTTTAAAGGAAGGCCTGGGGGGCCAGCCTAAGTATAGCAGGACCACGGCCCCTGGAGCTGTCCCTGAGTGTGTGATGTGTGATGGGGAAGCAAAAGCCAGATAAAGAGCTCAGGAACCAAGCGATGCCAGTAACATGGACAGTCTGCCAAGAGCAGCTGTTGGCTGCAGAGAAAGCCAGGCTCCAAGAGAGCCCGTGGGCACTGCAGCCGGCAAGGCCAAGCGGGCAGGGCCACCCAAGCCCTTTGGAGAACACATCTCAGGGCCACGGGTCCGAGATGCTGCACGTGGAGTTACAGAAGGAGTCGGGGGATCCGTCTGCTCCTCTGGCTTTCAGTCCTGCTCTGTCCCTTTTCTTTCCATGCCCCTGATCCTCCCATTTGGGATGGAAATGTCTAGTCTTTATTTAGTCTTTATTTATCATGGTATGTAGGATGTAGGTCACTTGATTTTGACTTTTACAAGAGTTCACAGGCAAGAGGTTGCCTTGAGTCTCAGAGAAGACTTTGGGCTTGGACTGGACTTTGGGACAATTGAACTCTTAAGCTATGAGACTCTCAGAGATGGACTAACTGCATTTTGCCCTGTGAGATCAACATGAGGTTTTGGCAGCCAGGGGTGGAAAGTTATGGTTTGGATATGGGGTGTCCCCCCATAGCCCCCGTCAATTCAGGAATATCAATACAGAGGGAAAATGATAAGATTAAAAGAGCTATAACCTAAGTAGTCCATTCGGGCTTGAGCAGACACGCTGGGTGGTGACTGCAGACGGGGGGCATGGCTGGAGAAGGTCACTAGGGCCGTGCCCAGGAAGGGTGCATGTGCCCTGCAGCCCCTTCTCTGCTTCCCAAAGACATCTATGGACTGAGACCTCCAGAACTGTAAGCCCCCAATGAACTTCCTCCTCTACGTTGTTCTTGTCCAGTGTTTTGGTCACAGTGATCGAAACAGCTAAGACAGGAGCGCATATATTACAGGAATCAGGCTGTGGCAGTATGTGCCTTGGTGGTGTTGGTTTGATATTTATGACCACCTCTGAACCTCCAGATAAACCAGATGCAGCACATGCCAAATGCTTAGCACTGGTTAACACTGTGTTCTCTTTAATCCTTACAAGTTCCATGAGGTAATTCATTGAGAGCCCCCCCAAGAAGAGACGTGAGGTTCCTGCATCATTTTAATCATAGTTTCCACAAGCATTGCTATTCCCAATAGACCTGCATTCTTTTCATATTTATCGCAACACTTTTCTTTATATGCCACAAACTGTCTTTCTCAATAAATCATTAGCATCTTAAGAGAACCCCACGACCAAAAGACAACAATCTGTTTTCCCTTCCCTCACACACTCCCACAGCCCGAGAGAAACAAATAGGATGAGATTCACAGTCACTGATCGCAGGAAGCAGTGACTAGGCCTCACGTGGTAAGAGACAGAATGCGACCTCCCGGGGAAGAGAGACATCGGAAATGTGATTACGTACATGACAATAAGACTATTCTGTATTATAGATTCAGTGGGTCCTTAATCCAATGGCAGGGTCTTCCTGAGATAGGTGGGAGAGCTAGTGGGGGGCGGGGGCACGCATGTGAAGACAGGGGCGGGAGATGGAGGGGTTCAGCCCCAAGCCAAGGGATGCCCGAGTGCCCACAGGTGAAGAGAGACATGGAAGAGACCGGCCCTTCTGAGCCTCTAGGACCCAGGCCTGCTGACCCCCTCGAATTGAGAGCATCACTGTCTGCTGTTATAAGCCACCCTGTTTGTGGCTATTTGTCATGGTCATAGAACACAGGATAATAGAATCACTAGGTATTTTTTAAACAATCCTTCTACATAATGCAAGCCTGTAGTTCCAGTGGCTGGGGAGCCTGAGGCAGAAGGATCACAAGTTCAAAGCCAGCCTCAGCAACTTTGTGAGGCACTAAGCAACTCAGTGAGACCCCATCTCTAAATACAAAAAAGGGCTGGGGATGTGGCTCAAGTGGGTAAATGCCCTGGGTTAATCCCCAGTAGGCCCCCCACCAAATCCTTCTGTATTAGAGATACTACCTGAAATGTTTGTGAAATGTAGTGCTATTTGAGATGTGTTTTCCCCTCAAACAAAGGAAAACACACACACACACACACACACACACCCCACGAGGATAGCAATTAATAGAAGATTTTGATACGGCTATAATGGCAGAAGGATCCCGGTGAAGAGTATGTGGGAATATACAGAAATATTCTATATACTTTTGAACCTTTTGACTATTTCCATATTAACCCAAGGGGCGTACGTCAGAAACCAGAAAATATCCCCCTTGAAGCAATGCGATTAACTTTAATCGTGGGAAACCTGCAACACTGAAGGTAATCGGGTGCCCTCCCCCACCCCTGCTCTGCAAAACAGTCTCCTTCTTGCAAAGCTTGATGTTTCTGGGTTCATTTCTTTACCAAAAGGCTGGGCCCGATTTTCACAATTCCTTCTCGGGGACCATGCTGCTCCAGTGTCACCTAGGTTGCACTAGAAAGAAGTAAGGGGGGCCGAGCTGGGCTGGGCAGGTCTCTCAGGAACCCACCACTCATCCCACACGCACGAGGCTTCCTCTGACCTGACCCTCACCTTTCCAGTGTGCTCTCAGAACGTGAGTGGCTGCACATCAGGCCAGGGCAGGATCCTGGCAAGCCAGAGGCTGACCTATGTAGGCACTTGTGACCTGTGGAGTCCCTCACCATGTGGTGGGGCCTTGTCCTGTAGCATTCCAGAGACTCCACGTGCTGGATGTCAGAAACGGTCCCTAGGGTGACAATCAAAATGCACCTCTAGACATTGCCTCGTTCCCCCTGGGGAGCATAATCCCCACTTTGCAAGAATCAGTCCTGGACATTCCTTCTGGGTGAGCCCAAACACTGCTATGTTCTTATCTATCTGGGATAAAGTGTGAATTTGGCTCTACTTTCTATTCAACAACTGTAAATCTTATAATCCACAGAGCCCCCCGGCGGGGGGGAGTATAGATAGGCAGCATGCAAGTTTAATCAGGCTCACTCAGAAGGCCTTTGGGGAAGGTAAAATAAATAATTATGGCATCGGGCCACCTGTGAAAGGGGTCTTCAAAGTCTTAGTTGAGTTGTGTGCAATTTCTAGAAACAGCAACAGAAGTTGCCATTGCTTTTTCATGGTCTTTGATTCTTCAACAGCAATGACAACCAACACTAATAGTAACAGAGGCTTACGGACAGATAGGATGGTTAGCCCACATCAAAGCCTGCCACAGCACAGCTCACAAACCATTTAAAGCACCCCTGAGCTAACCGTGTGTTTAACAGTTGCATTCCCAGACTGTCGCAAAGGCTGGAGATAATTCCAGATCTGCTTGCTGCATGTCTAAGTGCACGCAGAGTCGTAAATCAGCATGAACCCCTCCCCCCAAATCATCTGACCTATCTCCTTCCCTTCAACACCTGAGTGCTGTCACCCGCCACC
Organism: Callospermophilus lateralis; assembly: GCF_048772815.1. Classification (NCBI taxonomy): domain Eukaryota; kingdom Metazoa; phylum Chordata; class Mammalia; order Rodentia; family Sciuridae; genus Callospermophilus; species Callospermophilus lateralis. The sequence goes on from NC_135326.1 coordinate 7,215,162, forward strand.
TTGAACAAAGAATTTCCCCTCAGTAGTTACCTGGGGCTCCCGGGAGAACCTGCAGAACCAGGAATCCCCCAGTGCAGAGGGTTATCCTGGGCTCTGCAAAGAGAACTAACTGAATCTGAGGAATTCCCCTCCTGATCATTTCTCCCATCAGATTGTGGAAGAGGAAAAAAGCCAGGCTTTTGGATCCCTCCCCACCTCACAGAAGGGATCCGGACACAAAGGATCTCACCGTGGTTCCAAATTCCAACTCCATCAGCAAGACGTCAACAAGAGAAATGGAAAGGCTAGTCCCCGAAAGCCGTAGGAAGAAGATCCCAGAAACCTTGTCTGTTCTGCTAGTCGGTGGCCTGAAGCCCCCCATCCTACCAAATTTAAAAGTGGGGCTTGAAATGATACCTTTGAGGTGGCTCCAGCAGGGGCCATGGGGACACGTGCCACAGGTCATTGCCCCTCCCTAAGGAAGCTGTTGGAGCTAGGCTCTGTTACAAGCTGTTTCAGTTCTCTTCTGGAAAGGGATCTGCCCGACACCTCCCCTCTCCCACAAAGGGCACCCCATGATCCTCACAGTTGCAAACACAAAGGGGAAAAAAATTCCCTGCCACCCCAAGCAACATACTAATGCCCACCGGGTTTGTGCTTCAAGGAATTCCACATTCTACAAGATCCCAGTCCCCTGGGGCTGCAGGTTTGCCGAAGAGCTTATTTTTGCACGTTATTTCAGTTTAACTCTTGAATAACTGTCTCGTTTGTTCCCTTGCTGACACATTGATCCTCCTTCAACTCATGTTATGTGCAATGGGTAACAATGACAGCCACGGATTTCGAGAAGCGCCGTGGGTTTCTTTGATGGCCATCATCAGCATCACCCGTTTGGCCAGCCGCCCCAGCTTCTTTAAGATAATCGATGCGACGATGACACACAGCATCTCAGAAGGAGCGTTCAACGCCATCCTGCCAGGCATGGAGTTCTCTGCCAGAGGCGTCTGCGCATCCTGCCACAGGCGACCCATCTGAGCTCAGGCACAGGGAGACGCTCCTTTGATCATGCCATCAGCTCTGCCTCTCCCTGTGAGCCTCTCTGCCTGCTCAGAGGCGTGTTGGGCTTCCAGAGACCACGCTGTGCGCCTTGAGGGCAGCACTCTGGGAGCGGGGGTGTGGGGCAGGGGGAGAGGGGTCCCTGGTTAGCATTCTGAAGAACTCCATTATCCCACTGTTTCTGTCTTGCCAGACCTGGAGGAGACACCCAACTTCCAGAGGTTTTCTAAGTACCATGGAGTGTTGAAGAGACTCACTGGAAGGTGAGAAGGTCACAGCCACGCTCAGCCTCCCCTGGACCCAGCCGAGCTTTGTTAGCTGGGCACACAGCAGTGTTGGGGAAAGAAGCCTGTGCAGGCAAGAGCCAGGGCACAGTGCTCCGCTTCTCGCCTTAGCAATCGATCCATTAAACAGGAGACGAGGGACGGGTGCTGGGTCACCGACTCGTACCAAACACCCACGTCTTATACTTAATACAAACGACACAGCCGAGAAGCCACATGGTGGGCGGGGCCTGGCTTCCTGCCCACACCTTGGTACTCCCAGGCACAGTGCCTGCTTGGAGTGTACACCCCATGGACAGGTCCCCACCCCTCACTGATGGAACTGAGTCTGCAGGATGCCTGAGGACCTGGCCAGTCCTGTCAACAGAAAGCAGAGTTCCTTAACCACAGGACATTAGGGGTCTGCACTGGAGGATACTGAGGAGCATCCCCAGCCCCACCCACCAGAGGCCAAGAGCACCCTGCTACCTAGTTTGGATCTGGACCATGTGCTGAAGGCTTGGTCCTGAGGGTGGCAATAGCGGGAGGTGGAAGAAGTGGGGCCTAAGGAGGAAGTTGGATCACAGGGTGCATGTGCTTAAAGCAGAATTGGGGTCCTGGCCCCTCCTCTTAATCATGCGGCTTCCCAGTCACTATAAGATGGGCAGCTGGTTCCAATACATGCTCCCCGTCATAAGGTGCTGCCTATGGATTTGGACCAAGTGGCCATGGAATGAAAACATGAGCCAAAGTCAACCTCTTCTCTTAGTAAGTTGATGACCTCAGGTATTATGTTACAGTCAAGGAAGCCTGACTAATACACATTTCACCCATCATGCCATCCTAAACATCTCCAGACACCGTCCCAGGTTTCTCTGGCGCGTGAAAGGGATTCATAAAGTACCCCTTCTGAGAAGCACTCTCCTAAAGGCAGTGGAGACCATCCTCGGCACCCACAAAAATAAGGCCCCAGGTAAACGCAGCCCACCCGTCAGACTGCAGATCTGTCTGCTCTCTCCCACGAGGAGAGCCAAGGGCCACACTGTACGTTAACTAAAACTTGAAATTCATCTCCTCAATCATACTAGCCACATTTCAAAGGCTCCCGAGTTCCTGCAGCTGCTATAATGGATGGCATGGCTACACAGCAGTTTGGGGGCCACAGGGAGCTCTTGGAAGTGTGGTACTGCAACACCAGGAAGCTGCTTCGTCTTCCACCATGGCTTCAAACTTCTCTAAGACCTCAGAAAACCACTGTTGGGGGCAAATCTAAGTCAACACCATGATCACTTAGGGAAAAGGATCAGAGTTTTTGTTTTTGCATGTGTTTTCCAAAGAACTATTTTCTTCAAATTGACTTCAGTGTGGACAAGTGTATAATTCAAAGAGCCATAATTCAAAGAAAAAGGGATTTGCCCCCAATTTATGCGCAGTTAAAGAAGTATGAACCTAGGAAATACCGAGATCCATCTAAAATAACCACCCAAGCAGAGCAGCGGGACCTGTGTAAACAACCTGCTTGATCTCATCATGTGACTCCAACTCTCGGGGTGGATGAGATTCCAGCTGCTCTCCTGGAGTACCCAGGTCCACCCGGAAGCCTGTCCCAGGTGTGGCTGCACTCGCAAAGCGCTGAACCAAAATATGCAGACATGAGCCACGGCCCGATTCCCCCACGACACAGGCCATGATCACATGCAGTTCCTCATTCCCAGCCACCTAATGACCTTCCAAAAGCAAAGAGTCTTCTGAACCAACTCAGGACCTGCTAAACACTGAGCAGCTCCAATATGTCATGTTTACAGGTACACAAGGTGGAAGGGGAAGAGACTGGACCGTTGAAAAGTTTCATTGTGTCATCTCAAGACCCTTGTCTAAAAAAAAAAAAAAAAAAAGAAAAAAAAGAAAAAAGTATGCTTTCTTCTCTATTTGTTATAGCGCTTATTTTTATAGCCTGTTTCAGTCAGGTCATTTGGTTGCAGCAGGGGAAAAGCTGACAAGAACAATTAGAGGAGCAATGTTTCTTTGGGGCTCATGATATACGAGGTTCAGTCCATGGTTGGCCGACTCCCTGGCTCTGGCCTGAGGTGAGGCGGAAGGGCCTGGAGGAGCAGCAGCAGCTCAGGACAGGGCACCAGGAAACAGAGCTCTGCTCACCAGGGACAAGATAAAAACCACAAAGGCCAAGCCCAGCCCAGGGACCACCTCCTCCAGCCACACCCCACCTGCCTACAGTAACCACCCAGTGAGTGCATTAATCCCCTGATGTGGACTAACTAGGTCACAACTCTCATAACCTAACCATTTCACCTCTGAAGTTTTCTTCCAATGCCTTCCACATGAGCTTTTGAGGGACCCCTCATACCTAAACCATAATACCAACACTTCATTGGGTCTGACTAGAATCTAGACTTCACCTTGCCGTGCCCAACTACAACAGTGCACAGGTAACCTGCTCTGAACAACCAGTATTTCGGTGATGGAAGTTGGTCAAGAGAATGTTATTAGTTATGAAAAACTAATGTTCAGCTGGCCATGGTGGCACCAGGGTGGAGTCCAGGCCAAGCAACAGGTGCCATCACCGGCCTCGCCCAAACACTCACACCCAAACTCAGACTTGTATGTTCACAGCGGCATTATTCACAACAGCCACAAGATAGAAACAATGCTCTGACTATCATGGCTACCCCACGTGGCCCTGGGCACCAAGGGCAAATGCTTCTTGCTCCTCTGTGGCACACAGTACAACGAGGTCGCCCTGGTGAGGAGCAGGGTGGCGGGGGATGGTGCCAGGTGCCCTCCAGGCTCCCAGGAGGCTCAGAAGGCCACATCGGCACGGCTTCCTTCTTGCTGGCAAACTCCGGGCACGGTGGGTATGATGGATCACACGCTCACCTGTTTTCTGACAGAGAATCTCCCCCAGCCAAGGCCGAGACATAATCAACCACATGAGCTGGAGATTCTGTGGTCCCCTTGGGCATCCTGGGCAGACGACGGGGCAGAAAATCCAGACAGGTTTTCTTTAGGGGCTTCAAGTGCATCCATTTATCGCCATCTCCCAATCCCCCATGGCCCACCACACCCCCCCACCTTCTGCATGCAACCTGTTCCTTCCCATGAACCCACGGTCCCCACGTGGTCAGCTGCAGGCTGAGTTTACCAAGATGCCCGCCAGGGTGGATGCCCCCCTTTCCTGGCTGCCACCAGGTTGGGAGACTGGAGGAAAACGAGGTCCAACAGAACCGAGAACTCGTTCCCGTCACCGGACTTTGAAAGCCAGCATCGGAGACACGGACGACCCCACGCCAATCCCACAGGTTCCTCAGATGCTCACGTGGGAGGAGGGCTCCCCTTTCCTCCAAGGGAGGCTGAGTGGATTCTGCTGCAGAACCAAACCAGAGCGAGCGCAGGGCGAGAAATCCACCCTTGACCCGCTGATGGATCGTGTGGCCAATTAGGTCACGGCAGTCCTCGCCAGCCGGGGCCCAGAATCTCTTTATTCATAGTGCAACAGCCCACCGCAGCTGCAGGGCCGAGAGGTTTCCAGAGCTATAAATCCATCTGTGCCCTGCTCAGCTGAACTGCATGCAAGATTAATATTCCGCCTCCATTCACTGACAAAGACAGATAGCCACAGAGCGCGGGAGGACGCCGCTCCGTGTAAACAGACACCCAGCAAAGGAGCCGGGCCCAGTGACCTGCAGCTCAAGTTGGGTGTTTGGAAGAAATAAGTATTTTACAAGCCAAACACTATGTGGTCCCATCAAAGGAAAAAAGAAGGAGAACACATATGCACGCGTGCACACACACACACACACACACACACACACACCCCTTAAAATGGATGTAAAAATTCTGAAAGGTTAGTAAACACCAGGCCCTTCAACCCTGTCAAATGCAGAGCCTCCAAGAGGGAAGTCTTTAAGGGGGAAAACTCAAACCAGGCAGCCCATAACGCTATTCATTTTAAAAGAAACTATACATTCAAATGGGAATCCTACTTAAGGCTAGTCAGCCATGTGAGATGAATGCCCACAGGTAAAGATTTCCTCTCCGGGCTCACCCGAGGAACCAGCAGCTATAGACAGTACAGCTTCTGCAACTGGCTTTTGATTATCCCAGACAGCTCCATGCTTGGTCCATACACATTTCCCAACCCCAACCGAGAACCAAATCCAATCTGTGCGAGATCAGCCCAAGCCCGAGATCCAGTCCCCGCACCCAGAAGGCAGGTATTAGCTGCCAAACAAATGAACAGATGACCCGAGATTAATTCTGCTGTCCTACTTTGCACTAAAATAGCAAAGAAATCCATTTTGATTATCCCTTGTAAATAAAGTTATAAACCAATCTGAGCTCAAAGATCCCCACGGCCGATAAACAGCAGCTCCTTTGGCACTAAGTGTTGTGAGAACACATTGGGAACCACGTCGGAGCCAAATATAGAGCGGTGATTTCTGCAGACGATGTTTAAGTGACAGACACCACATTTCAGAATCATCAAGAACCCTTTCATAGAAAGATAAAACTTCATCAGGGCTGATTGCAGAGTGTCTCCAAAGTTTATACACACAGAGGGAAAGTTTATGCTTTTGCAGGAAACTAAAGTTACAAGGGATGGAAAAAAGAAAGTCCATTCCAGAATGGAGGGACGGCAGGTGGGAGTGGGACTCTTAGCTGTCCTCATTCTAGAGGTCCTGGCTAACAGCTCAGGCGGGGAGAAAGGTGGGACCAGATCCACAGTGGAAAGCAGGCTGGCACATATGGTACTTCCACTACAGCTTTTACTTACCACTTTTACTGTTCTTCTCCTGGGAAACTTAGGATCTCAGGACAGCACTTTCTATGACAGAGAAAGTACATGAAAAAGCTCTGGAATTTTCTGTGTGGCTGGATGATTCTACTACCCACCGTCCGGAATCACTTTCTACATCTGAAGAGCAGTCACAGCACGGATCGACTTTGAAATAACCTGACTAAACAAAATGGGCAGTCAATCTAAACAGACTTTCTCCAAAGTCGACATCAAAACAGCCAACAAGTCCGTGAGAAAATGCTCAATATCATTTGCTCATCGGGGGAAATGCACATCAAAACCACAGAGTGATGTCACCTCACCCGAGTAAGAATGTTATCAAAAAGATTAAAGGCGACAAGAGCTTGCAGGGATGGAGAAAGGGGAACCTCTGCACACCATTGCTGGAAATGTATAGTAGTACAGCCCTCGCAGTAACCAGGATGCAGTTTTTTAATACAAAAAAACACACAATGTAGATATACAGCTGGGGAAGCAGAGGCGGGAGGACTGTGAATTCCAAGACAGCCTCAGCAACAGCAAGGTACTGAGCAACTCAGTGAGACCCTACAAGATAGGACTGGGATGTGACTCAGTGGTCGAGTGTCCCCGAGTTCAATCTCTGGTACTATTTCCCCCCAAAAAGTAACACTACACATCTCCAAAATCTGGAAGAAGGATTTAAGTTTTTACCATGAAGAAATGATGTTTGAGAAAATGCATACATCTAAGCCCGATTTAAACATTGTATATTTGTAAATATTATATAGCACCCCATCAATATGCTTACACAGGAATAAAAATTGTGTGCACTACAGTTAAAAATAAACTTTAAAATCCTTGGTAAATAACTGAAGAACCCACTGATGAACAGATAGATGAATAAAATGTACTCTGTATACATAATCAAACACTTTTTAGTCTTAAGATGAAAATCCACGGGCACAGTGGTACAAGCCTGTAACTCCAGCAAACTTGGGAGGTTGAGGCAGGAGGCCGGCCTCAGCAACTTAGTGAAACCCCGTCTCAAATAAATGGGGCTGGAGTTGTGGCTTGGTGGTGAAGCACCCCCGAGTTGAATCCCCAGTACCAAAAAAGAAAAAAAATCCTATCAAATGCTACAACACAGACGGACCTTGAAGGCATTATGCTAAGCGAAATAGGTAACTGGTCAGAAGGGCACATGAATGGACTGCACTCTGGGAGCGCCCTAGAGTAGTCAAACGCACAGAGACAGAAGGTAGGAAGATGGGGGCAGGGTTTGGGCAGTGAGGAACAGGCAGTTAATGTTCAATGCAGACAGTTTCAGGGGGTTGGGGGTGTAGCTTGAAGCAATGAACTGTACACTTAACACTAGGTAAGAAGGTGACTGTTATGTGAGGTGTTTCATAACAATGTAAGAATCTTCCTTTGCATACTGATTCAAATAAAGACTACAATCTTCCAGAGTCTCAGAACTATGTTCACATTTCCCATTAAAAAAAAAAAAAAAAAAAAAAAAAAATCAATGCTGCGTACGGATGTGTTAAGGTGGGAAATCAGGAGGATTCCATAGTTATTCAAAGTCATTACATTCAGAATTAATACCCAGTATGAAAAAAGATCAAATTATCAAATTATGCAGATTATTTAACAGACTATAAATACTGTGGAGTTAAACTAAGTTGACGTCTTGATATATGATCATATTAACAAAAACATCTCAGGCTCAATGGTGCACACCTGCAATCCCAGCTACTTGAAAGGCCAAGGCAGGAGGATCATGAGTTCAAAGCCAGGCTCAGCAACTTAGCAAGACCATAAGCAACACAGGGAGACCAGACCCCTCTCTAAATAAAATAGGGCTGGGGATGTGACTAAGTGGTTTAGCGCCCCTGGGTTCAATCTGATGGATGAATGGATGGATAGATGGATAGATCATAAGTTCTGGGAACACAGATAAGTGGTATGAGTGCTTGCCTAGCATGCACAAGGTCCAGGGTTCAATTCTGGTCTAAACAAAAATCTCACAATATTTTTTTTGAAGTCTCAATTTGCAGTCTTTTTAATTTTACTAATTAAAGAGCACAACCCTACAAACTCTGAATAAACTTCAGTCAATAGCTTGTAGGACAGAGCAGATGAGGTCAGGAGAGAGGGTAAGATACGCAGCGGCCAGTGCCCTCAAAGTATCTCCGATTGACCAGAGAAGTGACTAAGGTTAGTACAGAAGGGTATGCAACTTCAAAGACAGGTTTTTTGTTTTGTTTTCCTTTTTTGGTACTAGGAATTGAACTCAGGCAAGCTTCACAATGTAGATATACAAAAGCCAGGTCTAGTTGGCCCTACACAAAGAGAAAGGTCCAAATAAATCCTTCTCCCACCCCCACCATCCCACCCCTTCCCACACAGGCACAGAGCAAAGGCCATAGGAGGACACAGCCAGCCAGGAAGAAAGAAACTTAACCGTTCCAGAAAATTCCATCGTTTAAACTACCCTGCCTGTGGCACTTCATTATCACAGTCTGAGCAGACTGATACAATATCCTTATTTTCCAAATTTACAGTTTTACTGAACCTAAGAGTCCCTTTAACAGGACCGAAACTGTCCGATTTCTTACCATGATGCTTTGCTACACTACCAGGCAAGACGACAGAAGGCAACACTTGGCCTGTGCTACGCCCTCCACCAACGAACTTCAATGCCACTGCGGCCTGGGCGAGTCTGTGGTGGGGACTCTCGGGTGAGTGCAGAAAGTTGGAGAGCATCCCTGGTCTCCACCCTCTCCCACCAGTGTCAAACACCCCAGTGTCACACCCCAGCTGGGACGTCAAAAATGTCTCCAGACATTTCCGGACATTTCCTAAGGAAGGGAGAGAAATTGCCCACAGTTTGGAGCCACTGTCCTGCACTTAAAGAGATCTATGCCTGTTATCCCAGCAGCTCAGGAGACGGAGGCCAGCCTCAGCAACTTGGTGAAGCCCCAAGCAACTTCGTGAGAACCCGTCTCAAAAAATAAAAATAAATGGGGCAGGGGCTCAATGGTGGAGTGCTCGCCTAGCATTTGCGAGGCACTGGGTTCAATCCCCAGTATCACATGAAAAATAAAACATTAAGAAAAATAGCTAAAAAATAAAAGTAAAAAATAAATAAGGCTGGGACTGTAACTCTGTGGTAAAGTGCCTCTGGGTTCAATTCCCAGTACACCCCCTTACCAAAAAAGTGCTAGTGGGAACTGCTCATGTTTATAGAGGAAAAATGAAAGGAAACACAAAGAAAAACAAGATTCTGAGATTTGGGCTAAGAGCCAGAACTAGTGGAAAAGGTCAGGCACGGAAGAGTCCTTCAAGGCCCGTTTACAATCAGAATCTCTTCGCATCCTTTTCAAGGATTCCATCCTGACCACATATGATTATTTATGTCCGTCTGATGCAAATTCAAGCATGAAGAAGTTCACTGGGAAGTGGGTACGCGCTGCATTCCCGAGTTTGAAAGGGAGGAGGCGGCTTGTGTGGAGAACGTGGGTCTCCAGGTCAGGCAACCCACCTGCAACCCAGGAAGATTAATGTTGTTTGAAGGAAAAGAATACCCAGTCAATCTGAACCACAGGTTGGGAGGAGGAAAAAAACAAAGGAAGGGTTTTGTCAAACAGCACTTTATCAGCTGGGGACCACAAAGGGCCATTCATTGTTCCATTGGCTTATCGTGTGAATTCACACCTCTGAATCAACAAGCTGGGGCCCAAAGGGTGCCTGGGAACCTTATAGGTTTCCATAAGATGGATCAGCAACAACCCCCATCCACCTACAAGGTTCAGAGGCCCTGGCGCTCCCTAAGCAACCCCTCCACCAATCTGTATGCAACCCCCATGCCCAGGCTGGGTGACCACGGGGATGCACAGACACTGTTGTCCTCCCCACGACTTCCAGCTCCAGTTCATTTTAGAGGGAGCCTCTGTGGCTCCAGGGAAACACTTCTCCAGAGTCAAGACCCCTCGCAAAGACCAGGGGGTCATCTGTGCCCTTCTTAGATTTTATGAAAAAAGGAAGTGGTTTGAGAAGTGCCCACCCATTTCTGTTACTAATCACAGGGTTCCAGTTTGCATGTGGAATGTCCCACAGAGGCTCATGCATGGAAGCCTGGGTCCCCAATTCAGCCACGATTAGAGCCGGAGCCTTTGGGAAGTGCTTAGATCATAAGTGGATTAATCCACTGATGAATTCATAGTTTGATGGCGTCACATCACTGGGACATGGTGGAACTGTAGGAGGTGGGTCCTAGTTAAAAGAAGTGGATACTGGGGATGTACCTTGGGGACTCTATCTTGTCCCTCCCTCCTACTCAATGACATGAGCCGAGCAGCCTTCTCCGTCACTCCCTTCCACCATGATGTTCTGCTCACCTCAGGTCTAAAGCAATGGAGCCAGCTGACCACGGAGTGAACTTGTCAAATGGCGAGCCAGATAAATCTTACGTCTCCACTGGTTATTCTCAAGTACTTATCACAGCAACACACATACACCAGGCCACACCAACACAGCTGCAAAGCAATGCATCTTCTATCTGGGGCTCTTTAGAGACTCCAGGGAGCTCCTCCCATCGCATCCAGGCGGGTCACAGGGAACGGGGAGAGGGAGGGGAGAGGGAAGAGAGCCAAGAGGGAAACGGAGCACGCACGCACCCCAGCCCAACTGGACGCCCACACTTCAGTGGGCTGGACCCACTTGGAAGCGGGGCTCCACCACACCCTTGCACAGAAGGGACTCGGACATTGTGCCAACTTCCCAGACGTTCCAGAGGGCACAGCTGAACAAAGCATATGTGAACGAACAGCTGTTGGGCTCCAAGTTGCTCTGGTTTCTGAGGATCCACTCCAAGTCCACCGGCAATCTCCAGCCTCCGTCCTACCATTTATAGCATCGGTGACGCCGATATATGTGGACCTCAAGTTTCCAGTGCTTCCCAAGGAGCTAAACCCCCAACGGAAAAGCCAGGTCCTCTACTGGCACTTCCTGGACACAGCAGGGATGGACAGCTGGCCCCTGGTGAGGGCAGCCAGCTGGCTGTCACAGCAAAGAAAGTGACAGCTACCTGATAGGTCCCTGGGCTCGACTCCTACCGTATGGCATGGACCTCAAGGCTTGCTAGTGTCCCAGGGCGCAGCGTCTCTAAGCTGCCTCCTTAACGTGACTGCCTTCTCTCCATCCAAGGGGAAACCAGGCCCAAGGGATGACCTGGAACAGCCCGGAGCAGGAAACGCCCTTCAGCAAGCCAAGGGATCAGTGGACTGTGGCACATCCACACCCCAGAATCCCTCTCTGCATGAGGGAAGAATGAGCTCTGGAAGGACAGGAAAAGTAGGGATGGATCTCCAGGGCATCAGGCTGCACAGTGTCAGTCTGCAAAAGCTGCATGCTGCAGGATTCCATTCAGATAACACATGAAATGAAGAAACGACGGAGATGGAGAGGCAGAGCCCAAGGTGGACGGATCCTGCCCCTGGACTATGGTAGCGGCAACACTCTGCACACACCTGGGATCACATTTCACACAACCACACAGGCAGAGCTCCTATCACCAGACAGGGCACGCATTCACACCAAAAGCACTTTGCCAATGCCCATTTCCTACTTGGGTCAACTCAGCACTGTTGAGAGACACGGTCACTGCAGGGAGGCAGTGGCGGGACACTGCAGCTTGCTGAGATCTGCAACTACTTACGAGTCTGTCATGGTTTCAGAACAGAAGCCTTCAAGCCAGGTGGGTGGCACACTCCTGCAATGCCAGCTAGTCACCAGGCTGAGGCAAGAGGACCCCAAGTTCAAGGCCAGCTTGGGCAACATAGCCAGACCCGGTCTCAAAATACAATTTAAAAAAGGTAAAACATAAGGGAGACTAAGGCAGGAAGATTTCAAGTTCAAGGCCAGCAGCAGCAAATTAAGATGCCTTAAGCAACTTAGTAAGGCCGTGTCTCAAAATAAAAAATAAAAAGGGCTGGGGATATAGTTCATCGTCACTGGGTTTAATCCCTAGAATCCCCTCATCCCCACAAAAAAAAGGTGGAGCTCAGTGGTAGAAGGCTTGCCTAGCATGCACAAGGCCAGGTTCAATCCCCAGCATCACGGAGCGGAGAAATAATAGAAGGCTCTAAAAATAACAGTGTCTGATGGATGAATGAGTAAACAAAATGTGATCTATGCATATCACGGCTCAGCGTTTGGCTGTTCAAAGGGACAAAGTACTGACATACGACACCCACATGCTAAGTGGAAGACAGCAGACACAGAAGGCCGCTTGGCACAGGCTTCCATTATTTAAAGTACCCAGGAGAGGCCAACGCACATGGAAAGAAAGCAGATTAGTGGCAGCTACACGGCGGGAATGGGGAGTGACTGCTAATGGCTACGAGGTTCTTCTGGGAATGTTGAAATGCTCCAAAGTTGAGGAAGGTGACAGCTGCAGAACCCAATGTCTAAAAACACTGAACAGGGGCTGGGGATGCAGCTCGGTGGCCAGTCTGTCACATACAGGACCCCGAGTTCTGGCCCCAGTACTGTGTGTAAAAAACCAACAGCGATGAACCCTGGAAGGGGTCAATTGTCTGCTGTGTGAATCACATCTCAATAAAGCTGCTGTCAAGATAGAACCACGTTTGGCACAGAGTTTTGCAAGTGCCCCTGCACTCATGATGGGTGGCACCTCAATCAACCTCCTGGCACACCGCATATAGCCCTAAGCTGAACACACACCAAGGGCTCCTGCTGTATCAGACCTCACAGCTTAGCAGCACAGCTGGCTGCTGGCCCTGGGATGGAGGGCTCCCTGGGGGCAGCCCACCGCTCGTGACGAGGGTGGGAGAAGTCCCAAATTCAACATCTGAGGTAGGCTCATTCCGGAAGGAGTCCAGCCGTGAAGTCAGAGGCTGTGGGCCTGGCCACCTTCAAGCTGGGGATTGTAGGTATGTGGATTTTGGTCATGATTTTCTCTTCTCTCTTCACCATAGGAGGCTCTTAGGTCAGTTTTGGTGCTCTTTCAAAGAGACAACCAAGGGCGGTGTGTCCCTTAGGTGTGCCCAGGTAGACCAAACATGGCGGCTCCCACACTAAAAGAATCCAGGAAGTTTTACTGAAAAAACACCCAACACCTCTTACATCCCCGTGTTGTCCACAATAGCACAGAAGTAACAGGCTCAGAAAGACTGTCATCTGCAACAGAAGGGCTGTCGAAGTGCCTGCAAAAGGTGGTCTCGATGGTCCCCACGGTGAACCTACAGCAGGTAAGAGCAGCTCAGAAGGCCTCATTCTACATGACTCAGGGTCTGTCCACACTGAAAACCAGCAGACCCAAGACTGAAGGAACAGGCCACCTGGGGGACCATGCACGGTCCACGCCAGCTCAGGATGGGCCAAGCAAGGCTTCCGTGGAAAAATTTGGCCTGTCTACATAGTGTCACAGCTGCCTGTCATTTCCAAATACATTGAGAGGGACACATAAGACAGAGGAGCTTCCACCACATAAAAGCCAAACACTTTCTCAATTTGTTTATATAAACCAAACTCCAGAGCAAAGACAAATACCTCGCACGTAAATGGGGGGAAACATCAGAAGCTATGTGTCACTCCAAGATGCACACATTTTGATGACCATCTCCGTTTTTCTTTTCTAAACTTCATGGAAACCTGAATTTCAGAAGCTAAATGTTTTAAATAGAGTTAGTAGGGCTGGGGATGCGTGCAAGCCAGCAGTAAGGCGTTTGCCTGAGTTCCATCCCCAGTACTACAAGAAGGAAAAAAGGAGTTTGAAGTGCTGACAGAGAGCTTCACATTTTTCCCCCAGCAAAAATCACCTATTGCAAAGAATCTCAAATTTCCATTTCCAGCACATAAAAGAAAACATGACCGCGTGGCTTTAAGCATGGAAAATACAGAGAGGTTGACGGGTTGTTCATTTCATAATAAAATCTCCTTCACAATTCCACTTACTCAGAAGTAAATGCAGGCCAATCCTTCTTTCCGGGGCTTATGTTGAGACCTCTCTTCTATCTTGTATTACCTGTTAATGAATAAGACTCCAAGTTAAGTTCAAAACATAAGCAAACACATCCCGAGACAGTTTCACCCGCTCCCTAACCAGCCAGACGTCTGAGTGAGCACGTACAGTGTCCAAGGTCAAGAGTAGACCCCACATAAGATGGGGGTCCCGCGAGATTTCATCCCCTGGGACGATGTGATCATCTTAGTTTGCGCAAGTACATTCTGTGATGCTGCAATAAAAGGGCTAGGGACGCGTTCACCCTGATGTAGTTGACCCAACTGCTGTACTCTGGCACCAGAAGGCTGTATTAATAACTGCATTAGGTGGTGGGCCACCCTCACTGGTGGATTTAAGGCTCAAGCCTCTGTTGAAAGCATGCTGTGAGGCTGTTCACACAAAATGCTCAAGAAGTGTCACGATGCTCAGCACATCGCCAGGCAATTTCAGGACCCAAAACCCCATCGGCTCCAACAACTAAACGGCGCTGTCTTCTCTGCCATGCTAAAGCTCGCTAAGTGAGCACACAGGTATTTCAGAAGGCAAGTCAAATCTTTCACCGACAGGAACTCCATGTTGAGCCCTGGGGAAGACGGGAAGGCTGTGGAACTTGGCGAGAAAGGAACAGGGACAATTAGCTATGAACAAACGCACAAGGCAATTTCAGGTGAGAAGCAATGAGCACTAATCGGGGACAAGGAACAGACCCTGAGCAGGAGGAGAGGGACTTTGCCTCTGAGAAGGGCAAGGTTGCAGGGGCCATGCACAAGTCCTGTGCCAAGAAGGAATTTGGCATGAGGACTGGGGACAACAGTGGGGAGCGCTTTCCGTAGGACTTTCTCCGGCATCTTCCCAGCTCTGGACATCAGGAACAGGGCACAGGGGCCCCTCATGGAAACACCCGACTGCCCTTCCTGCTCTCCAGGCGTTTGCTCTGAGCGACTCCAGGGCTGTGGCCCCTGGCAGAGGGCACCCGCGATGCTGTGCGCAAATCCCGACAGCCCACTCGCCCGAGCACTTGACTGCCTACGAAGCCACCTTGACCCTGCCTCCCCCTGCATTCTGAAGAAGGGAAAGAAGGGACTGGCTGCAGACGCCCCTCTTCCTTCTGTGGTGCTGGGGAATCGAGCCCACCCCCATCTTCCTCATAATGAATAAGAAACTCTCCGGACTAGAGTTTCCTCAGCTGTGAAATAAGGGCGTTAAAATATTTATGAGGTTTCCGCCACATCAAAAGATCTGCGGGACCATTTTCCTATCGACTTCCTCTGGCAATTCTAGGGGGAGACACTTGCAGAGAACTTATCTAAGGACTCGGGGAAGAAGTGCAGAGACGGGGAGGGCGTGCGTCTGTCTGTCTCACAGCCGACTGAGCGCTGGAATATACCCAAAGGGCGCGACGCTGAACCAGACTTGCCACAATGATTAACACTGCAACTCCAGAGAAATCCAAGTTGTACCAACACAAAAACAATGTGAAAAATCTGAAACATGTTTTCAGAAGCCACTAAGCATGAAAGGGAAGCTCCATTTCCTCCCGATTCCTTTTCTCATTTTAGTGAGCCCTGCACTAACTGGCCTGAAGCCAGACGCCAAGATGGGCTGGCGTGAGCAGCTGGGGTGCTGGGGTGCCAGAGGGTTCTTGCTATGGGTTCAAGTTCTGTGTAGTGAAGCAGCTGCTTCCTGTATTACCAACAAGAGACAGCATTTTTTTTTTTTTTAATGTATTGAGATGGTTCATTCAGCAACAGATTTTTAAATCCTTTAAATCAGTAGTTCAAGCAATGAGGTTGCCCCCCGGAGCACTGGGCAGTGTCTGCACACCTGTTTAGCTGTCAGGACCAGAGAGGAATGCTACCGAACACCCTTGCACACACAGGGTGGGTGCCCTTAACACAGAGAATTGACTGTCAATACCGCCTCAGTTGAGAATCCCCCCTTTATGTTAAACGCTAATTTTTACAGAGGGTAATACCCAAACCATTTTTATTCTTTTCAAAGTAACCCATCTTCAGCTTTTAAAAGTAAAAGCCAAGTGAGTCAAAAGACTCCTTTTTCAAAATTGCGAGCCTTTTTGCATCATTGATCTACAATTCCATTTCCAAAATGCAACCACTTTAATGCCTTGGAACTATTTTTGTTAGTGTTCGTGTTCCTTGGTACTGACGTCCATGTTTCTAAATCATCTGCTTTAATACTTCTTCACTAAACCAAATTTCAATGCAACTTTCTGATTTTCTCATAAATGCAGATTTGTTTCCTTAAATGCCAACCACCAAAGCTGTGCTTACCCTTTCACGTTTTCCCCATCACTTTTTATGACTCGTTTTCTGTTAGATCTATATTCTGCACATTATTTCGATGATGGAGTGGGTAATGCTGAGCAAGCATTATAACAGCGTTAAGATTCATTTCTTATTCAACTTTCACATTTTCCTGGAGTCCCTAGTTGCCTTTGTTTTTGTTTTCTTTGTTCCCTTTGACAAAATTCTTCCAAGATCTTGCAACATTCTTTCCATTCAATTTTCCACACGATTAAAATGCTCAGATATTTTGCTGGGGATGTGGCTTAGTGGTAGAGGACCTGCCTGGCCCATCTGAGGCACTGAGTTCAATCCTCAGCACCACATAAAAATAAAGGCAGTGTGTCCATCTCCAACTTAAAAATATTAAGAACAAGAACATTTGATCGGCTGTCAGTTCCACGTGCTGCCACCTTCAGAACACACGTACCAGAACGTCCTCTCCCAATTTCGTGGTCCGGTCTGTGCTAGTCAGTGTTAGGCCTGCTGCAACACCACCAATGCCCCGAGAACTCCTCCTCTTTGTTGTCTATCTGGACATTCAGGGTCCCACAATGTCCCCTTCCTTGCTTACTGCCTCACCTTGGTGGGACAGGTTGTCCACTTGTAGAGAAGCGAGATGTCAAAGTGAAATGTGGCTGTCGTAATGAATGTGTACAAACATCTTTAGTCCATCCTCCATAAATTTGGAGGGGAGAAACTTCAAAATTCTGGGTGCAAATTATTTTCAAACAATTCTACAGTACGTCTGTTTTCTACCTTCCACTATTGCTGTTAAAAAATCTGATGTCACTAATCTTTTATATATAACTTTAAAATCCTAGAAAAGTGCTTCAATACCGCCTACTGTTTTAATAAGTTATGCTTAGTTTTGATGTACCATTTTCATGAGTTTAAATTTTTTTTAAGTTGTCAATGGACCTTTATTTATTTATATGTGGTGCTGAGAATCAAACCCAGTGCCTCACACATGCTAGGCAAGCGCTCTGCCACTGACCCACAGCTGCAGCACTTTTCCTTTATTTTTTATTTCAAGATAGGGCTTTACTTAATTGCTCAGGCTGTACTGCAATCCTCCTGCCTCAGTCTCCCAGGTAAATGGGATTACAGGTGTGCATTATCATACCCAACGGACAGGGTTCATTTTTGCTCAAGTTACTTGGTATGAACACTTCTCTCCCCTTCAGACTTAAGAATTATGTTTTGCTCTTCCCTGAAATTCCTATCAGGCTAATGTCTGACTGCCCACAGCTGCTCTGTGCAGTTAAACTTATTGTGCCCCATGTTCCCCGTCTACTGAGGAACCCAGTAGCCACATGCAGCTACTGAACACTATTCACATAGCCAGTACTGGTGATGAGCACAGGTTTAATCGTATGTAAATTTAATTAAGTTGAGACAGTCACATGTGGCTGGTGGCTACCCTACTGCAATGGTACCAATGTAAAGACTGTCAGGAAGGGAAAACACACTAATCAGGCAAAGCAAGGCCTTTAAGCACCAGTTCTATGACTACACTCAACTTAAATCGAGAAGGAAAAGTTGAATATACTTCAAAACCCCCGCCCTTAGTATTTCCAGTATGAAGTCCCATGATCTAGTGCCCAACAAGAGAAACTCAAGAACCTGAATGGGTATTCCTCAAGTAGAAACATCCTTTTGTGAGTAAAGATGCGGTTCATTATCCCCAAGTATAAAAAGGGAAAAGGAGATCCCATGGGTGGCCCCCTTTCCTTGAGAGTCATCAGGGTGCCTCACAAAACAGTCACCCGCATGCTAATAGAAGGAAAGACTGAGGAAATGGAACAAGGGACACACTGGTAACAGAGGACTGCACATTTCTTCCTAAACGTTTTGGTTTAGAAATACAAGAACTAAAAAGGCACTACTAGTTGGACACAATACCTTTATGTCATTTTTACGTGGTACTGAGGATCGAACCCAGAGCCTCGCACATGCTAGGCGAGCGCTCTACCACAGAGCCACAACCCCAGCCCCTACCAGGGCATCTTCTAAGCACGCATCTTTTTCTTCATTTGATGCATGTCACACGTAAACCAAACTGTTGCTCAGGCTCTCTAATGATCTAGATGGAAAAGAACAAAACCAAGCCACAGGTGAGCACGCCTGTAATCTCAGCAATTGGGAGGCTGAGGCAAGAGAACGGCAAGTTCCAAGGCAGCCTAGCAACTCAGTGAGACCCTGTCTCAAAATAAAAATAAAAGGGGCTGGGAATGTGGCTCAGTGGTTCAGCACCCCTGGGTTTAATCCCCAGAAAACACACACACACACACACACACACACACACACACACACACCAAAAAAAAAAAAATCCTACAAAAGTTCTGAATACTCCCTGGGGTTGTGGCTCAGTGACAGAGCACTTGCCTAGCACATGTGAGGCCCTGGGTTCAATCCTTAGTACCACATAAAAAATAAATGAGTAAAATACAACTATAAGTTATTTTAAAAAAATAACATGGAGCAGGACCAGAACCTTAAGTTACTGTTTAGTCAACAAATAAGAAGATACATTTCCACAGGTATTTTCCCTTCTCTCAAGATATGTCATTTTATACCCATCAGTTCCTGGAAAATGTGAATCCATTACTTGTAGGTTTTACAAGTTCAGTGTAAAAGTATAAACAATTCAAAGAAGGAGAAATAGAGACGCTAAGCACACAAACAGATTTTTTTCTGTTATGTCTGATGAGGCTTAGTAACAAATCATGCTTGTCAAAGTGGCAAAATCGATACTTGTACACAGCAAACAAGCCTATAGGAAATAATAAGCTATCAGCGGCACAATATTTCTTTCTAGGCATTTATTTAAATTACAGTGACAGATTAAATTTTATTTAGAGGCATGAAACTAATCTGGAGCCAAAGAAAAAGAATCAGGTTTAAAGATGATACATTAAATTATTAGCATAATATCTTTTGTATTGTGTAAACTGTCAGTCAACAGTAATTGGAATCTCTCCACGCTGATATTATGCCAAACTTTATAAAGATAAGCCACACATGACACTAATCAGTTTTTTTATTTAGAGATGAACTAATGCATCACGAGGTGGAAGAGAATCCTAATGCATGTCTTCCTCACGACCCAAAGCACCGGCTCCACATTTTGCAATGAGCATGAAGCACAATTTTAAATGCGATTGTCGAGCACAGTGTTTATCATACACAGAATGTATGATAAAAGTTTCTGAACACCATATGGTCCTGCTGTTCATATTTCCGTTTCAATCATTTGCAAAACACAACCCAACTCCCTCTTTACCTGGAAAGGTCAATTGTTCCGGCTTCAGTTTCATTTAACAGCGCAGCAAGCAAATCCCTTTTGGAAAACAAATACACTCAGAAATCTCCCTCTGTCAATCACCATTCCCTTCCATAAATACTGCGAAACCTAGAACACCAAAACTAGGAAGAATGCAACGTTACCAGCTACCTCAAGAGCTGGGTACTGAGGCAAGTGCACACACGCACGTACCCACGTGTATTTCTGCTCCCAAACTACACCTTTTCTCCAACCTCTCCTGGTCAGAGAGCCCATACTGGCATGCTGGATGGATAATTCTGCAGTGCTTCACTTTAACCTCAGACAACCATTTTCCTATGCCCACCAGAGTGGAGATAATTAGTGCTCCAAGAGAGTTCCCTTTGCAAGCAACAGCAACCAGGAAGGCCATCCTGTCCCCTCCCAGTTCAAGATGGCACACTGGAACCTCCTGCTGCTCAGCCCAAGGTGCTTCTCTGGCTCTGGTGTTAGTATCTTCCCCTGCGGCCCCTCCCAACAACTTCACCCAGTGGGAACACTTTCCCAGTTCTCTCCTTCCTCTGGATTCCCCCTCACCACCTCCAAGAAGAACAACAACAACAACAAACAACAACCCAACACTCCTAGAAACGCACTGGACTTTCATTTTACTAAAGGAAATTGAACCTAAATTATGCGTCGGTCTGAGATTTTGCCCTTTTGTAAATGAAGCCTTTTGAAATGGCTTTCAATGCCTTTTGCACAAATGGAAAATAAAAATAGGGAGAAGGACGGTGCTTGTTATGATAGCAACGGGTCACTGGGAATCTGTTCCAGGGTACACCCAAGGTCAGCCCTGTTCCCAAGCTTTAGATGAGAAATTCAACTGGGGTGACTGCCCCTACCAAGACATATTTGGCAATGTGTGGAAACAAAGGTTGCTATCACTGAAGATAGGGGTGTTCTCGGCATTGACTGGAAAGACCACGGTGCTGTTACACATCCTACAACAGCTACTTCAATAAGAATGACATGATAGTTTCCCTTTATCAGAAGTTTTGCTTTGCACAGTTTTGCTTTTCAAGGTTTCCATTTCTGTGATTTGAAAACAGAGAAATTCCAGAACTAAACAATTCCCAAGTTTTAAATTGCATGCTTTTCTGAGTACCATGATGAATTCTTGCACTGTCTAGCTCTGTCCTGTGCAGGACATAAGTCATCCATTTGTCATGCATATCCATACTATATACCTCCCATTATCACTTAGTGGCACATTAGTCACTAATGTGAATGATCACAGTATATCCTTGGTGTCAGGCATGTAATGGGGGCTGCAAAATTTATGCCCACGGATAAGGGGGCTACCATTAATTCCTTGGGAATTATGCTTCACTGTAGGCAGTGGATGGAGCCGAGAGGACCACAGGAGGGGGATGAACGCAGGCCATGTTTTACACCATCAACAAGCTTTTCACAAACTGGCTCCAGAATAACCCTGTAACCCATCTCCATCAGCTTCCTGAACACCAGCGTCTATCTAGACCTCCTCCTGGGTTTTGCCAGGCTATGAGCAAAGTCTCCAGTTTCACATTCCCGAGCCCAGCACCCTTTGAGAGAACCCACGGGTCCAGCCCTGGGGACCGCAAGGCTGTGAACCACCATCTACCTCGAGAGCCCATCTCCCCCTCCCTGCAAACTCCTGCCTGGAGTCCAAGCCAGCCCTCCCACAGTTATGGTGCACCCTAGAGACTCCATGATCAGAGAGGGCGCTCAGAGCCTGGCCTGTCTTTCCTGGTGGCCAAGGGTGCAGCTTCTGTTGTTCTGTCTGGGAGCAGCACAGATCTGGAGCCAGGAGAGTTGAGAGCAATCCCCTTTAGCGTCTTGAGCAGACATCTTCAGGGATGTCCCTTCCTCATCTGGACGTCTTCCTAAAACATGACAATGTGGATCCCTTCCCGGGCACACAGGAAACGTAAGTATACCTGATTGCTTTTGGCATTGAGCTCCACGCATGACTGAAATAGCTTAGTCTTGTCGATGAATAGACGTGTCACCCCAGACGAACACGTGCGAGCCTCATCGTCCCCTCCCCCATACATGGGACGACCGATACCCATGTGGCATGACATTGGGAGGAACAGAGACAGAGGACGTACACCTCCTGGCCTGCTAAAAACATCCGGCAGAAGTCATTACTGTCAGCCATGATTTTTAAAAAAACCACCAGGAAAAGATGCAGGAACGATTTCAGACCTGCCCGGCTCACACATCTGGGAACGAAGAACTGCACTTTTTGCACGAATCCTTCCCATTTATTTCTAATACCTTCTCTGCATTTCCTGCTTCTCAGCCAACACTGATACAATCAGGCTGAGATTTCAGCAGCATCTAGAGGAAACACCTCCAAGACGGGATAGAGAAGAACTTCCGCTCTACCCCAGGTACATGCACACCCACGAATTGTTTTCAAATCCCAGTGCAATTCCGGACCTCTGTGAATCACGAGGCCTCTGTATAAACTGATTGATTCTGCAATCTTTGTAATGTTTTGAATAACCAATAAATTAAAAAAAAATTTTAAAAATAAATAAATAAAAAATAAAAATAAAAACAAAAATTTAAAGACCAAAAAAAAAAAAAAAAGAACTTTCATTTTCGGGCATAAATGACCTGGAATGCTTTGCTTAGCGTTCTCCAGGTGACTGTCAGTGATACGGTACTCACTAAATTTAGAAATGCCCCCTGTCCCGAGGCACTTCCACAGGAAGAGGCTAGATTAAAATAAAAAGCTGCTCCCACATCAGAATTCAAAAGTCGGTGAGAGCTGTGACAGCCCCTGTTGCTGCTCTCTCGTTGAAAGTCTTGCAACTCCCCGCCCAGGGAAAGACAGGTGACTTAGGCTTGCTTTCAAGAACACAACTGAAACAGGGAAAATAATCCATGAGGTAAACTGAGGCACACAGAAGGAAAAGGTAGGGAAACCGAGATGCAGCTAAGACGTGAAGGTACTAGCCAAAGTTTGCCATGGAATACAACTTTAGATCAGCTGGAAGAGAAACACTAATCTGATTCCGAGTTTCCTCGACATTCACTCAAAGAAATGAGCCAGGCATGGTGGTGCATGCCTGTAGCTCAGGAGGCCGAGGCAAGAGGATCACAAGTTGGAGGCCAGCCCCAGCAACTTAGGGAGACCTTGTCTCAAAAAATAAAAAGGACTGGGGATGTGGCTCAGGGGTTCAATCCCAGGTACAAAAAAAAAAAAGGAAAGAAATGAAACTGAGATGCTCATTCCAAGTCATTTAAAAAATAAGGAAGCATGGAGAACACAGCTTTGAGGCTTTTGAGACGTGTGAAGTTTCTCCCACGGGTACCAGGAAGAGAACCGTGGACCATGTACAAGACTATTCAATAAACACACAGGAAGTTTCAAGGAAGCACTTCTTTAAATAACCCTGGATGCTGGGTAAGTGTGCGGTAGCCAAGTACAGAGAAGAAAATCAAATTTCTGAGTGGAAACAATATGGCAATCACACACACACACACACACACACACACACACAAACTCACTCCCCATCCCAGCAGCCTGGTTCACTGCGTTTTAGAAGCACTTCTGAGTCCCAGCTGGGCTGCGGGTCTCTTGGGGTTGCAGACGCACATTGCAGCATCTCGTAAACACATTTTGGTGCCAGTAATACACCACCTCTATACTATTATTTTTAACGGTTGCCTAGGAACCCAGCACATGCCTAACTCACGCTTTACCAGCTACTCTCACCGTCGCCTTCCCCTCTGCCACCGTGAGCAGTGCCGCACACAGCAGGAACCAGTTCTTAAGTGTCGAAAAGTTTCAGGGACTACCTACATAGAAGTACAGCTTTTTTATGTAGTTTAAAAAAATACCCAACGGCAAGAACACATACGAACACAGCTGGGCACAGTGGTGCATGTCTGTCACCCCAGCGGCTTGGGAGGCCAAGGCAGGAGGATCGCAAGTTCAAAGCCAGCCTCAGCAACAGTGGCATCCTAAGCAACTCAGCGAGGCCCTGTCTGTAAATAAATTGCAAAATAGGGCTGGGGATGGGGCTCAGTGGTCGAGGGCCCCCGAGTTCAATCCCTGGTACTCAAGGAAAAAGAGAAAATACATACCAACAGTAAATTCAATGCTGACTTTTAAATAATTTGCATATCTATTCATGACACAAAAAAAGGTCTACTTTCTCACAAGTGCAGGTTGAGAATTTCAGGGAAAGAAGAATCCATGAGCTCTTTAGGACTTGTATCTCAGTAAAACCTAAGAAGCAGAGGCATTGTGGTTCTACCCTGTTCCAGTTACTCAAGAGCCCACCCGTCCCGTCTCAGCACCCCCGTTTCCTCTGCCAGACTTCTCCCGTCTCCCGAGTTCCCCTTTAATGCCTGGTTACACCAGCAGAGATCTGCGGAGCTCAGCCCAGTAGCCTAAGAGCACTACTCCCTACAAACCACCTCAGAAGTGGACAGGGGGCCACCTGTCCCTAGCAGAGCTTCAGATGAGAGCCCAGCCCAGCCGCCTGGTGAGAGATGATAGAGTGGAGAACCCAGCCAAGTTGGGATTCTTGACCCACAGGAGCCTTAACACAGATTCAAGATGGCACCCTGGAGGAAGGATGCATTCCTAGTTGCTCCACAGCTCGAGGTTCAAGCCGTGGAAGTACTGCCTCACAGCAAGCATGATCCCTGCCATTTGCACACCTC
Source organism: Callospermophilus lateralis (assembly GCF_048772815.1). Lineage (NCBI taxonomy): Eukaryota > Metazoa > Chordata > Mammalia > Rodentia > Sciuridae > Callospermophilus > Callospermophilus lateralis. Next base: position 7,239,565 of record NC_135326.1, read on the forward strand.
ATCCAGCCCCCTACCAACTGCCACCATGGACCTCTGGACTGCCCTAATGTGCGAGATCCCTACAGTCCAGTTGGTCAGGGAGATGCAACCTACCATGGCAGTGCCACCTGACCTCTACAGGGCCCATTAGACTCTCTAGAGAGTTTCTGATGGCCCCAACCAATGCCCCTCATCAGCCTGAGGCAGCCAGAGGGGCCGTCACCCCTCTTCCCTAATGGCAGTTAGGGCACTTCTCAGGGGGGCATGACAGCAGATGTGTTAGACAGACTGGATGAAGGGCCCCAGCACAGGGTGGAAATTCCTTCTGCATCCCTGCCGAGGACCTCAGAATGGAGCCGACCAGTACCGGTACTGGAGGCTGAAGGATGTGCCTGACCCCGAAGCTACTTCCTGAGATGGCCTGTGATCAATACCTGGACTGGACTGGGGCGTGTGCACACCAGGGTCCCTGGTGTGACTGGACTTCATGACCTCCTACTTTCAAACCTCTGGCCTATGGTTTCCGAAGTCACTTTTACTCTAACCACAGAAACTCTTAGACGATAGACACCAAGGTGACCCTCCTTGGGACCCCTCCTGTGTGGGAACTCTGCTTTCTATCGTCTGAATAAACCCTGTTACTTGGCTCTAAAAAGCAAATCACCTTAACATAATCAACACGTGCTTTCTAAGCTGGTACATTCATAACGTAGCAAGAGACAATGAACACACATTTCCCCGTGGCTCCCCTTCATAGAATTCAATTGAATTAACTCATTTCTTTTTTGGCTTAGAAAATGCACATTTATTCTCTTATAGTCCTGGCAGTAGGAATCCAAAGTCAGATACTTCACTAATTTAAATTTAGAGCGTAGTTACTGTCGCTCTTTTCCCCTAAGTGATGGTGTCTGATAGTCGACAAGGGTCTGTTTGGTCTCTATCGTCCCTCAAGAGCCTGGCACGTAGACAGGAGTCGGCCAGCATGTGTGGGGACGTCTGAAATCTCAACGAGCAAGTCTGGCCGATAAGGCACTTGGCACTCCACAGGCTTAGAGAACAGACGCCCCGAGATGGAAACCCTCTTCCCCCTCACCCCAATGGGAATTTGCCTCTGTGACCCCCAAACAAGTCGGCTCTACTGAAAAACAGCGTTTTATCAAACTGGAGAGAACAATCCAGAGGAGGCGCCACAAAGGCACTGGTAAGGTCGTCGCGAATGCCTCCTTGCTCGAGAGGCGGCTAGCTGCTCCCTATGGTCCAGGGACCACTGTCCATCACGCCACCTTTCTGTTGAAGTGCCCACATGGGGGTGATAAAGATTTCCACCACCTTAGGTTGTTGCCTTGCAGTGAAACCAAACTAGGAAGCCAGGGCCCGGTGCAGTGTCCTAGATCAAGAAGCCAGGAGTTCTCAACCACCATGTTCCTAACACGGCCAAGTAGAGGAGGGTGGCCCTAGGTTGGGACCATGAGGATCAAAGGAAGCATCCCGTACCACAGTCCTGAACCAGTAACCTCAACCAAGTCCTTAAGAGCCGCGCTGTGCCTCACCCTTCCTGCTTCAAGGGCCAGCTGGCCCCAGAACCGTCCTCCCTCCATCCCGGGCTGACGGAGCAGCCACGCTCACCACAGGGGCCATGGAGTGGGGCCTCCCGACCCCATTGGCAATGGGGTATCACCAGGCAGTACCAAGGGACCATCTCCCAAGCAGACTTGGTCTCCCCCGGTCCTCTTGGTCCCCTTGACTTGCCAACTGCTTTATTTTATTCCCAGATGTTCTTAGACTCATTTCTTCCTGCCCACCCCCCACACTACCATGTTCCCTGCACAGATCTCAAGTCCCATCACTGCAACCCCACTGCACGCCTAACGCCGACTCTCTCCACACCACTGCCACGCCCTACTTGGCCTCTGCAAGATGACACTTTTCCTCTGCATGATTATTTCTCCTGCAAATCCACAAACCCAAGTGACTCTTCCAACAGCAGAGCTCTGAACCTATGCCGTCATTCCAGTGTATCATGGATTCCACCATCATTGGTCCAGAAAGTCAGGCCACACAGGCTACACTACCTGCCTGGATACGTGGTCCCAAAGACCAGAGAGTAGGGGACAGGGTGAGTAACGTGTCCAGGAATGACACATAATACATGGGCCAGCCGCCATCTGTGGAAGGCAAACAGTGTCACACCCTCCCACCACCAAGTTGGCCATAGCCCCGTCCCCAGTGACCAGCCGTACGTTAGGTGGCATCACAAGGGGGAATTCGGGTTTCAGGTGGGATTCAGGCTGCTCATCAGCTGACGTGAAAAAACAAGTCACGCTGGATTGCAGGAGTGAGCCCATGTCACCTACAGAGTCCCTTCAACATGGAAGGGAGAGTGTAGGGGGAGCAATGCTGGCTCAAATCTTGCTCCAAGCTGCCTGTGGCACACACACCACATCAGGTCGTCCACTCTTGCTCCCTCCAACCTGAAAACCTCCCCTTCACTCCTAAAGCCACACCCCCAGCCTACACCTTCAAAATCAAGGAATCTTCCAAATCCAGGGCTTTGGAAGCCCTACAGGCAGGAGGGCCCCTCAGAGGCCCCCCCATGAGCTCTGAGAAAAAGTAACAGGCGTCAGGACGAGTCCTCCTTCCAACAGCTCACACACAACACTGTCACCTGACCCAGCAGTTCCACTCCAAGGAACACACCCAGAGAAACGACAGCCTGCAAAGCCGTCGCAGCTTTCCTCATAATAGCAAGAAAGGAGTCCACGGTCACCAGCGGAGCAGCGGCTGAGCCACTTTCACAGCAAGGGAGTAGGGCCCAACAGGCACAGCCGAGCTGAGCAGAGGCAGAGCCAACAACATGGATTAACCTCAAACCCCGATGCTCGAAGCTCAGTGCAAGGGGCCAGACACAAGAAAACGCATCACGGGCCCCCCACGTGACATCTCCCGGGTACACAAGATCCAGGAGACACAAAATGAGTTAGTGGCTGCCAGGAGACCAGGGGAGGGAGGGCCTGCAGGACCATCTCTGGGGTGACAAGAATGTCCTAAAAATCACAGTACGTCAATGCCTAGCCAAGTGCATAAATTGACTAAAAATCACTGAACTATCTATAAAAGGAGAACTCTGCAAGATGTAGATTAGAACTCAATAAGGTTGTTAAAAAACAAAAAGTTGTGAGCTCTCTGAGGCCGAGATGATAAGCGCACAAATGTTCAACAGAATACAGACCACGTTTTATTGTTCAGTCAAAGCACAGGGGACTACTTCCAAATTCCCCAAAAGCGAAAGCTCTTCACCCACTGCAGAATGTAAGGGGCTTTTAAATATGTGCATTTCCTCTACTGTCAAAAGCACAAAAGCGCAATTTAAGTTGGTAAGAACCACACAGAATGGCTTTCTAATTCAAGTGACACCAACAGTAAGTTTTACTGAATCAAGTCATATTTGTACCTAACGTGGTTTTCAGCTGATGAAAAGTGAAATGCATAAAATGTGTTTTATTGGAGTCACAACAGGATCCCGAAGATGAAACCACTAGAATATCTGCTTATAAGCAGCTAAGAATTCTAAATACCCCCAGACCCAGTTTCCTAAGTGCATTTCAAATTCAATTTAAGTGGATTAAGAAATTCAATTTTCTGTCAACACATGACAAAACATGAGGAACAATGGCCGAACATTTTTAATATACATACTCGTGTATACACACGTCCTACTACCCAGCTGTACCGCTTTGTCCATATCACCAGGACCAGCACTGCTAAGAAGATGCATGTGAACACACACCTTAATTTCAACTAATTTCTGTGAATAGATTATGATGGCTCCGTCCAAAATAGAATAAACTTGGAACTTGGTAGGTCTATTCTTCGGAAGAACATGATCAAATACGGTTGCTTATGCCCGCAGCATTAAACGCACGGACGGAATCAGATCAATGAGAACGACCACACAGGGTGATAAATCTCATATTCCCTGTGGCAAGAAAGGAAGCTGGAGAAGCAGCCGGCAAAGTCCAGGGCTCTGACCTTCGTTACCAGCTGGACCCCCTCCTCCCACAGCACTGATTAACACCCGGCCTGGGCCCACACTGTATCAGTCTCCTACAGCGGCTACAACAAAGACCTCAAGTTTAGACGCTTCACATCCATAACCCTATAGTTCTAATATTCTGGGCTTTCAGGAGCTTAGGAAAATTCACACCACAAACTCACTGTCCTTCTCTTAAACTTCATATCCAAGGCAAAACGTGCAGACAAATCCTCTCTGCAAACACTTGGGGACACCAATGTCCCCGAAACAACGTTCCCTGCACCAATGCACTGCCTGCCTCACGTGTGCAGAACAGGTATCTATGTTGACTTGTGTACACATGGGCATGTGCCCTACGTATTGTTTTAAATTAGAAGCTCCATAAGGCGAGACTCTAGTATAGAGTTTGGATCTGGAATGTTCCCCAAAGGCCTATGTGCTGAGGGCTTGGTGCCCAGGGAGCTGCACTTGGAACTGCCGAGAGGTGGAGCCTAGAGGGTGTTTTTGTCCAAGTGATGGAGAGTTGATTGACACCTGCTCCAAGACATCCTCTGACCTAGAATTCCTGGTGCCAGGCACAACCCGAGGCTAAATCATCCTTTGTGGCAAAGGTTGTTCGGTGCACTGAAGGGTGTCCAGCAGCAGCCTGGACCTTTGTCTACTAGACGCGGCCATCACCTGCATTCTGACAAGTGAAATATCTCCAGACACTGCCCACTGCCCGAGGCAGCTGAAAGTGAGCAGTGCCAGGCCAGTTTCAGTCCATTTCAATCATGTCCATCTGGCACTGGAATGGTCCACCTCCCCAGATTGGGACGAATCCCAGTTGTAAGTATCTTCCTTGGGAGGTCTTAAAAATGCAAGTCTAGCCAGGCATGGTGGCACTCGCCTGTAATCCCAACAGGTTGGGAGGCTGGGGCAGGAGGATTGCAAAGCCAGCCTCAGCAAAAGCAAGGCCCTAAGCAAGTCAGTGAGGCTCTGTCTCTAAATACAAAGTAGGGCTGGGGACGTGGCTCAGTGGTTAAGTGCCCCCGAGTTAAATCCCCAGTACCCCCAAGACAAGACAAAAAAATGCACTGGTCTCCCATCACACCTGTGTGTTTCTACATTGCACCGAAATGACCAAGGTGCAGCCCGGACACCAAGGGAGATTTGCAGACGTCATTTTTTCATGCAAAAAGAAGAGACTCTCTTTTACCAAGAGGATCTGAAGAGTCTAGCGGATGTGGAAATCGCTTTCTGTCACTAGCTTTTCAACCCAAGGAAGCAATCAGGGAGAGAACAGGGAGACAGACTTGTCTTTTCCTTGGACAACTGAGATTTTTTGTAGGTTCCATAAATATTCCTTCTGAATGGCCAATTATTTTCTTTGAGCTTGTGGACAGAGAATCAAACGGACTGCTGGAAACAGGGTCCGCATCAAAGCTCTCGTTTTATCCCGTTAACTACGACTCCGAGAGGGACTCTCACCCTTTGGTGGACTCTCCCCAACCCCCAGCCAACCTGGATGGTGGCAGAGCCGGGCTGCAGGATCACATGAGGCTATTTCTGGGATGCCACGCGCAAAGCAACTTCTGAAAACGGCTCAGTTCAGAAGTACAGGGGCTCTCAGAAATCAAACGGGTGTTCCCAGTGGGCACGAACCATACCCTCGCCGGTGGCCCTGGTGTCTCAGACGCCCTTTCATCTGGGGCCACCCTCCCCGGCACCCCACCACCTCCGGCCGTCCTCTGGCAAGGGTGACTATTATGAAAGGAGGTCCTGCAGGCTGCCTTTAGGATCTGCACAGAGGGGAACAGGTACTCAGCACCGCTCCTTTTCCCCATGTCCTAAAGCGAATGAACCGCTCCTAAGTCCAGATGTGAACTGTTGGAGCCATGTGGGATCCCCACCCCCCTGACCCCACTGCGTGTACAGCGGAGGCACCAAAATCATCCCATACAGCAAGAACAAGTAAACACCCTGCTGCAAAGAGGACAGAGAAGAACTTCCCCAGATTTCTACCGACAGCATTCAACACACTCCAAGTTGAATTGCCCATCATTTTCGTCTGTCCTGACACCGTCTTCCCCCATTATTAAAAAGTATCAAGAGTATTCTTCCCTTAAAGCCCATCTAAAAGCAGAGAGGGGACCCAGTCACTGCTGAAGAGAGATGTTGGATGGAAAAGAGGAAGGTACCTGAAGACCTTTGGAGCTACTGGACATGAAGTCACACCACTAAACAACTCCATCTCCCAGGTCTCTCCTCCGCATGATCCTGGAGGCAATGCCACCTCAACATCAATGAGCACACCCAGATTCCAGTTTCTGGCTTCTAAACACCACCCTCTAGGGCTCTTCAGACAGAGTTGATCCCAGGTGAGGCGCAAGGAATTCACACTGGACACCTGGAACGTCCTCCTGTCCCAGAGAGAAAACACACGCTTACAGGAACTTGGACGAACATGAGGAAAGATTCGGGACCCAACCTGAAAGGGCTGGATAAATTTAATGCAATGAATTGATGTAAAAGAAAAGGCAGGGGGGTGACACCTGTAATCCCAGCTACTCAGGAGGCTGAAGCAGGAGGATCCCAAGTTTGAGGCCAGCCTTAGCAACTTTAAGAGGCTCTAAGCAATATAGTGAGACCCTTTCTTTAAAAAAAAAAAAAAAAAAAAATTCAATAAGAGGCTTGGGGATATAACTCATTGGTAAAGTGCCACTAGGTTCAACCCCTAGTATCCTCACCCCCACCCCCGCAAAAAAAAAAAAAAAAAAAAAAAAAAGATTGACAGTGATAGATTGCAACATTTTGTTTTAAAAAATGGCTTTTCCAAAAAAGGAAAAGATTCTTTTAAAAATTACCCACTAATAAATGCAAAATGGGTAGAAGAATTGGAAACATCACTGTGTGGCCAAAGCTCTTGTGGTTCAGGAGTTGGCTGCCTGGTTAAGCACTTCTGGAGTCATGGGCCACCTGGTCTCTGTTAAAACGCCCCAACTGCCACTCAGGCGTGATGGCGGCCCTGGACTAGCCCTCAGTGGATGGACAGACGTGGCGAGATTCAGCCTGAGGTGGCAAGATAATCGACGGATGCCAAAGCCACGGAATGCAAAGAGGAACAAGATGTTCACACAGCTCAAAGCCCCTCATCACGGACAACAGGATTTCCCAGATGCTGCCATCCCATAGACCCGCCCACCTTCATAGAGAGATCAATAAAAACTCCTGAGCGACCCAGGAGGAATCTCCATCCACCTCAGGACAGATGCAAAAATTAGCACACCAGGGTCAAGAGCTAGAGGACTTCTCTCGAGCCTAGAGGACCAAGACGACATCGAACACAGGTCACGATCCGGATCCAACGGGGGACAATCTACATTTGGCTGCTGGTTCAACTCTGATAGATAAGCAACCAATGAATCAGCTCGATTGATCTTCCTGCGACGTACACATGGAGGGTTACCCACACACCAGGAGCATGCAAGACCACACAGCAAGGTTGCTTTCCTGCAGCCCTCAGTCTGCTGTCGATCAACCACATGGGCTCAGATGTCCCGCCCAGTATGCAAATCAGCAAGAGAAAACTCAAGAGGAAGAGGACAGGAAAACGCCTCTTTTGAGTTCCACGTTACCCACCACTCTTGAAAGTGAGACACACAGGGCTTAAATAGGTCTTGGTGCCCGACTCCTGGCGAGCCAATGTCCCATTCCTTCCTCTCATAACACTCACGTGCACATCCAGAGTCATCGAAGTCAAGCCCAGGGATGCCATGAAGGTGACTAGCATGCATGTTCAGCCAGAGCCTCAAGACAATTGGGATTCATCTCATGTCATTGCTGACTGCACCCCTTGCAACTCTGGGGAAGGCCATAGGCTCACTCTGAGATGCACTCACCCACTGGCCAAGAGGGATAACACCTGTCCTGCTGGTGTCGAGACAGGGACGCTCACAGAGCAGGAGGAAGGCATTAGCAAACATTTGGTCTGACAGTGGCTCTGGCCAGGAGGCTCCTTCCCTTCTGCAGTGGCAGGGCCTGAACATCAGGGCCTCCACCATGCTGGAGTAGGGACTGTTAGTAAGTAGCAGCTTCCAAGGACTCCCCCTCATGAAATCCTTGAGATTCAGGGCCCTTCTAAGCAACAACTATTTGTTAAGGAAAAACCCCATCACAATTCCAGCACAGTCTGAACCGGCCAACATTTATCAGGTTTCCACCACCCAGGGCAATCTCCAACAGCATCCCGGTTCCTCCTGCAGATTCCCTTTCCTTTTCTGCCTTACCAAGAGCTGAGGACAGGCACAACGCACCCTGGTACAGCCCTCTTTGGCATCTAAGCAAAGCATCTACAAGCTCTTGATGACAGCAAGTGTACAAGTCAAACTGGACACAGCCATCAGTTATAACCCATCTCCTGCAACCCAGAGTCGCCCGCTCTGACAGAAGAGGTTCTTCTGGGTTAGTAGGCTGCACTTTGAAGACAAATGACCCCACATCAGGCCAGGAGGGGGACATGCCAGAGAGCATACGGTGACAACTGCACAAGGGAGGGAAGAGAAACCCAGGCGGAGATGGTGAGCACCAAACACCAGTCCAAGGAAAATGCTTGTTTGGAATTCTGATCAAGTGACCTACCAACTTTCATCCTTAACCAAATAAAACCGCTATTTCCCAAAATTCAACAGGATGAACAGTCACACACAGTGACCAGGAACAAGTCGGGACCACCAGTGTAACACCAATGACCAAACCAGGCTGGTGGGGACCTTAAACTACCAGTCCATGCACTGAAACATCAGGATCCTCAATAAAACATCAACAGAGACTTAAGTTACTCAAGCTGGCCTCAAACTCGCAATCCTCCTGTCTCAGCCTCCCGAGTAGCTGGGACCCCAGGGGTGCACCATTGCCACCGGCTCAGGTCTTTAGTTTTTTTTTTTTTTTTTTTTTTTTTTTTTTTTTTTTTAGAAAAAGAAGGAAAGATAGGGGTGTATCAGACAATGAATCCATAAATATTTTCCCAGCCCGTGATGCTGGCATTAGCTGTTAACTTCTTAAAGAAGTTATGATTCAAGGTGGGGCTGGAGATATAGCTCAGTTGGTAGAGCACCTCCCAGGTGCCTTCAGAAACGCACACCACACTTACAGTTCAGGTGATACCTCTGTGAGAACATACAAGTCAGTATCAATAGCACTTAACTCTGGAACCCGAAATGAAGAGGGAAAATGAGGTTTTTCCTTCTCACTATACTCTTTAATGGATTTTAAATAAAAATGAGCACGTTCAACCTAACAGGAGGACCCAACCCAGAGAATCAACTCACCCATGAGAAATGCTTCACCTCCATCTGAATCTGCTCCCGTGTCTTTTACAGCTTTCTCCTTGGACAACTACCCATGCTCTGGTCCACACCTGTCAAATTCACTCCATCCACCCACTAAGGCAGTCGCCGCGTCCCTTCACTGGGGCCACAGAACTGAAGGGGCCCAAGCTAGTCCTGGCAGCAGAAGCCCAAGGTCCTTACTTTCCCACCTAAGCCTCTCAACATGTATTGAATTACAAACCCCCGCCAGCACATTTTGTGGTCATTTGTTTCTGCAGTATTGAATTAGTAGAGTTAATTATAATTAGATTCCAAACAGCATTTGTACTTTTGTTTTGGTGGGTTATGTTTCTGTCTCGTTTGATTCTCAGACTCCTCCTTTCCCCTGGTGACCGAAATTCTCCCTTTAGTTGTTTATTACTTAACACGCCTTGGACAAAAAGTACATTCTGCTTTTATTTTCCAATTAGAAACGAGACAGAGTTAGAAACCAGAGAGAAATTAACGCTGCGTTCTTACTTGATTACATGGACAGAAAATGCATTTCACACCCTTTAAAAGACAATAAGAGGGGGGTTCATAAACAATGCAGGATGTTGGAACAACTCACACTAAGATTCCCTGCTAAATTAGAGGGTTTTCCAAAGAACACCCAAAGCATTAGTGAGTACATAACTATCTTATTTAAAAATATGGGAAAATATCCTGACTAAACCACTGAATTTAGACTTGTCTGTGATAAACGACTTAAGCCTTTTGTCAAGTGTGAACATGAAACATTTTGCCATCCCCAAACTGGCACACATTTGAAGGGAAGATCAACTACCGCCTGGGGTGTGCGTCTCTTTCTCGGCTGCTCCAGCCTTCTGCAAAGAAGCCTGAAGTTTTCCGTTTGACTTCCCCTTGTAAAATGGCTAACTTTACAAACAGGAAAGAAAGCATGGGGGAGGGGTGCCGGAACTCAAGGAGAACTCCGCGAGAACTCGCTGGCGTCACCTCTCAACCACTACTTCTGGCAAAAATGCCATGTGTCATCCCGACTCGGCTGTGGCCCTCAACAAGTCCATCTCCAACCAATGAGCCCCCGTGAGAGGCGGGCCCTTCTAGGACAGTTTCTCCTGGGCTCACCTGCAGCCATCTCGGCCTTTCCAGGACAAAAAGCAAAGTCCAACACAGTCGAAGGCATGGGAAAGCCCAGGCTGCCTGTCTGGCTCCGGCTGTAACAACCCAGGCTCCTGCACACCGCCTTCCATGCAGCTAGCATACAGTTTCTGTGAACTTGCACACCACCGCTGCTTTGTCTTGGTAGCCCACCCAGTATACTAGACCTGTAGGACATGACTCCTGGCTGGCAAACAGTAAGTGCTCAATAAGTGTTACCAATGGGAATGAGGTACTGAAGATTAGTGACTGTTACCTCCAGCGAGAGGGAGGAAAGTTCCCCTGACCTCATCTTAAACTATCTTCCTTATTCTGACAAACTCTTCCTACACTGTAACTAACTACCACCTGTTGTGTACACAGGTCATTCTGTGTACATTCTGGGTGTCATCTAATATGCCACTAGGGATGTCTTCTAAGGCCCTCTCCAAAGCCAAATATGTCTTCTGGCATATTTCTGAGCCCTCTGGGTCATTCTGCCTCCAAGCCTCAGCCTATGATCTACGAGGACAGTGTTCAGTTGATGAGGCATGACTTTCCTGGGATTGGACGGGTTGGGTATGAAGATTCAATAATCTGGTCTTCCCCTGTTCAACTGAAGGCGATTTGAGCCAACTTTTAGAAAATAAGTAGAACTTAGCAAGAGGAGAAAAGGTGAGTAGGGACCATCACAGAATACCCCAAACTTATAATGGACACTAACCTTTCCAAGTTAGTATGCCAAGCACCAAGATCTCCAACTACGCCATCTCGTAAGAGTCCACTTAACCACTATACCAAGTAGACATGGTCGACTCCATTCCGATTCCAAAACCAAGGCAGAAAGAGGGGAACCTGCCCAGCTGCCACACCTATTCCAGGTAGAGGTGCAATCCACGCCGACCCTCGTCACTCCCAGACCAATGCAATGTCTGGCCTGCCCACGACCTTCGGGAACCATGACATTGACATGAAGGTCACAAGTCTCTACACTTACCCAAGCAGATAACATACCCAGATGTTCCTTGACACCCCAGTGCATAATCTACCACATTTCTCGTCTCGGCCACCAGAAGATTCACACAGGAGGCAGAAATCCAAATTGCCGTCCCTTCTCTGTCCCCCTAGCTCTCCACCTGCCACTCCTCAGCCCTCTCTTTGCCGAGTACCATGGTCTCGGCAGCTTTGCTGGTGGGGATGACCAGTCCTCCATCTGTTCCTTATCCCCTGCCCAGGGTTGGGGCAGCCGGCCAGCTTCTCCCCAGAAGACGTGTGCCCTTTGGACACATGTCACGGCACCTCTCCCCAGCTGCCTTCACCTACCAAAGGCCAAACACAGACTCAGCCTCTGGAGCAAGTCAGACGGACATGCCGGGGCTCTGGACACGTGACACCCTGCAAACAATGAAAAATAAAAACATCACCCAGGAAACTAACGGGTGGCGCTTCCTGTCTCCTCCCTGCTTCACTCCAAGGAAAGCAGCAGGCGGGAGACTTTTCCAGGAGGAAGCACAAGAGGGGCCAGGCGGCTCACAAAGAGGCCACCAGAGACGAGGTAGCTCAAGTACCTTCCCTCCAGCCCTCAGCAAAAGGAGGCCGGCTGGTTGGGCAGCCTTGATGTCCAAGGACCATCACAGGCATGCGACAAGCACCGGGGCATAAAAGAGTCCCTATAACCAAGTTCAGCTTTGGTAAACTGACATCCAGAGTCAGTACTGGGAGGGTATGTGTAAGCACAGGCCAGTGACCCAAGGCAAATGTGACCAGTGGTTCCTTAAGTTAGCAACAAACCAGGCTGAAATCATTAAAGGAGGAAAAGAAGAGGGCTGGGCTCGTGGCTCAGCGGTAGAGCGCTCCTCTAGCACCTGCGAGGCCCTGGGTTCCATCCTCAGCACCACATAAAAATAAGTAAATAAAGGCATTGTGTGTGTCCAACTACACCTAAAAAATAAATATTCTTTAAAAGGTGGGGGAGGGGAAGACCTGGGCCTCTGGGCGGGGTGGAGGTGGCGGGGGGACCAAGGCAGATGCAATCTCATCTCCAGGCCCCATAATGGCCATTTAAAACTTCTTAACTGAACCTTAAGTTCACACATTGCTGGAGGCCGCACCCGCCATGGGACGCAGTGGTCAAAATCCTGGTCTTAGAAGTGCCCGCCCACTCCAAAAGGCCCTCCTTGGATCAACTGGCTCCAAAAGCCTTCTTCGGAGCCCCACCTCTCCCTCGAGAGGTCTCTGTCAGACCACCGTGGTTCACACTCAGACCCCTGCTCCGGCCCACGGAGCTCAGGACTGCTTGCCGGAGCTCAGGACTGCTTGCCGTCCTAGCCGCCATGGACCAGCTCAGCAGGCTGGTACTCCACGCTGCACAGGCTCTGTCAACTTGCACTCATGAGGGATCGGCCCCCCACATCCATAGCATTCGCTCCTAACAGCCAAGAGGTGTCCAAAAAGTCGGGCACCTGGGGAAAGTTGGACAGGTGAACGGAATGTGCTCTCTATCAACACACAGTACAACGTAAAGGACCCTGGACAAATGCTGTCAGATTCCACTTGGATGAGATCTCCAGGAGAGTCTAGATCACAGATAGAAAGGAGAATGGTAGAGGACAGGGGCTGGAGACTGGAACAGAGTTAATGCTTCATGGAGCCCTTTGATAGGGACTGCCGAGAGGGATGGTGGCAGCGGATACTAGGTTATGAACGTACTTTACACCCAACAACACTGGTGGAGCCGAGCCTAACCTGCACCAGGCCCCAGGCAAGGGAGGAGGAGATTGGGAAGATGGCAAATTCCATGGTACACGTATTTGGCCGTAACAAAAACAACAGCCGCCTACCTGTAACAGCTAATTCTTCCATCTGCCCAAACAAGAATGCCAAGGCACTGTCACCCCTAACGTGCAGGCCATTTAAGATTGCAGATGTCTCAAAGGTAAGGACCAAGACCCCTGAGCCTCCCCACAGCATCCCCTAAACGCCCCACCCACCCTGTGCTTTGCTCAAAATAAGCACTCAGGAAAGCGGAACAAGGGCACCAAGTTGCCAACGACTGCCGAGGATTACAGAGACTGCCCTTCAGTAACTGCTTCAGGACTGAAAAAGAAAGATCAGTAACGAACAGCCTCAAAACCCTTCTAAGAACAGTCAATAAGAGGAACCCTTTGGTCAAAAGACTTTCTACCTGCATGTCTTGTCCTGCCACCAGAAGAGAAATTAAAGCCTCTGCCTTGATCCAGGAGAGGAAAGAGTCATCCCAGTTCCTGAAAATTCAATTAGCAGTCTTTGACCTCTGTAATTTCCCTCCAGCAGGCCTGGTCCCTTTCTGGTGAGGGTTAGACGCGTGCATGACAATGGCCCGCGGCAGCCCATTTCAAGGGTTTCCTGTGTCTCAGTCTTATTAGAATTAGCTCTGCTCCAATTTTATGGCTAAGGAGGCTGAACGCTCCCTGGCAATTATCACCTGTGCACAGAACTCACTTCAATATTGCGTGATAAAAGTGCCCAATTCCAATGCTTGGCCAAACAAGAATTCCCCAATACACTTAAATTTGCTGGTTTATGTGATAGCCTTATAATGATTACTGAAATACAGTAGTTCTTAAGGTACTTAAAACAAAGGATTTGTACTTCCATTACCACAGAATAGAAGACCACCTGTTACTGCTGGCTTCAAGAGGTCACAGTATATTAAAAAACAGCGACTATGTAATCTTGGGAGGATCCACCTGCTAAAGCTAATGTGAGCCAGTTTGGGCCAAGCAATTTCAAATCTTTCTAATATGGAGTGAATCCTTACGAAATGGCCAGGGGAATATATCACATGCCCTTGACTCATCCACCCCACACCCCCTAGTTTCACCAAGCCTCATCAAAACTCTTAAATATGACACGTACTATGGCACTTGGATCCAGATAAGCGCATACATTCCACAAAAAGATGGAATCTTCCCTCTGCCTTCGTTCCACAGCCATCCAGGAGGAGAGGCAGCGGAGGTACTAAGCTCTAAACCCCAGGATGTTTATGTGCAAACAAGTCCAGTACAAAGCACGCCCCCCTTTAAGAATCCCGACAAGCCATCAAACCTAGGTTCTGTCCTTTGGGCATAATTAAAGAGTGCACGGGTATTTTCACAAAACCAGGAATAGTCCCGGGTAGAGCGGATCATCACGTCTTTGTGGGTTTGTGTGGTCTCCCACACCCGGGTGTGTGCTTATTCACGCAGAAGGCCATAATTATCAGGTGTGCAGGGTTAGAGCAGGAGGTGGAATTAAGACTTCTTCCCAGTTACAATTTCTGCAGGCAAAGATGCACACACCCCCTTCACCTCCACTTCCTTCCCTCTGGAAGCAGAGCTAGCGACATCTGTGCAGGATGGCTTCCTTTCCCCAAGAGAGGAGTGGAAGGTTCTTTTCCTGAAATAGCAGGGCTCACACATGCACAGCTCATCACAGAACCCAGCCATTTGCATTCGGTACCCGCCCCCCACCTTCAAGGCTCCTTCAAGGCAACCAGGGTTCCAGCTTTCCTTGGAGGAAGGGAAGAAGGGAACAACTGAAGTGGGACGGTTTCTGGAAGCCTGGGTTTACAGAAAGGCCAAACTGAGAAGACGGAAGCTCACATGTCTGGCCTTTTAAGGGAGCAGTGGAAATTCTGGACATTGACGGGGTGCTGAGCCGGGACCAGGTCCTTTGGCACCCACTTTACCCTGAAGCAGCTTTTGAAAAGACTCTGCTCGCAGGAGGCAGAAAGCAGGAGCAAGGTGGCCAAGGGCTGGGGGAGGCGGCAACAGGGAGGGCAGCTCAGTAGACACAGTTTCAGTCCTGCAGGATGAGAACATTCTAGAAGTCTGGTGGACAACAATCAACAATGCACTCAGTTCATCACGCTGGACATGTGGACACGTGTGCAGAGGACAGAGTGTATCAGTGATTTTTAACACGATTTTTTTTAAAAACTGCTCCAAGAAAGTGTTATTAAGGAAAATACATGAGACACTAAAAAACAGCTGCCTCTGCCCCAATGCTGTATCTACTGAAGGGAAAACGAAGACAAGGACAAGACCCAACCCTGGGCCCATTTTATAAAATATCGGGCTGGAGACAGAGGTGGAAACTCAGTGGCAGAGCCGGCACTTAGCAGGCACGAGGCCCTGCTCCCAAGCACCCCCACTCCAAAATTAGGATATTAAAAACAATTGAATTATACACATTAAGCACCCCTGCTCCAAATTAGGACATTAAAAACAATTGAATTAGGATATTAAAAAAAAAAATAAATGCCGGGTATGTGGATCACACCTGAATTAGTCATTTCACAACAAAAAGTCCAGAATAGCCCTGAGTGAGTGAGTGAAGCATGCAAGCCATACAGAATATGACCTGGCTCTGAAGCCATCTTATTCTATACATGGAAAGTACAGAAAGGCACGACTCCACGATGATACCATGTGGACGAGTAACAGGTGCATGTTGCTAAGATAAATAAATGATAAAAAATTCAGATTATAGGAGCATCAACAAGCCGACTTTCCGTGAGGCCGATTCTCGTGATCCTTACTGTAGTCAAGATGAAAGAGACAAAAAGGGCCATCTCCCATTTGTCTCCCCCACATCTTTCTGGTCCTGGAGGGACGGATGGCCAAGCAAGGACACATCAACATGCAGCACCCCTACGGCTGGCCAGCAGCCCCTCTCACCTGCCCGTCCCCGAGCTGGCCAGGCCCAGCAAACCACCCTGCTCCTGTCCCAAGGAAGCCAAAGAGCGCTTGGAAGGAGCACCCCACAAGGGGAAGCCGGCCTTCCTCCGGCTGGGGGTGTCACCCAGGCGGAAACCGTGGCTTCCCAAGGAGGAAGTTTTCCAATCACCTCCCTACCAGCGGGAGATCCGGCACTCCTGCGGAACAGAATCTTATCAGGACACAGCTAAGAACTAGCAGAAAGAAGGGACTGTGGCCTTAGAGAGGAAGCCCCTCCCTCCCTCCCTCCACCAAGGTGGCACAGCGTGGTGGCTGTCCCAAGGGGGAGCATTTCGATGAGCGCATCAGGATCATCCATATCCAACTCCCCGCTTTCTACCTTGCTCCCTCCCGTGGGCCTGTATTATCCTTTATAACAGCGTCGGTTGAGGTTTAGACACTTATTGATTATAACAGCTTTCTGTAACCTGCCATGAAATCCACCTCTTCCCACTCTTCAGCGATGGGTTTCTGGGTTCTGTGGGGGGAGGGGGATGTTCTCAGAGTCGTGTGACCACTCATTCCAAAACATTTTCCAAAGAAACCCCGGGCCTCGGCAGTCACTCCACACTCCCCACCCCAGCAGCTGCTCATCCAGTCTGTCTCCGGGGATTTGCCTGTTGGGACCTCGCCTTTGTGACCAACTTAACTGCCTCCCCACAAAACCCGCATGCTGAAGTCCAAAGCCTAGGGCCTCAGGGGGTGGCTGTGTGTGGAGATGGGTCTTCAGAGGTGACAGAGGTGCGATGAGGTCCCCAGGTGGCCTGACCCCACAGGACCGGGATCCTTGTAAGGACGTGAGATAACCGAGGGACAACCCCTTGAAGGCACAGGGGGAAGACAGCATCTGCAAGTCCATGCCCACACCTCCACCCCGGAGCTCCAGCCTCCACGACTGGGAGATGAGAGTTGTTCAAGGGCCCTCAGCTTCGGTGCTTTGTTATCACGGCGGTGGTGAGACTCATACATGCTCCTTCACGCCGTCTGCTAGGCTCCAGTGGAGGCACAGGAGGTGCAGAGAAATCTTTCTCTACTTCCTGGACCCGAAAGACAGAAGGACAGAGGTTCCAGACACTTTGGCCCTTACAGAGTTTAAAAAAAAAAAAAAAAATGGGGGCTGGGTTCATAGCTCCATTGTAAAACATGCACAAGGTCCTGGGTTCAATCTCCAACACCAAAAAAAAGTATTTATATATAATTCCTTTGCAGTTTGATTCTTCATGTACAAGTCATAGAATCACAATTTTGCTCTCCTCCCAGTAACGGGGGGGCGGGGGGGAATATCAGTTAAGGCTCAGATTTCCAGGCTGGAGCAAGAATGAGTTAACAAATATAAGAACAAATACAATCCAAGTTTCCGGGGAAGGGGTTCCCCTTTTGGGTTTGGACACAGATTCCAATGCTAAAGCTCATGTCCACAGAGGGTTCCTGAAAGCAGGACCTGCTGGGGCTTCCCAAGGTGGTCAGCCTAAACTCGGAGCTCCTCCAAATATCTCAGAAGGCCCCCCCAGGAATGTCAAGACAGGCCCAGGTGTCCTCTTAAAAATGAGGACGCTTACGGCATCCGATTCCCAGGGACAGGACAACAGCTCTGCTAGCAAGAAATGGAAAGTTTATAGGCATAACATCAACCAACCGAGATTATCACCGATCGGGCAAAAAACACCCTCTCCCCCCTCTCCAGGTTCTTAGGAGTTCTAAAGCCACCTAGGATGCTGGGGAAGGAGCTCAGCAACACCTTGGGTTCCATCCCCAGCCCTCGGGGGGAATGTTCAAAGCACCCAGAAATATGGGAAATGTAAATTACTGAAAATCCATGGGTAAAAGGGGGCTCTCTGCATTCCTCCCCCCGCCACCCCCCCGGCTTGCCCTGGATCCCTCCTTGGGAACTGAAGCACCCCAGGCTCCCACCAACTGCACCTCCCCTTACCCACACCACCCACCTGTGCACACAGCCATCTAGCGCTTGCCCTGCCCCCTCAGTCCAGCTATGGCCTCCTGC
The DNA here is from genome assembly GCF_048772815.1 of Callospermophilus lateralis. Classification (NCBI taxonomy): domain Eukaryota; kingdom Metazoa; phylum Chordata; class Mammalia; order Rodentia; family Sciuridae; genus Callospermophilus; species Callospermophilus lateralis. Next base: position 7,257,766 of record NC_135326.1, read on the forward strand.
AGCCTCCAGGACCCTCCCACACTCCCACTGAGGCCAGAGTACTGCGGACTCCAGAGGCAGCAGCCATGAAGGGCAGACACTCTTCTTCTGGGCCTTTAGTGTTACTTGCAGAACTTTAATAAAAAAAAAAAAAAAAAGAACCACACACTACCACCCTGATTTTAAAGCATTCAATCTTCACCAGATGCTTGCAGGTGACCTGAGGTGGGGACCAAAGTGCTCCATTTCCAGCTCAGAAGCCCCTCTCCTCTCCAGTGCACACCCCCCACCTCCAGCTGCCTCCTCCCTTCTAGGCCCTAATGAAACATGAGGGCTGCTAATAGGATTATGCCCCAGCGACCTAGCAAGGTTTCCTGCACATTGCCAGCACCCGATGAACAACTTAGTTCCTAAGACTGGGGGGACTTCAGATGCAGGAAGCATCCCAAAGGCATGAAACCAGATTCCCCATACGTAGGAATCAAGCATCAGAAAAATCTCAAGCCTTCTGGGAGCTTGCTGGACAGAAGATGTGGCCCCGAGGTGAAAGGCCCAGGGCACTTAGGATTAGGGGGCTCCCAAGGTGAAGTGCCAGCTAGCCAATCCCAAGTTAACAGCAGAACGTGACCCCTGCATAGATACGAGTCCTTCTTAGTATCTGCTAACCACCTGGGAGAGCTTTACCAAGAGCACAGATAGAATGTACTGACAGGTCAGGCGCGGTGCTATACACCTGTAATACCAGCAGCACAGGAGGCTGAGGGAGGAGGATCGCGAATTCAAAGCCAGCCTCAGCAAAAGCGAGGCCCTAAGCAACTCAGGGAGACCCTGTCTCTAAATAAAATACAAAACAGGGCTGGGGATGTGGCTCAGTAGTTGAGTGTCCCCGAGTTCAATCCTGGGTATCCCCCATCCCCAAAATGCACCAACAGTGAATGTGTTCTCTTTATGTATGCTGTTTGTTCCAAATATCTGGGGGAGGGGTGCTGGGATTGAACCCAGGGCCTTTGCACATGATAAACCCGAGCTCTACCACTGAGCCCAAGACTGTTTTTATATTTGGTGGGGGAAGGAGACTACTTCTAGTTGAATACATTTAAAAATGAAATGTGGGGGCAGTAGTAGGAATTAAGGTAAAAAATGGTAAATTGTGCCATTTAAAAATACTTGTAGAGCCAGGCACGATGGTGCACACCTGCAATTCCAGCTACTGAGAAGGCTGAGGCAGGAGGATGACTTAAGCCCAGGCAACACAGCAAGACCCCATCTCCAAAGAGCATGCATTTTAGGGGGGGTGGAGAATCCAGAACATCTTCATCCTATTCCATTTTAAGACTACACAGGTTGACACTAGCCAGATAAATAGACAATTGCCATGGGAGAATATAATTCCTTAAAAACTTGACAAGCCGATGGGGTTCCCTCGCCTTAGTTTGAAAGAAAAATGTGAATATTATTTGAGGAAAAAATATTTTTTTGAGACCAATGCAGAACATTCTTTAAAGAGCACCTTTCTCTAGCTTTAAAGCTACCCATCACTTATGGACATAAAAATGTGTGATGCGGCCTGTTCATTAAAGTGTAAGTGTTGGGCTAAATTGAATTTTAAACTATCATTTACCCAGACAATAATCTCCAGTTTAATGACTGAGTTTGCTTTAAATGCTTTTCAACAGTGCTGGCTACATTTAACCGGGTTCTTCTCCCTGGACACTTACAAGAAGCAGGCAAACAGGGATAGAGAAAGAAAAAAAAAAAATCTCTGCACTAAAGGCTTCCTGGACTTGGATTCCTCACCAAGGTCAAGCATACAGTCTCCACTGTATCAAAAGCAAAGGAGCCGGGTGCAGTGGCACACGCCTGTCATCCCAGCAGCTCGGGAGGCTGAGGCAGGAGGATCCCGAGTTCAAAGCCAGCCTCAGCCAAAGCGAGTCACTAGGCACCTCAAGAGAGACCCCATCTCTAAATAAATACAGAATAGGTCTGGGGATGGGGCTCAGTGGGCCAGAAACACGTGCTCATGTTTGAAAGTGTCACTCCTCTGCCTTCTCTGGACAGCCCCTCGTCCCTCCACATCCTGCAGAGCACCTAGGATGGAGGTGTCCTAGAAGGTCCCATCCGAGGCTCCTTAAATGCCACCCCCAGGAAACAGGCCGTCCAGGTAGCTCAGCCCTGGGAACCTCGCAGCCTCAGTGAGGCTGCCTGGCTTCGCTGGCACAGCCGCATCCTGCACCCTACACCTACGGGGATCGGGGTCCACCCCGCCAGGGGCCCTCCATCAACAAACCCAGAAGCAGACCACCAGGCACGTGCCAGGGGAGGCGGTGACCCTCTCAGGATGTGCCTCTGACTTCTGAAGGGGAACCACACAGACCCAAGGTGGCCAACTATCTGTGAAGGTCCTTGTCGCGAGTATTTTCAACTTCACGGTCCACGCAGCCATGCAGTCTGCCCTGCAACCAGTCACGGCATCAAAGTCGCCACAGGCGGTGTGGAGATGACAGGCCTGGCTGTGTCCCCAGAACCCCCAATGCCGACATGAGGGTCACGGATGTTCCTCGCGTGCTAACACAGAGCGGTGACAGAGTGCTACCACAACCTTGCTCCAGGCGCTTCTGAGATTTGGTCTTGACAGGCCACGTGCCGATTCTGAAATTGTTTTTCAAGAGAAACAGATCAATGAGCAATCGGCAAGCCTTTCCACTGACTATTTTCCTGGGTTGGTGTCCCCAGAAAGAGCCACATCCTGCCGAGGAGCGCATGCTGCAGCTTGGACCCCCTCTAGGGTGTCTTCCCCGCCAGGTGGCGGGCACTGTGTCAGTCAATGCATGGGCCCCTTGAATGGTCAGCGGGGGCTGGGGCTTGAAAGGCCACACCCCTGGCCTTGCTCAGGTCAAGCCAGCTTCAAAGCCCCTTGGGGTCAGCTACCCTGTGACTTCCTCACAGCCTGCCCAGAGCTGCCTCCTCCACCCCAGGGTCTCCCTCCCCAGCCTCCTGCACCGGGAGCCTCCTGCGCCCTCATCTCCACCTGCAGACAGACACCTCCGCAGGTCCCTGGAGTGGCCACGTGGCCCAGGAGACGCAGGAACCGGCAGCCCTGGGCATCATGCTCGACTCTCCGTCTCCACGTGACGGCAGACTTCCCACTCCAGAGACACCTCCCCGAATTCAAGACGCCACTGCCCCACAAAGTGTTCCGGGGCCTCCAAAGGACACCCGATTCTTCCACTAGGAAGTGAAGCTGGGCCTGTGTCTGAGACTTTCTTCTGCCAGGACAATTCCCGGGGAATCACCGCGAGCCAAAAATGACGCTCAGTATCAAAGAAGGTCCTTGGTGGTTTAGCCACAGACATGGTGGGATCTGATTAAAGAGAACCGAGGATCCGACCCAGGTCGTAACGCGGCTGAAGCGCGAGGATGTCAGGCCAGGGGAATAAGGCTGGCAGCAATCCAAGGGCTCAGGGCTTCCGTTCGCATAACGGAAAACTTTTGGAATTACAAAAGTTGGTGACGGTTGCATAGCAGGCGAGATGGGAGCCTCTGGTGCCCTGGAGTCTTGCGGGCACACAGCCACGCCCGTGCATTTCCACACTGCCCACGGCAGCTGCTTTGACCACATGGCATCCAGTGACCACATGGCCCTGAAGACCCAAAATATTTATCATCTGGTCATTTAGCCAGAAGATCTGCTGACCCTGGACAAAAAAAAGGAAACCAAACTGCCCAGAAACTTTTGCAACACACATTTCTTTTCAGTGCCTAGATCTGACCTGAGGACAGTAGAGTCGAATCATTTAAGAGGAAACGTCTCACTACAATCAAAGCAATTGCCAGGCACGGTGGCTCAGGGCTGTCATCCCAGCAGCTGGGGAGGCTGAGGCAGGAGGATCACGAGTTCAAAGCCAGCCTCAGCAACTTAGTGAGACCACAGCAACTCGGTGAGATCATTTTTAAATAAAATACAAAATAGGGCTGGGGATGTGGGTCGAAAGCCCTCAAGTTCAATCCCGGGTACCCCCCCTGCCCCAAAACAAAAAACAACTAAAGCAATAGGTGAGATCTGAGCAGTGACTTTCCTCAAAGGACTCTGAGCAATACCCAGAACTCCTGCCCTTTCCCCAGATAATCCCTCTCACCCACCAAAACAAAGTCCTGTGGCTGAGTAGAGACCAGAAGAGCAGAAGGCTGAAGGAACAGGCCCATCCCCCAGGAGAGTCCTGGCTCCAGGGCAAACCCCAACACAGTCGGCTTCCTCTGTCTCCCGGCCAAGATAAGCCTCAAGCCTCGTCTAAACAGGTTCCAGGATGAAGGTGGGCGGCTGGCCCCATCACGATCCCTGTTGAACATGACTTCCCTTTGGGGACCTCAGGGAGTGTCCTGCTTCCTTTTCAATATCCGCCTCCGCCATCAGTCCGTCAACTCCAGGAGGGACTTTAAGGTCCCTTACCCAAAATGCCTCAGACCAGACATGATTCAGATTTCTGTTTCACACACACCTTACACCGCAGCCTGGAGATCATTTTACACAGTATTTGTAGGGTGCCTGTGGCACCAGGACTTGAACCCAGGGCCACTTTACCACCGACTTGCATCCCCAAGCCCTTCTGCATTTTATTTGGAGACCAGGTCTCTAAATGGCCCAGGCTGGCCTCTAGCTCGCAATCCTCCTGCCTCAGACTCCCAAGTCACTAGGATCATAGAAGCGCAGCCTAGCTTTCGGGTGCATGCGTTTCAACTGAAAACGGTGGCATGAGGTCAGGGGTGGAATTTTCCTATTTCTAATATTATGGCAGTGCTCAAAACATTTTAGATTTTAGAGTATTCCAGATTTCAGGTTAGGGATGCACAAAATTTCCTTTCAACAAATTCAGCACTTTTGAATAAGAACCGTGAGCCCAACGCACAGCAACTCTGGACAATGCACAGATCACAGGCGAGCAAATATAGCTCTGGTCACAGCCAGCTCCCCCTCCCCCAGCCTGGTTTATGCGGTCCAGGACTGGGGGGGGGGGGGCGGGGATTAAAAGCCATTCTTAAGAGGTTAGTGGGGAAAAAGACCAAAGGAGAAATCCTGCACAAGACCTGAATATTATTTGAAGTTCAAATTTCAGTGCCCACAAGTAGAGTTTCATGGGGACCCAACTACACTCAGGCATTTAAATCCATCTTATTTCTGAAGCAAAATTAAGACACTGATATTCTGAATATAAACATCACTACCTCAACCTTCTTAGGCAAGGTCTGCTGGCAACAGAATCGGGGAAGGTAACAGGAACCATCTCTGGGGAAAAAGCTGTTCTCTGTGCAGACACAGAAGTGAAGATTTCCAAGACCAGATGTATGTAGCACTTTCAGCACTGGCCCAACTGGTATGGTTTCATGTGCCCTACGAGTTAACTGCCACAGAAATGTGATGTGGCTGCCTAACAGGGCTCTGCCCTGCCCCCAACAGTGAAGGAACCAAAAGGTAAACATCACTCGGGAGACTGAAATTCCTTCCATTCACATTTGGGCGATTCCTTTTTGAAAAAGCAAATCTCTGCCACGTAAATCTCAGCAAATACATCTCCCTATTAAGCAACTGGGACCATTTGGATTCTCCAAGGAAGCCCTGGTAGCGTCTCATCGCGGGAGCGTGGGGCTCCCAACAGGCTGCAAGTCAGGGATGTTTTCTGTTCTCCAGATCTGCCCAACACCTAGATACGCCAGATCCAAGCTGGACGAGAGCTTGCACCAATTCAGACATTCAGTACATACATAAAGTGTCGGGCCGCTCTCTGCAGCCCCAGCCAGCTCCTGGTCCAACTAGCCCTCCCTCTAGAACATTCCACTAGGCTCCAATGGCCGATTTCCCTGCTGAATCCCTCCAACTCATTCTCCATCAAGCACCTCAATACACACACATCTGAACCTCTGCTGACCATTTCTCAGCTAACTAGAAGCTAACTTCTAAACACAGCCCAGATTTATGCAAATAGGAGCCATGTGAATCTCTTCCACTCCCGGTCAACCTCAGGCCCTTTGCACAAGCTATGGGACTGGGGATGAAGGTAAGGAAGAAGGAACAGAACTCCAACTGCATTGGGGCAAGTCAGTCCTCCCTCCTGGCTGGAATGTGCCTGAGCTACTGGGGTTATCAAACGTGGAAGGGTGCAGCTTGATATTCACTAACCCTTCAGGGGACTCTATGGCCAATGCAGGCAGTCACCCTCCAAACCCTTGACATTGGACAATACAAACACAGACAACCTCTATCACTTTCCAGGTATTTCAGCCACTTTAAAATATTGCTGACGCTCAAGTAAGGGCGAAAAGTGCTGCTCTTTAAAATGGCCACGAAGCACACCAAGGAGAACTGAAAGCAGGACCCGGCAGAGGTATCTGAGCGCCCACACTCTTGGCAGCCCGGGTCACAGGAGCCCAAGGCTGCAGGCAGCCCAAGTGTCCGTCAGCAGATGAGGGGATGCACACCATGCCGTCTGTCCATTCCACCAACTATTACTCAGCCTCCAAAAGAAATCCTGACACCTGTTACTAACGGGGTGACCACTGCTGCGTGACATAAGCCAGTCACAAAAATAAATCATTCCGTGCGACTCCACCTTTACCAGATCCCTGCAGCGGGCCAGTCCAGAGACAGAAGGGGCTGCCAGGCGGGGGGAGCGGGAACAGCTGCTCACCAAGGGCTGATGCTCCACAGCAGGAAGGCACCACCACCAGGAACAGGTCACTAAAAATAGCTGAGATGGTAAATTTGACACTGTATCTGCTACCACAATGAGAAGAGGGCGGGGGAAGAACACACTAAAAACACTACCCAAAACATACATTCCGTTTTTCCTATTTCCTGTACGTACTTTTAACCCTTCTGAGATTTTGGTTTGGGGTTTTTTTTGTGGGGGGTACTGGGGATTGAACTCAGGGGCACTCGACCACTGAGCCCCATCCCTTTTTATAATTTAGAGACAGGGTCTCACCAAGTTGCTTAGCATCTCACTGTTGCCGAGGCTGGCTTTGAACCCGCAATCCTTCTGTCTCAGCCTCCCAAGCCACTGGGATGACATGCACCATTGCACCCGACTTTCCTATTTTCAATGCGTGTGGAAATGTGATTCTGGGCAGGCTCCGTGGTGCACATGTATAATCCCAGCAGCTCAGGAGGCTGAGGCAGGAGGATCACAGTTCAAAGCCAGCCTCGGTGAGGCCCCGACTCTAAATAAAATCCAAAACAGGGCTGGGGATGTGGCTCAGTGGTCAAGCTCCCTGGTACTAAAAGAAAAAAAAACACCACACACAAACACAAACACAAAAACCAAACATGATTCACCGACTCAGGCTTTGTTATGCTGCTACAAGATGATCATGCACAAAACACAGCAAACCACAGCATCCAAGAATGCATGTAAGGACCCTAGTGTAAGGAAAGGGGGCGAGAAAGAATCTCGATTGTTCAGTCTTGGGCACACGGGGTCTACATTTATGGTCATGGTGTAGGGACCAGCTGGTGTTCTGGGAGAGAACCCAAAGTCCCAGTGGAGAGACCTCAGATGCTGCCCAGGGGAAGGGGCGCAGCTCAGCTTAGAGACGTGCACGTGGTCCTTCTCAGGCCCACAGGTCCTCCTACCATGACATCCTGACCAGAGCCACAGCCCGGGAGGTCCTGCTGCCACCCACACTCTTCTCTGACCACCTAACAAGCCCGTCTCTCCCTGTGTGATGCTCCACTACTATCTCCCTGTTACCGGGCCTCACCGCCCACTGGCAGCTGCTGAAATCCACAGTAGAACCAACACTTATGCCGGGCACATTCCGAGGGCTTTGTACCCACACACACTGGACACCACTAAATGCGCCCATCCCTCCCGCAGTCCTCATTAGCCTGCCCTGGTTTATACTCCAGCGTCTGCTCTAAAGGTTTCGGCTGGCCGGGGTTGTTCCTTTCCCCCTGGTTCAAACTAGTTCAGAGGAGCTCCCCACAGAGACCTTATCTAGAGTCAGCCAGGGCTTCTCCCCCAGGGCAGTCTGAAAGCCCGGCTCCCTCCAGAGGCCGTGGCTCCCACCCATCTCCCTGGCTCCCTTGGAGGCAGAACCCCATTCATTCTCCCTTAGAGAAGAAAAACCAAGGCCTTCACATGAGGTCATCTCCTGGTGGGATGTTGTAGAGGAAGCAATCATCTTTCTTCTTTGCAAAAATCCTACTTGTGCCCCCCTCCTCCTCTCTGAGAGCACCCGCCCTCTCCTTTGCTAACACCCACCCACAAGATCCTCCTTCTGCAGGGGCATCCCCTGCCTGGGCACCACCCGTCCCAGTCTCCTGAACTCCCCACTCTGAGAACAGCCTCTTCCCCCGCCCCCAGTCCCCTTCCCTGCAGGGCCACAGCCTCCAGGAAGGGTGTGTGCCACCAACTCCACCTGTTCATCCACTGTACCCTGGGACCACCCTCAGACCTCAGCCTACCAGGAAAACCAGGACGCAGCTCCTAAACCATCCACACCTCTGCCCTCCAAACCCAACAGCTGCAGCGGACCCTGCTGGGCTCTACCCCATCCATTCCTCCACGCTCTTTTTAGGACCTTAAAAACACACCCTCTCCTGGGAGGGCTCCCTTCACCCCCGTCCCAGGTCATCTCAGATATTTCAAAGTCCTAACCCCAGAGCCCCCAGCTCCTCCTCCATCTCCACCTTGAACAAGATCAACTTTACCACCGCGCCACCCAGTCAGACCACAGTCCCTCCGGGGGTGAAGACTGGTTCTATGAATTCTAACACCAGGACCTTCCAGAAAAAGCCGCTAAATCCAGTCCAAGGGTCCTTGGTCTGCAAGTGTGAGCTGTCTGATTGGGGTCATCCATGCATGTGCTCCAGTGTGTGGCTGCACTGGAGGAGGGTGTGGGGTGAGGAATACTTGGAGCCCTTGGTAATGGAAACCAGGGACAGATTAAATAGTTCTTGGGTGAAGGAAGACTACAGCCCCACCCATCCACTTCCACGGCCAGGGAGCTCACTCATTAAGAACACCGCGTTCCTGTAAACTCCGCTCCTACAAAGACATATTCCCGGCCTGGAGATCAAGCGGCCATGTGCCCATCTGCACAGAGGTATTTTTAGTTCTTGTCCCAGTAGGCCAGGGGAAACGGGAGACTTCTCGCTCAACAATCATTCTGGGAGCACTTAAAGTAGGTTAGCATGAAAAATTACCAGGGCTGTCACTGCTGCTTTTGATTTCTAATTTTTATTCCTTCTCCCACCCCATTTCCATGCCACACCTCCACCCTAAGAGGTCTGCACTTACCTCCAGCTAGAAGCTGGAGAAGCCAAGAAGAACAGGAGGTAGCAGAAAGCAACCTACTTCTCCTCCCCATATGCCCATCAGAAAGTGACTTCAAGAGGAACCTCGACACCAGAGCCATCTCCAAACTGACAAAGGCCATCATCTGGTCTGCTCTCAGAAATGACTCTTCTCCCAGCAGCAGCATCGGGAAAATGTGCCCGAGTTCCCAGCGAGGATGCGAAGGCCTTTAAAGCCCACGGGATGACCGCACTGTCAATCAGCCAAGAAAGAGGTGAGCGGCAGACCCTGTGGGGCAGGCGAACATGGTGGCTTTGTACGAGCGTGTCCACCGTGGCTGGCGTTTCCGAAGGCAGAGCACGGACAAGGTGGAAACCGAGGGGCACTCCCTCACCTGCCTCTCCCAGGCTGGTTCAGGAGAGGACCCACCCAGAGCAATGAACACAGGACCTGGGGGTGGGCCGCCGCCTCTGTATGCGAAGCAGCACTGGACAGCAGGCAGGCAGGCACTGGAGAGGACGCCCTGCCTCCTCCTAGCCATGGCCCTGCCTGCACCTCTGCACTGACAGGTCTCTGCTACCCTCCGGGTGGCTGTGGGAAGCCAACCCGCTGTGGCCTTCGCCCACCCACAGTCCCAGCAACTGGGCGTCCAAGGGGAGGGTGCGGGAAAAGCAGGCGATGAACAGCGGCCACCCTTTGGAGGGTCCAGCCTCCTCCCAGCCTGCACAAGAGGAGCCCCGACACCCCTCACTCCACACCACAACCCTCGGGCATCGTCCTCTGGCCCCAGCTTTGCTCTGACAAAGCCAGCCACAAGCCCACCCAATCCTGAGGCACAGGTGACGGACGAGGCTCCATGGACTGTCTCCACACCCCAATGGGACGAGTCCCACTTCAGATAAAGGACTCTAGTGGTAGGATACCAGGCTGTGGCAGGCAGGCAAGGTGGGAATGGAAGAAATGGCCAGAGAGGATGGGCCTGCTCACACCACAGAGTGGGCAAAGCCCCCGACGACCGCACGCTTGTTCTGCAGAGAACCAGAGGTGAGACGGTTCAGGCTTCCCTGGGCGGCAGGACTCTACTGCGCGGGTCCCAATGCGCTTTAACAGGCGGCAGCCACACAGGATGGGTGGGTGACGGGCAGAGCTCGCTCCAATAAAACTCTGCGTGGACGCTGGCCTTGGAATTCCCCATCGCTTTCACCTGCCACCAGGTATTCTTTCTTCCATCATTTAAACCTACAAAGCCATTTGCAGGTCACCTGCTGCAGAAAACCAGGTGGCGGCCAACCAGAGCCCCGACTTAAAGAAGTGTCTCCCCGGCTCTGGAGCCAGATGGCTTTGGTATTGGACGCTAATGCTTTTTTCCCCAGGGTCCCTAGGGACACTTACTCTCCCACTGCTGTCCCAGAGAGGTCCTGGTGGCAATCCTAATTATCATCCTCCTTTGCCCTCTTCCAGGGTCGGTTCTACTGCTCTCCCACGCCCCAAAGTGCAGTTTAGGAGTCACAGTCTAGGACCTGACGGAGGCAGAGGGCGGAGCAGGCTCCAGGAGCAGACAGGGTCACCGGGAGGGCAGGACACTCAGGTTTCCCCTGCTGGCAGGTAGACTAGAAGGGGACCGGTTCCACCAGGGCCGTCAGTCCTGCGGCTTTCCTGAGCCTCTGAGCCATCTGTCCCTATCCACACTGGGGGAGGCTCCTCTGAGCACGCTTCCTCTTCTCTCCCTTGTGACGGAGACTGTGCAGCACTTACAGCCTACGGCATGACAAAGATGCCCCCTGACCCGTGCAGCAGGCTGAAACGGGGGGCTGTTCCTCTAACAACCCTCGGGAGACTGGCTGCCAGGCGTGGCACCTGACGTGCAATCTCAGGAACTCCTTCCTTACTTCCAAACACCTGGGCCAACTCTACGCAACTCGTGCAACAGTGATTATCTGCAGTGACCCGAGGACCACCTGAACATCCTAAGCCTTTTGCGGGGGGGGGGCAGGGGAAACACTTTGACCAGACGAAAACCACGCTTCCTGGAACAAAAGCCATGCCCGCGGCGTAAACCCATGTGCTGTGCAAGCAGGAGGTACCTACGAGAACCAAGACTCGCTGTCCACGGGCACGGTGAAATTCCCCGTGTTCTCCCTAAACGCTCTGCAAGGAAGTCACCCGAGCCCGTCTCACCAGGGGACAGAGGAGCTGAGGCGCAGTCAGACACTCGCTCTTGTTCCTCTGCCCGCCCACGTGTCAATCCCTATCTTCATGTTGGTCCCTGAGGCCGATTTTGCTCGTGTCCCTGTGTGCGTGCACACTGGCCTCTATCCTGGAGCATGCTCAGCTGGCCACTTGGTCCTCTGCCTTCGTTTGTTTTGTTCTCTGGGGGAAGGAAGAAGTCTGACACCAGGGAGAGGAGACACTGCCCCCACTTCCTCCGATACCAGCCTCGGTCTGGCTGTTCCTGTGGACGCCTGGTTCCCGACTGCGGACGTGAGATAACAGGCAACACACTCCCTGGAACCCATCCATCTGAAACTGCCATCTCCAAGTCACACCACGCGGCCTCTGCCTCTCACACGTGTTTCCAGAGGGTGTGCAGAAGCGGAGCCCGACCTCTCTTCAGGCAGGTTTACTGTGAGATGTAAACCCCACGGTGTGCCACTCAATTCCCTCACCTGCAGCTCTGGCCGCAGGGTCTTGGTGCCTCTAAAGAGCTCAGCAACTGCCACGAGCAAAGCCATTTCAAAACCTGTCCATCCAGCAGTCCCTGCCCCAAACCCCCGGGACGACGCAACCCATCTGCTTTCTGTCCCCAGACAGACCCAACCCTTTATGGAACTTGGTTCCAGAGCCTCTGTAGATGTTTGACAGGCGACAGCACTCACCAGCCCCTTTCCCAGGCTCATCCCGTCTGCCTTGCGCAAGCCGGTCAGTGACCCTGGCTTTGGTTAGAAGTCACACTGGCCTCTGGGTACTTCCCTCACCTGCATTTCTCAATCCCCATCCCAAAAGCAACTGTACTCACTTTCAGCCAGCGAGGGTCCCAAAGTCCTGGCTGGCGGACGCTGGACCATCTGGCTATAGGACGGAGATGGACAGGAGATGGACACGTGTCCGCCACCTCTGCCCCACACTGGGGATTACAAAACCCGGGGTCATTAACCATTTCCGATCTCATTACTGTGACCACGGCAGGAGAGGCGTGAAAGGGCCTGATGGTGCCACACTTGCTGTGATGTGGGAGTGAAGCGGCCACCAGAGGAGTTTCCCACTCCAGTCTCCCAGAGGCCAGGGGCACACAGGGACATGCAGATCAGGGAGGTCTACCAGGGCTAATTAATACCAAACAGGATGGCTATCACTCAAGGGGCAGGAAAAACCCTTCACCCATTTGCAAATAACATATGGAGGTATTCAAGTAAGCGAACCCAGGGCAAATGATTTCAGGTCACCCTAAGCTGGGCTGCGAGTGTTCCTCTTATTACTTTGTCATTGTTCTTTCTTTCCTGGCCATCAGTCTGCCTACAACTGATTTCTGTATCAAAGACAGAGCGCAGGCCCCACACACGGCATGAATGGCCACGTATCAAGTGCAGGTAACAACTCCTATCTTCCTGAGGTGCCCTCGTAGTCACCTGGGTCTCGAGGAAAAGTCACAAGTGAATCCATGGAAGAACAGGTGAAGAGCCAGGTGCAGTGGTGCACACCTGTCATCCCAGCAACTCGTGAGGCCGAGGCAGGAGGATCACAGGTTTGAGGCCAGCCCGGGCAGCTTAGGGAGCCCACATCTCAAAATTTAAGAATGTCTTGGGATGGAGCTCAGTGGTAACACAGGTGAAACCTAAGGAAGGTCTGCAGATTAGTTTGCTGGAAGGCACCAGCAACAAAGTTCCTGGGTTTATTCCTCTTTCGTCCAGGGACTTAGGCTGAGGCCCACCCACATAACAGAGGATCATCTGATTTACTGAAGGTTTACCGGTTTCACTGTTAGTCAAAATACTTCACAACACCACGTAGGTACCATGATTCAGCCAGTTTGACACATAAAATTATAATAATCAAAGCAGCCACAGACGATCCATAAATAAATGGGTGTGGCCCTGTGCCCAAAAACGTTGCAAAAACTGGCCGAAGACAGCATTTGGATGTGTCCCCACAGGCCACAGTTGGCCGACTCCGCTGTAATCCACCCTCCACTGTGATGCCAGCTTCAACTTTCTAAAGCCCTGCAGATTTCCACCCACCTGCTCAGAGGCTGTCAATGGCTCTCAGGTCTAAGAGAAAGTCCTGCTCCCCACCCCCCACTTCTTAGCTTGGCCAGTTCCTAAGGCCACCTACCAACAGGCTCACTACGAACTGCCAGCAGATCCCAAGAGCCCACTGTGCAATTCTGCACCCCAGCCCAACCCCTCTGGGCGCCAGTCCAGGGCTTGTCCCCCATCTGTGGGGCCTGAGCTGTGCAACGCAGGACCCTCCTAGACGCCTTCTACCAAATGCACTAGCATCTTCCCTTCAGCTGTGACAACCCCAGCTCCAACCACTCCCCAACACACCACAGGAACGTTTCAGAGCATGCAAGTTATACCGCGATGAGGGCGAGGAAAAGTAACACTCCCAGCTCTGGCACCAACGCAGAAGGGTGTCCACTCTGCAAGACGCAGCTTCCAAACAATCAACCTAACAGGCCGCAGCAAGAACAGGTTCTTACCTGCTCCCCACAAACACGAGGACAGTAGGATCAACACAGCCCGAGAGTCTATGGGGGCATCTACAATACTCCAGGTGATGGGCACCACAACAACGGTGTTTGGGGGGGGGTGGGTAACAACAGTAAAAGCAATTCTGTAAATAAAATGGCACCATCCATCCCCAGGCCTACCCTCCCCGTCAGTGCCTCACTGTGGCTGAGGCTGGCTTTGAACCAGTGATCCTCCTGCTCCCTCCTCCCTTTTTTCCCCAGTACAGAGAAAGAATCTGCCACAGAAGGTTTCCCACCAAGGCCGGGGGCAATCCAGAGAAGAACCCCTCGCAATGGTCCTGGGCGTCCACTCCCTGTCCTGCAACAGCAGAGCACGCAGCCCGGGGGTGCCCACAGGTGAGCAGTCGAGGCTGCCAGAGAACCCCGCCATCTCGCCCAGGTGCACATCCACTCAGCCACGATAGCACCCGCCACTCTCCAACTCCTCTGCACCACAGGATCCCCGTTTTTGACGACTATGACCCATGCCCACGACACCACCCCTTGCAAGGCTCACTGCAAGCTGCCATGGGAACAGAGGCACTTGCGGCCTTGTCCAACTCCCACGGCCCGTCAAGGACAGAGCACAATGCCCGCTGTGCAGATGAAGAAGCGGGACATGGAGGTCCAGATATTGCTCAGATTCGATTAGGATGGAGAGGAGCAGAGGGAGACCCCGGTGGGTCTGACTGCGAAGTCCGTGTACCTAACCCTTACTTCACAGGGGTACCTGTGAGCAGCACCCAGAAGTTCAGTTATTCAGCTACACTTCTCTACAGCGTACAAAGGACAAAGGCTACTTGGGCACCTGGGGGTTTCCATGGACTCACAGGATTTCTTAACCTTAGCTTTTTATTTTGGGGGAGTACCAGGGATTGAACTTGGGGGCCCTCGACCACGGAACCCCATCCCCAGCTCCATTTGGTATTTTATTTAGAGAGTCTCACTAAGTTGCTTAGGGCATTGAACTGGCATTGAACTCGTGATCCTCCTGCCTCAGTCTCCCGAGCCGCTGAGATTACAAGCGTGTGGCACCATGCCCGGCCAACCTTGGCACTTTGGACAGCCAGGGCTGATCACTGGGCTACTGGGGGAATCCTTGCGCTGAGGAATGACGTCTCCGGCTTCCGTGCCCACAATGACCAGGAGCACCCCTCACCTGGGGACAATCCAACCCGTCCTCAGATGCAGCCAAGGGTCTCCTGGGGACACTTGGACACAGCATGGAGCTGCCACAGCAGACTGCACTTGCCCCGAGAACAGCACCCAGCTTCCCATCAGCACCCCGAGATCAGTTCCATTCAGAGTCTCCATTCAGCCACCAGCGGTACTGTGGGACACCCGGAGGAGGCGCCCGCCATCACAGAGTGGAAATCGGTGCTGGATCTTTTGGGACGGGGCTCCTAAACATACTGACGTCGAAGGACACGGCACTGTTTCGAGATGACCGTGCAGATGTCCGAGAGTCTACCTGACCGCCTTGGTTGACTCGTGGCCAGCACAAGCAGCAAGACCTTCTACCTTCACTGCAGCTTCCAGGGCAATACCAATAGCGCCTTTCCTCCCTCAGACTCACAGATGTGAGGCCTTCCCACTCCTCTTCCCTCCTCCTGCTCAGACCCATGCTTCAGTGGCTGTCCCCTGACTCAACCCAGAAGTCCAGGAACCAAACTACCCAGACCCTCTTCAGCTCAGGATAAGGTCAACAGCCCAATAAACCCATCCGAACTGAAAACATCCTCCACCCAAAAACGCACCACAGCACCAGATCCACCAAACATCCCGGCCCAGCCACACAGCCCTGCCAAGGACAGCAGAGCAGCCCGGCTCAGGCCTCAGCTCAGGGCGGTAGGTCTGCTGCCCACCACTCCCCAGCAGCTTCCCCCGGAGCATGGGAGAGCCCAGGACCCGACACACAGCAGCAGGCTGTGCTGAAGCACGCTGGGCCTCGAGGGGCCTCTTCTGCTCAGTCCTCTTCCCAGCCAGAACCCCATCGGCACCACTCCACCAGTGCACTCGCTCAGCATCCATCTCAAAATGTAACCCCAGTCCCACTTCCTCCTCCTCCTCCTCCTGCGAAGATAAGTCACAGATGCACTTACAGGAAGCCCTAGCTTTGCTCTCACCATCATTTACGAAAGTCTCTGCAGGGGTACCTATTACTGAAATGACTGAGTCATAGAAAAGAAATCAAACCATCACTCCAATAAAAGATGAAAAACAAATTCCATTTAATCAATTTTCAAAAATCCCATCAGCTGGGAAGGAGGAGGGAGAGAAGGAAAGCAAGGGGCAGACACCCAGAAACAGCCCTGGATTCAGTCATTCCTGGCTCTTTCTTCCCATGGGCAGTTTATTTCCTGGGGAGACCAGCTGTGAAACCTCTGATGGTCTCTTCACCTGTCCAGATGCCCATTTTTTCAATAGTAGAACAAGGAGTATTTGATTTCTAAGGGTGATGGATGGATAGATTCAAGAACAGCAGAACACAGAGGGTTTCTAAAGTGAGACTGATACACACATTATTCAACCGTCCAAACCCAAGCACACAGACACCAAGTGGGAGCCCCGATTTTAATGATGCCAGTGTATGGAGACTCACGAACACTCCCACTCTGTTGGGGGCTGCTGTGCATACTGAGTGGCAGGGGGGATATAGGGAATCTCCACCTTTTGTTCATTCCACAGGCTTGTGCAGCAGGTGCAAGGCCCTGGGTTCAATCCCCAGAACCAGAGAGTAAGAGAAAATCTAAAAAGGTGGGGAGGATTGTGTTTATGCATAAGCAATGAACAATAAGAAAATAAAACCATTCACGAGAGCATTAAAAAGAATACATCTGCCAGGTAGAGGCGCACACCTGTAATCCCAACAGCTCAGGAGGCTGAGGCAGGAGGACCAAGTTTGAGGCCAGCCCCAGCAAAAGCAAGGAGCTAAGCAACTCAGTGAGACCCCCGACTCTAAATAAAATACAAAAATAGGGCTGGGGATGTGGCTCAGTGGTTGAGTGCCCCCCGAATTCAATCCCTAGTACTCCAAAAATAAATAATAATACATGAAGGGCGAGGGTGCGGTTCAGTGGCAGGGCATGCATGAAGCCCTGGATTCAGTCCCCAGCACCAAAAAAAAGAAAAAAAAAAATGGAGTGCTTCCATGACAGTAGGCAGGAAGGACAGAAGCAGACAGGCACACTGCTGGGGACAGGAACCTGGATGGCCTTCACCGCTGGGCTCTGCAGGCCTCCACATGAACAAGAGCAGCCTCAGAGACCACCTTCAGACCCAGCCCCAACCCCTTCAGCCCTCCCCAAATCACTGCAGCACAGCTCCTCCCGGTTCACTATTTTTATAAACCCACTGCTTCTGGACTTGACCTACGTGAACCCTAAATGAGAACAGGGAAGCTTCTTTTCTTAAAAATGCACTCCCCCCACCACGAGACACCACCCACCATTCATCAGCCTTTGTTTTCAAGGACAAGAAGTGCAGCCACTCAAGGTGACCTGGGCATGCGGGCCACGCTGGGAAGGGGGTTGCTTTACAGCAACGTGGGTCACACGTTCAACCAAATGTTCTTTTCAGCAGTCCCATCGCCGAGAGATCAGTCATATGTTTGTCATCCCGCCTCCAGGCAGCGGTTTTGCAATCCTGAGGTTTTAAAATGCAGGACTTAAGTTTTCAGCACTTGTACAAACCATGCAGAAGTCGAGCAAAAGTTCCTTCTCGCAGACTAAGATCGTCTCACACACACACCACTGACGCTGCTGCCTCATCCGCTCATCCAGCTGTTTAAATACCTAGGCTCGCCTCCCCTCCCGCTGGGGTTAGGTGGGCATCCTACAACCCGATGCCCGGGACTGGCTTCCTTCAAGGGTCAGGTCATATTTTGGATGAGGGACAGTGCATTTTTCAAGTCCGTAAGTCGCAGCTTGTCATCCTCATTTCAAACTGTCCCAAACGGAGCCCCACTACACTGCCAGGACACACCAACTTTTGATCCACTCACAACTGCGGCTTTCGCAGGTGTGAAACACTTAAAACTGAAATCCAAAGGGAAGAACACAAAACTCCCCTCTCCTTTCAATAAAGGGTTTGCAAATCCAGCAAGGCTAACTCCCCGGGGCTCCTCCTGAGCCTCCCCAGGCAACCACCAGCCAAGGCCATCTCTCTCTAATGGGCAATTTCTGCCCCAGTGCTCCCCGCCAATTGGCCAGCACTTTATGTACGCATCTACGAGGTCTTGAGGCCTACCCTATCCAATCCTGCCCGGCTTTTATCATTCACACAGCATCTCCCTATTAATACACCTGGAGCCCTAACTCCACCTTCATGTGCGATTTCCAGAGATAATAACAAAGGACACACACTTCTCTCAACCTTGACTTCTTTCAGGTTCTTGGGCGCTCTCTAAATACAAAGGTGCACGTGAGTCTACACAAAGAGCAACGCACCACCTGCAGGTGAACAGTGCCACACGCGGTATTCAGATTCCCTATTTGCAAATTTGCCGATTTGCTAAAAGTTATTTGTAGCTCCAGAATCAATATCCCTGGCACTTTCACTCAAGGGCATTCACAGAGAAGCCAAAAGCACTATGCAATTCAAGTGGTCCTGGCAGAGGTCAAAACGAGGTACATCCTCTGCAAACCAGCGTCCCTGGCACAAGGCACCGAGTCCGATTCCCAGCATAGGAGGTGAGAGGGAGATTCTTTGGGCACACTATGCACTGCCATGTTTTGTTTTAAATTTTTGTCCTTTCTTTGCATTCTTTGCCGGTCAAAATGGGCCCCAAGCTGGCACTGAAATGCTACTTAGTGTCTCTAAGCACAAGAAGGTTAGAGAAAACCCGTTTGCTAGATGAGGTCGACTGGGGTGTGCACCCCCATCATGTTGGCCAACCAAGAGAGGCACACACATTCTTACCCAGGCACAGAGAGCAAGGCTGTGAACCCACTGGTTGACAAACTGTGACCAGACGTTGGAAGGAGCCCAATCCCGTGTTCCCCCCACAGGCAATGCTTCCTATAAAGTCACACACAGAGAATGTAACTGCCCTACAGCTGTGTGACGGAAGCAGACTGTAAACCATCCTGCTGTATGCTCATACTCTAGAGACATCCTTGGAGGACAGGCTGCCATCAGTCACCTCTCCCCTTACCTACCTTCCTTGCATTCGATCCCTTTCATTCTTTCCTCCTAAACTATGGCTGACAGGTCAGAGGGACCGGCTCCCCTGCCCCCTGCCCGTCACACAGGCCGAGTGTGGCTGGAGTGAACATCAGGGGCAGCCATGAATGGAAAGAGCTGGAAAGAGCTGGAGCCATGGAGGACATGAGAATGGCTTTCTCTCTGTGGCTGATGTCTCTGGAGCCCATCTGCCATAGCAGGTGTCCCCAGATTTCTATGACTCAGCTTCTCTCAGGACGAGCTTTGGTATTTGTCTCCCATCTTTTTAAGAGTTGGGTGGAAAAAAATGTAGAACGCAGGGCAAGAAGCAAACGTTGGTTACGAAACGCCGTCTGTTAACGCCTCCTTCCTGTTTTACAACTCCCGAGACCAGATGTGGAAACATTTCCAAGAAAGCAAATGAGCAACAGGAAGACTCAAGGTAGACCTTCCTCCTGTGATGTGGGCGATCCTCACAGCAAACCCAAGAGCCGAACATGGCTGCTCATGGGGAGAATTCATGGTTCCAGCCCAACTTCTCAAAGGAACGGGAATACCAAGCGGAAGGGAATCTTTTACAGGACACCAGTACCTACTTGTATAAATTTGCAAGACTGCCAATTTCCAACGAGCATTCTCAAGCCAGACCTACCTTTCTAATTTTTGGTGGTGCTGGGGATTGAACCCAGGGACTTCAAGACTGCATATTCGAAAATGCCAGCTCCTCATTCCTCAAGACACAGAAGTTGGACAGAGTAGCTCAGGGGCAGAGGACACTGCCCATCATGCACAAGGCTTGGGTTCAATCCCCAGCATATGGTACGAGCCAGTGGTAAAGAGTTGTCTGGGATCATCCTTAGCCCTTTGCAGGGAACACTATGGATACGTGCAGACTTTGGGCTGGGAGTGTATCTCAGTGGTAGAGCCCCTTCCTAGCATGTGTGAGGTCCTGGATTTGATCCCCAGGAAGGCGGGAAGGGGGAGGTGGGGGAGCCAGAATAAAACAGGTTGAAAAATAACCTCCAGCAAGCATAGAAATTTCTAGAAAGCATTTGGGAAAGTGGAGTACAGCACTGCAGAGGTTAGAGACTAGTCCATCTCAATTCACACCGAGTTCCACAAACCTGGTGCGATTACTTCCAGCCCAGAGCAGAAACCCAGCCCAATGCCCCAATCTGCACTTCTGTCCCCAAATGGATGTTTTAACACTCCCTAAGCTTCAAATGGCTTCATCCTTCTCTCTCTCTCTCTCTCTCTCTCTCTCACACACACACACACACACACACACACGCACGCGCGCGCGCGCGCGCGCGCCACTCTCTCATGAACCTTCTATTCCTGTGACATGAATTAATGATCAAAACATCTTGATAGAGCCAGGCAGGCAAAAGTTCCATTTCTTTCCAAGTGGCTCCCAGCTCACTGTGCACAAGGAATATTCCAGGCCCTGTTAAGTGACAAAGGTCACGCTGGCTCGGAGTGTTCCTTTTCCAGAACCTGTGTTGCTTTCCAACTGCTCAATCTTGGCATTAAAGAGGCTGGCTCGTTTTCATCCCCACGTTACACATCTGGAGACGACCATGACCATATCATCATGACATCTGAAATGGCCAGCCCTGTCCTTGGAAAAGTGGCAGCTTCATTGTTCACAGTCTGGCTTTTTTTTTTTTTTTAAATGAAGCCAAGTCCTCCTTCCAATTTAGTTCACATACTTCTATTTTAATCTCCTTCCACTACGTGTGAATTTCTAGGTCATCTGCTTGACAGACACTCCAGTTTGGTGTCCTAATGACCAGGAAGGCAAGGCAAGTTGACAGGTTTTGAGAGAGCCGGGGAAGGCCAGAGACACCTCCCTGCACCTCCCAAACCACGGTCTCTCCACCCACCTGGGGAAACAGAAGCCTTGCTCTACCACTACAAGCAACTATATGACTATTAACATCGCAGTACATTGCAATGAGTTGCTGCTAAACCAAGGAAATTCAGTTTTTTATAACCAAGCTATTCTCTTACCTGCTGGTAGCCCCCAGAAGGTTTTGCGTGGCTGACTCGACTATAGCAAATTGAGGGGACAAGAATCTTCTACAGTAAATGTTTCCCCAACAGCCTTCCTCCTAAAAGGGGTGCTGTATTTCCTTTCCCCCGATTTATGTTTTCATACTCAAATCTTTCAATCACCAAAACAAAACAACCTGAATGCAGCAGCAGGCCACATAACCCACCAGGCATCAAACACACCACTACTTTCTCAAGATAGAGAACGTAGAGCAAGGTATAAAAAGTTGGTCCAAGCATGCCTGACAAATCTAACCAGAGCGTAACCTGCACTGCCATTGACCCCATTAGCCACTGGCTGGTAATTACCATTGTGTGTCCACTGGGCAGAGGCACAAGTGACATTTAAAGCACAATCACCAGTATAGAGAATTCTCTATGTTAAAGCCTATAATCCCAGCTATTTGGGAGGCTGAGGCAGAAGGACCACACGTGTGAGGCCGGACTCAGCAACTTAAGGAGACCCTATTTCAAAACGAAAAATAAAATGGCTGGGGTTGTTGCTCAATGATAGCGCACTTCTATATATAAATCCTAGCAATGGGGAAAAAAAAAAAAAAAAAACACGAGAAAGAATTTACAATCTTAAAAAGGAAAAGAATAGTATTTACAATCTAGGAAAATGCAGGCATAAAAGAATAAATTAGCAAGAGGCCTTTTGGAGAGGAAATAAAAATTTTAGCTCCTTATGAAACCTCTTATTAAAAAATAAGTTTTTGCACACCAAATGAAAGATTCCTTTATTAAACTAAGCAATCATTTAAAAATATTAATAAAGCCTGAAGAAGTACTACAGTACACAGCAAAAGATAAAAAGTCATGAAAGTGCACACCTGTAATCCACAACCCCGGAGACAGGAGGATGGCCAGTTAGAGGGCAGTGAGGGCCGACTCGAGGAGACCCCCGTCTCAGAAAAAGGGCCGGGGGTGCAGCTCAGTGGCAGAGCTCTTGCCAGTCTGCAGAGGCCCCTGGTTCCACCCCCAGCACTACAAGAGAAAAATCAGACTACATTCTGCAACCCAACCCTGAACCAGAAACTGCGGTCACACATGGACAGGAGGGTGCTCAACCAGAAAAGAACCTCAGCTGGGCACAGTGCTCAGGCCTGAAATTCCAGAGGCAGGAGGATGATGAGTTCAAAGCCAGCCTCAGCAACTTCGTGAGGCCCTAAGCAACTTAGCAACACCCTGTCTCCAAATCAAATAGAAAAATGGGCTGGGGATGTGGCTCAGTGGTTAAGTGCCTTGGATCCAAAAAGAAAGAAAAGAACCTCATGATTCTGTTAGTCTTGTCAAGGCTGGGGCTTCAGGAGACCCTTGTAGTGACCACAGGCAAGCTGCAGGCGAGTCCCACAACCTCAGACCTGGAAGAAAGGTCACACAAACCCCCCACCCCCAGGGAAAGTCAAGTGTCCTAAGTCTAGTTACCTACCTGCTAATACCCACCCCAAAAACATGTCATTCAGGGAGGGATCGGCAGGAGCCCTAGACTTGATCTGACGTGGACTTTTAGGTGCAGAAGTTGGGAGAACGGGGAGAAAATGACTTAGAGTCAGGCTGGAAGCCAAATGGTACCGGAGTTTGTGAACAGTGTTCAGCTGGTGACAGGTTTTCCCTTTCCAATGCAATCACGGGGAGGTTCGGCCTGCATCTTGGGTTGGCACATTCCTCGCACCCACAGCACTCCTGGGGTCCCTTGGCCCACCCTCCCAACTCTGCCCACGGGGTGACAAAATGCTAACAAGGAATGAGCCACAACACGATGAATGTCCCAAAGTTTTAAGTGGAAGAAGCCAGACATAAAAGTCCATGGATTGGACTGGGGTTGGGGCTCAGTGGTAAGTACTGTATCCATCTACCACTACAAGAAAAAAATTTTTAAAAAGGTCCATGGATCCCATGATTGGATTTCTACAAGTGGCACTGGAAGTCAGGGAGGGGAGGAGGGGGCCGAAGCAGCTGCAATGGGAATATCAGCCAGTGATAAAAGGAGTATTTTAAATTCCACCGTCCCATGGAGAAGAGGCTCCGAAAGGGCCTGCGATCCTGCAAATCTCCTGATCTCCCGAGCAGAGATGCGGATGTGAGCAAGCTGAGGTCAGCCGCCAGTCGGGCCTGGAGGTGGTGCCAGGGATGAGCTCAGGAGTCCCCTGGGAAAACCCAGGGGTTCTGATCTGGCCTACCCAAGAAAGAATAGGCAGGGGAGGACCTTGCCCCCTCAGGTTCCAAGGAGCACGGTGCAGAGCTGGCACAGAGCCTGGCACCGGGCTGCCTCCCACTCCACCCCACCCCTGCCACCAGCAGCCGGGAGCTGCCAGGCAGACAGACCTGGGCCCAGCATCCCACACTTGCTGAATCAGAGACGCAGGGCACGGGATGGGACCCAGCCCTCTGCCTCAGCAAGCTCTCTGGATGGTTGATACATGAAGTTTGAGAACTAGTGGACATGGACAGCAGCATTACCCATTAAAAAAAAAAAAAAAAAAAGAGGAAAAGACCCAAATGTCCAACAACTATGGAATGGATACCCAAATTTCCCTGCCTCCAGCAACAGAATCCCGCCCAGCAGTGAAGTCAGAATTAATGACATACAACACCCAGGAAGCCCCAAAATCATTATGCCGAGGGAAAAAAGCCAGGCAAAACCCAAACACAAAGCAAAAAAAAAAAAAAAAAGGCAGAATTCCAGGAAAAT
This sequence comes from Callospermophilus lateralis, assembly GCF_048772815.1. Taxonomy (NCBI): domain Eukaryota; kingdom Metazoa; phylum Chordata; class Mammalia; order Rodentia; family Sciuridae; genus Callospermophilus; species Callospermophilus lateralis. The sequence continues at coordinate 7,281,677 of NC_135326.1, forward strand.
GCACAGTAACTTAAGAGCCCGTGGATGGCCGCCTGGGGACAGGGATGTAGGGAGGCAGAGAGATTCCAAAGCAGAGCAAGGAAACTTCAGGAAGCGATGGAATACTTTCGAGTTTGATTGTGGTGCAGGTTTCACAAACATGCATGTGTATTCATGTGTGTGAGAAGTTAAACTGCACTTTATGCCTACTTATGCTTTATTTCAATTTTGCCTCAATAAAGACAAAAATAAGGCAAGCAGATGGATCTTAACAAGCACAACGTGATTCCATGTGGTGAAAAACACTACATATTTGATTGTGGACAGGCAAAATGGCTAGGAAATGATCTACATGCTGCGCTCCTAGACTGGGTACCCTGATTTCTCAGCCAGAGGGGGAAGAAGAAGAGATTAACTCTGAAAGGCTTGGGCTCTTTGAAATTAGCATATAGTCAGTTATTCCCTCAGGGGAAAAAAGTAAGTGTAGGGATAGGAACTGGCAAAAGAAACCAAAGACCAGAGGGCAGATCTCTGAGACAGGGAGTCCAGGAGGTCCAAGAAAAGGACAAACACTTTCAGGAAGGAGGCCAGCTTTCCCAGAGACCAAAGGGAGAGGAGGAGGCCGGTGCTGGGAACCGGACCACCAGGAAGAGACACAGATGCTCACCAGATCAAAGCCCAGGTAAGAGACTGCTTCAACAGTTCAAATGTCACTCTTCCCCCTCAAAAGTGAGCTCCAGCCAGGGCCTGTCATCCCCAGCAGCTTAGGAGGCTGAGACAGGAGGATCAAAGCCAGCCTCAGCCACAGTGAGGCACTAAGCAACTCGGTGAGACCCTGTGTCTAAGTAAAATACAAAACAGGCCTGGGATGTGGCTCAGGGGTCCAGTGACCCCTGGTACTCAATCCCCAGTACCCAAAGGAAAAAAAAAGTGAGCTCCAAAGACTCGTTTATCCCTTGCCTTAGAAAAATGGTCCACTTCCCTGGCATGCCCGAAGTGGACATGGGATTTTAGTCCTTCAACTTCAACCAGCTTTTACAAAGGCACCAAGTGCCTCTTGAAACTACCTGGAGATTTCAAGCTATGGAGACAGGGTTTTCTGACCCTAGCACTAGGACCTTTGGGGACTGGATGACTCTTGGTCGGTGGCAAGGGACCAACCCTGCACCAAAGGGTACCCTTCCAGGCCTCTACCCACAGGATTCCAGTAATACTCTTTCCTCGTTTCTAACAACGAAATACGTCCCCTGGGAGCAAAGATGCTCCCAGCTGAGCACCAGTGAGCCACCCTCATCCTGGGCCAAGCCCCAGCTTCCTTCCCAGCCTCACATGCAGTGCCCTGAAAGGCACCTGGATTTCAAGATGAGCCAGGGTGTTTGCTGTGGCTGTTCTCAGCTCTCCAGGGACAGCCCACTCTCCTTAAGCCAGCCACACCCCTTAGCAATTCTCACCTGTCCCCTGGGGCTGGGACACACCATCCCCCCCCACCCCCAAGCAGTGAGCTCCCTCCCTCCATGTGCCAGGTGAGGAGCTAATGATTCCCACGTGGTTTCACCTTGAGCCTGCAACAAGTGCATCATTATCCTGACTTTCCAGATGAAGAACTGGAGGCAGGGAGCCCACCCCACTGGCCTTCTGCTCCCCCTCCCTGCCCAGCCCTCTCCTGGGCAGTGGAAAGGGGGAGGCGAGATACGTCAATCCAGACTCACTATCTAGAAAGCTCCACCACACAGAGACTCCTTCCTGGAAACTTCTCTCTAAAATATCCAGAAAAGGGAGAGATGAGAGCCCCCCGATTGCCCATGGCTGAAGGAGGGCACAAGGGAGCAGAGACAGATGGCAATGGAGGACCACCTTATTGGGGAATTAAAACGATTTCAAGCTAGGTAATGGTGAGGTCGCCACAACTTGGAAATTTACTGTGCATTACCATTCACTTAAGATAGGTGACATGATGGCATCTCCTTTACACTTCACCACTGTTCAAGAAAAGTTCCAGGTGTAACTCTGTGACACAGCTCTTGCCTAGCATGCTCCAGGTCCTGGGTTCCATGCCCAGGACCAGAAAAAAGGAAACATGGTGGGGTGGGCGGGGGCTCCTATCAAATGAAACATTCAGGGAGATTCTGCCCCCCAGAAGGCAAAGCCAACATTCATGGCTAACCCAAATGAAACAAAGTAATACACAGCTTGCAGAGGAAATTAGTGCCCAGCCTGAATCTATAATGTATCCAGTTCCACTGTACAATTGTCAACAAGTGCCCAACCCCATCCCCCGGTGTGGACACAGAAATTCCACTCTGATGAACATCTGTGCCACCAGAAACCCATCCAGAAAAATACATGTCTTGTCCAAATATAGAAGGTGGAATGGAAAAGCAAACACAACCGGAAATTAGAGAACGCTGAACTTTACTTCTAGATAGAAGCCATGAACAGAGCCCCAAGTTCCCTTAAAGGGAGCGCCACCCTGAAAAACCAGAGGCCTGCCTTCCAACAGGCCCCTTGGCCGTGCCTCTCCGAGAGGGCAAAGAAACCGAAATTCAGGAAGGGCAACCTCCCCTGCCATTTGTACTTGCACCTGAATCCGTAAAAAACAAAACAGTCTCCTATTTCACCCAACTTTCTTGGAAACTTGTACAGAATGTTCAAAACATTACAAAATGCAACTAGGAGGCTGCTAACTGGGGGGTAGCGGGAAGCAGGGTGTAGCTCGGGTCAGGCAATTGCTAGCAAGTGTTAGGCCCCAGCAACTGCAAAAAGCAAAGCAAGAACTCCCGGACTCCTGGGTGGCTAGGAGCTGCAGCGACTGGGATAAAAAATGGAATGTTTCCATGAGCTGATCCCATTCTATATTTAGTTTGGGTACACTAATGTAATTAACTAGGGTTATATAATTTTGCTAGCTTCAGATTTCCAATTATAAAGCTTCACATACAATTATTGGAACTAAAATTGATTTGATTTTTATTTCCACGGAAAGACAAAGACAGCCCATTTTTATCACCCCAGCTTCTCAACGGGGAGTTAGCCGCCGGCTGGGTGTGCAGGATGGGAATGGCCCCCAAGAATGCTCTCTGCCCACTGGGTTCTATATTCCCTGAGGTTGCTGTGCTCAGATCTCATGTCCCGGTGGCTTGTCCCACTTGGTCTGACTGGTCCCCCCTTATTCCAGCCCTGCACTGTCCAGCCTCAGACTCCCAGAAAGTGAAGGGAGACGCCAGCCCCGCCTATGCACACCTCACGTCCTCTCAAACAAAATCAGTTCAGCTGTGGGCCTGGCTGGCAAATAGATGCAGAATGACCCCTGGCGTCACTTAGCAAAGACAAAAGAGGATCCAGATCCAGAGGTGTCCAGCCACCCGCCTGCAAGGTGAACTAAAGATCCACAGGAGGCACACCAGGCGATTCCCCCTTCCTCTTCCAGGGGGTGGGCAGTGGGGGGCACATGCAGCTTATTGCTGAATACTCTCTGCACCTGCCTTACACTTGGTTATAACTGTTAGGAGCTTAAAGGATCTCTGAACATTACTACAAAGAAAAGCAAGGCTTCCTTAAGTAGAGATAAATAACCAAAGGAAAAATGCGTGTCTGCACAGATGCGGAGGTGCCTTCATGACGTCTGCCAGAGGCGTCCCCTCAGTAGTGGAAGCCTGCAAGCACTCTTCCCTATGGACTCCCCGAAGTTACACTGGGAATTCCTATCTGCAGAGGGGAGAGAGAAACAGCCAGAACTACACCAGCCAGCACACACATACCAGAGCTAATTCAGCAATCCCTTCCAGTTAAACAAACAAGAAAGCAGGCCTGGAAATCCCAGAGCAACTTGAGGTGGACAGTCAAGGGTTTCATGAAAACTCAACCTCCAGCCCTTCTCGGCCAAGGGATCTGCAATTTAATCTTGATATGCATTAGCTTGATATGCATCCATACGCATTCACCCTCACACCCGCCATGCAGCATCAACTAAAATGAGCTTTACCATTTAAATGTGATAAATGAAAAAATAACTTTAATAGCAATCATGATGGATAAAACGCAGCGGGTGGGGGGCAAAAACATCAAACCAACAGCCAGACTTAGGACACCCAAGCACTGTCATCGGCACCCAATTCTGGCACTGTCTCCTCCCGTTTCCTTTTAAAGTCTGAACCACTTCTTCCACGCAATGCCTAACTCTCCAGAGCCCTGGAGGCATCTGTCAATAAAAGGAGCTGATTTATAAACACAATGAGGTAATTAGGAAAACACTGCAGAATCAGAAAGGCTTCAAAAGCTCCACACTCTTGCAAGGTTTCCTCGGGGCCCCTGCAACCAGATACTGTCATTGCCTTCTCAAATATTTTTTCAGCTTTAAAAACAAAGCAAAACCCACTCATCTAAAATGTGCAGGGTACACCCTGTCATTGAATGTTTTCTTCCCTAAAGAAAATCCCCACTCTTTACTCCTCCAGACCACAATCTAAACCTTCAATGGGGAGACCCTAAACAGGATTTCAGAGCACACACCTGTATCAATTCAACAAGTACAGCTCCCGTGCCCCCACCTGATTTATGAGCTCCTACAACACAACTGTTAGTGCGTTTTTCCCAGACTAAATTCAGTAGATATAAGCATTAGACTATTTTTAAATGAACCTTTTCACGGCTTCTTCCTGCATTCCAGTACATCTTGCTGGGCACCTGCCTGAGAGCATGAAACTCTGAGCGGCTTGGAAAACTAAAACCTGCAATGAGTCCTTTCTATCCCCTCCCCCTTCCCCAAATATGGGGACTGCTGTTTTAAAGGAAACAGCACGCCAGCCCCGTGAAATCCAGAGTTCCCAACATGTAGGGGGAGACGGACTTCCAGGGGCTTCTCCCCTGGTCCTCATCTGGTGGACAGTCATTTCCCTTGTGAGCAGAGCATAAGTGGTTACTGGCTCTTATTTTCACCAACTTCAGGGCTGGGTCCACCTCCAAGGTCACCGCTTCTGGCTAGTTTCTTTGTTTTTGTGTTTGTTTTGTTTCTTTGGTACCAGGGACTGAACTCGGGGGCACTTGATAACTGAGCCACGTCCCCAGGCCTATTTTGAATTTTACTTAGAGACAAGGTCTCACTGAGTTGCTTAGGTCCTCACCATCGCTGAGGCTGGCTTTGAACTCATGATCCTCCTGCCTCAGCCTCCCAAGCTTCTGGGATCACAGGTGTGCGTCTGGCTGGTTTTTGACCTATTAGAATACAGATCGTGGGTTACGGTTAAAAACTGGCATAGAATCAGCAGCAATATCCCAGAAACAAAACCCAAGGTGGTAGTTTTTTCATAGTCAAATTATGAATTAAAGCCAGCTGTAGTCCCAGCTACTTGGGTGAAAAGGATCCAAGTCGAAGGTCAGCCTCCACAACTTATGGAAACCCCGTCTCAAATTCTAAAAAAGAAAGGTCTGGGGATGTAGCTCGTTAGTACTGAAAAAAAAAAAAAATTAAGGTTTTAACTTGGGGTTCTTGAGTTTTTAACCAACATGGAATTGGCATTAAAACTGCCTGGTATTAAAATGTCTGATAAGAGGGGAGGGGGGTGTTGTGGTTCAGCAATAGAGGGCTTGCCTAGCATGCTTGAGGCCCAGGGTTCAATTCCCAGCACCACCAAATAAGTAAATAAGTGATAAAACTCTGGGAGAAAGAATTTATGGCAAAGACCCAAGTTTAATCCATTCCCCACATAAACAAATGGTGGGACCATGAGTTCCCTCCCTCCCTTGTTGGTTTTTGAAGTACAATCTGTAACTACAACACCACCTGGATTTTTATAGACCCTAGGAATTCTGTTTGCAGAGTGGCAGTATAGATTTCCACATCATGCGACTTTGGTGACATCTACTCAACTTCACTTCCCATCTTCAAACGGACATCAAGATGACACACTTCACAGAAGGCACCCAGAAGACCAGTGGGGACCCAGAATCACCTACAAGGCCGTGGAATTGGAAGCCGCGGGCAGGTGTGCCTCGTTCCTTCCAGTTCTTAGAGGGATTCATATGGTCTCACTGCATTTCAGTATTGGTTATTAAGGAGGTAAGGAAATAAAACGGCACCGCATTCAGTAAGCTTTTGTTGGTCTAAACTTCCACCAGGAAATCAAAATAGAAGTGCTTGCACAATCAAAGCGTGCCCCACACCTGCAGATGCTAAAGCCCGAGGTCACGAGCCAATCCTCAGCAGTACCGAGACAGGTTGTTTGAAAGGGGACCAGGGCCCCTCTGTTCCTAGCAATCCAGTTCTCAACCCACCTGGACCAGGTTTCACCCTCCTGGAGAACTGGGAACGCAATCTGGCTGGTGAGGGTCTCCCTGCCCCCTGCTTCTGTCCCCCTGCCAGAAGCTGGTGGCGAGGGTTCCAGAGGGAAGCAGTCAGTGCCAGCTATCCGGGGTCCTGTGGCAGGTTCCCAGCTCCAGGGAAGCAAGGGAAGGTTCCCGTTCTCTCCTAAGCATGGCAGCTACATCCATGACTGGAAAAATAGGCAGACACCCTGGTCAAGAATCAACACCGTGAATTTTGCCCTGAGCATCCTTTGCGCTTATTTTACAGCCTCTGGGAGACCAGAGACGCTAAGATACTCTCAAGAATTACTCAGAAACATCCCAGAGCCCAGAGAGTCTAAACCTTTTTTTATTTTAAAACCAAAATAAATAACTTACCAATGTTTACCAAAATAGTGCTTCTTTTAACCATGGGGGAAAAGATAATCTAAGCACAGAATGTAAATAACTGCCCATCATCTCAACATTTCATTGTTTTAGCCAGCTTTTTCACTGCTGTGACTAAAAGACCCCACCAGAACAACTGTAGAGGAGGAAAAGCTTACGTGGGAGCTCACAGTTTCAGAGGTCTCAGCCCACGGACAGACTCCATTCCTCGGGCTCAAGGTGAGGCAGGACATCACAGCGGTGCAGGAAAGCAGCCCACAGGACGATCAGAAGCAGACAAGAAGGCTACTTGCCAGACACAACTATATACCCCAAAGCCACGCCCCCAATGCCCACCTCCTCCAGCAACACCCCATCTGCCTCCAGTTACCACTCAGTTAATCTCTATCAGGTGATTAAATCACTGATTAGGTTAAGGCTCTCCAATCATTTCTCCTCTGAACCTTCTACTACGAGTAAGCTTTAGGGGAACACCTCACATGCAAACCATAACAATCATCCTTGGCCATAATCTTTTTTTTTTTTTTAAAAGGCGCACCTAACGTTTAAGTAGTGTCCATCAACCCTGGCAAAATCACCACACCTGGGAAGAGTTCGCCCAACCTCTCGCCTCTACTCGGGAAGACACGCCCAGATTACGTGACTTCATACAACCAGGCAGGACACCAAAGCGAGACTTCAGTTTCCAAACTGTCAGGACAAGGATTCTTCCAGAAAATATGCCATCTCTCACAAGATCAAGGTGGCTCCCGCCAGGCTGAGGCAGAAGGATCAAGAGTCTAAAGCCAGCCTCAGCAATGGCGAGGTGCTAAGCAACTCAGAGAGACCCTGTCTCTAAGTAAAACACAAAATAGGGCTGGGGCTGGGGCTCAGTGGTCAAGTGCACCTGAGTTCAATCCCCAGTACAAAAAAAAAAAAAAAAAAAAAAACCCAAGATTAGGGTTTCTCAAACACAGCAAGCGGCAGCCAGCTGTCCTCAACCTTGCTTTGGAGTACACCAAACGGAGGTTCACAACTAGCACCAAACACAAGGTTCCATTTTATTTCCCTGACAAATGAACAACTGGGTATCTTTGGTCTGGTTTATCTTCACAGGACTGACCTATGGGGAAAACTTCAAGGGCTCTTCAGTGTCCCTGCATCCTATTTTCAAAGCAAAAGCCATGACTTTGACCTTCTGATACCTTGTATATATGCACAGTCTCTGAAGGCCTGAGTAACAGTTTTTGGCAGTAGGTACAAAGATGTCCCAAGTCCAAAGATGTCCCAAGTCCATCAACCTGGAGGCAAGAATAAAGTCCAGCAAAAGAGGGGATCTTCATCAAACCCCCAGCTAAATTAAATGCCTGCAGCTGTTTCGCTCTGGTTTCTGGAACACAGCAAGCAGCAGCCAGCTGTCCGCAACCTGGCTTTGGAGCACACCCAGGGCTCACAGCTTGCCTTTCCAGGGAAAGTGCTTTGGCCACAGAATGCTAAAGCAGAAAGTTTGCATGTCGTCAACAGGAGGGTCACGGAAACTGCTGGAAGAGTGGGGGATTCCCCATGGGGCACTTCATAAAGTGCAGGTGTTCTGCAGAAAGGGTGACTGCGGAAGAAGGGATGCTGTCTTTGGGGTGCTGGGATTTTCTCTATCCCCATGGTGGTGGCAGACCTAAAAACCTTGCCTAGGCTAACACTCATAAAAATCATAAGCCCCAAAGGAAAGCTGTCGATTTCACCACACAGCAATTACCAAAGCTATTCCCATGGACTGTAATTACATAGGTGGGATCCTACATGTATGTTTAAATATACTTCTAAATATAGGACCAGCCCGGGAACTTAAGGGGTGGGGGAGGGAAAAGATAAAGCAGCCAACAGGCACAGTGACCTACACCTGTAATTCCAGCAGCCCAGGAGGCTGAGGCTGAGGCACGAGGATCCCGAGTTCAAAGCCAGCTTCAGCAACTTAGCAAATGTAGCTTCATGGTTAAGCACCCCTGGGTTCAATCAGTATCAATTTTTTGGTACTGGGGAGCACCCAAAAAATAAATAAATAAATGGAATTGCTAGAGACCATCATTACCAATGAAGATAAAACTCAGATCCCGTTCCTGAATTCAGAAATAGAGGGAAACAGAAGCATTTTGAACGCCAAGCGTTATCCAATAATTCCATCTCCTTTAACACGAGAACCCTGAGTGAATTTCTCCCTCCCTCTGCCTCCCTTTCTCCCCCTAAGAAAACTAATGCTGGAGGAGTTCACCAATTTGCCCCCAGGTGCTCTCAGTAACTACATCTGACTGCAAAGCACGTTCCCTCGGGACACTGATCACCCATCCAGCAGAAGGGCAAAACCCCTTGGTCAGGCTGGGTTTGGGGCTCACTAGGAGTTGGGGGCTGGCTCAGGATGACTGGAGCCCACGGCAGAACCCCACTCTGGACACCCCTTCCCTATGCACATTTATAAAACCCAGGTCCACTCGCAGCTGTCCAAAACACCTGCTCACTCAACCACCCCACCAGCTGTCGCAGAGACAGGGGCAGAAGCAGCAACCCCCAAGTCCAGCAAGCAGCGAAAACTGCAGACAACTGCTGCTGACCTGCACCCTCTTCCTCAGTCACCCTGTGCCGGGTGAGACTCCAAGGTGACCCTGGTGTCACTGAGTGCAGAGGGGGTCTGCATCAACACCCAAAGGCACAAGCAGACCTAGTCAATCTAAGATGACCTCAGTCAAATCAAAAGGAAGACGCTGGCCACCGTGCACTTGAACTTGGGCTTCACTGTACTTGTGTCCAGACAGAGCTGAAGAGACCAGCAGCCCCTTCCCCCTACACCTAGCGGCTTTATTTCTAATCAGTCATTCTTCAAAGCTCTTCTCCAACCTCTTCCCCTCCCTTACTCCCGTGAGCACCTGAAACTTATTGTATCAGCACCTATTGAGACTTGTTTCCTAATACGCTACCCGCCCCCAATACTTGCACACTTTGAAAACTATGGAACTTGATATATATATCTATTTCTCCTTTTGGTATCCTCCTCCCCCACAGAACCTTGACCAAAACAGATCTGTACCGTTGATTATATAACTCAAGGTTACCACTTCTTGGTACTATTAACACTGAAGGCTGAATCATCCAGTGATGGGGGCTGACTTGGGCCCCTCACTGTAGAGTTAGACCATTTTTCTGTGGCTATAACAAATGATACCTAAAGCTGGGTACTTTATAGATTTACTTAGCTCACAGTTCCGCAAGTCCCAGGTCAGGCTGCCAGCCCTCTGCCTGGCTGTGGCGAGGGCCTCCTGGCTACATCACAACATGACAGTGGACTAGGGCAGCAGGATGGGAGGTGTCCAGGAGGAAGAGATCCCACGGCCAGACAGGAAGTCGGAGAGATTCAGGGCCAGGCTTGCTCCTCAGAAGAGCTTGCTCTCACTCACTGTACCAGACGGACGGGCAAGACTGCCTTCCAAAGGCGATGCCCTCTGACCTAATTACACTGCACTAGGTGCCACCTGTTAAAGGTGCCACTTCTCAACACCACCTCACCAGGGACCAAGCTGCCAGTCCATGAAGCTCTGTGGGAGACACTTAGGTTGTTTCCAAACCGTAGTTCCCGGGTCCCGGCATCCACTAATCTCCAGGAACGCCTTGCCCACCGTGCCAACACATAATGTCTCCACGTACTGGCAAAGTTGTGCCCTCGGCGAGGGGCACAACGGCCCCAACTGAGCACAAATCCCAGCCCACGATGCTGAAGACACCATATCAACATTCTCCACGTTCATTTTTAAGATTTTTCCCTTTTTTCCCCCCTGAACACACGTCATACCCCACATCTTGATCTCTCCATTCTCAATGGCCAGGAACAAACTTAAGAAAGCAAAGGAAATGGCACCCAACTACCTTGGATTAAAAAAACAAAAAACAAAAAAAAAAACAAAAAAAACTCTTCCGTTTTTAATTTTTAAATTCGGTCCAATTCTGTTGTTGTTGTTATTTTGTTTGTAATAGGTGCCAGAGATTGAACTCAGAGTACTTGACCACGGTGCCCCATCCCCAGCCCTAGTTTGTATTTTATTTAGAGACAGGGTCTCACCGAGTTGCTTAGTCCTGGATGTTGCTGAGGCCGGCCTCCAACTTATCATCCTCCTACTTCAGCCTCCCAGGCTGCTGGGATTACAGTTGTGTGTCATTGTGCCCGGCCCAATTCTGTTTCTTAATGGTTTCCAATTCACTTCCAGCAGGCAGGGAAGCCCCATGAATATCTGAAAGCACGGATAACGGACAGAAGGGCCATGCAGGAGGCTCGCTGGCCCAGCAGCAGCCTGGCTAGGCACTCCTTCATGGCTACATTGTCCCCTGAGACTGTCAACTCCTGTTCTCAGGCACCGGCTCTCGCTGACCTTTGGACACACGTCAACTTTTTCCAGTCCCTTCCCACATCCAGCTTTTATTGTGGTTCTCACTTGTGCTGATCTGGCCAGATGGGTCCATCTGGGCAAGGCCGGCAGTGAAGGGCAGGAAGGAGGGAAGGGGTGAAGGAGGGCAGGGCGGAGGGGAAACTTTGCCTCCAGTCTCCGGCTTAAGAGGCCAGTTATTTCCTTCAGGCTAAAAATAGTTATGGAAAAAAAAAAAAAGTTTATCTTTCCAGTGTTTAAAAAAAAAATGTGTTTACAGAATGAGTCGAGTCGTGCTTCCTGATTGGAACTATTTTTTAAACATAATTGCTGGTGAAAGATTAACAATTTATTGCATGTGGCGTACTACACTTTTTTTTCTCCTTCATGGAGGGAAATGTCGGGAAACCAAAGTAGGATGGTCTTGCCTCACTCATTACAATGTCACAGTCACAGCCTACTGTGGGATCCTGACCCCATGGGACATGGGCAAGGGGAGCCCTGGGGCTTGGTGAGCTGCTCTGCTCCCCAACGGGTAATGGAAAGGGACCTGAACTGGGGCACTGGGGTTCCCCTGCAGGTGGCTCTTCTGAGCCTGGCCTCCCTCCAGAAGGACCCTGTTACATCCCCCAGAAGAGAGCCCTGGGCATCCAGGTCTGCAAGGCCCGAACCAGAGTCCCAACAAAAAGCAAAGGCACAGCAGAAAGGGGACAGGGCAGTACTCAGAGAGGACATCTTTGACAGACCAAGTTAGATTTCTTCCTCCATCTCCTTCACAAATTTCTAATCCAAAGCTATAAAAATGCACAGAACAACACAAAAAAAAACATCAAATGAGCGACAAAACACTGACGTGAGGGTCCAGCACCCAGGGCAACAGCTGACAGCTTTGTTCGAGTTTTCTGTTTGTTTCATTATATTTTAAATAATTTTGACTCTTGCAACACTCACTTTTGGAAGGATTCTTTTTCATTAGCCTTTTAATAGGGAAGATGTCAACCTCAAGAGATTCAACCTTCATCTGGGTACTTATAGGAGCCCCAGGTACCCAGAGCCAGCGAGAACTTGAAAATGTCAAATGCAATTCAGCACAGGACCCTCACCGACTGCAGCTGGACAAGAGCCTTCCAATTATACCACGTGGTGTGTTCACTGCAGTCCCCTCAGGTGGGCCGTGTGGGGACTGGCGGGATCACTTTTCAGACAGGGAACCCCCTGCCTGGCCCAAAGTTAAACACTCACTAGGGGTTTCATGTTTCTCGTTTTCTAACTGGAAGCTGGCCCTGTGCACCCCAATCTAAAACTAACACTATTAATTTCAGGTTAAGACATGGCCTCTTTTTTTTTTTTTAATAAGAGTTTATTTAAACTTGAATGCCTCTCCCCTCCACCCAAGAAGTACACCCACCTCCTTTCTTTCCTGAACCTTCACTCACTTCATTGACTACAGAGCAGTACCTGCTTCAAAACTTTTGCACTACTGAATACAGTGGCCACTTTCCACACATCATTGAGTACATGAAATACACTTAGGGCAAATGATAGGACTTATTTTTAGTGAATTTAAGTCTAAACAGAAATGTCTGGCTTAGTGGCTACCATATCCAATGGCATGGCTACAGAAGAAAGTAATCACCGTCAGAGAGTATACACAGATTTCTACCCACAGTCAGTATAGATTCTCACATGTGTGTAATTTATAGATTTTTGCCTCCTATTATGGAAATCCACACCAGACAGGAAGGCAAAGTAACACCAAGTTTCAGAGTTGGGCTAGGGGAACCACCCAATCTTCCCTCCCCCTCTGCTATGAGTGAGCATGTCATTTAATGGCTATAAGGGTTAGTGTCCTCAGCTGCAGAATGGAAACAATAATTGCTATCCATAGAGAGCCAAGTGCCTGCAAAATCCTCAGTTCAGGACAGTGGAGTTATATAAGGACAATTGTTCTATTTGTGCAAGAACAATTAAAATTTGCAAGAGGCTTTATACTTTCAAAAACTTAACACAAGCATTCTCTTTGGGCCCTTGCATTACCCAGAGAGGACCACTCTGCTAGTAATCCTGTTCATTTTTACACTTAGAAAATGATTCCCAGGAACGTTGCAGAAGTTCAAGGTCAAACAACCCATCAGCATGGTGGGCCCTGTCAAGAGTTCAGGCCAAGTGGAAATAATCCGCATGCTGACATCACCAGTCAGGATGAGGACAAACTCAGGGCTTCTATTCAGCATTCTGTTGGCCACAGAGCTGGTAGAAACTTTCCTAACCACCCAGGAAGGCAGACTCATGATGCCATCCCACAGACTTCAAACACTGAGGCTGTGCTAGATAGTAGGACTCAATACACCCCAGTGCCGACACCTCCAAATGGTATCCAGATTCAGTCCATTACAACACTTCTAGTACTAGTGTGAGAGTCTGGGAGGATTGGGGATCCATGCATGAAAAGCAAAGGATGGAACTCATGGAACCCTCAATAAAAGAACAGTCAGAGCCAGCACCTGAGGATGCTGGTAGCACACACCCACTCCCATTCACAGTGACCCAAATGGCAGCTTTGCCATGTCTTGGTATTCCCCCAGCAGCTAGTCAACACACTTTTGAATGAACACCTGTCCATCAACATAAAAAAGAGAAAGTTATGTTCTTACTAAGATGACCTAGAGTACAATCAGTGATATTGATACAATTGATAAAAAGAAAACCTCCAGATTTTGAAACTTTCACCTCTGAGTGCACACACAACAAAGTGATTACTCCGTCTTTCCAAGCAGTACTGGCAAACTGATCTCCTCTGAGTCCATCAAGCACGGTGGGGTGGGGAGGATGACCTCACTACACCCCAAATTCCCCATCTGGGTCCCACAGGTGTGTGCTTGACTAAAGAAAGGCTGGAGTCGCCTTTAGGAGCCATTTGAATATGTAGCTCAAGTACCAGATGAACTTTTTAATTAATCACCCGACTGGGTGGCTTCCCCCCAAAATATGCAGCACCTGAGACAAGAACACCCTTTAAAATAAAAGGGTCATACAAACGTCTTAATAGTTCCATACTAAACAGTCTCCTTTTCTTCTTCTTCTTTTTTTTTTTTTAATTGTGTCTTTTCTAAGAATGAGTTGTAACCTTTTTCTAAGAGCCATTTCCTACCCCCAAGCCACCGGAGCCAAGGACCTTACCGGGCACTCCCCTCCTCCCCCTCCCCTCCTAGAGACCCGCCCCCTTCTCATCCAGCATAAACCAGGGGCTCACTGGGGCGGCGTGTCAAGAGAGGAAAACACGCAGAAGTCATGTCAAGCCACACGACAAGGCAACGCAGAACACTTGCACATGCATGTGGGGGGCGTTCTAGGTCTTGCTCCACGACACCATCAACTCAAAAAGAAACACGCCGGACCTTAACTTTGTGGAATTTCCAATGCAGTTGGCTTGGAGAACGCCAGGCCTTGCAAAGAGCGAGCCGGCACCCCCACCCCGAGCCTGACGGCGCACTAGCGACGCACGTGAAATCCAGGCCCTATCCAGGCCCTGTCCCATCGCAGGCGGGCCTCGGGCGACCCAAAGTTGTGTTAACGCGGTTACCACCAACTCCCTAAGGCGCAGCCCCACACACACTCTGAGCTCCCGCACCTCCTCCAGGATGCCCCTGGGGAGCAGGGAAGGGCTGCAAACGAGAGGACACCACCCGCGCCCCCAACCCGGAGCAACAGGTCTACCCCCTTCCCAGGCCGCGCTCTGCAGACCCTCTCCCGTCCAAGGACGCTCCCTTCCACCCAGGTCGCCGCCAATCGGGTCCCCGCGCTGGGACCTGGAGTGGGGGCGGGGAGGGGAGCCCCGACTTCCTTGACAGTTCCTGCGCCTCCCAAACTGAGCAGACGCGGGGCCCGGGCCGCCTGGCCCGCCACTCACTCCTCTGCGCGCCGCCGCGCTTCCACCCGGTTCCGGGAGGGCCGGCAGCGCCCCGGGATGAATGGGGGTCCCCTCCCCCACGGGGAATCCCGCCCCGGCCCCCGGCCCCCCGGCGGCACCGGGCTGCCCCGCCGTTGCCCAGGAGCCAAAGACAAAGGGGCAACGGGGCAGAAATGCTGCGCTTTCCCAAACTTGCTGGCCACCTCCCCCTCCCAAAACAAAGGCGCACCCCCAGCCTCCGCCCGCGCCCCACGAGCCCGGACTCCGGGGTCGGCCACACCGGGGTATTGTTCAGCTCCGGGGAGTGCACCGCGCCCCCACCCCGGGCCGGGCACACTTGGGGACCTGCCCCCCGGGAGCCCCAGGCGCGGGGGGGGGAGGGTGCGGGCGCCCTTGCAGCGGGCCCAAGCCCCCGGCCGGGCGATCGCCGCGCCCCTCGGCCCGAGAAGTTTGCGCCCCCGCCCCGGACGGCGCCGGCCGCCAGCCCCGCGCACTCACCTCGCCGCCCGCAGCGCAACTTGTGGCCGCGCCGGGCCGCGCCGTACCTCCCTCGGCCGGCCGTCGCCGAGCCCGGGCCGTGCCGCGGCCGACCAGGGCCCGGCGCCCCGGAGCAGCCGAGCGCCGCCCCCGGGCCGCCCCCGCCCGCCGCCGCCGAGTCCCCGAGAGGGCGCGGGCGCTGGAAAGTTTCGGTGCCGAATGGCGGCCGGAGGGCGCTGCGGCGGCGGCGGCGGCGGGGCGGGGGCGCTGGCGGCTCCTCGCTCCCGAGCGCGGAGAGTGGGGGGGCTGGGGCGGGAGCGGCGGCGGCGGCGGCGGCAGAGGGCGGGACGGCGGGAGGGACCGGCACGGGCAGTGACCTCCGGGGGGAGCGGCCGCGAGCGCGCCGACCCCGGCCGGGAGGACTGCCGCGGGTCGCCTCGGCTCGACCCTCCCCCACGGCCTGGGGGGGCGCACCCCCAGCCCTTTCCCTCCCCCACCGGAGGGGGAGGGGAACCCGCGTCCCAGGCGGCCCCTCCCCTGCACAGGGGGGGGCGAGTCCCAAACCAGCAGCCCCTCCCCCCCCCCCCCGAGCGGTGGGGACTCCAGGCCTGCCCCTCCCCCCACGACTCCCCAGGAGGATCTGCGCCCCCACCTTATCGCTCGATGGGGGGGACCTGCACCCCCACACAGTTTCTCACCCCAAGCCTTACCACCCCACGCCTAGGGTGGGGAAAACCCAGGCCTCTCTCTTCTTGCTCTGAGCCCTGTCCCTCACCCGTGGGGAGGACAGCAGGACTCGGGGGAACCTAGGCCTAGACCCCACCCAGTGCGAACCGAGCCGTTCTACTACTGTATTAAGAGGCTGGGCACCCGGGCCACCCCCACGGTTCCCAGTTTGGGGGACGGGGACCTGGGCCACGCTACTGTTACCCTCCCCCACCTCCAAAAGAAGCCGCCCAGCTGCCCCAACAGAACCCCCTGCAACCTGCCTGAGGGTCCGTCGGTCTCAAAATGGTTTACCCCCCACGCCCAAAATTGGGGACTCAGAAGGAGCCGGGACCTTTGCAAAATACCTCCCTGGGAGAAAAGCCAGAAACACGTGAGGGAAGTCTCAAGACACCCCAGTGGGTGCCAGAAGCTAAGGTGGAAGCGGGCGAGGAAGGGGTGACTGGGGGTACCCTAGCCCTGGGATCTCCACGCCCGTGCCCCCACCTCCAGGCCTCCGACCCCGGGCATTTGCAAAGTGTTTTCTGTGGCCAGGCTTCTAGGGCCCAGCCCTGGTGCGCCAGACTCCAGCGCTCCTTCCTCCTCTCCACGTTGGGGCCGACTCCCCACCACTCCCGGCCTTAATTCAAGTCAAACAGATATCCGCTCCCCCTCCCCGGCACCTCTGGTGTCTGCCTCTTTGAATATTTTTTAAGTAAGTTTGCCCCTCCCTTTGGTATGCAATGAGCTTCGTGTTAAGAGCCCAGTACACTCAGCCATTTAAGCTCTAACCTCACTTGCTCCTTCCTTGAACACTAGACCATTTGTTGTTCTGGTTGTTGGGGGAGGGGGGACCCGAGATGAGTTTTTAAGGGGCCGGTCCTCCATCAGAAAGGCGGACCTAAAAAAAATCACCCTGCAAAATACTGCTGTAAAGCGTCCATGATGTAAAACGACTGCTGCGACACCATTATTAGAGCACATCAATAAAAAATACACACTTACACAGTCTCCATAATTGTGAATCAGCAGAATAGATTGTGTCTTATTACGTATCAGCTGCCATTGAAGACCCCCCAAAAGGACTTGGTGGGGCCTTCCCTGGAGCCTGCCCTCCGTTGCTCCCGGGCTCCCTGGGCTTGTGCAGACTGAGGCTGAGGTATTACATGCAATCGAAAAACGGAGGGTGCAAGAGACAAACCCGAGCGAGCTCATGATGCAACCCTGTCCCGGTTACACGTGCTTCCCTTCCCCCCACCGCCTGCTGGTGGGAGCGCTGCGTTTTTTCCGCCTGTAGGGTCACATTGTGGTTGATTGATTCTCCTTTCGCCTTGCTCAGTCATTCAGATTTGGAAAGTAAATAACAAGTTGACATCATTACAGCTCTCGGCTTTACGGGGACTCGGCCCTCGGTTACCGCACACTCCTGAGTAGCCGCGCACCACCAAACCACTCCCAGCCTCCCAGCCCTGCTTAGAAAAGCCGAGCCAAACTCCGGTTAAAGAGCCCCTTTGTGTGTTTCTGAGACTTGGCAGATGCCAATCATTTTAAGTTTGGGAAGGTGGTGGAAATCCTCACCCTCCAACGAGGGCCGGGTGTGACCAGGTCTTGCATTCAGTCTTTCCTAACTCACAGGGAGAGACAGTTCAGAATCCATCTTGCCTGTTTGGTAATATACAATAAACCCAAAGGTTATGGGGTGTTAAAAGACAAGGGCAGGGCGGGGTGGCGGTGTCGTGCGGCCCTAGAGCATTTGCCTAGCATGTCCAAGGCTCTGGGTTCGAGCCTTGGCACCAGAAAATAAATTTTAAAAAGTCAAAGGCTTTTATCAAAGATTCATAGCCCCCTCAAGGGACTTTGTAAGTCCTAAAAAAGGAAAAGAGAACCCCTTACGTTCATCACAAAATCACCAAAATTTCTCTTTCTGAAGTGCTAAATGGATGGTCAGTTAGACCATTAAATTTGAGTGATGTCTTCAAGTGTGCGTGCAGAAGGTGGGGAAAGGCAAGGAAATGAAGTAAATTGGGAAGGAGAGGGTGCACTTGTGGAGAAGTGAGGAGCAAGGATTTCCACATATGCCCACCGTGTGTGTGTGTGTGTGTGTGTGTGTGTGTGTGTGTGTGTGTTTTCTGAACTTTATTTGCAGTTGCTATCCTTGGTGGAAGGCAGAATACAGTAATTTGCTTGCAAGAAGTGCCATTAACATTCCCCCACCCCAACCCAAGCAGAACCCAAAAAATTTAATTACAAGGCAGTGAGAACCCACAATAAACATATCCTCACTTTTTTGACAAAGGATCAAAGGCCACTTGACCTTTTTAACAAATGATGCTGGAATAACTGAACATCCATATAAAAACAAAAGAACTAGAAAGGAAGGAGGGAGGGAGAGAGGGAATCTAGACACAGACCATATAATTTCATAAAAGTCAACTCGAAATTGACTGTAGACCTAATGTAGAAGGTAAAGGTGTAAATCTCCCAGAAGACAACATAGAAAAATCTAGATGATATCTAGAGATTCATTGTGAATCTGACAACAACACCAAAAGCTTGATCCATGAAGAAAAATAATTAAAAAAATAAGTTGGATCCCATTAAAACTTTAAAAATCTGCAAAAGGTATTAAGAGAATGAAAGAACCTCAACTGGGAGAAAATATTTGCAAAATCCATCTCTGACAAAGGGTTGTATTCAAAATATGCAAAGAACTCTTAAAGTTCCACAGTAAGAAAATAACCCAATTAATGTGCTAAAGTTGGGGCTATCACACTGAAGAGATAGGGCAAGGATGCTGAGCACCATGTATCATTAGGGAAATGATAAAATAACCAGATCTCTCTCCCCTCTCTCTCTCTCTCTCTCTCTCTCTCTCTCTCTCACATACACACACACACACACACACACACACACACACACACACACACACTTGGCTAAAATACAAAACCTAACAATTCCAAAAGCAGACAGTGAACAGAAAAATAGGAAGTTGTATTATTGCTAATGGAAATGCAAAATTGTATAACTACTTCAGAAGGCAGTTTGGGAGTTTCTGGCAAAGTTAAACAGTCTTGTCATACAGTCAGGCTCCTTGCTATTTATCCAACTAAGGTGAATATACATCCACCCAAAACTTGCACAGGAATATTTATAACAGCTTTATGCATGGTTATCAAAAACTAAACACAAATCAGATGCCCTTTAGCAAGTGAGCAGATAAAGAAACTGTGGCTCTTCCGTACAATGGAATACTATTGTGTGATTAAAAAAAAAATTATTAAGCCATGAAAAGCCATGGAGGAACCTCAGCCGTGTATTGCTAAATGAAAGGAGATGGTCTCCTGCAATATGATTCCAAACATAGGGCATGACATTCTGTAACGCAATAAAACAATACAAACAAGGCTGGGACTGTAGCTCGGTGGTAGAGAGCTTGCCTGGCCTGTGTGAGGCTCTGAGTTCCATCACCAGTAATGTAAAATCAAAAACTAGTGGCTGGCCGTGGTGGCACACACCTGTAATCCCAGCGGCTCGGGAGGATTGCAAATTCAAAGCTAGCTTCAGCAATTTAGTGAGACCCTAAACAACTTAGTGAGACCCTGTCTCTAAATAAAATATAAAAAAGGGCTGAGAATGTGGATGAGTGATTAAGTGTCCCCTGTGTTCAATCCCTGGTACCCCCCCACCCCCCCAAAAAAGGCAAAAACTAGTGAAACAATGAGATGAATGGCAGCCAGGTGTTTGGGGCCAGGGGGATGACTAGGTCGAGCACAGAGGGTTTTAGGACGATTAACTTATTTCATATGATATTTCAATGGTAGATACATGTTATTACATATTTGTTAAAACGCATAGAATTGCCAGGTGATATGGCATGCACCTGCAGTCCAAGTACTCAGGAGGCTGAAATCAGAGAATCATTTCAGCCCAACAAGTTCAAGACCCACCTGGGCAAAATATTAAGACCCCCATCTGGAGGGCAGAGAAGAATAAATTTTAAAACCCCATAGACTGTACAACACAAAGACTCAACCCTAAAATAAACTATGGACTGCAGTCAATAAGAATTTATCAATACTTGTTCAGTAATTGTAAAAAAATGTCCCACCCTAACTTAATGTGAATAATACCAGAAGCTGAAGGTGGGATAATATCAGAACGCTATATTCTTAGTGTCTCTGTAAATCTAAAACTGTTCTTAAAATACCAGGTACAGTGGTGAACACCTATAGTCCAGCTACTTAAGAGGCTGAGACAGGAAGTTTGCTTAAGCCCAGGAATAGAGTCAAGCTTGAATGATATAGCCAGATCCTGTCTCAAATTTTTTAAAAAAGTTTTCAAAAATGTAGTATGTCATTTTTTTTGTTTTTCAAAACAAAAAGGTACTAAATGTCTCATGAGGCTTAAGGCCCCCCCCCTTTTTTATTTTTTATTTTTTTTGTTTGAACTGGGAATTGAACCTAGGGGCACTTAACCACTGAGTCACATCCCCAGACCTTTAATTTTTATTTTGAGAAAGGGTCTCACTAAGTTGCTTAGGGCCTCACTATGTTGTTGAGGCTGGACTCAAACTTGCAATCCTCCTGCCTTAGCCTCTAAAGGTATTTCTTTAGAATGTGCCATCATGCCTGGCTTAATGTCCTATTTTTGTTGAACTTAGTCTAATTCTTCCATGCTCGTCTGATTTTGAAAGACTCCTGACCCTTAGGCCAATATTTGCTTCTGTGACTGACTTGTTCAGAAAGCCCTTCCAAGGATTGACCCAAACTTCGGGTATCTACTTGCCTTTGTATTAAATTACAACCTCAGTGCTTACCCCTTTTCTTTTCTATTTTACCAACTAGACATCAGTTGGGTGCATGTCATCCTTTTTAAAAAGAGATAGAATCTTTCACCAATGCATCCTGTGACATACCTGTTTTACCACTCCAAGGAAAGAACAGATAGTCCAAATAGGTCCTCAGGTGCAAATGGAAACGCCAAAGCAAAGTCCAAAATTATCTTAAAAGGTAATGTAATTCACTACCTTTGAGTTTCAGGGAGTGCCAAAAATGCAGTCATCAAGATACACAATACCGTGATTCCTTCCCAGTCCTGGCGATGATACCCAGGGAATCCACATCCAGCCAAAGAGTGTGTCTCTGGGCTACACACCAGCCCATATAATGCCATACCTTAAAAATAAAAGTGAAAGGGAGACACTCCAGTGTGAACAAAATATTAAAATGTTACAAAGACGGGGTCTGATCCAGCTTTTCTTACCTAGGCCAGTCCCGGTTCTGCTGGGGATGTCTTCCAAGCTCTGTGAAGGAGGAGTCACCAAGAAACCACGGT
Source organism: Callospermophilus lateralis (assembly GCF_048772815.1). Taxonomy (NCBI): domain Eukaryota; kingdom Metazoa; phylum Chordata; class Mammalia; order Rodentia; family Sciuridae; genus Callospermophilus; species Callospermophilus lateralis. The sequence goes on from NC_135326.1 coordinate 7,303,151, forward strand.
TACCTGCCCTTAGGGAGCTTTGGTTTTAGGAATCTGCAAACATTTACCCAGATCCCTGAAAGCAATGGCCCATGGATACCATGGCACGACTAAATACTTACTCTCTGGTCTGATATAGAAAAAGTTTGCTGCTGAGCACATTGGCTCATGCCTGTAATCCCAGCTGCTCAGGGGGCTGAGGCAGGAGCATCTCAAGTCTGAGGCCAGACCAAGCAACTTAGATAGACCCTGCCTCAAAAGAATATAGAAAGAACTAGGGAGCAGATCAGCCCAGCTGGCCTGAAGCCCGGGGTTCCCCCCAGTACGAAGGAAGGAAGGAAGGAGGGAGGGAGGGAGGGAGGGAGGGAAGGAAGGAAGGAAGGAAGGAAGGAAGGAAGCAAGGAAGGAAGTAAGGAAGGAAGGAAGGGGGTGCTGATCCTTGATAGATCATTTAATGTTTGGGCCATGGGTTGCCCAGATATGGGACGGAACAGTCCACAGGGCTGTTTCCAGCAGAGGTTAGCATTTGAACTGATGGACGGATAAATCCTGTGAAATCGATCAACCTGTTGAGCAGCTGGACAGACTGAGATGAAGGAGGTTTGGCTTCACTGACCGCTGGAGCTGCACCCAGTGTCTTCTGCACTCAGGAGGTCCTTGTCCCCGAGCCGGCACATCCACCCAGGAGCCTGCACCATCAGTTCTCCTCTCCCAGCTTTTGAACCAAGCCACCAGCCTCACCAGCTCCCAGCTCACAGACAGAAGACTGTGGGAGTGCTTGGCCTCCATCACCTCGCGAAGCAGAACCTGGGCATCCATCTCCTTGAATCCGTCTGTCTCTGCCTCTCCTCCGTCACTGTCCCTCTCTTATCTCTCTGTACATCTATCTACTGGCTCTCCTCCTCTGGAGGAACTGACGGATCCGCTGGGCTGATATCAGGAGGAGCACACCCCTTCTCAGCTCTTGTCTTCTACCTTTAAAGATCCTATGTAACTCAGGATATATAAGCTGCATGCTAGGGGTTTGAAAGGGGTTGCTGCCCCCAATTAATGCAGGAGTTTAATCCTCAAAGCCATACATCAACAGCATTAAGAGAATGGAAATTGAACCCCACTTTATTTTCTAGAGGTGGGGCCTGTGGTTTAGATAAAGTCACTAGAGTAGAACAGTCATGATTGACTCCTGGTGACTTCATAAGAAGAGAAAGAGAGAGAGAGACCCAAGAAGACACACGTGTGCGCACACACACACACACACACACACACACAAATACACTCCCACCATGATCTGACACTGTGAAAGGGAACCTACAGAGATATGCTGTTTGGACTCCCAGCCTGCAGAACTAGGAGCTATATAAACCTTCTTTCTTGATAAAGTAGTCTGCCTCAGGAATAGCATTATAGTCATGAAAACTGACCAATACATTGTATAATGCAGGATCATTTGTTGCCAATTTCTTCCTTTTAGCTACATCTGCAAAGTCCCTTTTACCATGGGAAGTAAAAGAAGTGACATCTTCAGAGGCTTCAAGGGAATAGGGCATGGATCTGTTTAGGGGATCATATTCTGCCTTCCACAGTGGCCTTACAGAATGTCTCACTAAATGTGAGCAGAAGGGACACAAATCTGATTCTTCTGATTCCAAAACCTATGGTAGGCAACACCTACCGTGTTGTGGATGTTGCCTCTTAAAAACTCCAGGACCCATCTCTCTCCATGAAACAAACCTAAAACCCAGAAAAACCAAAAACTGCTCTGTGTTTACTCAAAACGCACAAGACAGGCAAGAGCTCCAGGGTTTTTCCCCCCTAAATAACACCTGGCTGTTACCTACAGAGACAGAGGGGATGATAAGTTTCAAAAGGCCATTCTCCTCCTGCCTTTCCCAATTTCGTGGTAAGGAGTTGGGGCTGTCTTCCCCTGTGTTTCCACTCTGCAGCTCCTATCTAACTCTCTGGAGAGAAGGAGCTCGGGAGAAAGAATGACTTTATAAATAGTTCCTGCCCAAAAATCATCTCCCACACAGTCAGCTCGACACCACGCTGACAAAGAGAATCCTTCAAGAGGCACCGGGGAAACTTACCTGGGAGCCGAACGCTGTGTTTTTCTCCAAGGCCTTTGTCAGAAAGCCACTTAGATGTGGTTGCTCTTCCGAGGACGTCAGCAGCCATTTGACAAGATCACATGTACAGGTCCTGTGCACATGGACCCCACAAGCTCACGGCTACCCAGGCCCCCAGGCGACAGGAAGCCCGGCTTCTCACCACAACCTGCCCCCAGCCTGTGCTCCTGGCTGCACCTGTCTCTATTTATAAAGTGCTGTTCTTTTCTTTTTTGGTGCTAAGGACTGAACCCAGGGCCTCAGGCATGCCAAGCACCCCACTTTACCCCTGCTCTGCACCCCCAGACTGAAAGGCATTCTTCAACAGGCAAAGGGACTGGGACAGAGAGCAGATCTTGACTGCAGGGCTCAGGGTGGTTGGGAATGAGGGGTCCTGGGGGTGCTTTGCTGATGAGACCTTGGTGTCTTTTGCTGTTGTCACAGCAGTGCTGGGGATCCCACGGGGCGCCACACACCCGCTGGCCAAGCGCTCTGCCTACCGCCAAGCTGCACTCCGGCGGCCCCCGTGGTGTATTTTGATGGTGGTTCTGGTTCAAGGCCACAGATTTGTTGAAATCCATAGACTGAGCTTCAGTGAGAACTGAATTATACCTGCACGAACTTGAATGTGAAAAAAGAAAGGGGGGAAGGGAGGAGAGAAGGAAGGAAGGGAGGGAGGGAGGGAGGGAGGGAGGAAGAGGAGAGTAGGGAAGAAGGGAGGAAACACCCAGAAAAGCACAATGAAACTAAAGGCACTTAGAACAGGGGCTTTCTTCCGGTGTCTGTCAGGAAGGCTCTATGTATCGCTTGCTATTACTTTCCCTACATCACAACCATTGAATAAGATCAGACACATGTCATGTTCAATTCTTAAAATGTCCCTGGGCAGTGGGGAGACAGCGGAGAGAAAGAACACGTTAGTGTACTTTGGAGATAATAGAATAGGTCACGTTTCCAAAAATAACTTTTTTTTTTTTTTTGTACTGAGGATTGAACCCAGAGGGGCTTTACCACCGAGCCACATCCTCAGCCCTTTTTTGAATTTTATTTTGAGACAGGGTCTCACTGAGTTGCTTACGGTCTTAGCTAAATTGCTGAGACTGGTCTCGAACTTGCAATCCTCCTGCCTCGGCCTCCTGAGCTGCAGGATTGCGGGCGTGCACCACGGCGCCTACCCAGAGATGACTATTTAAAACAAAACTCATCTCATCCACGAAACCTTGTGGTTGCACGCAGTTGTCCTGTTGCCTGGCTGACAGACCTCTTGACTTCAGGAAAACAGGGACACTGGAAAGAATGAGCTCAGCCGCGGTCAGGACAGAGAAGTAGAGCGCTTCTCGAAACAGGAAGTAGGCTGCTACAGGAAGAGTGGCATTCCTTCTCACAGACTCCCGTGGAGAACTAAATAACTTCACCCTATGACAATATGATTCCAAACTGGCTTGAGTTTGGAATATCAAAGCTACTCCAAGAATGGAGCAGGTTCAAAGTGGCAAGTTTTCATGGTCAGCTAGTCTATGAAGAGTGGCTGCACCAGCCCTCTGTATTTCTATTTAACGGGGAAAGATGTGAACACTAGCACTGAATAGACGATTCTATTCTTAAGATAGATTAATATTTGCTGAACATGAGTGGCTCTCGCCCGTGATCCTAGAGACTTGGGAGGCCGAGGCAGGAAGATCTCAAGTTCAAGGCCAGCCTTGGCAATTTAGCGAGACCTTGTCTCAAAATAAAATTTTAAAAAGAGCTGGGGATATAGCTGAGTGGTAAGTTGGTGAGGCTGGCCTCCAACTACTTGCAATCCTCCTGCCTCAGCCTCCCAAGTCTCTGAGATTCCAGACATACACCCCTGCTCCAGACTGCAATTGGTTTTTTAAGAAATCAAAACAACTTGATAAAAGTAGCCTGGAGACAGAGGAGAGTGAGGAAATTGAGAACATAGCTCAACCCTGAGAACATAGCTCAGCAAAGGTGAGAGGGGGTGGGATGGCAGGAAAGCAGGCATGGTGGGTCTAGGGTCTGTCCTTGAGGGCACGGGCCTGGCCCACAGTCCCCAGTGAACCAGCCAAACCCTGTTTCCTAGGGTGGCCTCAACGAAGAACCACTCAGCACCAGTTAAGGCTCTCAAGGTTCTGAGACCGGAAGTTCAAAACCAAGGTGCTGGCCACGTCACCCTTCCTCTGCAGGAGCCTTTCCTCTGTCTTCCTGCATCCCTAGTGTTCACTGGTTTCTGGTGGTTCACCCTCGTCTTCTGCCGCAGTCCTCACCTGGCCTTATCTATCTATCCACCCCTCCACCCATCCGTGTACTCTGTCATCTATTATCTCTCACTTATCCCCCATCCATCATTCATCCATCTATCCATCTATCCACCATTCCATCATCTGTGTATCTCTGCATCCATCTCTCTATCTATCTATGTATCTACCTACCTATCTATCCATCCATCCATCCGTCTATCTATCTCTCCCTACTTTCTCTTATAAGCATACCGGTACAGGGTGCAGGGTCCACCCTAACCCAGTATGACCCGTGTTTCACTTGATCGCATCTGCAAAGTCCTTCTTTCCAAATCCAGTCCTATTCAGAGGTTCCAGGAGTTAGCACCTGCCCTTATCTGAATTTTCACAAATTCAACCCACTACAAACACAAATGTAGGTGTTGCTTGAAGGTTTTGCAGATGTAACTAAGGTCCATAATCCCTTGGCTCTGATACGAGAATGTGATGTTATCCCATAAAATGGGGTGGGGGGCCTCCACAGGAGGGCTGAAGTTTCCCTGAAGAAGTTCTTTCTGGGGACAGTTGGCATTCAAAACAGTTCCAATCTGTGTTTCCCTCCTGTCTGCCCTACAAATTTGAGGCTTGCCTAACTCGTCTCCCACCCAGACAGCACATGCCGATTCCCTGCAATAAATCTCTGAACGTATATCTTCCACTGCTTCTGTTTCTCTGCTTGAAAACCCAACTGAAATATCAAGATTGGATGATCACCTTGAATTTAATGCATACACACACACACACACACACACACACACACACACACACGATCACAGAGCAGAATTTCTTTTTAATTTTTAAATTAAATGGCTTGAACATGCTTACAATGTACCTCGAATCTAATCCAAAATTACTGTGGATGAAAATACCAAGTCAAGTATAAAGAGGAATTTAAACACACACACACACACACACACACACACACACACACATTTTCACATTTAAAAATGAAAAGCATTCACAAATGCCATAAATCATGTTGCTGGCTGCTCTGTTTGGGTCACTGAATATCTCCCGTTTTAAAGCAAATTAGTGTTTGGGTTCTGGCTTGGCTCCGTGTCATTATTCTAGGTTTTAAAAGCTGTCCCGGCCTGGGAGTGGCTGTTGGGATGGGTTGGCAATTATGTCCAGAAACTAGAGCTTTTGCAAAGGAAAAAAGTGACGAGATTTTGAGGGACGGATTGCAAAGGCAGAAGACGAGGGATGGGGCGGGAGTGTGGATGTCAGAGTGTGGGAAGGACCCGTGGCAAGAAGCCACCCACCAGGGATTCCATTAACATAGCCGGGAGCACTCAGGTTTGTTTGCCGGATGACCCCCAAGCCCATGTGTCAAGGGTTTAGTCCCCAGGATGGTGCTACTCTGGTGGGTCAGCAGCCTGGGCAGTGTGACCGGGTCTTGCTCTGGGTCTTCTGGGCTGTGATGGATGGTTGACCAGGCTGTGTCCTCATCTGCCAGCTCAAATGGGGGAAAATCCTCCTTCCGGATCGTGTGGGTTCCTGGAAGAATCTGATTCCTTCTGGAACTTCGCAGCAGCTGCATGTTGAAAGCCACCCATCGAGACAGAATGTCACCTGGGGAAGGGCTCCACTTCTCTTTTGAAGCCGTTCATCTGACTCAGGGAGGTCCACCATGGGACATCTGCCGCGGATCAGCTCAGAATCCACCAATTAGGGACTTTCAGGACATCTGCAAAATCCCTCCACCGTTACCACACGACCCAACCTGATCAAGGACGTCCATCACTACGGGCATAGTCCACTGGTTCCGAGCAAGTCACATGCCCTACCTGCCCACAAGGGCATGGGGCTCACCTTGGGGCACGTTCGCTCATCATGTTCTTCTGGAGAGTTTGTGGCACTGGCTTCTTCTAGCAAACTCGTTGTGAGGTTGGCCATTGCTTGAGGGACGTGGATACTACCTTGGAGCCACGCCTGCTGGAAACAGATGGTCAGGGCCATTGCGGACAGGCATCCAAAGCCGCTCGCACACTGCTTAACTGTTCGTTGAACAGCAGGTTTGCAAAAATAAAGCTGCCCGTCAGCTGGCCGAGGGTCCCAGAGGCTTCTCCTGTCCCTGACCATGGCCAGGTGTCTGCTGTAAAAGGTCAGATTCCAGGAGGCTGGGGTGGAGGCCCGGCGGGCCCCGGCTCAGGTGGGCTGAATGGTCCTGAGCTGGGTCTGGTTGACACGGAGAGCCCGGTTAATGATGCACGGGGAGGAGATCAGGCGTGTGCTGCTCAGGGTGACTGCTTAGCACATCCTCTCTCCTTGATGGATGGAGGACAGTCAAGTAGGGTGAGTCCTGCAAGGACCCTGCCAGAGGAAGGGGCCCTGCCAGGAGGGGACAGGGCTCGGCCCCCTCCAGGGCTGGGTGAAGGAGCCCAGAGCCCTGGCCCTCTGCAGGCTTCCCCTGAGGTGCCTACTGGGAGAGCAGGTGAGCCCAGCTGTGTGGCCACGCCTCACTCTGACCTCAGGGACCCGGGGTTGGGGCTGAAGGCAGCATCGGGGGGGGGGGGCAGAGCAGGCAGAGGGATGGGGCAAGCTGTCTATCCTTGCCCACCCCAATGCCCTCCCCTTCTCCATCCAGACGGTGGGCAGCTGGAATATGGAGCCTGAGGACCCTCGGCCCCTGCACTGTGTGCCTAAGAGCTCTCCTCTCTCCGCCACCTCCCTGGGGATACCTGGTCCAGACATGGTGGGGTGCCCACTGAGCATGCATCTGACCCCTACCCCTGGAAAACATGAACAGAGGTCCCTGGCTGAGAAGTCGGAGTTAAGACGCACCCAGAGTCTGAAACATGGAAAGAGCATTGAATGAAACCCCCAAGGGTGAGGCCTACTTCACACCACCTCGGGTCGGTGCAGGACAGAAGAAGATTTTGGACAGAAGGACAGATCTGATCGACCCTGGGCTGCCGTTTCAGGTCAAAAGTGCCAACTTCACCCCCAGCCGTGTAACTGGTTCTAGCAAGACTGTCATCCTCGAAGCCCGTCTGTGGGCAGGGCCCTGGAATCTGGTTCTCTAGAGAACCAAAGCAAGACTTCTCTGCCCCCAGAGGTCATGCTGCATCTTCCTGTGTGTGTTTCAAAGGCTACTTTTATACTGAGTTGTCATGAAATCTTTTTTTGACTTAAGCACGCCCGATAAAGCACCTGTAGGCTCATGGAAGCTCCAGGTTCAGAGACTGTACTATTCCATGTGGAAGATAAGATGCAGGGACTGGCTTTGCCCCTGGGTAGCCATGTGAGCAGAGCAAATCACACAACTCAGCCCCTCTGCATTCAAGAGTTTCTGTTTGTAAACAGGGAACGTGCTTTGATGTGGATAAATGTCCCTTGGTATGATGGAGGCTTGGCCCCAGCTCATGATGCTATTGGCAAGTGTTGGAACCTTCAAGAGGTGGGGCATAGAGGGAGGTAGCTAAGTCACTGGGGACATTCTCTTGACAGGGATATTAGGACCTGGCTGCTTCTCTTCCACTCCCCTTTGCTTCCTGGGCACCATGAAGTGAGAAGCTAGCTCTATCATGCACTCCCCGCCATGATGAGCTGCATCACCTCAGGCTCAAAATCAGTGAGGGAGGCCAACTGGTCACAGACTGAAACATCTGAAATCCTGAGCCAAAAGAAACCTTTCATCTTTTTAAGTTTAATACATCAAGTACTTTGTTATAGTAACTGAAAGCTGACTAACACAGGATAGCAATAATAATGCTTTGCTACTTTCACAACAAAATTGCATTAGATGTTATATGTAAAATTAATTTAGCGAAAATACATTAATGTGGTAACTTATGCATATTCCCTTACATTATGTATTTGTGAAGGAAATTATACATGAGGACAAGGTAAAGTTTTTCTTTTTTTCCTCCAGGAGAGTCTTCTGTCACAACCTCAAAAAACATTCACGCCTTCAAAATTTTAGATTCTTTTCACCACCAGTTTAGTTGGCATGAAAAAAAACTTTTCCAGAACCTATGTGCCAACTTCAGAAGTAACATCAACATGACAGGAATGACACTTCAAGTATAAGTTTGTATATTTCTTTAGCCACATAACACCATCGGGTGGATGAATTAAAAAGCAAGCGTGAGGCTGGGGCGTAACTTAGTGGGACAGGATGCATTTAGCTGGGTTCCGTCCCCAGCACCACACATACAAAGATGGAGTAAAAACTCCTTACACTGCACTCTGAACACTGAAGCTCGTAGGAAACACAAGACCCCCCCCCCAACTCTTTTCAAATTGCATTAGTTATAATTTCCTGATGGTCGTGAGGTCTTACTTCACCTCGTGCAATGTTGACTTCCCAGACAGTGATTCAGTTATTCTTGGACTGGCAGATTCCTGAGCGAAAATAAACAAGCTCAAAGCAAAAACCCTTTTAGTAATGTAAATTGAATTCTATTCAAACATCTATTGAGTGCACTTCATGGATCTGAGGGGTGGGGGAGCAAGACAATAAGACACAGCCCTACCTTCTAGAAAGGCAGACTGTCTCAGGAGACAGACTGTTATCACTGATGAAAGTTGGGAGTGAAAAATGGAAGGGATGACTCTGTGTGGGGGTGGGTTAGGGTACTGTCTCGTAGACATTAATCTGTTCTCCTTAATTTGTATTTTACCTAGTGGACATTTTAAAACCTTGCTGTTCTGTATTCCTATTTTGCTTGAAATTCCCTTATTTATCATTTCATTCAGTGAAATGTAGAGATACTCATTTTTTAAAAATCCACCTGATTGCTGAACGCGTGTCCCATGTGACTTTAGGACATGCCACCTTTGCGGGTGATCGAAGAAACCGTGTTTGCCCAAATGGTAAGGCTGCCGGAGCACCTGAATCCCGGGGTCAGCTGGAAAAGAATGAGAGTAGCCCAGATTTGTTAGGGGACGCGGAATCTCTGTCTCCATCACTTCTCTTCTGTCCTGAGAGACCCATGGACGGCAGCACTGGGACCCCATTGCCTTGGCTGCAGGGGACATCTTGGGATGCTGATGTCCCTGCTGAGAAGCCTAGCAGGGGCGGATCACGAGAAGGAGGACACATTTCCAGCCTTAGGAGTGGTCGGGTTGGAGCTGTTGCAGCTTTTGGTCTGTTCATAGAAATAGGTGCTTTCTGGGTGTGTTGGAGGGCACACTTGTGAGTCCTCAGGAACCTCAAAGAGCTAAACAACAAAGGACCAGGTATCCTGCTTCCTGCACAGCGGCAAGCCAGGATCCCTCTGTACCTGCAGCCGTCTTCTTTCCTGGAACCCAAAGAGGGTGGCTGTGCTTTGAGTGCTTGGCCTGTGTCTGCCACCTCCCAGTAACTGGAGCCAGCACCCAGCGTGGAATCACCGTCCTCATTTCTGGATTTCCAATTTTCGTGAGATTGGCGTTTTCCTGGGTAACCAGGCTTGATCCTTGAAACCCCAATAAATAAATAAGTAAACAAATGTAAGGAATTACAAACAACGTGCTACTACACAGACGAGACTCAGGAACATTGTGCTCGGTGGAGAAAAGACGCCGACAGGGAGGTCCCATCTTGCATTCATGTTTACGTTGTGTTCCTTGATTCCATAAGACGTCCAGAGAAGGCCAGTCCTGGAGACAGACGGCAGTGCTGTGGTTTCCAGGGGCAGGAGGGAGGGCGATGGAGTGGAGCTGAGTTGAATGGGACAGGGTTTCCCTTGGGGCGGCTGGACATGCTTCGGACCTGCACAGAGGGGACCCGGGAATCTGCTCAAGGCTTCTGAATTCTCGACTTTAAAGTGATTGGTTTGATGTCATGGGAACTTCATCGGAGCTAAAGCAAAAGGCACAGGGAAATGACCTTCCAGTTACTACAACAACAGAAAACTTTCTATGTTTGAAATCAAATTAGTTTAATGTTTGAAAAGGGACCCGTGGGCTTTCCAGACAGACCCCTGGCCACCGACTCGGAAATTCCAACTGATCTTTTGGGCTTCTTAGGGCAAAACATCACCTTCTCTGTTCACAGAAGCAGTAAATGATGATAGCCGGTTAGCTAACAGGAGAAACGGTAGCCGGTGGCAGACTTTGTTTTGTAACACACTGAAAACTCCACGTTGGATCCTCAGGAGTTTCGCTACAGTCAGGGAAATCTGCCTGTCACACCGTCTCAGTTCAATCTCCCACCCAAGTCGCCTGACACATCCGATCTCTCTGGCCATCATTAGCTTTGCCTGTTCCAGTTCTGATTTCAATGAGGCTCTTTGGTTCCAATGAGAACATTGCCCCCAAGGTCCAATGTCTTGTCCTCTAGAGTTTTAGAGAGTCATTGGGCTCTTCTAAACATGTCTTTTTTTTTTTTTTATGTAAACCACTGAAAAATGTGAGCTCAGTGATTGTAAAGTAAATAGACCTCAATTTCCCCCCCAGAAAAACATCCACCCCCACCACACTAGCAGCCCCCAAGATAGAAGGTAGAAAAAATAAACAGAACCTTCCAGCACATTTCCTCTTTGCTGAATTCCCTCAGCACCCTCCCCACCCCATGCTCTGCTCCCACAGCTCCAGATAAACGGGGAAAATCCATTTGCTGTCGACCTTAAGAGGGAAGTCCCTCTTCTCTCTTGCCAAACATTATCTTGTTATATAAAAACACCAACCAGGAAAAGCATAGTGCATTCATTTCCACCAAAAATAGTTCACTGGAGTTTATTAATGCTTGGGAACTTCGAGCAATGGAAAAACTGAGCCCCATAAGAAGAGATGTAGGATAAGAAGCTCTGAATTGAGCATGGTTTATGAAAACCCCAGTATAACCAGTGGTCTGTGTGGCCAGACACTCCGACCTTGCCTAACTTCCTTCTGAAAGCCCAGATAGGAACAAGAGTTCTCTAGACAGCAGAAAATAGCTGCAAAAATTAACCGGGCATCTTGCTACAGTTTAAATGGCTTTAATAGGACTTCAGAAGACATCAAGTGTTTTAAACAGAAAAGTGGTTAAAAATAGCAAGCACAGGTCACCAGGAATATTCCCCCGCCCATGTATTCTGGGGCTGCAAATGGCAGGTGGGGGAAGATGTGCGAATGGTACTTGGACCCAGTATTTCTCTTGATCTCGTTTCATGACAGTCTTTATCGAAAGCTCTTAGAAAACAGTCACGGCCTCAGGTGTTGGGGGTGAAAGTCTGACTGAGCATTGGACCCTCTCAGGGAAACTGGAGAAGAGGCAAATATCACCTCCAAAATCTCTTCTCTTTTTGCATTACCCAGCATCAGGCATTTTGTTATAGTAACACAGAACAGACCAAGAACGTGGGACGGTGGGACAGAGTAGACTCTGCAGCGGTCTTCCTGATTCCTGTCTCTGTGTGACATGATCTTTTCTGAGTGTGGCCAGGACCTGTGAGCCTAGCCTCCATGTGACAATACAGCCCTGTTGACACCACAGTGGTGCCTTGGGAAATGCTGAGCAGGGGATGCAGACAGCTGAGCTCAAACTCCTAACCCGTGCAGATGGTGAAATCCTGAGTGTGTGCTGTGTAAACCACTAAGTGTGTGCTCAGTTGTCCCTCAACCACAGGCAGCTGTTAGGGCTGAACTCTGTCCCTGCCACGGATCAACAGCTTGAAGTCCTAACCCCGGTAGGGTTATGTGCCACCCAAGGACGTTAGGTAACTACTCGCTGCACACTGGACAGTGGTCCCATAGCATTACATCAACCGTGACGTCATCTCTGGCTCAGTTTATGGAAGTACACTGCACGGTGACTGCACTGTGACAAGAGTGGTTAACACTACCTTTCCCAGAATGTATCACTGTAACTAACGGACATGTGACTTGTTATGACAGCCTAGTCAGCTAATACACAATGGCTTGTATTTCATTTCCTCTCGACCTGTGCTTACTGTCCACCACCCAAGTCTATCTGTGGCTCTTCAGTCCCCTCCCATGCATTACCACTGGCCACCCCTCTATTCTGAAAATAAGGTGGTGACCCTTTGTAGCGTTACTTGTCTATTCTATGGGCAAATCCTGAAAACATGAGTTCATAAGGTCAACAGTGATCGCCCCAGAGGACAACATGGTGAGTGAGCGCAATGACTCTTCAGTGTGTCGGTCAGGTTTCTGTTACTATAACAAAATGCATGAGACCAACTTAAAACCAACGTAAAAAGGGAAGGGTTTATTTTGGCTCACAGCGTTTTAAGCCCCCAAAGGACTCACAGTCTGGTTGCATTCCTCTTTCCCCTGATGTTCTTGGAGCTTAGGTGGAGCTTAGGTACCAGGCAACTGCTCCCACCAGAGAGGACCAAGAGAGCCGGGAGGCAGAGGGGAACGAAAAATGTTTGTGCCAGCCTTTGCCTCAGGATCCCCAAACACACTTGTGGTGCCACGCATGCCACATGTTGGAAAGAGGGCAGCCGGGTGCCTGGAACACTGTGGAGGCCACAAGTGCCCACAAAGGGGCACTTTGGAAGTCCTGGGGAATTGGGGCTGGTGGGGGAGGGTGATCGCAGAATCGGCTGGAAGGAGCTGAAAGGCGAGGCCGCGTGGCTTTCCCTGGGCGCCAGCCTGACGCAGCGAGACAGGCCTCCATGTGCCTTTGGCGTGGTCTGCTGGGTTCCTTCAAGAGGCGCTGGTTTTCCCCAGCTCCCAAAGGATACACTCTGCAAATAAGCTTGCAGAACAGACCTTCTAGTGTTCAACAATGCAGCAGGCAGGAAGCCTCTGAGGCTCCCCCAACCTTGACCGTGGCTCTTGGCATTAGCTCCGTCCAGCTGCTTTGGGTTGTAAGCTGCTGCTGCTGCTGTTGAAACTTGGCACTGTCCTAAGGTGACGTCCCTGGTTCTGGGACTATTGGGTCTGAGGTTTCAAGCACCAATTCGGAGAGAGACACCCTGACTACTAATTTATTTTTTCTTTTCCTGGGCACAGGTCTCACCCATTGCCCAGGTGGCTTTGAGCTCCTGGACTCCAGTGTCCCTCCTGCCTCAGCCTCCTGAGATGCGGGGACGAGGTTTGTACAGCACCATGCCCTACTCACTTGGCTTTGACTTGCTGGTTCTGCGTGACCAGCTCTGGGAACCTGCTCAAGTTACGTAATAGTCTTCCTCTGAAAGGTGGGGCCAACATGGCCCCTCGTCTAGGGCAAATGAGAGGTAGGATAATTCTGTGTCCATCACTTTGCTTAGCACATACTACGTGCTCAACAAATCGAACCTATCGTGATTCCACTGAAACGTGCATTGCAATTACAATCAGACGGAGCAGATGCAAGATTAATAAAAAGACTTTTCAGACTTCAGTGCAAGATTCAAAATAAAACAACAACAACAAAAATTGAGGAAAAGAGATCTGGGCATGATCAAGGGTCTGATTGCCTCAATATAAAAAATGTGCATCTAGGGCAATGATTTTTCCATGTGTTAGTCAGCTTCCTGATACTGTAACAAAATACCGGAGACAATCCACTTGAAAAACGAAGGGTTTATTCTGTCCATGGTTGCTTGGCCCCTTTGTCTGGGCCTGTGGCAAGGCAGTACGGGCGGCATATGGAGGCCCAATATCCTCTTCCAAAGATATGCCTCCAAGTGGCCACTTCCTTCCACTAGGTCCCTCTTCTTAAGGGTTCCAGCCCCACTCCGTAGCGCTACAGGCTGGTGATGAAGCCTTCAGCATGTTGGCCTTTGCGGACATCTGAGATCCAGACCAGAACATCAGCTGGAATAGATATCAGCCCCTTCAGGAGGGTGGGAGGAACCCGGATGGCTGGACCGGACTCTGAGTTTCTGATTCAGCAAGTCTGGCGGAGACCGGAAAGGTGCATTTCCAACAAGGTCCCAGCAGATACGGATGTTGGTGTGAGGAACGCACGACGGGAGTCCTTGTGCCTTGGAGAACTGCTGTTGGGGCATTAGGAACAACACGTGCACTTAGCCAGCGTCTGGGGGGTGTTGGCGCACACACCTTGTGCTTGGGGAGACCCCAGACACGGACGGAAGACACCTTCCTGCCCTGGAAAAGCACCCAAAGACAAGAGCCAGCCCTGCACTTGACCCTGCGGAGGGCAGGCAGGAGGGCTGGGGGGTATGGGACAGGGACTCTCCGTGGAGCATGAGAAGCCGGTGCACCTCCTACAGCTCAGAGAGTGGAGGGACCTGCTGGGAGTCAGGGTTGGGGTTCAGATCAGGGCTGTGCTTAATGAACTCGGTGCCCTTCGAGTAAAGCAGCCTTGAAATCGTGCCACGGGTGTGGTTGTGGGGCTTCCTCCAGGACACTGTCAGGACGGCTTTGTCCAACCCCCCCCCCTTCACTGAAGTCGTGCAGAGAATCCACATTTCTTCTTTCCACCCCGCCACTAGAACACGCTCTATACAGGTGGATAAAAGTGGTGACACGCTGGGAATGTCCTTCCTTTGGTAGATGAGTGTCAAGGTGCCCCGTCACACGGGATCCTTCCAAGTCCCCCCTGGGGAGGGCTTCTACGCGTGAGCTCCCTGCAAGGAGGGGACCGGTGGCCACTGTGTGGGGTGCCTGTCGGGTATCTGTCATGTGATCACTTTCCTCACGGCTCTGGAATGTGCCTCTCGGGACAATCATGGCCAGGAGGCAAATTCCAGCATTAGCTTGAAGCTGTCTCTGCTGGGGGCTCCTTATTCCCTGCCCCTCCAGAAAAAAAAAAAGAGAAACATAATATTTATATTATTAAGTCAGACCGATTTCTTATCAATAATACGAGGTTGAAGCATGCTGAGCCAACTTAATGCTAGCCTTCAGGGTACAAGTTGTGAAGCCTATGGACTTGAATGAACTATATGGGTACGTAATGCACAGTGTTCACCATAAGGTGGATGTGGAGTGGGTGATTGTCCTCAGGAGTCAGTACGTGCGACACAACGAAAAAGGAACCACAGGGAGACGTACTTTGTAAAAAGTGTGTTTACAAACAGCTTTCTGGAGACATCCGTGACATAGGCTCAACCCCACAGGTGGACAATGACCATTTGGTAAGTCTGGGTGTGTGTACACACTGGGAAATCACCACCACGTGTGTACTCATGGGTAGAGCGTATGAGTTCCTTGTGGCTGCTGTAACAAAGGACCACAAACTCAGTGTGGAAAACAAGGGTTCTGTCCCCTTATGGTTCTGGAGGTCACCGTCTGGAATGGACCTCGGAGGGTCAAAGTCAAGGGCTGCCCTCTCTTCTGGAAGCTCTAGGGGAGGATCCATTCGCTTTCCCTTCCCCGCTCCGACAGGCCTCCTGCATTCCTTGGTTTAGGCCCCTTCCTCCATCTGCGAAGCCAACAGAGGTGGGGCTCTCTGACTCTTCTCGGTTGGCCCATCTCTCTCTGACTCTGAGCTCTGTGTCCCCCCTTCTACGCCGCCGTGACACCAGCCTACCCAGTAGCTGGATCTTAATTGCTTTGCTGGAGGCTTGGTCACCAGCCCATGGCGCTACTGGGGGGGTAGAAGGTTTGGGAGACGCAGCCTGGGGCCATGGACTTAAGTCATTGTAAGTATGGCCTTCAGGGGACACGGGGACTCTGGCACACTCCCATCTTCGCTTCCTAGCTGCCATGACATGAGTGGCCTCCTCTTCTGTCCAAACAATGTGACCAAGCGACCACGGTTGAGACCTCTGAAACTGCAGCCAGACTGAACCTTCCCTCCTTGAACTCGTTGACCTTGGGTACTTCGTCACAGCAACGGAAAGCTGACTAACACAGGAACAAGTTACAGGTGCTGGGCATGAACCCAGGGGCATTCGGTGGGGTGTTATTCTGTCTACTACTATAGTCATCACCCCCAAAACTTTCCTCACACCCCTTCTAATTCTTCCCACCCATCCCACCCCATTGTCTTATTCCCAAATACTCACTGGTTTGCTCCTGTCACATTTTCTTGAACTTATAAAAATTAAGCCATATGGCCTATTTCTTTCATATACTTTCTTTTACTCCATGCTGAATTATGTATCAATCATTCATTCCTTTTCCTTGCTGAGTAATATTCCATTATAGTTTGCACCACAGTTTATTAATTAATCTATAGATGGACATTGGGTGATTCATAGTTATATAGTGTTTGGGCATCACAAATAAAAAAGATTCTTTGTGCATTTGTTTACAAGTTTTTATATGGGCCTATGTTTTCATTTCTCTTGAATAAATACCTAGAACTGGAACAGCTGTATCCTACCTACTATAGGTGTATATTTAAAGTTTTAAGAAACAGACTCTGTCAAACAATAAAATGGCACAACAAAATGGTGAACCTTTTTATACCCCCACCAGCCACCTTGGGAAGTTCCGGTTCCTCCACATCCTCACCAATCCTTACTGTGTTTGCTTGTTTCAATTTTAACCACTCAGGACACCTTTTAAAGATCACTGGTACTTACCAACTGTGGGATTTGAGACGAGTCAATTAGCCATTCTGAAATCTCACTGGATTCGCTGTGAGAGGGAGATAATGAGATTTTCTTTTTCCTACAAAATCAGATTGATTGCCTGAGGATCACAGAGCAAGCCAAAGCCCGCGCTCTTCATTATCCGCACAGTACATGTCAATTTCAGGCACTTTTATGGGTTCTATTTTTATTTCTGTTTATGTTAATATCATCGTTACTGGCTCACTGTATATGATTCCTGACTGAAATGTTCTTTTCTGCGAAAGGGAACATTTCAGAGAACACGATTCCATTTCTAAGCCAACTCAGAGCTTTGCCAGCACCCTCTATACCCCGAAAAGGGAATTGCCCACTGCAGAGTGTCCTACTGTAAACGCTGGGGACAATGGCTGCTGTCTAGAAGGGTCAGGCCACTGGTTTACGGAGCCTTCAGGAGGATTGTTCTGTGGACACACACCCTTCAGTAGGAATGACGGCAGGCAGCGCTTTAAAACACAAAGCCAACACAGAAAATCCTTCGTGACTTGTGCTCCCCGTGAATTGAAAGTCACAGGGCCACCTGGGTTGACAGTCTCTGCCAGCAGAGGTGACGTCCATCTCATCATGTGTTGGACCATCAGCCTCTCACTTCTCCTGTGTCCTTGACATTGGGCCTCCAAGTTCCCTGGGGAACAGCAAGAAGGACTTTGAGATCCTACCTGTTTTAGCTTCCTGTCCCTTCCTGCAAAATCCGGCCACGGTGTCAGAGAGAGCGCATGATGGTGACTCAAGAATGTCGCTAGCATCTGGCCCTAAAGAAGAGACGGTGCACCCTGAAGTTCCATGACCCCAAACCCTAAGGGACCAGCATTTTTCTGGTTGTAATCCAAGGACAAGGTTAGGGTGGGAGGCTTGGAGACGTTTTCTGTGACAGAGGTGCATTCTGTCATTCAAGTGATATATATATTTTTTTCTTTTTTGGCATCCAGAGATCGAACCCAGGGGTGCCTGACCACTGAGCCACATTCCCAGCCCTTTTTATGTTTCATTTCTGAGACAAGATCTCGCTAAGTTGCTGAGGCTGGCCTCCAACGTACAGTCTTCCTGCCTCAGCTTCCCAAACTGCTGGATTACAGGCACGTGCCACTGTGCCTGGCCTGTCACTCGGGTTTTAAGACAGTGATGTAGCTATGCGGCGCGTGAGATACTGACAGTAAAAGTCAAAGGTCTGAGAGGAGAATGGGCACATTTTCCAAGTAGTGCTGGACGCCGTGTCCTCTCTGGTCTGGTCCACGCTGTGGTTGCTCTTGGTCCCCTCCTCCTGGTCTCCTCTCCTGGTAGTGAGTGGGCCCTGCCTAGGGACAGGAGCAAGATATGTTTGTGACTTTCCCGGTTCACTGAGAGCCTTCCTGTGCATTCCGTAACCTGTTCACGGCACAGCCGCGTTGGGGTTAATCCTAATGCGAAGACTTAGCATGTGCTGGGCACACAGTAGGTGTTCTGTAGGAGGATGGGGAGAGAAGGTCTGCAAGGTCCTGTCTCTGGAAATTACCTCCCTCTCCTCCTGCTACACAGGAGCAATTTGTATTTCACTTTTGCATTTGTAGTATGTCAAATTTGTATCTCGTGTTTTAAATGCAAGATTTTGCCAGATTCTAAATGCGAATCATCTTTGGAAGGATGAGACCTGTTATCTGTCCTTCAAGGATGACCCTTATGTGAATGGCTTTCCCAGGTTGTTCTCAGAGAAAAGGGAAATCGCAAGATTCAAGGAACGTAAAGACGTCTGACCTGGGAGGGGACAACTTTGTGCCACCAAAAGGGGACAGTGTCGGCGTTACCCACCACCGGGAGTCAGCTGTGCTGCGCCCTGGTCACAGCAGGAGCCTGGCTGGACAGGACGAGGATGTCACTCGGGAGGGCTTCCTTGGATCCCGGGTTGCTTAAAGTCGCAGAGGAAACAGTGGAACTTCCAACTTGGGTTACTTGCTTCTTTCTTTGGGCTGAATTCTTTTTTCTTCTTTACCCTTTGTCTTGCTGGTGTGGACAAAGAAGAGGCCCTCCCAAGATCCCAAGTGTGCCTAGGTCTGCGCCTGAGATCCTAACGTGATATTTTAAAACCTTGCTTTATTTAAATCAGCAAAGAAGCCAAACCATTAAAGTATGGACTGCAGAGCCGTGAGGACCTGTGAGTTAGGACAGTGGAGGACACTCTGAGAGGAGTGTGGGTGAGGCTTGCCTGCTTGGGGTCAAAGTGAGGCTGGACTCTGAGGGCCCCAGGAGCCGGCCGGAGCTGGCCCAGACCTGCCCTTGCTCAAGCAGCAATAGTGTCTCCATTTCCCCTCCAGGGGCCTCTTGATGTCTCCAGAAGTCTCTCCTGCTTATGGGGGTACAAAATTTGCCCTTCAGTCAGTTTTCCATCTCTATGACAAAACGCCTGAGAAAATCAATTCTAAGGAGGAAAAATTTATTTTGGCTTGTGATTTCAGAGATTTCCATTCATAGTAACTTGACCCTGTTGCCTTTGGAGCTCACACAGCAGAGGAAGCAGCTCACCTCCTACAGCTAGGAAGCAAAGAGAGGGGAGAAGGAGCTGGGGCCCCAATATCCCCTTTAGTGCACACCCCAAATGACCTAACTTCCTCCCACTTGGCCCTACTTCCTGCAGATTTTACCCCCACCAATTATGAGCAAGTCAGGGTTCTTAACATTTCCATCTCTTCAACTGAAAAAAACCCCTTTTTATTAACACACAGTAATTGTGCATATTTATGGAGTACAGCGTGCTATTTCAATTTTAATTCCTATGTCTGCTGTATGCACTGGTCAAATCTGCATAATTACTATGTCCATCTCACTGTTATTTTGTGTGTGCAGAGTTTGAGCTCGTCTCTTGCAGTTCTTCGTAAAATACACACTAGGTGATTGAGAATAGTAATGTCCCCACAGCTCTGTGGGTCACAAGGACTCACTTCTGCCGTCTGTGTTGGGTACCCTCTACCTGCACTCCCCTGCCCCTCCCCAGCCTCTAGTACCCACTATTACACATTCTGACTTTTGAGAGAGACCATGCGGGATTTGTCTTTCTTGGTTTGCGGTAGTTCACTTAACATAACATCCTGTAGTTCCAGTCATTCAGCTGCAAACTATAAGAGACCATTCTTAAAGCCTTTATTAAAAGATCAACAGGAGCGGGGCTGGGGTTGTAGCTGGGGCTGGGGCTCAGGGGTAGAGCGCTTGCCTAGCACATGTGAGGCACTGGGTTCGATCCCCAGCACCACGAAAATAAATAAAATAAAGGTATCATGTCCACCCACAACTGAAAAAAAAAAAAAAGATAAAACTGAAGATACATGTTAAGTACACTAAATATCTCTGGGACGATACACACACAAACAGAGTGGTTGTCTCTTGGGTGGGAACGTGGAAGTCTGGGGAACTTGAGTGCAGTGGGCATTGTATGTCTTGCTGCATATTATCCTGTCTCTATGAGTTTTGTCTCACCCCAAATTAAATTCTGTTGCTTTTCAAAAAAGCTTCTGTACTATTAAGGTCAACACCTCTGTTCATCAAAAGACACCATTAGCAGACGTAAATGGCTTCATAGCTTGAGACTAGGGGTTTTCATACATACATGTATGTTTTGGCCAAGAATGCATGAGGTGCTCTTCAACATTGCTAAGAAGCCAGGCGCCGTGGCGCTTGCCTGTTATCCCAGCAGCTCGGGAGGCTGAGGCAAGAAGATCGCGAGTTCAAAGCCAGCTTCAGCAAAAGCGAGGCCCTAAACAAATCAGTGAGACCCTGTCTCTAAATAAAATATAATAAATAAAGGGCTGGGGATGGGGCTCAGTGGTTAAGCACCCCTGGTTTCAATCCCTAATACAAAAATAAAATAAAGGAAGAGGAAGGGGGTGGGGTTCCATAATCTGCTTTGAGGGCATACCCCTCAAACGACCTAAGGACCTCCGAAAGAGACCACCCTCAAAGTTTCCACCACCTCCCGATAGCACCAAGCTTTTGACCTTGGGGGGACCTTCAAGGTCCAGGCTAGAGCACACATATATATGTTAAAGGCACATACACAGTTTGTCAACCGTTCTTTATACTCTTGGTTGGTTTTGTAGCCACAAAAGGCAACCGTGATGATCCAGCAACCCCACTTTGAAATGAAAGCAGTATCTCTTATTCTTTTGTGTTTGGTGCCGGGATGGAATGGAGAGACCTGCACAGGCTAGGCAGGTGCTCAACCACTGCGCTACACACCCAGCCTACAACATTGGGTCCTGAAGAGGTGTTTGCACACCCATGTTAACAGCAGTGCCATTCAGATTGGCCAAGAGGGGACCCAGGGCCTTAGCACATGCTAGACGTGAGAGCAAACCAAGCGCCCACTGCCTGAGGGTGGATAAAGAATGTGGCCTGTTTGTATTATAGAATATTAGTCAGAATTAAAAACTAGTCGTGTCCTGTGCAACAAAACGAACGAGGACATCATGGCTAAATGAAATAAGCCCGTTACAAAAGCACAGATTCCATCTCATTCCACTGACCTGAGGCACGTAAAGTAGTCAGATAGAAACTGAAGGCTACCAGGGTCAAAGGGACAGGAAGGGGCAGCTGGAGTTGTTTAGTGAGTGCACAGTTTTAGGGTTTTTGTTGTTGTTGCTTTACAGTACTGGGGATCGAACCCAGGAACACTCTACCACTGGGCTACATCCCCAACTCTTATTTTTTATTTTGAGAAAATTTTGCCCAGAAACCACCTTTGTTTGAATGATACCAGAGAACCACACAACAGAAGGAAAGCGGTGAGAAGCAGATCCAACACGCAGGTGCAGGAGAGGGGGCGCAGGTGCAGGACAGGGAGCGCAGGTGCAGGACAGGGAGCGCAGGAGCGTCCATGCAGCCGACCTTGATGGACAGGCTTGTCCCAGGAGCTCGGGGATCCAGGGCTGAGTGAGTGGCATCCCAACCCCCAGGGTCTTACCCTTCAGGGAGGGAAGAGGGGACAGACCTCCTGCAGCCGCTGGCTGCCTGCCTCTCTCCAAGCTTCAGCCGGGTTCCAGGTGCCAAAGGGTGGTCCGTCATAGCTGTCCCGGTGGGGTGATGTCAGCCACCAGAAATTAGAGTTTGCATCTCTTCCAGGAAGTCATCCACTCTGCACTGTGTGGCTGCAGACAGGACGGCTCCTGCTTGTCTAGACTCATTTCCAAAGGACGGGTCAGGGAAAAAAATGTCAGATTATTGGGGCCATCGCTGTGAATCCACATAAAAATTTGAGTTTAAAATACTTGGAGACTATTATATTTTTATCATAGCTCAAAGCATATAATAACTTGGTTTAGGTTAATCAATTGTCATCTTTAGGATGTCCTTTGAGAGTTTGCTTTAATGAACACATGAGAATAATTCAAAATTAGCGTAGCACTTTTTTTTTTTTTTTTTTTGGATGGGGAGAGAGCTTGGGAGGAAAAGAGCCCTGTGAAATCAGTCATCAATTATAGTGCTAGAATCCAAAAGAATACTGGGGTATCCATTGCCACCCTTCTGGATGTGTGTTGAAAATATCAGCACAACCAAAATGAGAGAACACATTTTCTAGTTATTTTATACACACACACACACACACACACACACACACACACATATGTATTTTTGGTACTAGGGATTGAGCTCAGCAATACTCGACTACTGACACATCCCCAACCCTGTTTTGTATTTTATTTAGAGATAGGGTCTCACTGAGTTGCTTAGGGCCTTTCTAAATTGCTGAGGCTGGCCTTGACTTGTGATCCTCCTGCCTCAGCCTCCTGAGCCGCAGGGATGACAGGCGTGTGCCACTGCGTCTGGCCTAATTATTTAATATTTGTTCAGTGCATGAAAAAAAATTGCCTAGTTTTGTGAAAGGAAACTCAAGAACTTTTGCTAATTAATTTACCAGAGTTACTCTTTAATTGACTTTAGAAAACACTTATCCTAGGGCTGGGGATAGCTCAGTTGGTAGAGTGCCTTGCATGCACAAGACCCTGGGTCAATCCTTAGTACCACACACACACACACACACACAAGGAAAAAAATTATCCTGAATTAGTTATTTGTAGGTGACTTTTAAAAATATTACCCTGAACCTCAGAAGCTGTGTTCCTTTGTTCATTCATTTCCTGACAATGTAAAGGTAATTGCGGTCCCCCCGCCCCCTGATCTGGAGACGCTGTTTAGATGGGCAATTTCCTGTTCTTGGACCAGAGTGTACATCTCTGCTCCTGCCCCTCTCTAGAGGCGAGAATGGGTGTCAGATGTCTCTGTCTCTTCATTGGGAATGTTTATTTATCCGGTGCAAGCCATCTTTACCAAACTCACAGAAGGTCCTGCTCATTCTTTCCAAAAAATCCCCTCTGTTTTCCAGCAGGGCCTCCACTGGCAGTTGGTTGTGAGGAAAAGGATCTAACATTGCACCAGTTTTGAAAGGTGAGACGCGTAGGATACTGAGAGAGGAGCTGCATGTATTTACCCGTCCCCAGGTCGATGTGGCCTGCAGGAGTCACTCAGGGGACGTGAGGACAGGGCGGACACAGCTGCAGCACTAGTGCAGACAGCAAAGGGACACTCTTGCTACCCAAGGATGCGGGGGGTTAAACAGAGTCCCCTGAGAGCAAAGCTCAGATACTGTTACCTGCTCTAATCAGAAAATAGACAACAGCACCAACTGTTTACAGGGATGTCAACAATTGTCATGGCTCCATCACCAGAAAAATATACTTACCCAGGTCCCTGCCATAGACACACCATCTTACCCAGATCCCTGCCTTAGACACACCATCTTACCCAGGTCCCTGCCTTAGACACACCATCTTACCCAGGTCCCTGCCATAGACACACCATCTTACCCAGGTCCCTGCCTTAGACACACCATCTTACCCAGGTCCCTGCCATAGACACACCATCTTACCCAGGTCCCTGCCTTAGACACACCATCTGAACGATTAGCAAGCACTTTTTCTGTTCAGCCAAGCCTGGCGCTTGCCAGCCTCTGTCACACCCATCACGTCCTGCAAATTACTAGAGTCCAAATCCATTAGGTCTTGTTAATTATGAGCTTGCTGGCTCCTAGCGAGAAACGCACTCAGGGCTGGCATTTCATGAGCTTGCTGTCAACCCAGAACGCTGCCCGGGCTGAAGAAGGCACACGGGAAATTCCAACATGTCCGCGTGCAAAGGTGTCCTTGGAATAGAATGAAGCCTGAGTTCCATAGTCAGAGGTGTCACTCGGTGGGTAGACGTGCCCTGGGGTCTCTGGCTGGGTTTCCCTTGGGGTCCTGGAAGGGGCAGTAAATGAGGACATCTAGGCCCAGGGTGATACTGGAGCAGGTGTCTCTGTTTCAGGCTTCGGTTTCTCGTCAGAGTAGAAGCTGGAGGGACCGCTTGGGACTCTGGGGAGCAAATTCGCCTTGCTCTGGATTCAAATCCACTCTGCAAAACTCAGTTCGGTGTCCACTTGCTTTCTTTCTCTTTTTTTGGTACTGGGGATTGGGCTTAGGGGTGCTAAACCCCTGAGCCCCATCCCCAGTCCTATTTTGCATTTTATTTAGAGACAGGGTCTCACTGAGTTGCTTCGCGCCTCACTGTTGCTGAGGCTGGCCTTGAACTAGAGATCCTCCTGCCTCAGCCTCCTGAGTTGCTGGGATGACAGGCGTGCACCACCACACCTGGCTCCAACGGCTTTCTTTCCCTTTTCTTTTTTGTGGTGCTGGGACGGAACCCAGGGCCTCTTGCATGTAAGGCAGATGCTCCACCCCTGACCTGCACCCCCAGCCCTGTGCCGACAGTGAACTATTCCGAAGGTTGGCAGCTGCCCGTCCTTAAACACTTCCTGTCCACGCACTCTTATAACTCGAGGTGCAACGGCGGGTACAGGAATCTGAGATGCCCGTGGCACCAGGAAACCAGGGGCAGGGCCAGAAGGACCTGTGGTCCCAGACAACCCCTAGTACTGCAGGCCTAGGATGCATGATTCTGGAACATTCTGGAGGGGGCAGAGAATGGAATAAGGACGTTAAGGAGGACCGTGTGGGGCACCCAGAACACAGGAGATGAGTCTGACTATTCTCTCCCAGAGCAGCCGTGGGCCTCATGTGGCCATTGAGCATGGGGCATGGGGTGGCCCCATGATTTCTGTCCTGTCTTGTTACCTTTACATTGTGGCTGTTATAAAATCCAAGTGGACTTTGGCAGTGCCAGGCTGAGGGGGGTTCTAGGAGGGGCACGGGTCATATCTGGGAAGAACTCAGCAGGTTGCTGGGCAGCGTGTGTGTGTGTGTGTGTGTGTGTGTGTGTGTGTGTGTGATTGCTCCCTTCATGCTTTGCACTGAACCCTTGGGCTCTGCCACTGGACTTATCTTGGAAAGGGCGTTTCTTTCTCTCCCCTCTCCCTGCTCCTCCCCAGTCTCCCCGCTCTCTCTAATCTTGGGGAAACAGGATCACCTTTCCTCCCCATCCTGGGCACAGCTATCTGGCCTTGAGCACACCCCACCACAGGAACAAAGTCATCCAGATATGGCCCCAAAAGTTCTCAGAAACGACCTTCTGCCCAATCAACAAGTCAACTACAGCTGCACACAGAGGACAGGTGGAATGCAGTGCCCCGTCCCCCCTGAGGGGCAGAATCACAGCCTCTGGGTCCGGAGTCCCCTGTGCTTCTCCTCTGCTAGCAAAGCAATGAAATTTCTTTTCCCTTGTTTTCAGAACCGTGTCCTCCTTATTGGATTGGCCTCGGGGACAAGGACAGAGCTTTCGGTAGCAGAGGGGACAGACTGGAAAGGAGGAGGACTGTTTAAATTGTGCGGAGGTCGCAGCAGAGAGTGCTCACTCAGGTAGAACCCGCAGGAGGGCGGAGGGACCTGCACTAACCATGTTAGGACTAAAAATAGGTCCCCCCCCCCCCAGGCACAGCATCTTCAGGGAAGAAGGTACTTCAGTGAGACAAAGTGGTGAACCAAGAAGGCAGACAGGACCAGGAAACAGCAGCCAGTCTTGCTGAGCACGGGGGTCGGGGGCAGAGCTTTGCAGGATTTGAGGATCACACCATCATGTCCTGCAGCAGGAGATCCCTGAGCTCTCAGGAGGGGGTCTCTGGGGTGGGGAGATGGGAGTCAGGAGTCCTAGGGCGAGCCTCTGGGGAGGGCATCAGCAGGCGTTAGAAGGCATCCACCAAAATCTGTGTGTCAGGCCATGACATGGGCAGTACTAAGCCCAGGACACAGGCAGAGTTGCACAACAGGGAAACTCACTAGCCACTTGCACCAACAGCGAACACATCAAAGCATGATAATAAGACTCTACAAAAAAATCACAGCATCGTATCTGAGCCAAGGGGCTGGGGAAGGGAGCTGGAAGCCCCTCCAGCATTATAACACAAGACCAAAAAAAAAAAAAAAATGACCACTACAAAGACACGGAGAAATAATCATACACAGACATTATTTGGGAATAGGGAGGAGAATTCTACCAGAAACGGGTATGAGCGGGGGTATGAGCGGGCATCGTTGCCCTGGGGGTGCAGAGAGAAGGATTTAATTATACACATGCTTTAGCTTGATAGAACAGTTATTCATTTTGTAAGCACCTGGTGATTCCTCTCCAGGTGAGCTTCCTTCTAATAAATGGCATTTCCCCAGAACTTGGGGCTTTATCAAATGCTCTTCCTCGAACAAGATAAAGATGCAACTTTCACAAACCTACCAGCCCTGCGAACTGGAACCCTGGGCCAGGGCATGGGGCCTCACCCGCCACGCACCTTGGTGGCCCTGCTCTGCCCTCTCGGTGGCTTGGAGGCTCCTGTGGTGGCCACTCCTTACCAAGGAGTCACCCCTCTCCACTCACATCCTCCAAGTTCCCCTTCTGCCATCTCCCAGCTATTGAGGTCACTGGGCGATTTTAGACGGAGTGGAGAAGACAAGACACTAATGAATGCGTGGGGTAGCATTTGTTAAAGATGGAATTTCAGCCTGCGTATTTCAACAGGAATCCCTTAAGGTCTGCAGATGAACAGAGCTGGGGAAGACACACAGGTCCTCTCTCCTCTCCTAGGATTTCGTCAACTCAAGGAAACTTCTTTTCAAAGCAGCTGTTTCTCAACCTGCATGGTTTTCCCACCCCTGCAGCTACACATTCGCAGAGAGTTCACCTATCTTGTATTTCACAACTGACAGTATTTGCCATGAATTCCTCTTTGGGGAACGGGGACAGGGGAGAGAATCTTGTCTTGTCTTTATAGATGCGAACACGTGTAAAAAGCCCAATTCTGACAATCTAGTGACTTGAGAATTACCATTTTCATGGCTGGATTTAAAGACTCCTGCCTCCCCACCTCTTTCTCGCGCTCCCTCCCTCCCTCCCTCCCTCTCCCCTCCGCATTTGCAAGCTCAAGTTGCCTTGTACAGTTCAGTCCTCACCCTGGAGATACCACAACACAAGATTGCACCCAAGGAAATGGATGATAGGAGAACCTGGAACACAGTGTCCAGATACACAAAAGGAATCCTGAGTGCTCTTTTGAACAAGTGGCATGTTGGGTGGCGGGCACCGTGGGAGGAGGAAGCAATTGTTTAATCAATCGAGAGGCCACCGAAATGAAACCAAGCCTTGTCCGGCAAACATTCCTCTTGCAGGAAGCACTGATTGAACTCATGCGAAAATGTGCTAGAAACTCACCCGGCAAGGGAGGGGCTTGGATCTGGCCACCTTCACTGCACAGGTGCCATTGTGAAAGGGGAACCTTCTTGTCCCATCTCTTTGCTGGTTATTCCTCTTTATCAAGAGCCTTCTCACACTTCTGACTTTAGGCATGACTCATTTTTATCACACAGCTGTTTTCTGTCCATCAGAACAAGTCTGCCTTGTGCTCGGTGCATATAAACCCGCTCCATATTCCAAGACTGCAGCTTGGTAGGGCTCAGCCCACCCAGCCCCGTGTTGGCGATGTCTTTTGTTTCCTGGCTTTGGTTACTCAAACACGGCTGTAATGAACCTCCCTGCACATGCATTATTTACACATTAGGAGGGCTGTCTGTTGGAACATTCTGGAAGAGAGACCATTGAATCAGAGGAGGGGCGGGATTAAACCTTTGTCACATACTGTTGCCGAACAGTCCCTTGGTTGGCTCCTTGGCATTTGCCTTCCCCGGGGGAGATTTTTCAATAGCACGTTGCTACCTCCTCCCTGACCTAAGGAGTATTCTGGCCAAGGATGGATGCGAGGACTTTTCCCTAATGTCCAGGACATAGCGTGGCTGAGATGGGGCTGCGTTCCAAATGCCTCGCTATTAAGGGCAACAGAGGAACTGGGTGCAAGAGAACCCTGCTAGCCCTCCTGCCCTCCGTGTGACGGGCCCTTCTCAATGCCCACCACTTGGGACCTACATCTGTTATTGGTTTTAGAAACACTGATGGGCAATTGCTGTGGGGCAGAGAATGTGTCATTTTAGTGCCAGTGAGTTTTGCATGGCTTAGGATGTGTTGGTGTGCAGCGGAAGGTACACGGGGTGGAAACGGAATTCCCCAAGTCGGAGGTTGATGGTGTTTGGAGGTGGGACCTCTGAGGTGTAAATGGGCTCAGAGGAGATGATGAGTGTGGGGTTCAGTGAGGGCTTCATAAGACCCTAGCTAGCTCGCTTGCCCTGTCTTACCATGCTATGTCCTCTGCCACGTTATGAGGCACCAAGAAGGTCCTGGCCAGATGCCAGCTATGTGTTCTTGGTCCTCTGGCCTTCAGAACTGTGAGCTAAATAAGCCTCTATTCTGTCTGTGTAAATGACCCAGCCTCTGGTATTTCGTTATAGCAACGGAAAACAACTAAGACTTACTTTAGGTTAACTATGGCAGCTCTACTCCTGTAAGCCTGGAGGAAGATGCTTCCAATCACCGCCCAAGTGTCAGTCAAGGGCCCAGACTCTTTCCATCTCTCCCTTCTGCCCTCCTCCAAGCCTTGGTCCCTTTCTTCAGGCTGGATCCTGATATGGCACCAGATGTCTGAATCTTCTCTTGGTCTCACATCCAGACATCGAGAAGTCCTGAGATAGAAGAGGGACTCTTTTTTGTTTTTGTTTTTTTTTTGTTTCCTTTTTAAGAGACAGGAGAGACCTGATAAGTTGCTTTCATCTTCCCAGATCCCATAAGGAAGCTGTATTTAGTTTCCTGGGGCTGCAGTAACATATCACCACAAGCCAGAAATTCACTTTCTCACAGCTGTTCAGGACCAGACTCCAGGGAAAGATCCTTCCTTGCCTCTTTCTATCTTCTAGCGGCTCAGGCCTCCTTTGGCTTGTGATAGCATGGCTCCAACCTCTGTTTCCATTTGTGTGTGCCTGTGTGCAGTCATGTCCAAAGTTCCTCCTTGTTATAAGGACATTGGTCGTAGGGGTGGAGCCCACCCTAACCCCGTATGACGTCATCTTAACTTGACCCCTTCTACCAAGAGCTTCCCTGCAAATCAAGTTATATCCTCAGGAACTGCGGTTCAGGACCTGAACGTCTCTTTTTGGGTGGACGCCATTTAACCCAGGCCAGAAGTCCCAGTTTTGTGCCTGGTTTAACCGTTAGGAAGTTTGAGTGAGAGGCTTTAAATAGCTAGCAGGAGGCAGAGATGACCTTGAGCCTAGCTTGTGTGATTCCCGAGTTCGGTCCTCAGAACCACTTTGCCATCGGGCACAATAAATGATGGGGTGCCACCTGAGCAACGATTCCATTTGTGTGGCTGTCAGATGACGGCAGAGTGCACGGCACCAGGATTTCTCCAACGCCTGCAATTCCACAGACTTTCTAGCCTATATAGAGGGAAGCAGTGATAAACAACAATCCTGGCTCTCTGTATGTGAGGCCAGAGTGAGGTGGGACCTGCTTGGCTCTGGAACTTTATCACCTGGTGCCATGTGGGGGAGGAAATGGAGAAGGTGGGGAGCGCGGCTGTTATGCCCTGTGCCTGGTGCTCTATGGCAGTCACCCTGGAGGGCCGGATTCCTAACGACCTCGAGGAGTACGGGCCCCGTCTTTCCTTCTGGTGAGAAGATATTTCCTTGGTCAGCATCATATTCCTCCTGGAAGCTAAAGCGTACTGCTCCACTTTGACTGTGGGACAACTCACCATGCGATCAAGACAGAGTGTAAAGTTAACCTTGAAGGTAGTACCTGCATTTTTACCTTCTCATCATGAAAGAAGAGGTGGTGTCAAGACCATCTCAGTGAAGGTGTCTTGGGGACGTGCCGGGTGGTTGGCAGCAGGAAGTCTAGACCTTTGGCTGGTCTTAACGGAGGCCATGTCCCCAAGCCTTGAGTCTGACATCTGAGCCCATCGTGGAGGGACTGGGTGGGAGACACTGCCCTCTGTAAATGTCGATCCTCCTCAGTGATGCTGCGTTCCAGCAGACCCTGCCAGGGAACCCCAGGGGACCCCACCATACGTTATCCGTGTCTGCCCAGGAAATTCTTGTTCACAGGAGATCTGCCAAATGAAAGCTCACTTTGTTTTCGAGACCTCTTGGGCTCTTGATGAATAACTCTTAGAAGTCCTTTATTTTTCTTTTGCTTCCTTAGAGCAAGAATTGGAACCCACCACCTGTTCTTTCAGATCCAGAATTCTCGCAGAAAACAAAGGAGTTGAATTGCGCCCAATGCCTTCAGCCAGGGTGTCCCGTGACTTTTAAGGTGAATGATAGATCTCGTTGGGAATCCAAACAGTTGGTGTGCAAATGCAATTTTCTTTGGAAATGGAATGTGGAGACGAAAATAAGATAGTTAGTTGGATGATAATAAGTTAGTTGGATCTCTGAGGGTCTGGGGAAAAAGCACTAACCATGTGACCCAATAATCAGATCTGGACATTCATTACGAAGAAATGAAAACTTAGGTTCACACAAACTCCTGCCCACGAATATCCTTAGAAGGTGAATTTGCAGTGGTAAAAACTGCCTTTAGCACTGACGTCTCTCAATGGGTGAACGGTGATGTGAAATGTGACTAGGCAATTGAAAGGGACATGTACCTATCACTACACACAAGAGCGTGGGTGAAACTCCAGGGAATTGTATTCAAGACGAGAGTACAAATTCAACCTCAAAAAGCCACTCGTTGCACATTTCACTTATAGAATGTCCTTGGAATAAAATGATAAAGATGGAGAAGAGATCATTGGTTGCCTTTGGGTGGGGAAGGAGAAAGAGTGACATAGGGAGTTTTGGGATTGTTCTGTGGCTTGATAGTGGTACGGTTACAGAAATCTATGTTATTGGTTTGGACCTTAAAATGTCCCCCCCAAGGCACACAGGGTAAAAGGTTTGGTCCCTACTCTGTGGCACCATTCAATGATTATAGCAGCTCAATTCACAAAGCCAAACTGTGGAGCCAACCTAGGTGCCCTTTAACAGATGAATGGATAAAGAAAATGTGGTATATATGCACAATGGAGTATTAGCCAGAAAGAAGAATGAAATGATGGCATTTGCTGGTAAATGGATGGATCTAGAGAATATCATGCTAAGGGAAATAAATGAATCCCAAAGAACAAAAGGCTGAATGTTTTTTTCTGATATGCAGATGCTAATTCACAATAAGGGGGAGCTAGGGAAGAACAGAGGTACATTGGATTAGGCAGAGGGGAGTGAGGGAGGGGAGGGGTATGGGGTAGAAAGGACAGTAGGATGAATCAGACATTATTATCCTATGTGCATATATGACCACATGACCTGTGGGATTCAACCTCATGTAAGTGCCTAAAGTCACTTTGTCTAAAAGTTCCAGTCTCCCTCCCTCATCACAGAGCAACGCATACAGTGAAGGACGGAGCCCCAGGCTCCCTCTGCTTGTGCAAGGGGTGTTACAATCAAGAGTGCAAGAATTTTCCACCTTCCCCCTTTCTGTTGGAAGCATACTGTCCCCATTAGGGAATCACCCAGTCTCCCAACCTGGGCCCCTGCTAGACTCAACCTCTCCTGAATTCCAAGGTCACACCTGGGTCACCCCTGCTCTGTGACTGCCTGGCTAGAAAGGCTTCCTGTGAACTTTCATTGAATAATTAATTTTCCGTTTTAAATAATTCACTACTCCTGGCCTGTATAGTTGCTGGGGTGCAAAGCATGACTTTGGTCAGAGGTCTTTTCTCTCTTCTCTGCCTCGAGGGAGGGCTGGGCTTTGTTGAACGAACAGAGCTGAGTGGCCTCCAACCCGATGATACCCCAGGGACATGGGATCGGGTTCATGGTGACGGACTGTAGTGACATGATCTTGCTGTGGGCGTACAACAGAGATTGTGGTTTCAGTTCTCTCCCACGATTTCTTCCTCTGCAGTCTACTGCTGCTCTTGGATGACTTTTGGTAGTGAGGACCAGGCTTCCTGTAGATCAAAATGTGATCCCAGATTCTAAGTTTACAACAGAAGCCAGCAGATACCTGACCACGGGCCCAAAGCAACCTACAACCTTTTTTTTTTTTTTTTTTTTTTTTTGGTACCAGGGATTGGTACTCAGGGGCCCTCAACCACTGAGCCACTTCCCCAGCTCTATTTTGTATTTTATTTAGAGACAGGGTCTCAGTGAGTTGCTTAGCACCTTGCTTTCCCTGAGGCTGGCCTTGAACTTGCAATCCTCCTGCCTCAGCCTCCCAAATTGCTGGGATAAT
The DNA here is from genome assembly GCF_048772815.1 of Callospermophilus lateralis. Classification (NCBI taxonomy): domain Eukaryota; kingdom Metazoa; phylum Chordata; class Mammalia; order Rodentia; family Sciuridae; genus Callospermophilus; species Callospermophilus lateralis. The sequence goes on from NC_135326.1 coordinate 7,335,524, forward strand.
AGGCGTGTGCCACTGTGCCTGGCCCACGGCCTGTGTTTTATAAGTAGAACTATCAGCACCCACCTGAATCTTCTTGTGCAACACACTATGGCAGTTTGAACTGCAAGGACAGAGACTGTAGGGACAGCAAAACCGCATAGGAACAGCCAACTTAATCCTGACGTTTGCAGAGAGAATCCCTGGTTTAAGTGGCAAAGGAAGCCACCAGTCTCAGTTTAAATTGGCTTCTACCAGGTCCACCCTGTGGGTGCTGCAGAGGAACAGGGCCACTTGTCTCCTCTTTTGCTCACCCTAGGGAGGGGCGGGAGAGCTGAGAGGTCAGAGCGAGAAGCAAAAGCTAAACCATTCCTGGCTGGGCTCAGGCCTCCGCCTATGCAACTATTCACTGGGGTCTCACCTGTCTCCTACCGAGTAGAGCTAGGAGGGGACAAATGTGAGCTTGACAGTCACCTGGGGCTCCTATTGGCTGCGGTGTGTCTGGAACCCCTCTGTTTTTGTGCTGATAAAAGGCAATCTCTCTTCCTTCCCGGCTGGGTTCTTGGAGGGCCATATGCGCTCACTGACATTCAGCTATTTTATTTTTTAATTTTTTTGCAGCCCAGGGTGCTGAAACCCACAGCCTTGGTGCATTCTAGGCAAGTGCGTGCTGCTGAGAGCTACACCCCCAGCTGTGCTAATTAATGTAAAGCACTTATCAAGGCGCCCAGTGCCTAGTGAATAGTAGGACATTTGGCTAGATGTTATCACGAGAATGATTATTTCCCCAAGATGATTGGCAGATAAACTGCAGCTTTCACCTTGTTTATAGTTTGAACCAGAACATTGCAACCCAAACATGGAGAAGCTCAGTTTGCATTCACATGGCCCCGAGGAAGAGCCCCATGCAACGTTTGAAGCCTGCTTTTGCAGGAGGCTGAGCTCCTGTCTCGGTCAGAGGAAGCCGGAGTGCTTTGGGATAAAATGGAAATCTATACTACAGGATAGTGAGCCAGGCCCTTGTAGGCTTAAAGAGGGAGAAGAGACAGGCAATTGAGGAAAAGTGCTTCTGAAATGTTTTTGGCTTCTGATGACCTTAGGGCTGCAAACGGAATCTCTGCTTCTCCCAGGACTTTTCTCTCCCTCTTTCTGGTCCTCATAGATATTCTGTCCCTGAGCCCCTAAGTCCCAGGTGGAACTTCCATCTACGAACTTCTTTCTGTCAATCATTTTTCTCCTAAGTACGTGATTTTATCTGCACAGTCTGATTCTAGTCTGGTTGGCTCCAACCCACACCAGGACAGTGGTCTGCCTAACACTTGAATCCCATGGTGTCATGATCTCTTTTTTTTCAGAAAATGATGTTAAAACACCCATAATATAAAATTGACTGTCAGGGCGAGGGGGTAGCTCAGTGTAGAGCCCCTGCCTAGCAAGCTCAACAGCCTGGCACGGCAAGAGCCAAACCAAACCAAACATCTCTGATTGTCGCTGACATCTCTTACATTCACAATGTTGTGCTACCATCCATTATTGATTTTCAGAACATTTTCTTCACCCTCACAGGAAACCCCATACCCACTAAGCTGCCTCTGCCTGTTCCCCCAACTTCTTCCAAACATAACAAACACCAGTCTACTTTCTGTCTCTTTGGATTTTTTGACCCTATTTTCCATAAATGGAATTACACAATACGTTTCTGTGCCTGGCTTCTTTTACATAGCATAGGGTTTTCTTCCCGCAGTATTGGGGATTGAACCCAGGGGTTCTTAACTACTGAGCCACATCCCCAGCCCTTTTTTATATTAGAGACAGGGTCTCACTGAGTTGCTTCATGCCTCCCTTTTGCTGAAGCTGGCTTTGAACTCGCTATCCTACTGCTTCAGCCACTGGAGCCTCTGGGATTATAGGTGTGTGCCACCATGCCCAGCTTATTTTTTATTTTGACATAGGATCTGCCTAAATTTTTTAGAACCTCACTAAGTTGCTCAGGCTGGCTTTGAACTTGCGATCCTCCTGCCCCAGTGTCCTGTGTCACTGGGATCACAGGTGTGTGCCACTGTGCCTAGAGGTATAGTATTTTTTACAAATTTTTTTTTTTTACTTGTAGATGGGCACAGTACATTTATTTTATTTATTTATTTTTATGCCATACTGAGGACATGCCACTGAGCCACAATCCCAGCCCACAGCACAGTATTTTTGAAGTTCAACCACATTGTAACATGTATCAATACTTTATTCCTTTTATGCCAGAAGAACATTCCATTATAATACACCATTTTGTTCATCCATTTTCTCTTTTGCTAGACACGGGTCATTTCCATTTCCGGGCTGTTATAAATAATGCTGCTGGGAGCCGACTGTGTGCATGCTTTGGTTTGAAGATCTGTGTTCATTTTATTAAGCTAGATCCCCTGGAGTGGAATTGCTGGGTCCTGTGGAGTTTCGACATTGAAGATGGAACTACTTTTCTGGTTTCACCCACTCAATGGTGACGTCCACAAAGGCAGGAACAATATCTGATTTGTTGGCCACCCCATGCCTGATTCTCAGCACAAAGTAGGGTGCAATAGATGTTTAAATGAATTAAATTGCGGGGCGGGGCAACCATCACCCCACACCAACTGAAGACAGTTGGAGATGATTAAGAGGCTTAGCACATAATTCACCCTAGACATTAGCTTCCTACTTTCTGGTCTTTCCCGCCTCCCTGACATTCCCATATCTGTTACTTCATTGTTTAGAAATGTTTATTTGTAAATGTTTATTTATTAAAATAAATACTGCCATGCTGCAGTAAGTCAAGGTGTGCTGTTTGGGCATAGAACTATGTTTAAATATTAGATGAGTTCTTGTAGTAAGTAGATTCCTATCTCTTGTCATACGCTTTTCCAAAATGTCGAGTGGCCACCTCCATAAAGGGAGTTACTTATCAACAATCATTACTAATGGGTGTTGTTCAAATCCTCGCATGTGAAGGAGATCTTTAAGAAGGCATTTGAAAAAAACCACAGTATAATGCTACTACACTGCTCTGGTGTGAGTTCAAAAGGCTGGTGACCACACTGGAGAACCATTTGGCCATATGTGAGGATGTTTAGCCCACAGAAATCCTATGCTCACTCTTACTAATTACTTATTAAGAATTAAAATACATGGCTGCAAAAGCCTGGTGCAGGTTCCGTAAGCAGAGGCATGGACATTGAAGGGGGATAAACAGGAATTACCCATTCCTCCCTATAACAGCATACAAAGGTGAATTTCCAAAGCATCCTCCTTAGTGAAGAGCCAGTTACAAAGAGCACACACTGTGTGATTGCAAGACAGGATTAACTTTTTTAAAATCATTAAAAATGATGCTTCTTTTAAGGTTCTGGGTAATAAATTTCAGATTGCCACTTCTGGATACTCATTAGAGAAAATTAGACTCTTTTAAAGTACTTGGATCAGTTTCCTTTTGCTGTCTTGATGGATGGTTCCAGAATTGTATGGCTTAAAGCCACCTGCATATATTTAGCTTATGGTTCAGTAGGTCAGCAAACTGGGCTGGGCTCAGCCAGGTGATTCTTCTGGTCTGGGTTGGCTCTGGCACGTATCATCAGTTAACTTTCTTCCTTGGATGGCAGACTGAATGTTCCACAGCACATCACTGATGTGGCACCATATAAAAGGACAAGGTTGGGAAATTATTTTCATTTTCAAGAGGGATACAAACTGCATTATGATCCTGAATAAGTCGGACTAAAAGGCAGGGATCAAGAAGTCCTCCCTAGCCCTATACTTTCTGCCTTAAAAAGGGGTTCCTTTTTGTGCCAGTCAGCTTTATGTTACTGTGACAAAATACCTGAGAGAACTGACCTATAAGGAACAAATGTCTACACGGGCTTGTGGCTTCAGAGTTTTGGTTCCATGGTAGGTTGGCTCTGTTGCTTTGGGGACTGTGGTTAGACAGCATATCATGGTGGGGAGCACGTGGTAGAGGGAAGCAGCTCACCGCATGGTGGCCAGGAAGGCAGAGGAAGAGGAGGGGCAAGGGCAGGCCCCTTATGACCTCACTTCCTTCCACTAGGCTCCACCTCTTAAAGGCGCTCCACCAGGGGCTGGGGTCCAAACCTTCAACACGTGGGCCTCTGGGGAACGGTACAGATCTAAACTATACCATTTTCTATTTGGCTTCTGCTAGGAAATGTGATTGGAAACTCTCCTGACAATAGAAGGGGAGGCTTTGTCCTTCTCGAATCTTGTGATCAGCAGAAAAACAAGCTTGATATATTTCTGCAACCACACAGCAACCTCCTTGTGACGTTGGTGCCAGCAGCTAACGTCACAGGAGGCATTCGAAGATGACGGAAACATGGCCTTCACTTAAACAGAACAACCTGCCAATGCTTTGTAAGAAGAGGGACTGCAACTGGACCGTCACTAACAAAAAGCAAGAGACCACTCCAATGACCAAAATGAGCCCCCGCCTCCCTATTTCCTGTTTGAGGAAGCCACAGCAAGTGATGGAAATGCTTCCTTATTAATAAAGGGGAGCATTTTCTGAACTCTCAGAAGGCAACAACACCAGAAGCAGACTTTTGAAGCACCTTTTAAAATCTAACTGATTTTGTTTTTATCATTTATCTTTTATCTAGGAAACTGGCTTCCCCATCTGTTGCAATAAGAAGCAAATCATGTTTAGCAAAGAAAAAAAAATCCACTGAGAGGTAGCAACAGAGTCATTCCATCTCTGAGCCCGTGCATTAAATTTTAATGCTAACAGCTAATAATTCTGACATTCAAATTTCATTTGCGCTCGTATAAAGATAGATTTTCCCTGTAGGGGGGCCATCATCATTTTTTCTCCAGTGATAATGACAGCGAATGTTCTCAGTAAGATGGCTTTTCCAAAAATCATGTATTCTGTCACAAATGTGCAGGGGGGAGTGGAAAAGTCGCCCCAAAGTCGGGGAGAGAAATGCAGGTGCAAAGAAAGGGAAGGAGAAATAGACGGTTCTCTCCCTGCCCCCAACTGAGGATCAATATTTAATCTTTTCTGCCTGAGAACTCTGATCCCGTTAGTCAAGGAGCTGAGACAAGAATGTATGGAGTCGTGCCAATTCCCTTCTCTTGTTATGCTTTCTTCCACAAAGATATTATTTTTTAAAGGATCAGATTTCTGTTTTGGAGAACAATTGATTTCACATTCACATGCTACATTGATGAAGCAAGTAGAAAAAATAATATACCTAATTATCTGTAATTCGGTATCTTTTTACCAACTAGTGCTTCTCTGTGTTTGTCCATGGCAGACAAATGTCTGTTAACTTCTGCAGCAATGAGCAAAAAAAATCATCACTCTGTCTTGACAAATCACCGTTATTTAAAAATATTAATGGATTGAAGTTTTTTTTTGTGACTGAGCTGAGCTCCAAGATAACAATCTAGACTTGGGTTTTCCCCAAAGCAGACCTGAGACAGGGTTGGAGCACAAGTAGTTTCTGTGTGATCCAATCCCAGGGGACACCCAGAGGGTATTGGGAAAGTGAGACAGAGAATGGAGGCGGAGATGAAGGCTGATTTCCAAGCAACCTCTGGGAGACCACGGAGGCCACGCCCCAAAGCTATTTCACCTGCGTGGTTAAAAAGGGGTGCGCTGACACATCCACTCTCAAGTCTCCGTTGTCGAGCAGTTGCTAGGAGTCCTAACGCTTCAGTTCTGTGGCTTGTCTCACAAGATCAGTGTGTGTGACAGTCAGCTTTCTGCAGTGTACCCAGGGACGGTGCCACTGTGCTGGTCCGTGAGGTTGGCCCTATTTATGTTGGATCCATTGCCAACACTTACGCTGGGATTTCCGAGGAGGGTTTTAGCTTTTCATCACTATGACAAAAATACCCCCACAAGAACAACTTAGAGGAGAAAATGGGCTCAGGGTTTCAGAGGTCTCAGTTCATGGTTGGCCAACTCCATTGCTGTAGGCCTCAGATGACCATGGCAGAAGGGCATGCAGGGGGCACTGTTTAGAGAGAGAGAGAGAGAGAGAGAGAGAGAGAGAGAGAGAGAGAGAGAGAGAGAGAGAGGAGGCAGAGGACAAGATATAACCCCCAAAGGTGCACCCCCAGGGAGCCACCTCCTCCAACCATGCCCCACCTGCCTATAGTTACCACCCAGGTAGTCCACTCAAAGGAGGAGTGGGCTGATTAGGTTCAGCTCATAATCTAACCATTTCACCTCCTTTCTCATATCCAAACCATAACAGGGTTAAACCTGGGACTGAGTGGCTCTGACTTCCGAAGGGTTTTTTTTTTTTTTTTGGTGGTGCTGGGGATTGAACCCAAGACCTTGTGCATGCGAGGCGAGCTCTCTGCCAACTGAGCTATATCCCCAGCCCCTATGACTGTGGAAGGTTTTTATGGTATTGAGCAGAGGTCAGCAAACTTCTGTCAAGGGCCAGCAGTAAATACATCAGGGCTTTGATGTTGGCAGATTTAGGATGATGATGATGATGGTGATGGTAATGCCAAGTATCCAGCCCAGGGCCTTGCACATGGTAGGTAAGCACCCTCCCGCTGAGCTATGCCCCCAGCCTGGTGTTGTGATTAAATAACTTAGTAGTTGATAATTAGGAGTGGCCCTCTGCTCCTCAGCTTTCTCTTACTATAAGGAATAACGGAGCTCAGGGGAGGGCATCGACTTATAAAGAGAAAAGGTTTGTCTTGGCTCAACGTTTTAGAGACTCCAGTTCAGAATCAAGCAGACTCATTGCTCTTGGGTCCCAGAGGACAACAGCAGGATTGCACAACCCAGCAACACTACTCATCTCAGGGAGCAAAAGAGAGGCAGAGGAAGGGGCCCCAGAATCTCCTTTGAGGGCACCCATCAATGACCTCAATACCTCCCATTAGGCCCTAGCTCTTAAAGGCGCTATGGCTTCCCTGGGCTGGCGAACGATCCTTTAACACGGGGCCTTAAAATCCAAATTATTCCAGGCCCGAGATCCAGGTAGCTGAATTGCTATTTGGTGAAGCAGTGAGTTGGACTGTGGATGCTATGAGGTTCTGTGCTGCCGTGAGTCACTCCCCTGCTGCCTGAAGCCAGCTGCGCATGGACGTCATTATATCATCCTTCCTTAGTGATCTTTCTCTTGTCACAAAAGCCATGTGTCCCCCAGTTATGCACTCCTGTACTGTACAGGGGGAAAAGTCTGCTTTGGAGGCCATTTTTCATTGCTATAATGAAATACCTGAGGCAGACTAGTTTCATAAGGAAAAGTGGTTTCTTTATCTCTGTGGGCTCAGTGGAGGGCATCAACATTAGCGAGGTGCTTGTGGATGACTGGAGGGAAAGATCACAGGAAGGTGCTGCGATACAGGGATCAACCACTCAGGGTCACTCCAGGAGAACCGGGCTGGCACGAATTAATGACACACAGACAGAGAACTACCTTTTTCTTTGGTTTCTGTGACAGTCCTTCTGACCCAGCTCCTACCAAGGAGGCAAGGCAGGGAAGAATGAGAGGGAGCACACCTCGAACCCGGGTTTTATTAATGGGGGAGCTAATCCATGGAACATTCTATCCAACAAAGGGGCAGAAGGGTAGGATTACAACCAACAGGTGGGTGTAATTCAACCTCATCGGGTGACACCCACTCCAGAGCTGCACCTTTCTTATCCGAGCGGAGGTCAAGTCCGGTTGCATTGCAGGGTGCCACACCAGGCCAGCACCTCTTTACTCGGGACTTAAAGATGTGGGCGCCCCCCAACAGGAAGGCAGAGATGACTGGGCTCTTCAGTATCTTTCAAGGACACGCCCCAGTGACTTAAGGACTCCATATCTTTACGGCCCCTCTGCCTCTATATGTGGCCACGCTAAGGACCAAGCTTCCAGTGCATGAATGCCAGGTGGGCAAACCACTCCACACCACACCACACCACACCACTCCACAGCAGAGACCTCTGCAAACCTGAGGCTGTCCGAAGGCTTGACATTTGCTGAGGTCAAGTTCTACCACCCGAGTGAAACGCTATCTCTAGAGCATCCCCACCCTTTCCCTGGCTCCAAGTGCTACCTCTTTCTCTTTACCTGCTCCTAAGTGCACTCCTTAGACCTGGAGAGAGACTTTGGATTCTCTCAAACTCATTGAATTTAATTAATTTCTGCTGCAAGACGCAAAAGTCCCTGATAACAGTTGCATGAACCAGGCAGAAGCTCATTTTCGGTGCACGTATTCAAGTTGGAGGGACCACTGGTGTAGATCAGTGGTCCAGGCCTTGGCCAGCACGGAAAGCCGGGGCTCCGGGCCAGCCCTGATAGGGTGCTTTGTCAAGAAGCTGGGAGCCAGGCTCTGTGGATCTGGGGACTCAGCCATCCTCCATCCACTTGTTTCCAACTTGTGGTCTAAAAAGGCTCTTCCATGTCCTGTCCTAATGTAGTGACCAGAGGAGACGGGGAAAGGTGAGGTGTGGCAGATTGCATGTAGGTGCTGTCCCCAAATTCAGAGGTTGAAACTCTGACCCCCGCAATGAGACGTCATTGGAAGAGATGGGAGTGGTCTTGCTTCTCTGGCTGCTCTCTGTCATGAGGCGGTTCAGCCCTCCTCGATTTACAGTTTGCTGTGAAGCTGGTGTGCTTTCTCTGCATTCTGTCTTCTGATCTCTCCCTACACCAGAGATAAGCAGTGCTCTTTCATGATGCCGGGTGGTGGCAATGAGCTCAGCTGCCGGTCATTCCTTCCATCAAGAGGGCAGCAAGCCAGCCACACTCTGTGCTGTGTTGCTGAGCTGGGGAGTCAGTAGGGCGGTGCACAAGATGCACTTGACTTGGGATATTTCAGGCTCCCATGCGTTGGCCAGGATGTAGCCCCCTGAATTGCTCCGCATCTGTACAACAAAAAGACTGCAGTCTGTGGACCAGGCAGCAAGCCCTGACCAGTCACCGCAGCAAGTCAATGCCTCCCTGCTTAAGACCCCCCAGCCCGTGGTGGATCCCTTAGCAAGCTGGATTGATGACCACGGAAGGGCACACCCTCTCTGAATTGCACACCTCATTTTCGTCCATATCCCCAAAGTGAGAGCTTAGTCACATGGACACACGTCACTGCTAAGGAGGCCGGAGAATGTGATCCTTGTTCTGGGAGGCCCACAGCTAAAAGTCACAGGTGTTATTACTACAGGGCACTACTGACTTTTTGTTTTGTTTTGTTTGGTACCAACGATTGAACACAGGGTGCTTTACCACTGAGCCACATCTCCAGTCCTTTGTTGTTATTTTATTTTTTTTTTTAATTTTGAAACAGGGTCTCACTGTGTTGCTCAGGACCTCGCTAAGTTGCTGAGGCTGGTTTTCACTTGCTCCTGCCTCAGCCTCCTGAGCCGCTGGGATGAGAGGCGCACTACTGACATTTTGATGAGGAGGTCCTTCTTATGGGGTGTGATCTTGTGCCTTGTAGGATATATAGCAGCATCCCTGGTCTCCGGCCAATAGGTACCAGAAACACGGTCTCTGCCATTTATGACAAGCAACAATGCGTCCAGGTAGATGTCCACTGCGGGTAAAATCGCCCAGGCTTAGGGGCGGGGATGGGTAGTGAGACCCCAACACTCTCCCTTGCCTGGAAAGTGGATTCTCTCCACGCTCGTGTCTGGGCAGCCTCTCCTCTCTTATTCAAGGTCAGCTGTGGTGGCTCCTGGTTTGTGGGCAGTCTGGCCTCTGGTGGAGATGTTCTGCGATATGTTTCTGCCCTTCCTGACCCAGTCACCTCTGTGTCTGGTGCGCCCTCTTAGAGATCCTGGGAACGAGTTAGGAATCCTTCTAGGCTCATTTTCTGTGGAGACTAGCTGAAGTTAAGTCCCATGTTACAGCAAAGACTCCGGACTGAGACGGGTGGGCTCCTTAGGATTCATCAGGACCTGCTTTGAAGGCCTTGGTCTCTTGTTCCTCGAGTTAAGGAGCAAGGCAAAAATTCTAGGAAGAGCTCACAAGAGCAGATTCCCATGCTTGGGACCCGTGGGACGGTGCTCGTGTCCACAGGAGTTTGTGGGTCTCAATTCTGTCTCTGCTATCTTTCGCCTCCTTGAGGACCAGCTGGGAAACGGTCTGAGCCTCAGAGTTCCACAGGGCTCTCCTGCCTCTGCCTTCAAATCTAATCCATGCATAATCCTCTTCACTCATCTCTCCCTTCCTCTGTCGCCTCCTTTTCCTTCTGGTCTGACCTCTTCCCCACTTCGTTTTCTCTCTTTCTCTCTCTTTTCCCTCCTCGCCACTGTGGTCCCGTGTGTGCTCTTATTTCCTAGTTGGAAAGTGTTCTCTAAAACTTGCACCGGGAGCCATCTCATGAATCCTGGAATAAGTTGGAAAGCAGGAAAGAAGGAGAGAGAGGCAGACTGGCCACAGTTAGGAGTCCATCCACGCAGCCAGGAGGCTAGCTGGGGGTAGGACTGGTGGGCAGTACTCCACCAGGGGACTGAATTGATTCAGCCTCCAGGGGAGCCCAGCAGGACCATGGGCCACGAGAAGGACAGTGAGGTGCGTCCATTCAAAGACCTATGTGTGCAAGGGATGCGTCAGCTGCAGGTCTGGGAAATGGCGAGGCTGGGTGCGGGTGCAGGATTGAGCTCTGCCTGGGCTCAGGGCTGAGATGAGCAGAGCCTGCAACCACTGACGGAGCCAAAGAACAACCTGTCCAGCCCCAATTCAAAGACTGGAGCCTGCACAGAGTCTCAGAGAGCCCTGGGCTCCACCCTCGGCCTGTCTGATCAGCCCCGGGTGGGGCCCAGGAATTCGCATTTCTCACAAGTTCCTGGGAGAGGCTGCAGTCTGGCTGGTGGCCAGGCTTGGAGAACTACTGGCCTAAGCATTCTGGAACACTCTGGCTGCCTGTTAGAACCGCGTGGAGATGAAAAGACTGTGATTTCTGCTTTTGGTGAGGGGCCGGCCATTGCTTCCAAAGCAACAGCTACGACAGGATGATACAAGATCATCAGGGGTGTCAGAGAGGTGTGGAATCAGAGAGGTCAAGCGGACACGGGATTCTAGAGGAATCTTTCTTAGGCCACACAAGCCACTTGACTGCTGGACTATAACCATGTGACATTTTTGTTTATTATATGAGATCCTTGTTTTTGTTTCGCCCAGAACTGGGGATTGAAACCAGGGGGCACTTAACCACTGAGCCATTTTACCTAGAGACAGAGTCTCACTAAGTTGCTCAGGGACTTGCTAAATTGCCGAGGCTGGCTTTGAACTTGTGATTCCCCATGCCTCAGCCTCCCAAGCCGCTGGGATGATAGACATGTCCCACCACACCCAGCTTATTTGGGGTCTTACTCATCCCTGTACCCCCAGATTCCAGCACAGGGTGTGTAGCCATTAATGGGCGCTCACTAAATGTTTGTTGACTGAATACCAATGGTCTCAGTTCCGACTCTAGCTTAATGGCTCTCAGCTGCAGGAGACTTTGCAGCCCTCAGGGTGTTCAGTCATTGTTGATTGTTACAACTTTGGGGGGCTGGGGAGGTGCTCCTGGCACCTAGAGGGTATAGCCCAGGGAGGCTCAGCTTACATTGCACAGAGCAGACCCCTGGGGCAAAGACCATTCTGCCCCACCTGCCTGCAGGGCCAGAGGTGCGAATCCTGCTCCCTCTGGTCTCTGCTGAATGGCCCCATCTCTGCTGCCTCCTCGGCTTGAGGTTGGGGGCAGCTGTGGGTCAGGCCAGCACAATCCCTTGACCCTATGCTCAGGGCTTCCCTGCTGCTTCCTGGTTTCAGCTGGTGTTTTCTTCAATGGCCGCCTGCACACACAGGTGGTGAGGGGGTTGTCCCCGAGCCCAGGTGGAGCCCAGCAAGCGACAGGAATGAGACTTGTGTGGCCTGAGCAGCTGAGGTGCCGTTTCAAGAGACTCTTCTCTGTTTTCCAGGAGCCCTTCTCTGCCTCCAGCCTGCAGCCACCTGCCCATGCCCTTGTTCCTCTCCTGGACTCCAATAAAGGTTTAAAACAAACAAACAAAAGTAGCAAGTCACTCCTTCCCAGGAAGGGAGTGGGGAGAGGAGGTGGAGGTGACATTTCTCACTCTTGCACTGGCCCAGATGAATTAGTCACATCAGCCAATGGGAGCAGGAAGGTGGGGAGGATAAAGCTGAGTAAAGACAGGGAAGGCTGGACACAGAGTGTGGACCAGGGGAACTAGGTCTGCAGGGGCCGGAGGGTCAACCCTCTAGTCTGGGAGGTAGGTCCAAGGCTCCGTAAGCAAATTCCAGCACAGAAGTGCTTTAAAAGCACTCTACATCTATGATCCCATACCACCTCCACAACCAATGAAATGGGTTCTATCACTATCATCTGAATCAATCAGCTAGTGCTTGAATAATGCTGTGTAACAAGCCTCCCTAAAGAATCTGAACCAGTCAGCTAGTGCCTCAATGATGCTATATAACAAGCATCCTTAAACAATCTGTACCAATAAGCTAGTGTTTCAATAATGCTATATAACAAACATCCCGGGGCTGGGGATGTGGCTCAAGCGGTAGCGCGCTCGCCTGGCATGCGTGCGGCCCGGGTTCGATCCTCAGCACCACATACAAACAAAGATGTTGTGCCTGCCGAAAAAAACTAAAAAAAATAAAAAAATAAAAAAATAACAAACATCCCCACACAATCTGTATCAATCAGCTAGTGTCTCAGCAATGCTATGTAACAAGCATTCCCACACATTTTCCATGTCTTAACATACCCATAATTTAATCTCCATAATGTGTCTACCAGCTCAGTTGACAGTCAGCAGATCTCATCTGGGTTTATATGGCCTTAGTTCCAAACTGCATGTTGGGTTCAGGCTTGCTTCAGCTATCTCTTTCCTTGAATTGGCAGGCTAACTGGAGCATGATCCCTGCACCACCACCCCATGCCAAAGGTTGATGGGAGACCAGCGAAAGGGCAGGCCAATCTATGCAGACTCATTCCAAGCTTCTGCTTGTGCCACATCTTCTCACATTTGCCAAAGGAATGCACACTTTTGATTCTCAAATTGAGAGCGCAGGAATTCAATACTGACCACTGTGAGTTCAAAGCAGGTTATCCTATCAAGACCAACACTGACGAAGGCTGGGAAGAAGTGGTGTTGGGAATAGACACATTACATGCCCCTTGATTTCACTTTCCAAAGTTCCAGTTACCTGCGTTCAACCTCAAGTGGGACTGCTTGAGCATCCTCACAATATGGCAAAGGCTTTTCCCACAGGGAATGATCTAAGAAAAAAAAAAAAAAAAAAAAAGACCAAATATTAAATGGAAATTTCCAGATATAAACAACTCGAACTTCTACATTGTACACCATTGAGTAATTTGATAAGATCTCTTGCTTCCTCCCAGCCCCATCCTGCTTGGGACATGACTAATTCCTTTCTCCAGGGAATTCATGCTGTATGTGATACTTGCCCATTAATCACTCAGGAGCCGCCTCTGTTATCAGATTGTCTATGACGGTATTGCAGTGCCCTTATTTTACATATTACTGTGTACAGAGTGCTCAGTACTCTATGTGAAGTTTTGGGTTTCCACTGGAGATCTTGAGATATGACCCCCATGGATAAGGGGGGACTGTCGTATTTATCAAACAAAAATAAAACTTTCCACATTGTAGAAACGGAGACACATAAGGACTGAGCCATTTGCTTTAGGCCACAGAGGAATGACTGGCTGGAATGTGAACCCAGATAACAGGCATGGTTTGACAGCCTACGTAACAAAACAACACTCTCTACTGTACCCCTACCCCAGGCCACCAGGCCCCACTCTTTACTAGATCTTGCTGTCTCTGGTAGAAGTTCTCCAACAAGAAGTCTGCAATGAGCCCATCTTGTGTATCCATGCCTACTGTGGAGTGAAAGTTTGTGTCTCCCTTATCAAATTCCTATGTGGAGTCCCTAGCCCACACTGTGGTAGTATTTGGAGATAGGATACTTAGGAAATCATCTCAGTTTGCCTTCTGAAGGTTTAGAGGGGGTCGTGAGGGTAGAGCTCCTATTTTGGAACTCGTGCCCTGTAAGAAGAGAGTGAGACCACCTGTCATCTGTCTCTGCCACGTGAGAACACTGTAAGAAGGCTGCTGTCTGTAAGTCAGGAGGAGACTCCTCACCAGGATCAATCGCCCACACTTGGTCATGGGCTCCGGAATGGTGAGATGTGGAAATCTGTTTTATGCTCTTTCATGATGGCAGCCCAGGCAGAAGGTGCACTAAGGCAACACTCTCTCATAGCCTACTCCCACATTGGACATGGTGACCTCTATGACCAATAGAATACTCAGAATGGAATGTGACTTCTGGGACTACATCCTAAGGGCCATTTCAGGTTCCTCTGTGTGTGTTGGATCATTCACGCTGGGCGAACCTGCCACCATGTTGTGAGGATGCTCAAGCAGTCCTGTGGAGAAGGTAGGGGATGGAGTCTACTTCCAACGGCCAAGGTCAATGTGACAGCCATGACGGTGTCGCCTGGGAAGTGGAGCCTTCAGCCCCCAGGAAGTCTTCGGATACTTTGTGTCCCTAGCTGTTAAGTCTTCCAGTTGATACCCCAGAAATCACAAGTCAGGGACCAGCCCTTTCTTCTGTGCCCTGTCTACAATCCTGACCCAAACAAAATGTGAGATGCAACCTGGGAGCCTGGTCGTGTGATGCCCCTAAATTTTGGAACAATTTATTATGTGGAAATTGATTGTGAACATATAGCCTGCCATAGTTTGGATCTTAAATGTTCCTTAAAAGCTCATATGTTAAAGGCTTGGTCCCCAGGGTATGGCACTATCGGAAGATGGGGAGACCTTTAGGAGGTACAGCCTCCTGGGAGGAAATTAGGTCACTGTGGGTGCACCCCTGAAGGGGTCATGGGACCTCTCCTCTTCCTCTCTCTTGCTTTAAAGCCACTACGAGCTGCACACCTTTCCTCTACCATGTGCTCCTGTCACATGTGCTGCCTTGCTACTGGCCCAAAAGCAACAAGCCAACTCGCCACGAACTGAACCCTCTGAAACCATAAGCCAAAATAAACCTCTCCTCCTTATGGGTTAATTATCTCAGGCATTTGGTCACAGTGTTGGAAAACTGGACTAACACAGAGTCTTTCTTCAGTACTAGAAACGTCACCCCATACTAAATACTAGCACTGTGGCTTGAACTCTAATACTACCGTCCAGTCCAGTGGCTTCTCTACCACCCTTCCACAGGAACGAGAACAAGGACTTGGGAGATAGCAGAAACAACTGAAAGCTGGGTAACGGTGCGTGGGAGATCTGAACTAGCAAGGGAATCTTAAAAGTTTGTCCGCAGCTTGAGGTAAAGGAAGATTTAAAAGCAAGGTTAGTGGTAGAATTGAACACCACTACAAAGAAGTCTCGGTTGGGGGGAGCCGAATGATTTGCATCTAGAACCCTTCCTTCCACAGACACCCTCCCAGACTTAGAATTTGTCCTGATGCCATTAATTGGTGTTGCCTTCAAATAGGGTTTTCCCATCTCTCCTTTTAATCTGTTCTTTGCTTTACTGAGGTAAATGTGACTCTTGTTAGCTCTTAGGGATTTTGGTAGCCAGCTTTTTGTCACTGTGAACAAAATACCTGACAAGAAGAGCTCAGAGGAGGAGGATTTATTTGGCTCATGGTTTCAGATGTGTAGTCCATGGTTGGCTGGGTCCAAGGCAGAAACAATATGGCGGAAGGGGATGGTAGGGAAAGCTTTTCAATTCATGGCAGCCAGGAAGCAGAGAAAGAGGGGAGGGACAGAGAATGATAAACCCTTCCAGGGCACACCCCCAGTGTCCCACTTCCTCCAACTGAGTCCCACTTCCTGGTCGTCCATTCAGTCATCAATGGATTAATCCATCAAGTGGATTAACTGATGAAGCTACAGCCTTCATGATCCAATCATGGCCTGAAAACCCTGCCTCTGAACCTTGTTGCAATGGGGGCCATGCTTTCTACAAACGAGCTCTTTGTGGGGCACTTCAGATCTAAACCACAACAGCCATGTCTGCAATCTCCTCTTACAAGACAGATCTTGTCACTACAATCACTAATACATAATATGGAAACAAGCTTGTCACCTCCCCCCACTTCATAAGAAAACCCCATCTGCTTTTTGTAATTTTTAAGATAGTAAACCAGGGCCTGACCACAGTAAATGTGGAAACCTCACATTCTTGGCAAGCATTCTGGCAGATGGGGAGGCAGATGACTCTAAATGGACTTTTATTTGAAGAGTATTAGTCACTGGAGTTGACGTCTCCCCATTTACCTCTGTCTCCCTGGGTTCGTTCTGACATGCTGGGTCAGGCACCGCTCGCGAGTGTCTCTGGGGGATGGAAGTGCTCCCTGGAAGCATCATGTGGCAGTTGGGATTGCTAAGTGGTCCTAGGGCAGGATGAAAGGTGACCTCCTAAGTTTAAAATCTTGGGCTGGGAAAGATGACTTGGCCATGCCACTCGGACTTGACTGTTTCGAAACAGATGGCTTCAACCAATGGGTTCTCCTGCCTGTGGTTTCCTTGACCTCAAGACCCAGTGGAGGGGCCAGGATTTCTCTGAATACGTCATGTGAGTCTCCGTCTGCCAAACACCCAGGATACATGATCTGCACATGTGTTCTTTCAACCAGAGAGAGAGAGAGAGAGAGAGAGAGAGAGAGAAATGAGCACAATAACGTGCATACACACCCCACACACATATACTTAGAATGCTTTCTGCTGTGACTGTGCGTTGCCGTGATAAATGGTCAACATGTTGGGATTTGGTAGAAGACGCTACAAAGCCCTAAATTAAATGTGGGAGATCTCCAGGCTTTGCAGGTGAGAAAACCAACTTGAAGACATTCAGATCTGAAATTTCTAAAAACAAACACACAACCATGAAGAAAGCACTTGGGTGTCACCTTAACAATCATTTCAATACTAAACAAATGCTATCACTATATAATAGAATCATGAGTTTAAACTTACAGACACCATGGACAAAGAATGTCACATTCTTGACTCCCTTGGGTCTCAGAAACACCAGAGAATTCAGATATTGCCATATGACACAAGTATCAGCATGTGTACTCAGTATGTAACTTGCCCAATTCCACCCTCCCACCCCCCACCCCCCAAAGCCCCAACAACTCTCCATTTCCAAAGCCCCAATTCTTCTGCATGGCTAGACACTGTCGCTTTTGTACAAATTTTGTTTCATGCCTTAAAATGCATTGCAATGTGTGTGTGTGTGAACTTGATTATGCAATGAGTCATTCGAAAATTCTTGCCCTTTATTTATTTACTTTTTGAGATTTATTTCCAATATGTCTATTCTTCAAAGTTTAGCTCAAATACCATTGCCTGTGAGAAGCTATCATCAAATACCAACCTGGCAAGCCCAGCTCTGCTTTTTTTTTGGGGGGGGGGTGCCAAGGATTGAACCCAAGGGCGCTTAACCACTGAGCCATATCCCCAGCCCTTTTTATTTAGAGACAGAGTCTCACTGAGTTACTGAGGCTGGCCTCTGACTTGGAACCCTCCTGCCTCTGCCTCCCGAGCCGCTAGGATTATAGGTGTGTGCCATCATGCCAGGCCCCTTGGGTGGATTTTGACAAAGTTACTCCCTGTGCCCCCACGGTCTCAGTCAAAGGTAGAATATTTCCATCACCTCTTCTGCCTCTTTGCAGTTAATGACCTTCAGGTAACCACCAATTTGAACCTCCACCTGCACGTTCCGATGACATGTCCCCGGGAATGGCTCCTGTGGGCTCTGTGTCAGTCCTGGCTGCTCCTCCATGCTCCCTGCATGCGGCCCTGCTCAGGTTCGAAGTCTATATTGCAGCCCTTCCCCCACCCTCAATGGGCAGTTACTCATGGAGCCAACTTCCTGAAGCCAGGGAGCCCCGCCAGGGACTGAGTCATTCCCCAAAGCCAGCTCAGGCCACCTTCTCAGCAGCTCTTGCACAGACACTCCTTGTTCGCCTCAGGTCACCTCCTCAGAAACTGTGACTGTTCCTCGCAGATCTGGGTCCGATCTCGGACCTCCTCCTCTTCCCATGCAACCCAGGGCTCCTGCTTCTCTCCCCATGCAACCCAGGGCTGCCTGCTTCTGTCACCCACCTCCCTGGGCCTTCCTGGGTGACACAAAACATACAGAACAATGTCCCCTGTGAGAACCAAACCCAGCCACCTCACAGACTCACCTGCTTCAGGAGAGACTCTGTTTCCTTCTAACTCTACGTCTTCACCCATGCTGTTCCTTCTTCTTGAGATGTCTTTCCTTCTCCCTCTTTGGAAATGAGACTCACCTTCAGGGCCCTAGGTTCAAAGATGCAAAGCTCCTTTGCAAAGATTTCACTGTCTCTCTGCGCATGCTCCCTGAGCACCCACTGGCCTTACTCACAGGGACTTTGTCTCCCTGGCTCTGTTCTGGCTACACCGTGAGCTCCACACTCTGTGGAAGCCCATGTCAGGAAACAAAGGGAGAGAATGTTCTTTCAGAAAGACCACCAGGGTTTATTCTGATGTTTGCTCTTTTGTTTTTATATTGTGAACAGCTGGGTGATTGAGTTTCCCTCTTTACATAGGCTCTGGGAAGCTTGGGGCCAAACAGTCCCCTTCCCCAGAAAGCAGCCAATCAGTTGAATTCTGGGCGCTGATGGTTTGGTCCTGTGTTCCCCCTCTAATTTTCTCAACACCTATATTTCTTCCCTTGTTTTTGCCTTCTAGATGGGTTTGAATATTGCTTCTGCCTATAGTAGGTGTCAATCATTTGTCTGAAGAGACAGTTCATTGATTTGGTTGGCTGGCATTAGGGAAAAAAAATGAAACAGTTTTTCCCCAAATACGCCTTTGATTCACTTTATGTCCCATTCCCAGAGCCTAGCATGGATCTTGGTGTACAATAGGTGCTCAATAAATGTTGAGTCAATGAATTGAAAAAATAGAGGGGGCCATATGAATGCTCAAAACCATCTGTAAAAGGTTATGCTAAATTTGCTTTTATTATAGGGTTATTATGGAATTACAGACATTGCCCAGACATTAAGGAAAAAGTAGAGGGACTTATTCTGGACTTTTGGAAGTGTTCTTTCTCTCAGAGCTTTGTGAGGCTGAGCAAAAGCCTTCCAGAGAAGGGCTTGTGGCTCCAGGCACTGGAGCAGGCAAATAGGAATGAAGGAGCATCTTGGGAGCCCCTGAGTTTCTGGGGCTCTGTGAAAGGCTGGTTGCTTCTGTCACAATAGAAAGCAGACACAAGAGGAAATTAACGACTCTTGATCTGCCTCTTTCTATGCTTACATCCACCCCATTTCGAGGCAGCTTAAGAATTATGCATTCACAAGGAATGCAGGTAGCAAGCAGAATATAAAGACTGAAAAGGGGGATTTTTTTTCTACCATGAATGTTTTTCTTGATTACAGCAGTGGTTTATATTTTCGGTTTCTCAAAAAAGCAGTAGAGACCTCAGCCATCATCTCCAGGTGAGTCTCTCTGACTCCACGTCTCTGCGGTCTCCCTGCATCTTGCTGTCGGGTACCACCCGGTGTTTCTCAGATGCAGAGGCCCACATGTGCACACCCCCTCTTCTGACACAACAGGAATTGATTTCGTGGGTTCAGGCAGAGAGGACCCCCAGTCCTCCGTTCACTTGAATGCACCCCCACCACACTACCACCAGCAGCTGGAACAGCTGGTTAGAGGCTTGTCCCCTCAGCTCAAGGTAATGGGCAAAAGCCAAGGCAAAAGAATTCTAGAAAACCAACCCCAGCTATTCCATTCACCCTCCCTGAGTCTGGTGTGTGTGCGTCTCGGATCTCTGAAGCCATTTGGAGAAGTAGACAGGACCTCCTACAAAGGCAGAATCCCCCATCCGTCTTCAAGCAGTTGTTCAAGTCTCTCGTGGATGGTAGCTCTGTTCCCTACTACAGAATCGAAAGCCACTGGTGTCTGCTTTGGTGCCAATTCCAGGACCTAAATTCACGCACCCTAATGAAATCAAAGAAAAAACATGTAAACCCTTAGACTTAATCAGCTTCACCCACTCTTAGTTTATTGCTTTAAAAAACACCAAATTTAGAGGTATAGGTAACACATCTGATTGTGCGTCATAATGGTCCAGGCGATCACACATGCGCAGACCCTGGCGCACTGCCTAACCCCCAATCCTCATCCCCTGTGCACTGCCTACCCTCGAATCCCCTTCCCCTGCGCACTGCCTAACCCCCAATCCCCATCCCCTGCGCACTGCCTACCCTCCGACCCCATCCCCCGCGCACTGCCTACCCTCCAATCCCCTTCCCCCGCGCACTGCCTACCCTCCAATCCCCTTCCCCCGCGCACTGCCTACCCTCCAATCCCCTTCCCCTGCGCACTGCCTACCCTCCAATCCCCTTCCCCTGCGCAATGCCTAACCCCCAATCCCCATCCCCTGCGCACTGCCTACCCTCCAATCCCCTTCCCCCCCCCCCCCCCGCGCACTGCCTAAACCCCAATCCCCTTCCCCTGCGCACTGCCTACCCTCCGACCCCATCCCCCGCGCACTGCCTACCCTCCAATCCCCTTCCCCCGCGCACTGCCTAACTCCCAGTCCCCTTCCCCTGCGCACTGCCTACCCTTCAATCCCCTTCCCCTGCGCACTACCTACCCTCCAATCCCCATCCCCTGCGTACTGCCTACCCTCTGTTCCCCTTTCCCCATGCCTCAGCCCTCACATATCTCCAAACTCTTCTTGGGAATCTGAGCCTCGCTGTCCGTTCTCCATGTTTGGCTGCTTGGAGAATGAAATTTCTCTTTTGCAAAACTCTGTTTCTGTGACTGGCGTAAGGCAGTAATGAGCAAAGGAGCGCCGTTCTCAACACACCTTTCCCCTCCCTTAAGCGCAAACCAGCCACTTAGGTGCTCAGGGGAGGCCACCGCCCTAGGAGAGTTACCAAGACTCATCTCACCGTGTGGCCACAGTACCCGGGGATCCAAACTGATCCTGCACCTTTCTGTGGCTACTATTTTCACTTACAGTTTACTCTGCGGGCAGTGAAATAAGATCAATCTCGTGTGGTTTGTATTTCAGTGATCTTTTAAATCTGAGAAACAAAGTGTGTGTGTTTTTTTTCTTCTTCCCTTTCTCTTTTCATAGAGAGAGAGAGAGAGAGAGAGAGAGAGAGAGAGAGAGAGAGAGAGAAAGGTCCGTTGCCCAGAACATAGCCACCTGCCCACAGAAGCTGATGTGCTGGCTTCCTGTTGCTTGTTCTCTGAGCCTTTGGTCCTCAGCCCTTGGCCAGCCTTGGCTGTCAGTCACAGGTTCTCAACCTTAGCGCTCACTCCTTTCTGGGCTGCATAATTCTTTGGTAATGGAGGGCCTGCGTGTCTGTGGGAGGGCTAGCAGTCCTTGTCCTGGATCCACTGGATGCTACCAGCATCCCTCCTCCCCTAGGTGTGACCATCAAAAATGTTCCCCAGGGAGCAGAATTCCAGCCAGGGGAGAACCTAGCTCCTTTCTGCTCAAATCTTTACACAAAAGCCTGACTATATCTGCCTCTCTTGCTAACAACACAATACCAGAGTCTAGATAAATTGTAAAGAAAAAAAGGTTTATTTGGGCTGGGGTGGTGGTGCTGCCTCAGATCCTAGTTAATCACTCTGGAGGCTGAGGCAGGAGACTTGCAAGTTGGAGGCCAGCCTTGGCAACTTAGCGAGACCCCCATAGGAGGAAAGATTTTTAAAAAGGTTAGAAGGGCTGAGGGTCTAGGTTAGTGATTGAGTGCTTGCCTAGCATGTATGAGGCCTTAGTTCCATCCCAATGTTGGGGAAAAAAAAAAAAGCTTATTTGGTTCACACTTCTGGCTCAAAGTTGGGGAGCTGGCCCTGGTCTCATTCTTTCTCCCTGTCAGATTCCTGAGGCACTACAGAGAGTCACATGGTAAGAGGGGGTGTGGGAGAGATCTAACCAAACTGGCTTCATAGCAGACCCATTCCGTAGATAACCAACCCATTAACCCATGAATCCACTAATCCGTTAATCACAGGAAAAGATTAATCTATTTACAAGGCCAGAGCTCTAATCAGCTCCCACCTGGTCCCCCTCTTAATCTCTTACAATGGGGAGTGAGTTTCATCTGGGTGACCTGCAAAGAGGGGGAGCCCTGTTCTAACCATTAGACTACCAGATGAGATCGGCACAGAACAGGTTTCTGCAAGACGGGCACTCATTGAACATTCTGCAGGAGGGGCACTCATTTAGTACACTTCTGTTTATGGATCCCGAGAGAATTTTCCCCAGACCTGAGCCTCCAGAGGGGAGCAGGGAGGAGCCGAGAGAAGACAAGGAGAGCAACAGCTTACTCGTTTGCACTCCCCCCATGGAGTCTGAGAATGCTGGTGGGTCCCATGTACGTGGATCCTTTGTGGCCACCCGAAGTGACTTTTTCCTAGAAAGCCACATTAGAAATAAGCCAGGCTGACCGAGCACGGTGGTGCAGGCCTGTCACCCAGTGGCTCAGAAGGCTGAGGCAGGAGGGTCGTGAGTTCAAAGCCAGCCTCAGCAACTTAGCAAGGCTCTCAGTGAGAGCATTTTCATAGTTTTCTCTTGACAAAAGGACCTTCCATTTGTCAAGAGGAGACTATGAAAACAGCAGACAGTAACACCAGTAACTCTCAGGTGGGAGGCTGGCTACATCTCTAAAGCACCTGGTTCCATGTGATCCATTAATATGAACATCAGCTCTGTGATCTGCCTGTTGAATCACACCGTTTTGAACTCTGAACTGGTTTTTCTATTGCTCCATCAGAAGTTACCACAAACAGATTGCCTCAAAACCACTCCCAGGAATTAGGTCAGAAGTCTGGTGGCGGGGCCACCCCAGGCTGCAGTCCAGCTGGGTCTGGGGCCAGGGCTGCGGCTCTTATCTGGAGTGTGAGTCCTTTTCCCAGCTCATGTGGTTGTGGGAGGACTCAGATGCTTTTAGCTTCTAGAAGCCACCTGTGTTCCTTGTCATATGACCATCTTCAGAGCCACCAACAGGGAATTCTTGTCAAGCTTCAAATCTGTTTCCAGGGAGAATCTGGAATCTCTTAAGGATCCATTAGTTAGCTCAGACACAGAGAATGATCTCCCTTTCTTAAAGTCATCCCACTTGGGATTTCATTACATCTGCGAAATCCTCCTTCACTGGAACTCCAAGGTCAGGGTGGGATGGATAAGTTGGAGAAGGTGCATGCTGGGGGCTCACTTAGATTTCTGTTCCCTGCAACTTCTAATAGGACCATGGTGGCCTCAGGACCCTGGAGACCTACCAATTCACCAGGGAAGAGACTGACTCACTGGCTCCTTCTGCCTCAACTACCACTGCACTTAATTAATATTGATGGATTTTAATGTTTGGGGAAGGTAAATGAACTCATTCAACAAATATTTACTGACTATCAATTACATTTCAGATACTCGTCTCGGTGGAAACCACATGATAGACTGTCAGACAAGATACCTGGCTGAAGGGCTCTTCAGTTACAGTGGGTATCTGAACCAACAAGTCTACAGAAAGGGTTTTTTGGAATATCCACTCTAAGCAACTGATTATTTTGCAGGAAAATTACATTCCCTTCGATTTTTCTCCACAGAATGGATCATGTTTTCCTCGCATGGGGAATATTTCTCTGCCTCCCTGCTTTCTTCTCTAGCTGTGTATATTTGCCGTATTCACTTTTTGTGAGGCAATAGACTATACTGGAAGCTTTGGCATGAGAACTTTGAAAACATTCAAATAAACGTACTAAGGTGGAGCAGACCTGTTGAAGTTGAGGCTCCTGGGCGTGGTCCCCAATGAAGCAATGTTAGAGTTGGGTCTTTTGGGAAGTGATTGGATGATGAGGGGTCTGACCTCATCAGTGGTTAATCCACTGAGTGGGCAGTTGGGAGGGGGTAGAAGGTCACTGGAAGGGTGTGTCTTGTCCTGCTGGACTCCTTGCACTCTGTTTCCTGGCTGCCCCGAGGTGAGCAGGTTCCCCTGCCCCTGCTAAATTCCGTCCCATCTCAGGTCCAAAGCCATGGAGTCAGCTGTCAAGGGGCTGAAACCTGTAAACCCTCCTTTCAGTCATTTCTTGGCATTTGTCCCAGCAACAAAAAGCTAACCCAATCCCTTACATGATGTGCTTAGGGCCAAAAGTGTTTCAGATTTCAGATTCTTTGTTGGAATATTTTCACATACATAATCCTGGGGATGGGACCCTAGTCCAAACACAAAATTCATTTATGTTTCCTATACACCTTACACACATAGCCTGATGGTAAATTCATGTAATATATTTATAAGAGTTTTGTGCATGAAACAAAGTTTCTCTATTGTAGCTGAAGGGGCTAGGATGGTCTTTTTTCTCTTGCAGATGCTGAATGTAAGTGTGTCATATACTTGATTTTGGGGGGATATTGGGGTTTGAACCCAGGGGTGCTTTACTTCTAAGATCAACCTCAGTCCTCTTTATTCCTTTATTTAAAATTTTTTTTTGAGACAAGGTCTCACTAAGTTGCTGAGGCTGGCCTCAAACTTGCAATCCTCCTGTTTCTGCCTCCTGAACACTGCATACATTTGAGGATTTTTTTTTTTTTAGTTCTTTTTATTTTGGGGTACTAAGGATCAACTCAGGGGCACTCAACCACTGAGCCCCATCCCCAGCCCTATTCTGTATTTTATTTAGAGACAGGATCTCGCTGCGTTGCTTAGAGCTTTACCTTTGCTGAGGCTGGCTTTGAACTCCTTATTCTCTTGTCTCAGCCTCCTGAGTGGCTAGGATTACAGGCGTGCGCCACACCCAGCTGCACTTGAGTTTTGATTGCAATTTGTCACATGAGGTTGGGGTTGGAATTTCACTTGCAATGTCATGTTGGCTTTCAAAAGGTTTCAAAATTCATCAATTTAGAATGAGGGACGCTCAGCCTGTTCAATGATTCAGGACATGCATCAGAGAACCTTTGGATTGTACTGCAGGAGTCCTCTAGTTCCATCAGACCTGCCTTGGTGAGCACATATGATTGCAGAGAAAGATTCAGTAGGATGCTACAGTTCCTCCGTGAAGTCGTTGCTGTGACTGACGGATTCTCTGGTGACTTGACTCTAATGCCACCAACAACCCAAGCAAGCAGGTAGGTGTATAAAGTTGTGCCAACTGCAGGAAGTGTGGTGTTTGGTGATTCTTCACGTTCTGTCTTCCAGGGAACACTGATTACTGAGCCTTTGGTCCTCAAAAGTCCACTGGTCAGTGGCTCAGCAACCCTAGCATGCCATTCAAGGGCATTTCTCCTCTGATCTAGAGATGAGCTCAGGAAAAGGCCGTGGGTCATTTCCGGATCCGGGAGAACCCTGTGGAAACAGTCAACACACACCGTTGAGCAACCAGCATCAAAAGGGACGCTTCACTGGTTGGGAGGGTTGGTTTTCAAAACAGTGGTTTGATGTGCAAGGAGATGTTTACAGAACCTCAAACTACCCTCCCATGACATTCTTATTGGTGACCCAAGGAGAGAGAAGAGCTCTGCCATGCAGGATCCTGGCAGGCACCCTCCAAACCCGAGATCAAAGTGGAGCTCTCAGGCCCTGGGACAAATGGAATTGTGCGTCATGTGGTAGGATGCGATGAGAACCCAGCACCCACCTGTCGCGCTCTTGAGAAGGCGCATAACCTGGATCTAATCATGAGGAGGCACAAGATAAAGCCTTTGGGAGGGAAATGGGGGTCAGGGCTGGGGAAGTCACTAACTGATCATCCTTCAATACCTAGGACAAGCTCTAGCCACAAAGAACTCTCTGGCCCCAAATATCAGTAGAGCTGAGGTTAGGGAGCTCTGTACTAACCAGGTCCAGGCCCTGGGGTCGACCCTGAACCAAAGGATCAATGATTTATGGGCTGTTACATCCAGCGAATCACATCGGGGATTGGTATCTTTTCAGGGCTCAGCAATCAGCCAGCTTCAAGGCCACAATGACAAACCAGATATTAATTTATCCCATTCATAGTTGTGCAAGGGGAAATTATGGGAGTGTGTCGGTTCCTGTCTACCAAATGACAATCCTGGTTATGTATCCCTTGTATTTGATTTGTATTTTTTCCTACTGGGATTGTTTTTCTTCAGATGCACGTTTACCAGAGAGAAGGCACTCTTTTAGGTTTTGAAAGCACAGTTAAACCTCGGGGAGGGGATGGAGGGTCAGAAATGAACAAACAAAAAAGCCATTCCTGCCTTCTTGCCCCTGGAAGGAGTCTGGCATGTGGAGCCAGAGTCATCTTTGCCTGGGACTGGCTCTCAGGTGGCTGATGAGCCCTCCTGGTACTACTATCAGGGTCACTTCCTATAAAACAGTCCCAAGATAAACTACGGAGGTTGCGTATCCACTTAAGACCTGGAGATCTTCCTCTTCTTCCTCATTTACTTCTTTTTAAACATCGGTTCTGGTAAACATCATTTGGATTGAGGCATGCTCTGCCTCATTGACAGTATCTTCAATGCTTTTGAGTTTAGAACAAATGCTGTCTTTTCCTTGGTGAGATTATCAAAATCAAATACAGATCTCCAAATGGCCTGAGAAGGTTGTGTGGCGGGGGAGATTTGCAAACCTTCAGATCTAAAGAGCCCTTTGTAATTTCGATTTCTAAGCTTCCTCCTGGGCTGGAGACCTGGAGGCTGTTTTGAAGCCCCTTCTCAGGCTTAGGAGGAAGGTGTCGGGACCCCCTTGGGTTTGCTGGCCAGTTGTTTCTTCATGAACTTTCATGGTGGGAACAGGTAAATATTTGGGGTCTCAAAGGTAATTTTTCCAATCCTGAATCAAAGGGTTGCAGGTAATCAGTCTTCATTTTCTTCTTCTTTTCTTGCTTTCATCTTTGGTCTGTGTGGCAGCTACCTAAATTACAAGGCTTGACAGTCACTTCTATTTAATAACCTTGCTTTGAAACTCAAGAAATCCCCAGGGTGCAGCCCTGTCAACAGGGAATCATTAACGCCAAGCAGACAAAACGAACAGGCTTAATTGTTTTTATTGAAATCAGCGCCCCGTGCACCCCCTGCTACTCAGCAAGCACACACAGGTTAACTGAGCCAGGACACCAGTGACAGCTGCCATCTTTGACAATTCGCTTCTGCATGTGAAAATAGAAAGCAGGCTTGTTTCTGAAGGACAAGAAGGAGTTCACTGTTAGGTTTCTTCCTCCACCCCCATCCCAACCTCTTCCCCAAAGAGAAAGGTGGTGGCTTCACAGAGGGGGAAGGAGGACGTTGAAAACCTTCTCTGTGGAACTCTTTCTCCCCATGTTGATGTTACAGGAAAAGGTAAGATTTTGGCAAAACTTTTCAGTGCCTCGTTAGGATTTTGATTAGGTTGTGATCCATGCTTCAAGGGGAAACTTGGGGACCGGATTTATACAGAAATCTATGGCCAAGTGCCTACTGTTCATGTGAGAACAAAGCACACACGGCTTGACTGTCGATCAAGACCTCAGATTCCCTGTCTAAGCGGCACCCACCTTCTTTCCCTCCTTCCCTCCCTCTCTTCCTTCGTTCCTTCACTTAGGAACACTGACAATTATAGCCTTGCTTTTAGAGTCTTGATTCTGAGATGGAAGACTTTAGAAAGTACCTTGTTCCACCGTGAGACTCCTGGCTTTCCACGAATACCACCTTCAGGTGGGCATGTCACAGTCAGTCCCAGCTACTTGGGAGGCTGGGCAGGAGGAACACAAGTTCAAGGCCAGCCTGGGCCACTTAGCGAGACCCTGTCCCCAAATAAAAGTAAAAAGGTCTGGGGATGGAGCTCAGTGGCAGAGCGCACATGGGCTCATCCCTAGTACACACAAAATTTAAAAAGAAAGGCAGGAGGAAGCCGGTGTACATATAGTGGGGTCCACCACGATTAGTCAGCAGCCCCCTGGGTTCTCACCAACCAGCCTTCCATGGACTGGCCCCAGATGAAGTCCTTTGGGATCTGCCTTCAATCTGTATTTATAGCCCTTCTGTCCCCAATTTTGCCTTGAACTCTTTATAATTGAGTCAAATGGAAATATCCAGTGACTCCATACTATAAAAAATGATGACAACTGGAATAGCTGAATTGCTTTGTGTATTTCACATGCATCGGGCTCTTGGCCAAGGCTCTTGGATAATATATTTTAATCTTCTTAACAACCTTAGGAGATAGGGCTATTCTCAACCCCACTCCACTGGGAACTGAGTAACTTCCTGGAGGTCACACACCCCAGAGGTGGCAGAATGACCCCTGAGACTCCCAAGGTCGACCTTGGGGCTTGCTCTTCGGGAGCCAAGTGCCACCATGTCCCAAGTCGACAATTTTATGTGTAACCGACCTTTTTATATCCACCTCTGAGCTGCTTGCAAAGCCCCGCCCACACACCTCCCTCTCCAGGGCATACTTCCTGTTGCCCTTGGCTGGATGTTGTCTGGGAACACGCAGAGCTTTTTACTCCTTCTTTCCGAGACACGCATCCTTTAATGCACTCATTTAACAAATATGCATTCTCATTACCCAGAGTAGTGGTGCGCTATCAAGTGTCCATGCTTACGGAATGAGCACGTGCTGACACCTTTTTCCCAGGGTCAACAGGCAGCCTCTTGCAATGACGTTTGGCCAACCCATCAATACGGGACTTTGTTTTACACGTGTTCCTTTGGAAAACCCTTATTTAATATATACTGTTGATTGACAGGTTGAACTCACAGCGGAGGGCACCGTACCACACTTGAACCAAGAGGATCCACTGTGTCCTTTTCCCATAAAGCACTTGCTAAGCCTACTTGGGCTTAATCTCCAATATGCAAAATGTAAAAAGCATGACGTAGGCTCCAGAACAGGGAGCTAGTTGATTGCATAAGAACTGAATGGAGAACACAGGGTGCACCCTCAGCTGGGAAGAGGTGTATCCAGTGAGAGGACTGAAACACCATCTCTGCTCTGCGCCTGTCTGAGGGTCACTGACCACGTGTACCCATTTGGGGGTTGCGAGTACATTTCAGTAAGTGGACGCACGGGCGAATATGAAATCCACGAATAAGGAGGATCAACTCTATTTATTACAATTTCGGGGTACCATGTCTTTAGTAAGTCCTTTCCTAGTAGTTGATAATCTCTTGGAGAGACGCTTCTATTCATCTCTGCATTTTCCCCACAATTAGCCTAATGCCCAGCCATATTAGGTGCTCGGTAAGCAATTTATTAGATACATTAAAATAAAGGGAGGCAGTACCTGCAGCCGTGGGGACCCATGACGTCATCTCTTTATTGCACCTGGCTTTTCTTTGTGTGTCATTTTTTGTTTTTGACGTTTCTTTCTTTTGCACTGCTGGGGATCGAACCCTGCCCGGCCAGTGTTCTATAGAACGAGCAACAACCCCAGCCCCTGGTTTGCCTTTAGATATTCTTAATCTACTCAATGGGCTGTGACTTCAAGATCCGTTCAGAAACGTGTGATGACCCTTTCCCCGAGACACATTTCTTCTTACTTTAAGATTTTGTGGGTAAAGACATAGGTTATTATTTTTCCTTTAATCTCTTGAAAATGTGCTCCAAATATGAGCAGCCAGGTAATGAAGTAATTTGGTGCTTCTCATCCAGCCCACGGCTTGTGTGGGCAGTGGGTGGAGGATTCTGTGACACGGGTGACTTCAAGTGGTGCACCTGAGCCATTTCTGGTTGGGGCGGGAGCACCAGGTCCCCCAGAGCAGAAGCCATTGATTTTCTTTGTCATTATTCTTGGTTGATGTTCCCTGCTCATGAATAAGAAATTAGTGACTCTCTCCTGCTGTTTTTTTTTTTCTTTATCCATTTAAATAAAGGTGTCTCACCCTTTTTCTTCTAACGCGCTTTGTAATGGAATACAAAATAACGAGGTTATTCTGTTCAACATCAATGAGCTTTAGCTACAGAGAAACTTACATTGCACGAATATTCTTCCCTATTTCTGTAACAGCACTGACCTCATCAAGGATTGTAGGCGATTCCACTGCTGTGGGAAATGGTAATTATTTTACCCAGGAACAAGAGATGCTGCTCTCAGAGCACCTTAAGAACCTGATATTCAGCAGGGCAATGTGGTACATGCCTGCAATCCCAGCAACTGAGCCAGGAGAACTGCAAGTTCGAGGCCAGCCTCTGCAACTTAGCAAGACCCTAAGCAACTTATTGAGACCCTGTTTCAAAAATGAAAAATAATCTGGGGATGTGGCTCTGTGGTAGAGCATCCCTGGGTTCAGTCCCCAGTATCAGACAAAGAAAAAAAGGTCTGATGTTCAAGGTGATATATTTCAAGGCCATATATTTAGGGGGGTGTTTCAAAGTTTAAACACAAAGCACACAATCCTATATCTGGGCTTAAATCAAATCAGAATCCAGTGGAGCTTCTTAGTTTCCAACTGCTGGGCCCTTTCATCTTTGCTGGGTTGAATTTTTAGAACAACAACATAGAATGTGATTATGAAAATGCAAATAAGTATTACAGTGGATTGCAAAACTGGCCACGCATCTTGACCCCTACTTATGAGCATGCCCCTTTGTAGTCAGTTTCCAACTGACACAGAAGAAAGGAACCTTTGACTCAGTCACAGTAGAAATGAAATCAAGTCAAGTGAAAGCAAATGGACAGGCAGGGCTTTTAACCAGGACTTCAGCTGAAGGGAGACAGCACTGACGCAGAGCAAGCCTAGCTTTTCTTGATTTGCTGGCCTAGGTGAGAGTCTTGTAATATTCCACTGGCCAGGGGCACCTTCCCAAAAGATGTCTCTTCTTGAGTGAGGCTGGGATCATCGGGTGGCCCCAGTCAACTTGTCTTGGGTAATATTGGGTTGTTTTGTAACTGACTCCATCCTCCTGGACGAACAAGCTAGTCATGTGGCTTGATTTGCCATAGGGCTGAAGGGTTTGGGGTGCTTGGGCACAGGAAGACACACACCAGCTTCAGCAGGAAAGCAGCCTGTCTGCATGCAGACCTCAGCAGGATCTGACCCAAGAGTCAAGGCACCAAAGGGGACAGACACAAGACGAAGCAGAGATCCCCTTCCAGGCCCACACCGGATGTCTCCAGGCCCCAGGGAGAACTCCATGCTCTTCCGTGAAATTGGCCTTCAAGTCCCTGGAAAGCAACTGATACGGTCCTAACTGACACATCAGAGATGTTATCTATCTCTACATCAGTGGGAAACGGATATTGCCCAGCTGTGTGACCTCCGAAATGAGTGATTTTTAAGTTGACTGAGAACAAGGGATGAGAGAGGGTTTATTTAGGTTTTTCTCCCCCAATATCAATTTCATCTTGTGCAAATATTTGGCTTCTGTTGTTTTATCAGGGTCCCATGGTGGCTCTGTTGAAAACACTACCAGGGTAGAGAAGCTACCTGCCTGGCTACAAATGGTAATAGTTACAGCAGCCAGGGGATTGCTTTACTTGCATCTGCACCACCACTGCGGTCACTTATAACTCCACCCACTCATAGGAGCTAACAGGACGTGAAATCCACTCATAGGAGAAATCTACTTTTCCTCCTAGGGAATCTCTCTGGTCTGGTTCCTTGCTTCGGCTAACAGAATGTGAAGCAGAGACACTGTGTAAGTTCTAGGTCCAGCTGTCAGGAGGCCTTTCTCTTGGAACTCTGCGGAGCCTGCTGGAGGCTGAGAGGGGCCGTGTCGGGAGCAGCCCACCTACAGCTCCCCTGAAACTACACCACATACTCACAGCTGGCCCCGTCCAATAAGAGCCACGGAGTTGAGCCCAGCCCAAATTCCTGATCCACAGACTCACAGGCTACACAAAGGGTGACTGTTGAAATCATTAAAACAAGGGCTCACTTTAATTTGTTGTCATGACTTGTTTGGTGGACTTCAGCCCTGGGGGAATGTTTGTTTCGCAGAAAATTCTGACGAATACAAATATTTTAAAGGTTCTCCAATTTTAAAATAGAGCGCATGCAATCGTAGTGACTCAAAAACATGTTTTGATTACTCCAAAGCAGCAGTATTTTCAGTAATTTTTAAAAATTTTTTTAACCCCCACCTTTTTTTTTTTTTGGGCAATTTTAATGGTTTATTTGGTGGAATAACTGGAATTGTTAACCTGTGCCCTATGACAAGGAAAGTCTGTGTATTCTTTGCTGTTTGTAACTGAATTGGAAACTCTGAGGAGGAGGGGAGTTATCTCTGGCAAGCGCTTTAAACATCAAGAAATACTTCATAAAGAAACAACACTTCTCCCTAACTACTCTGCCTCACCTAGGGTAAGTATTCTGTAAATCAGTGAGGAAGAAAGAAGCGCAGGCTCTACTTTCCTTCACTAAGACCTGTGAACCTCCCGCAAGACCTTCTCTACAGCGATGATCTGCTTGGACACATTAAGTAAAACATGTCCAGCCTTCCTAATGAGAACAGATGTGATAGCAAGGGCCCTTGAGCCCGGAAAAGAGGAAAAACTCAGAATGATTTCCTATCACAGGGTCCATTAGTTTCATTCTGAGATGTGTTACTGATACATTGCCGTAAAGATCCACGTGGGTCCCCATTACTCTGAAGGTGATCAAGAACTGCAGCTTATGCTTCTAGTGAAAGGCTACTCCCCTTAACCCAATCTGAGGTGCTTGGCCCCTGGTGCCCTTAGAAGACAGGAGCCTGGTCCTCCTAATGCAAACGTCTTTACACTCACCTGTGGAAACATTCCTCTGTCTTGCCATCTGTGCTTTCATTCCTTTCCCAGAGCCTTAAAACAAATGGCATTAGTTTGCAATGGGCACGCCTGCTGTGGGTGTGAAGTGCAAACCCCGGAGCCCTTACATCTAGTTCTCACCCTGCTTTCAGGTTTGGGTTTGTGTGTATCCTAGGGTTTTTTTGTTGTTGTTGTTTAAGGGGGAAGGGTCAATGACAACCATGGGAGAACACACCATCTTCATCAAACCCCACTACTGTTTCTTTTTTCTTTGGGCATGAAGCTAGTTTACATGCCAGCATCCCTCATGGCTGTGTGGGGACTTGGGACTGAGTCTTGGCCAGTGGAAGGTTGCAGGGTGGTGTTGGTGTGGAGTTCTCTAGTTACTCCTGATTCCTGGGACTCCCTGATGTCCCCTAACCTCTCTTGATCTCTTCCCTGTTTATTAGCTTTCAGAAGGTGGATCCCAGTGGATGGAGGAACTCAAGAGTGCAGAGATCTGGGGTCCCCAGATGGCTGTCTGGAGCAGAATTCTCCACCTGCAGTGACGCTAGTGGACCTGTTTGTTGCGTGGCCCTAATTGGGTTGTTTGCTATGCTAGTCAGCTAACCCTAGTGAGTCTCAACTGGAGGTGATGTTGCGCCTCTGCAGAAAGCATTTGGCAGTGTCTGGAGACATTTGTGGTGGGTGCTCAGGAGATTGCTCTACAAGGGGCATCTAGCCGGGATGCTACTATAGGTGGTACAGTGCATGGACAGCCCCCCACAGCAAAGACTCCCTGGCCCCAAATATCACTAGTGACAGTTGAGGACTCTCACCTTACCCTGATTTATTCCTTGACTGTCCCTTAAATGGTAGCATATTCTACCATTGCTCTTGCTTTTCCCCAACAATAACTTCTAGAGCAGAACCTTCAGCTTTCGTAATTCTTTTTCATGTTCCCTCTCAAGGCTCCCTTGCCCTTCTTTAGAAACTTAGGACGGGTAGGTAAGCAAGTCAACACAGCTGGGGGGTGTGGATGGCACCTTAGGAAAGTCACAAGCGGTAAGAACAATGATGATGTCTTTGGGGTCCCACTGTGATATGTGATCTGCACACAACAGATCCCAGTGTGACAGACAGGCCCTGGGTTAGACGGTTTCTAAGAACAGGAGGAGATTTGAGCTGGACCTTTCCTGCTACCCCAACATAACAATAGCAAATCTATTGAAACTAATATGAATGGTGGCTATTACCAGGCAGACCTGGGTGTCTGTCACTTCTCAATGAAATCTGTCACTCTGGTGTGATACTCATGCAACCACAATGTGATCCTTCAAGTCAATTGTTGAAGAGAGATAAATTTGCTCACTTCAAGACACCTAAGAAGCAGCTTTTTGGGGACAGAAGAGGGGTCACTTTGGTGCAAGAAGGTAGGCAGGGATTGAGGCTCACCTTCTCTCTCTGCATTTTAATCTGCCCACAAGAGTTGTGCTGAGTTTCTAAAACGTGCCTTGCTGAGGGTGACTTGTTACAATGGATGAGATGTAGCTGCCTCTATTCACATTCCAATGGATGGAGACTCTTCCTTAAAGTCTTATTGTTGAAGAAGGGGATCAGGGGGATGGAGGAGGGGTGGGAAAGGGCAAGTCCTGGGGGCTGAATTGGAGCAAACTATTTTAAATGCATTTGTGAATATGTCAGAATGAACTCCACTATGAACTATAACTATAAGGCACTAATGAAAACATAGGAAAAAATCCTATTGTTGAGCTGGGTTTGGTGGTGAACGCCTTTAACCCCTGCTACTTGGGAGGCGAGACAGGAGATCAGCTGAGCCCAGGAGTTGGGGGCCAGCCTGAGAAACATAGGGAGACCCTGCCTCTTAACTGAATTAAAATCTTAACCATGGGACCATTTCTTGCCACTGAATCCTGTCTGTGCTATTGACGACCAGATGCTATATGGTTGGCATTTGGATTGTGCTTAGGATGTTTAGTGATCAGCTTATTATGTCAAAGTTGAGAGTCGGGCGGGGGTGGTTTGAAGATGACAAGCAGCTAGCTTGGCTCTTTGGCTCCCCCAAGATGTCAAGTACTACCCCATTTACAGGACAGTCCAGAACTCGGGTTTTCCCATCTATTCCTTTGCCTGACACGTTCTCCTTCTTCCTTCCCACCTTCAAGATGTCCCTGGCCCTCATTCACTCATCAAACATCCAGTTGAGCATTCGCCTGTGATTGACAGTTCAGAAGTTCAGTGTACCACTGAACACAGCCGAGACCCATGTCCCTCTGAAGTCTGCACTACTGTACTACTGCACTACTGCACTACTGTCAGAAAATGACATAGCATCTTAGAAGGGGTAAAACAATGTAGAGCAAAAACCAAAGTTGGGCAGGGTGGAAAACGTTGTGGAGTGTCAGGATGGAGGGATGCACGGGAGTTGGGACACCATGGTCAGAGTCAGCCTTGTTGAGGAGACGACATTTGGCCAAAGACTCCAAGGTGCGAAGGTTGCCTCTCTGCAGAGCAGGCAGCCAGGTGCAGAGATTTTAAGGCTGGGGTGAACACACGTCTCTATTTGCCTGGGGCCATCTTGGTTTATTGCAATTATCAGCAGTCCTGCTACTTGGTCACCAAAGTCCCCTGTTTTAGTCAGTTTTTTTTGCCACTCTGACCAAAAGACCTGACAAGAACAGTTTTAAGGAGGCAATGTTTATTTGGGGCTCACAGATTCAGAGGTCTTGGTCCGTAGATGGCTGATTCCATTCCTCACTATGTTGTCCAGGCTTGTCTCAGACTCTTGGACTCAAGTGATCCTCCTGCCTCAGCCTCCAGAGGAGCTGGGAGTACAGAAATGCCTGACTAGACACTGCACTTTTTTAAAAAAGAGAGAGAGAGAGAGAGAGAGAGAGAGAGAGAGAGAGAGAGAGAGAGAACTTTTTAATATTTATTTTTTAGTTCTCTGCGGACACAACATCTTTGTATGTGGTGCTGAGGATCGAACCCGGGCCGCACGCATGCCAGGGGAGCGCGCTACTGCTTGAGCCACATCCCCAGCCCCACACTTCACTTTTGAAGCCCATCTGAGCTGGGTTTGAATCCAGGTCTACCACATACATAGGTAACCATAGATAGAGTTCTCAGATCCTCATTCTTGCTCTCTCTGAAATGGGTGCAAATGGGCTGGGAATGTAACTCAGTGATAGGGTGCTTGCCTAGTAGGTACGAGGCTCTGGGTCTGATTCTCAGCACTAGGGGGAAAGTTTTGATTCAGACCCAGGACCGTGACTGTTGGATCAGAGACTGTGGCCAAGATGTATGTGGCACGGAGTGGGTTTCTAACAAATATTGGTTCCCAGTTTCTCCCACTTCTCCCTCTCGGTGTATATGAGTGAGACCCGTCTGTGCTGCTGAGTACAAGAGGGACCTTTGCAAGTCACCACAAAGAATATGAATCCAGTTGCAGTGGCGCACACCTGTCATCCCAGCGACCCAGGAGGCTGAGGCAGGAGGATCTTGAGTTCAAAGCCAGCCTCAGCAACTTAGTGAGGCCCTAAGCAACTTAGCAAGACCCTGTCTCAAAACAAAAAATGGAAAAGGGCTGGGGATGTGGCTCAGTGGCGGAGCTTTCCTGGGTTCAGTGCACAGTACCTCCAACCCCAGAATACGAATCCAGGTAGCATTTGTCACGCAGGATGATGATAAGGGTTAAATGGTAGTTGCACCTATACCTGGACCTGCTTCTTCCCACAGATCAGTTTTAAGTCATCTGTGACGGTCAGGCAGCATTGATTGATTCAGTTGTTTAATAAAAGTACTTAGTGTGTGCGGGTGGGGTGTCTCAACTAAGACGTCCCCTCCGGAAAGCCATGTACCCCACGGTTCAGGAACACAGTCCACCTGTGTTGGACAACCTGCCCATCTTTACCGTCCTCTCCCTGTCTGTCTTCCGTGCTAAATTCTGACAGACTGCAGGGCTGACCTCTTGGGGATTCCTGGGGAGCTCTGTGCATGTCTTAATAGGATGAAGTTTCAAAGGAGTCTCCTTGAACCTTAACCAACTCCAGATTTTAAGGGACTTCAAGCTCCCCAGGTCTTACCTATTCGAAAACTTGAGACGGAAAGGAGTCACCCTTTGCCCCAGGGTTATGCCTTTGCATTCACAGTGCAGCAACTCTTGGCAAATCTCTTTTGCTAATTACAGGGCCTTCCACAGAGGCCACCGCAGGTTCCCCTTCTCCCTTCCCCCCAGGCTGGCACAGCAGTGGGGCCCGCAAGTGGTTGTCCAATTGCATAAAATCTAAAGGCGTCGATGGGCCACGCAGTGATGTGGAAAGCGCTTGCTTTGTTCTGATCACAGTTGTGCCAGAGACGCCCTGTTCTGTCTGCCGGGCTCTGTCATTTCCTGAGAACAGTCTTGTTGCTTTTGGAAGAGGGCAAGATAAGAATAACGAATCGCATACGGGATCCTACTGTGAACTGGATCCTTGGCCTCCGTCTGCGGAGCCTGTGGGGAGGGTGGCAAGTGAGATTCCTGAAACCCTGGAATTGTGGAGCCGCTCCCTAGCCCTCTCCCCTCCCCCAGAGACAGCAGGGCTGGGAACGCAGGCGGCATCTGAGCCTAGAGTAGCATAGACATTTTTATTTGCACGTGGTACCCCATGTAGCCTATGATATGTTTTCCAACAGGCACGTGCGTGCTCTGCAACCAGGAGTCGCCCGCTGTTTGGCATAAACGGTGTGACTGAGGTCCTTTTATGCTGCTGTTTCGATTTCTCTGTAGCTGACCTTGTCCGATGGGCCCCTGCACCTTTGGATCCTGCAAGTCAGTGACTGCGTCCTGCGGGCTGGGTTGCAAATCCAAGCCAAACGGAACCTCAGCCGCTGGCCTTGAGTGTCTCTTATCTGGAGCGTCTGGGAGGACTCCTCCACTCCACAGCGCCTGCTCAGCTCAAAGACTTCCAAATGGCAACAACTGGCCAAATGTTGCCTTTGGTCCCTGCACCCTATCCCGCCTGTTCCTTTGCAGTGTCTTCACATTTCCTCTTTGTTGACTCAGAAGAATGATGGAGAACACGCAGGGGGGGCGGCTGGAAGAGAAGAGGAGGAAGCCAAGCTGCCCAGAGGCTCTGGGGAAGGAGCCAAGTTCTTCTTGCCTGCACCTCTTTTTGTTTCAGAGAAAGCCACCCGTCAGAGCTGCAGAGGCTCCCGGCTAGGGGACGCGTAGAGGTCGGCGATCTCCATGAAGGACACAGGATTCCAAACAGCTCTCAGGATCCTGAAAGGCATTCACAGGACCCCTGAGGACCCGAGCAAATTCCGCTTCCTGTTCATTTCTCTGAAAAGCCTGCCAGCTCATGAGGAATTATCACCGCCTTGCAGAGCCTATCGATGATGCTCCTAAGCACCCCCCTTCTTTTCTCCCTCCCTATTTGGTCTTCACAGAATTTCTTTTGCATCTAGGGTTCCTGGTGCTCTTATATTTTAAAATGTGTTCATGATTTAAATCATGCAACCAACACATCACCTGGGGCAAAATCACACATTTCAGAGAAGGCACACATTTCGCCAGATGGGAGCCTTCAAAAAAAAAGAAAAAAATGTTGCCACATAAATATGTGGTTATTATTTGTCGATTAAAAGCATTTTTTTAAAGTTTTTACTTTTTGATTTTTTTGTTTGTTCTTTTTAGGTATATATGACAGTAAAGTGTATTTTGACATATTATACATACATGGAATATAACTTATGCTAGTTAGGATCCCATTCACGGAGATTCCATCTCACTCCAGTCAAAATGGCAATTGATCAAGAATACAAGGGGGCTCTGGGCGTGGTGGCACACGCCTGTAATCCCAGCAGCTTGGGAGGCTGAGGCAGGAGGATCAGGAGTTCAAAGCCAGCCTCAGCAAAAGAGAGGTGCTAAGCAACTCAGTGAGACCCTGTCCCTAAATAAAATACAAAATAGGACGGGGGATGTGGTTTAGTGGTTGAGTGCCCCTGAGTTTTCAATACCCAGTACCCGCACCCTCCCCTCAAAAATAAAAGAATACAAGGGGCCTGGGGACGTAGCTCAGTTGGTAGAGGGCTTGCCTTGCATGCATAAGGCCCTGGGTTCAATCCCTAGCACCACAAAAACAACAACAACAACAAAAACAACAACAACAACAAAAAAACAAGCAACAATAAATGTAGATGAGGATGTAAGGAAAAAGGTGCACTCATACATTGCTTGTGGAACTGCAAATTGGTATAACCAGTATGGAAAGCAGAATGGAGATTCCTCAGAAAACTTGGAATGGGTCCACCATTTGACCCAGTTAACCTGCTTCTCAGTTAATACCCAAAGGGCTTAAAAGTAGTATAGTACAGTGACACAGCCACACAAATGTTTATAGCAGCTCAATTCACAATAGCTAAGCTATGGAACCAACCTAGGTGCCCTTCAACAGATGAATGGATAAAGAAAGTGTGCTACATATACACAAGGGAATATGACTCAGCCATATGGAAGAAGGAAATTATGGCATTTGCAGGTAAATGAATGGAACTGGAGCCTACCATGCTAAGTGAAATATGTCAATTAAAAATTTAAAAAGTAAGCCTGATATGGTGATTCATGCCTGTAATCCCAGCAGCTGAGGAGGCTGAGGCAGGAGGACTGTGAGTTCAAAGCCAGCCTCTGAAACTTAGCGAGGACCTAAACAACTCAGCAAGACCCTGTCTCTAAATAAATTATAAAAAGGGTTGAGGATGTGGCTCTGTGGTTAAGCACCCCTGGGTTCAATCCTTGGCACCAAAAAATAAATACATTTTTTTTTTTTTAAGGTAGCAGGTGCTGTGACTCATACCTGTAGTTCAACTACTTGGAAGGCTGAGTTGGGAAGATGGCTTGAGCCCAGGTGTTTGACCAGCCAGGCAACACAGTGAGACCCCCTTCTCAAAAAATAATAAGAAGAAATTAAAATATCAATAAGTAAATGAATATACTGGGCAAATGTGCAGCGGCAGCCAGGATGAGTTCCTTATTCTGAGTCTTGTTGGTGATGAATCACTGTATGTACATGGCTTGACAAGCACAAGTAGCAGCAAGATGGCTCTATAGCTACTCCGTGAAGCACGTGTGCCTAACTAATATCCCCCAGGAAAGATAAGTATCCCCACAGTGACAGCCTGTGCTTGCAGAGTTGGGAGGCTGAGCCAGGAGGATTGCAAGTTCAAGGTCAGCCTCAGCAACTTAGTGAGACCCTGATACAGCATTAAAAGCAGAAAGGGCTGGCATGGGGCTCAGTGGTAGAGCACCCCCTGGGTTCAATCCCTGGTACCAAATTAAAAAAAAAAAATCGCTAAGGAATGTGACTTTTGAGCTGAAACAATTTGCATTTTTAATTTTTGCTCCTACCTTGCAAGTGGGATCTGTGCCGTGGCAGCTAAACAGAGAACAAATAGGCTGTTTGTGTTTTCCATTCCTGGCTCAGAGCATGGAGAAGCTGGGAAGAAGGAAGTTGTGGTGGCGTCCTGCATGTGTGCCTGGTACCCAGGGTGGCCGGAGGGGTGGGGAGGGCCCACAGAGGATGGACACCCACAGCGATAGAACGTCACTGGGTGCCTGCACCCTCTGTCAGGGCCTTTAGACTAGGAGCCTGTGTGGCTTCCTAGCATTTCAGCCAAGATGCGCAAGCCTAAGCCAAAAGCCAGGGCAGGGTGGGGTTCATAGTTTGTTTCTGGGAGGAGCTTGGGTTGGGAGGGGACATTGTTAGACGGGACATTGGGCCTGAAATGGGGGTGTCCCCAGCACCTCACCCTGGAGTTTGATCTTTGGAGCTGAGAAGTGACAAGTGCTTTACATCTAGGTACAGGTGGTTCCAGGTCCTGACGCCAAGGAACAGTGGGTGATATCCAGTGACAAGTTTAGGTGACATTCGCTTTCTCTCTCATCTTGCCATTGTCCCTACACACTGCTGCTCCACGTTCAAACCCACCAGCAATGGTTTCCATTTTACTTTTCAAGTAAGGGGCAAAAATACATCTGTGGAATGTCTATTTTTTTGGCCACACATAAATTATAATTGCTGGATTATTTTTGACTGTTTTTACAAAGCAGTCAAGAAATGTATGGTAGAAAGAACAGAAAAAGGAAGGCCTATTTTTTTTTTTTTTTTAAAAAAGCATACTTCATGTTTTCATTATGCACAGACTAACAACGTAAGCAAAAACGGGAAATGTTAGCAAATGTGAAAACCAAAAGTGCTTAATATGTTAATTCTGATTTTGAAAGAAGCCAGGTGCGGTGGTACACCTGGAGTCTCAGCCGCTCGAGAGGCGCAGAAAAGAGTATCATTTGAGCCCAGGGGTTCAGGGCCAGCCTGGCAACATAGCCAGACCCTGACTTGTAAAAAATAAAACAAAACAAATCTGCAAGAATGAGTTACTTGGGCAACTGGTTATAGCATTAGCCTTCTGATTTGGAAAATAATTCACTACACCCTTTACATAATTGTAGTGGCTCCCCTCCATCTCTGAGGATTGTACATCCCCATTTCAACTCATTGCAGCTGGAAAATATTTGGAAAGACTTGCCTCTGTACTGCATGTGCACAGACATTTTTATTTCCTGTTCCCTAAATGCACAGAGTAACACCTATTTACGCAGCATTCTCATTGTGTTAGGCATTACACGTCATTTAGACAGGAGTTGACGTGTACTGAAGGATGTTTTATGCAAGGTGTGCGATGCAATTTCATAGGAGGGGCTTGAGTGTTTATGGATTTTGGTATCTGAGGGGTCCTGGATCAACTGTCCCCTGCATAATGGGGACAACTGTAAGAAATACGCTGGTCCTGGAGCTCAGGGGCAGACCTTGCCTAGCACGTGTGAAGCCTAGGTTCAACCCCAGCACCCCACCCCCCCTTGGCTGTGTGACAGCTGATCACATCCGTGTGACCCATGCTTGGGCAGGGTTCACGGTCTGCAACCTCCGTGAGAAAACTCTTCACCACTCGGAGTGTGACTTGACAGTCATGTCTGAGGGGGAGAGCGGAGCGTGAGCCTGCGGCTTGGTGGTCCCATGCGGCTGACTGTCGCCTCCTCTTGCGACCTTTCTGTACCCCACTTGCCTGCCCTCTTCCATGACTGCAGCTTCCTTCCTCCCCATCAGGCACAGAAGGGATCGGGTCACCTGTGCGCCACCCGAGGGTCAAGGGCAGGACCCTGGGTACTTGAGAGGGTGCACATTGGTTCCGAGAGGCAGTAAAAACACCATAGAGAGACTGGGGGGTACCAGGACGGGGAATTCTCACTTGCAAACAACAGGCCCTGATTTGCATTTTGCACTATGTCATGCAAATCAGGCGTGGTCCTGTGTATACATCACCAAAAACTATATCCCTGCACTACAGCAGGCTGGATGAAGGTCTGAGGAAGGACCGACCGGAGAATGACTCACCTTTCCACAAACAATTAAAGGGGTGAGCATCCAGAGAACCAATGTCTCTTCTCAATTCTGAACAAATGCTGCAAAGCCTGTTTTCAAACCCCATGGATGCTCTGCTTGCAGTTTTAAACAGCTACTCCTGGCCCGGCCCCATGTGGGAGCAGTGGTTGAACGGCATCCTGCCTGGTGTCTGCAGAAGTGACACACACTGTCCCCAAGCAGCTGCCGGCCATTCCGGACAGTTGGGCCACTCTTCTGGTGCTCAGAAGAACAGCTTCTCAGAAGGCTTCCCCAAGACAGAGTCGTGTGATGTGAAATTGCAACAGACCTGAGCAGGTGCCTCGTGGACAGGAGCCACACAGGGGTCAACCACAGGACCTCTCGGGCTCTGGAAAAGGAGGTTCATCAGCAGCAGAGGTGCTGAGGGAGGTGTGGCTGCGTCCCTGGGCTGGGCCAAGTTCACTGAGATCTTACCAGGCTTTGCTGCCAAGCCACCTGTGTCTTTCTCCAGGTAGATATTCTTCCAGCACGTCTTCTAAAGCTCTTTACGTACCCAGGAGAATAGGCCTGATGCTTTCTCCCACCTCCCACCAGCATTATGTAACTGGTTTGACTGGTTTGGAGAATATTTTTCGTCTTTGATACTGGGGTTGAACCACTGAGCCACATTCCCGGCTCTTTTTATTTTTCGTTTGTTTGTTTATTTATTTATTGTGGTTCTGGGGATTGAACCCAGGGCCTTATGCATGCGAGGCAAGCACCATACCAACTGAGCTATATCCCCAGGCCCTCTTTTTATTTTTCATTTTGAGGCTGGGTCTTGATAAATTGCTGAGGCTGGCCTCCAACTTTCGATCCTCCTACCTCAGCCACCAGAGTGGCCGGGATTGCAGACATGCACCACCATGCCCAGCTGGAAAAATATATTGGGAAAGAAAGTCTTTTTTTTTTAAATTTCACGTAGTTAAAAACATCAGCAAGCAGAAACACATTTCTGCATGTATTTTAAGTCAGTGGTTCTCAACTGAGTGCGATTTCACTCCCTCAGGGGATATTGGGCATTGTCTGAAGACAATTATGGTTGTGACAATTGGGGGAACTATTGGCATCTAGCGGGCAAGGATCTGCGATGCTGTCAAATACCCTACAATGTATTGGTAGTGCCCCACAGCCAAGAACTGGGCAATCCCAAATGCCAACAGTGTGAGGCTTGACTTAAACAAAATTTTGCGCGCACACACACACACACACACACACACACACACTCGACAAACCTCATTGAGCCCCTCAGCCCTAGTACAAATATGGAATGCCCATAAATTCACATGTCATCCTTGTGCAAGGGCCAGCCTATTCTCTGGTTCCCGTTTCTCTGTATGTGCTGCCAAAGTAAGCATTAAAAAAAAATCTTAAAAAACATGACTCAGTTCCATCCCTCAGCAAATAATCCATCACTGCTTCCCTCAGAGAGGGAGATCTGCTTCATCGGAATTCAGAATATTAATTTATCCAAGACGACTTCCCGGGGGGCAATTGTGGGTTAGTCTCCACTAAGCAATTAAAAGAAGGGTGGAGTGGGCGGCCTGCTCAGGCTGAAGAGCAGAGAAGCTGCAGCTCTGCCCCGGGAATGTCCTGGGGGGCTTCACCCATCTCCACCCTGCCTGAGGAGGACGCACACTGTAGCCAAGGTGCCTTGGGGGAGCCAGGCCTGAGTCCTGTTCAGGCTGGAACAAGAGGCAACAGGAGGCCAGGCCTGGGCCTCCAAGGAGTTGGCCTTGATTTTAGAACAGTTTTAGCCTCAAGCCAGAGGGGCTACCTCAGCACCCACACAAAAGGCCAGACTGGGCTGAGGGCTCTGGTTCAATTATGAGTGGTGGTCACAGGAGCAGAGATTTAGGAAAACGATAGGGTCTCCGTGAGCCAAGCTGGCTGGCAGTCCCTGGCTCTGAGATATTGTCATCTGGGAACCCAAACTATGGGAGTGGAATACATGCAGCTCTGAGGACCTCACCCCAAACTCGGGAATCTCAGATGCTCCCCAGTCTAACTTCTTGAGCTCGGATACGAGGCTGCAAGTGGAAAATGTCACAGTTTTCTGCACAAAACTACTAGAAATATCGCATACAATTACCTTTATGCCATGTGTATAAGGTGTGTATGAAAAATAAATGAATTTCATGTTCAGACTTGGGTCCCAATCCCAAAATATTTTATAGGAGAGTGCAAATATTCAAAAGTCCGAAAATACCTGAATGCAAAACACCTGTGGTCCCATGCGTTTGAGGTGAGGGCTACTCAGCCGGCAATACTGAAGTCAACGCTACCTGGGCCAGGGGGCACAGGCAGGCAATCCCAGTGGCTCAGTGCGGGGAGGCTGACGCAGGATGGTCGTGAGGTCAAAGCCAGCCTCAGCAACTTCGGGAAGCCCTAAGCATCTTAGTAAGACCCTGTCTCAAAATAAAATATCAAAAAGGCTGGGGATGTGGTCAGTGGTCAAGTACCCCTGGATTCAATCCCCAGTGTCAAACAAACAACAATAACGACAAAAGGCTGTCAGGGAGAGTTGGGAAGAGAAAGGAGAGACAGAGTCTTTTCTTAATGCCAAGACTTCTACTTCCACCTTATTTTAGGGTTTAATGAAACCAGAAACTTCTAGAATGGAGAACAGAGTTTCTCAATATCAGAAA
The DNA here is from genome assembly GCF_048772815.1 of Callospermophilus lateralis. Classification (NCBI taxonomy): domain Eukaryota; kingdom Metazoa; phylum Chordata; class Mammalia; order Rodentia; family Sciuridae; genus Callospermophilus; species Callospermophilus lateralis. Next base: position 7,380,268 of record NC_135326.1, read on the forward strand.
TATGGACACTTGCAGCCAGAGTCTTCTCCAACGTGGGGGCTGTCCTCTGCACTATGGGACGCTCAGCAGTATCCCTGGCATCTGCCCACTACATACCAGAGGCACCGCACCCCCGGCCCCAGCCCTGTGTGGGACAACCAGAAGTGCCTGCAGACATTGCCTAATATCCTCTGTGGGGCAAAATGACCACTGGCTGAGGGCCATTGGTCTAGACCAGTGTTTTTCAAACTGGGGAGGGGAGGAGCCTGTCTCAAAAATTAGTTGGCAGTAAAACCAGATGTGTGAGTGGTATCTAGCACTTAAAAAAAAAGAAGAGGAGAAAAACCATACAAAAGTGGATAAATAAGAAAATTCCAGAGCTTTTCACACATGGCAAGAGCAAGGATTATTTCATGAACCCAGATCACAATTCAGTGCCCGTGTGGGTCCTGTGCTTCTATGGGGGGTCTACTTCTCCTCGTGGACAAGCAGTTCTCTGCAAAGAAGGAATCTCACAGGAGCTCAGAGAAGTAGGGGAGAAACAGCAGCCAGAGGAATGGAGGGTGACCCAGGCCCCCAATAGGGAGATCAAGTTAGGCTGCAGCCCACCAATAGGAGACACGCAGCATGGCAAGGGCCGTCTGCCCCACAGCGTCTTGGGAACATGCAGAACACCCAGACAAGAAGGAGGGCGGAGGCCAAGTGCTCACAAGTGCTGCAGGTCTGCCCCTGGGTAGAAAGCAGAGAAATGCTGTCACAGAAAAAAACCAGTTTACTCTACCCTGTGCTAGTTTTAGGGTGGCCTATTTTGAAGTTTTGTCTTTTCTCTTTAGCTTTAGTGGGTCTGTGTTAAGAGCCCCTTTCCACCTAGAGTCGGTGCCTGCAAAAATGTTACAATATACCATGAAAAAAAGTTTGGCTAAGGATGTAGCTCAGTTGGTAGAGTGCTTGCCCGGCATGCACAAGGCCCTGGGTTCAATTCCCAGCACCACCACCAAAAAAAAAGGTTTGGCTAAGACATATTTTATACATCATAAAATTCCCCCTTGCAACTGAGTAACTCCTTGTTCTATAGAGTCAGGCCATCCTGATCCTAATCTGGCTTTAGAACAATTCCACCCTCCCCATCCCCCCAAAGAGCTTGGAGCCCACTCTAGTCAGTTCCCACCTGTCCCCTTTCTTAGGGACAACCATTAATCCTCTTATTTCTTCATCTTATTTGGACACTGCACATAAATGGGATCATATACCATGTACCCTTTGGTGTCTCTGTATGTTTTCTAGGACCACAAGTTCCAGGACAGCCTGAGCAATATGGCCAGACCCTGACTCAAAATAAAAACTAAAAAGGGCCAAGGGTGTAGTTCAGTGGTAAAGCACCCTGGGTGCAATTCCTAGTACCAAGTAAATAAGTAAATAAATCCCCAGTACCACAAAAACTGAGCAAGCAAACAACAAAAACCAGTTGCAGGTGATGCTTTATGGAGGGAGGGTGACTGTGCACTTGCAAATCTCTTCTCTTCATATTCAATATTGAAACAGAAGCAAGAGGAAGGAAGTACCTTGGGAGGCAATTTCCTCATGCTTGTTTGTGTGACAGACACAAAAGCAGGGGGTGATTCCTGTCACTTAGAGGACTCTTCACAGCTCTGGCATGAGCTTCTTAGGACCGCCAAGTTCGGCATTAATGGGAACAGTAGATTATTCGATATCCCGGGGATGCCTTCTTGTCCCACCATATGGAGACTTCTGTCTTTCGTTTACAATCACTCAATAGATACGTAATCAGTGATATCCACCATTCTGCTTAAATGTGCATAAGAATATAAATATAAAATGCTATATTTAGCAGAGAACATGAGGAAAAGAAAATTTCTACTCGTTGCCATAAACACTGAGGCTTTGTGGTATTTTGGAGATGACCCTCAGAAAGAGGCTGCTGATGCCGGGATGTTTGCAATGCTCTGGAGCATGCCCTGCCACCCCCTTATCCACCCTCTTCTGGGCTTTGAAGTCGCAAAGAACAGCAATCAGCACTTGGCTTGGATGCTTGACTAATGTTTTCTTCCTTTAACTCTAGAAAGTTACACATAGGAATTCCAAACAAGCCCAAAGCAATCTAGGATCCACACTTACCCAGGGCAAGGAGGAAACTGTATCCACTTGTTGCATTGAGGGTTACGGAGAAAAAGGTTACTAACCGTAATTTACACAAGTGGGGCTAATTTAGGACACAGTGTTTCTTTTTGGAAATGCGTGTGGCATGGGGGATCAAACTCAGGACCTCATGAAGGCAAGTGCTCTCCCACTGAGCTACACCCTGCCCCCTGCCCGACCCTCTGCATTGCATTTCTTAAATGTTAAAGGCGGGGAATGTTCTGCAACAGGGAATGGCTGATACATCCCGGCATGTGAAATTCCACACAGCGGAATTTTAAGCCTTCATTCCAAGTATGACTTCCAAAAACATTTAGTGACCTAGAAAAATATTTTTAAGGGTAGGTAACTAAATCAGAAGGCCAAACTATTCACAGTGTGAGCCCAACTTTATTAGTCACCTCCCCACCACCCTCAACTCCCATTTTGGGATAGAAATCATTTTCTGCGCAGAGAAAAATGACAGGCGTGTTATGCTTGCAAATGTTAACATGTTTTCCTCTGGGAATTAATCTTTTTTTTTGGACAGAAAAGGGACTACGTTCCATTACATAAAAGGTGTCAAATATCCTTTAACATCTAATTATTTAAGTGATACAAGATTTCTTCAGAAAGAACTCTGGCCTGGCGCGGTGGCTCACGGTGTAATCCCAGCGACTGCGGAGGTTGAGGGAGGCTGAGGCAGGAGGATCACAAGTTTTTGAGACTGGCCTCAAAAAGGGACGGGGGATGTGGCTCAGTGGTTAAGCAACTCTGGCTTCAAGCCCTAGCAGCAAAAAACAAAACCAAACCCAAAAAAACCCCACACGAAGGCTGGCATTTAAAGAACTAAGGGGACAGCTGGCTCTTGCCAGGATTCCAAGTATCAGATCTCAGAGGTGACCCTAGGGGGTATCTGATGCGCGCCTCACAGGGCCCGGCTGGAGGGCCTTCTTGGTGGATTTGAGGTTTCCTAACAGGGCGGGGTGGCCAGCAGCAGTGCTGTCCCCCCCCCCCCCAGGACATGGAGGCGAAACTTGGGGCCGCCCCACGGTGTCCACCGACTGGCCCAACAGCCCTCGAGATCAAGGCCTGACCTTCCCGTCCCAGGCCTTCCTTTAGGGTCGCCCACCTCCCCGAGCCTGCCCCTGCCCCTCCCCGCGGCGGTCCCCCCGTCTGCAGGCCCGGAGCCGGGAGCGCACCCCGCAGGCCTGCGCAGCCCGCGGTGGGGGCGGGGCGGTGCGCTGCTCTTCCAAGGTCCTCGGTAGCTCCGGCCGGCGGCGGGGCGCGGGCGGTGACCTCTTAACAAAGAACAGGTTTTGCCGTCGCCCCTCCCCCGCCCGGGAGGCGGAGGGGCCACGTGACCTTTGCAGGCTTCGCCCACTGAGAGCTGGCAGCCGGGGCGGACCGCAGGGGAGGGGACCAAGGGTAAGGGAGGGAGGCCGGCAGCCGGCCAAGGGGGAGGAGGGGGGAGGGGGAGGGGGGAGGGAGGGGGTTAGAAAGGAGGGAGGAGGGGGATGGGCGTTGCAGAGGAAGGAGGGGGATGGGTGGCGGAGCAGGAAGGAAGGGGATGGAAAGTGGAGGGGGAGGGGAGTTGCAGAGGAAGGAGGGGTGGAAAGTAGGGAGGAGGGGGATGGGCGACGAAGCAGGAAGGAGGGGTGGAAAGTGGAGGGGGAGGGGGAGGGGCAGCGCGGAAGGAAGGAGGGGAGGAAAGTGGAGGGGAGGGGGTGGGGGATGGGAGTTGCAGGGGAAGGAGGGGTGGAAAGTGGAGGGGGAGGGTGGAAAGTGGAGGGGGAGGGGCGGTGAGGAAGGGGGGAGGGGTGGGCTGTGGAGGGGGAGGGGGAGGGGCGGACTGTGGAGGGGCCTGGGAGGGACGCCGCCCGGCCTCATTCCAGAGGCTGATTAAGATGCAATTGCCAATTTTTTTTTTTTTTAACCAGACTGTATAAATTTACAGTTTCCTCTTCAGCTGGAGCAGACAATGCTACAACACATTGGATTTTCCGTTTCAGAATGCAGATTAAACATAGGCAAGCTCTTGGAAGGCTTAATGGAGGGCTTAAGAAAATAGGAGATTTGAAACCTCGACGCTGGGCTGGGCTAAGAAGCTGTCCCTGGCCTCGGAGCAACGTGGTCTGGGTGTGTGTGGGTCTTTTTTTTTTTTTTTTTCTCGTTTCTTTAAAAAGAAAATTGCTTAATAATGAAACGGCCGCGAGTCTCCCTTGAACATAACAGGAAGTATTGCTTTAAAAAAAAATCTTTTTCTAAACAGCCTGATCTGTCGGTGGGCCGGGAGCGGCGGGCCTGCCCTAGGTGGCCTGCCCTAGGTGGCCTGCCCTAGGTGACCTGCCCTAGGTGACCTGCCCTAGGTGGCCTGCCCTAGGTGGCCTGCCCTAGGTGGCCTGCCCTAGGTGGACCTGCCCTAGGTGACCTGCCCTAGGTGGACCTGCCCTAGGTGGACCTGCCCTAGGTGGACCTGCCCTAGGTGGCCTGCCCTAGGTGGACCTGCCCTAGGTGGCCTGCCCTAGGTGGCCTGCCCTAGGTGGCCTGCCCTAGGTGGCCTGCCCTAGGGGGCCTGCCCTAGGTGGCCTGCCCTAGGTGGACCTGCCCTAGGTGGACCTGCCCTAGGTGGACCTGCCCTAGGTGGCCTGCCCTAGGTGGCCTGCCCTAGGGGGCCTGCCCTAGGTGGCCTGCCCTAGGTGGCCTGCCCTAGGGGGCCTGCCCTAGGTGGACCTGCCCTAGGTGGACCTGCCCTAGGTGGACCTGCCCTAGGTGGACCTGCCCTAGGTGGACCTGCCCTAGGTGGCCTGCCCTAGGTGGCCTGCCCTAGGTGGCCTGCCCTAGGTGGACCTGCCCTAGGTGGACCTGCCCTAGGTGGCCTGCCCTAGGTGGCCTGCCCGGGGCTCACACCCGGCTCCCGGTAGCTGGCTCACCCTGCCCCCCTGCATCCTCAGAGGGTGGCTCCAGAAGCCTCCCAGCTGCCTCCCGGAGTGCCTCGGCTAGTACGGGCCTGCAGACGGGGTTCCTTTCGGTTCCCTGCCCCCTCCTTCCACCCCAGCAGAAGCCAGCCCCGCCGGGCTCAAACCCTGGGCTCAAACCCGTCGGGGCTCTTCCCGTGCTCTTCTCCCCAGGCGAGACTCGAGGCCTCTGGGTGCCGTTCCGTGCACACTAGGCACAACTGAAAGCCGGTCTGGCGTGGGGGGCCGTTGGCCAGTGTGCAGCTCACTCTCCGTTTCCATCTAGAGAAGCCAGACTTGGCGAGGGCTCCCCAGACGGCTCCTCTGGGCGGGTGGTGCGCCTTCTTCCCGGGGGAGGGGAGGGAGAAGGGCGCCCGAGGGGAGGGGAGGGAGAAGGGCGCCCGAGGGGACATCCGGGTGTGGGTGTTACTGCGGGTCTGCCTGGGCAGCCAGGTCAGCAGTCCCAAGAGCCAGACAGCCCCTAGCTATCACTGGTGGCTTTAAAAAGTGGGAAGGCCGGTGGTGAGGGATTCTGCAGGACCTGGATGCTCCAGGGGTCCTGGGCTGGTGACAGTGCAGCAGGACAGCCGTGTCCACCTACTACATGTTGGTCTGGGGGCTGACATTCTTGGTCTCATAGCCCTGGAGCCTGGACGTTCAACATCCGGGCGTCTGCAAGGGCCTGTCCTGTGGACCACCGTCTCCTGGTGTCCTCACGGGGTGGTACCTCTGTGTGTGGGTCCCCATCTCTTCTTGGGACCTGTTGGGTCAGGACCACCCTCCAGACCTCAGGACCTCAATCACCTGCTTAGAGACCCTGCTTTCAGATACACATTGCAATGCCCTTGTGGCTGGAATCTGGGGGAGAACATCTCTGAAGGTAGTGAGGGAAGGGGAAACCGGCCTACCCGTTATGTACCCTGCCTGGGCACCTCTCAGTGCTGGGGTAGGCAGCCTGGAGGGGCTGGTGTCAGGGAGGGGGTGTCTCCTTGGCAGGGGATGGGGCTTGCTAATATTTGTCTTTCTGGTTCTCAGCAGAGTGCTAGGCACTGGAAGGGAGCCCTGGGTAGTCTTGGAATAAAGGAAGACAAGAAGAAGGTCATCCTATGTGTTTTCAAGATGTTAATTGAATCTTCATTGATTTGTACAAGACAGAAACTGAAAGCTTGCTTATCAAAAAAGAGCATTCTAAGCTACATAGGATCGAACCCAGGAGCCCTCTGTTCCTGAACTACTCCCAGCCCATTTTATTATCATTTTTTTTTTTTTTGTTTTGAGACAGGCTCTCCTTATGTTGCCCAGGCTGGACTTGTACTTGTGATCCTCCTGCAGGTGTGTGCCATTGGGTCCTGCTAAAAGCAGCCTTTCTTGTGGTCAAATGATTATTGATGATTTTCAAAAACAGACTTGGTTGCTCTACTGTTTAGAAATGCAAGCCCGGTCGCATAGGTCTGTAATCCCAGTGGCTCAGGAGGCTGAGGCAGGAGGATCACAAGTTCAAAGCCAGCCTCAGCAATTGAGCAAGGCCCTGAGTAACTTAGTGAGACCCTGTCTCAAAATAAAACATAAAAAAGGCAGGGGGAAGGGGGAGGCTGGGGCTCGGTGGTTAAGTGCTTCTGGGTTCAGTACCTGGTATCCCTTTCCCCCAAGAACAAACCCACAAATGTGGGGATCAATACCAAGGCTGTGGCTATTCTGACATTGAGAGTTTTCTCAGCAAGGCTAAAATCTGTTGGAATTTGTGCTTGGATGGCTTTTGTTAAGGTTTGATGCCAATGACCCGTGGCTCAAGACAGCTGCGGATTCCAGGGTGCTTTGGACTGTGCACAGGTCCGTGCATCAGTCCAGCCTTGGTGGGTCTCTCAGAGGCATAAGGGGGTTCAGTGACAGACAGGATTAGGAGGCTCTCTTGGTTGTGGTGATCTTGCAGGAGCCCTGGGGCACTGGCATGCTTGCTCAGCAGAACACATCTCGCCTTCCCTGGGTGCTGGATGGTTCCTGGGCATTCATGCCATCTGCCTTCATTCACTGGAAGGAGCTAGTTGAGCACCCCTGAGGCTCTGTGACAGAAATTGTGGGTCACTAGGCAAAGCTGGAGGGCTTGGGCCAATCTGGTCTCTTGATGTTCTTCCAGGTAGAAGGTCATGTTCTACTGAAGTGTGCCAGCAGGCGTCTACAACTGGGGGACTGCTAGGAATTACATACCTAAGCTTTTGTAGGAACTTCTATGAGGTGATTAACAGCCACAGGGAGGAGACGGAAGCCTGGGTCATTGTTTTTGTGTGTTCTGTGGGTTGCATGCATGTGTGGGAAATGAAAGGAGATTGCTGACTTGGGGCTCAGGCTGGCCGAAAAACAGCATCTCACATCCCTCAGTCAGGAAGAGTTGCTAGGGAAGGATCTATGGTCCGTCATGATCCAGAGACAGATGGATCAGGGCTTTTGATAGAGTTTGTAATGGAGAGTTTTGTTTTGTGCTGGGCTTGCTAAGTGGGTAACAGGTAAACCTAGTGAAGATAAAACCACATCTTCTGTTTCACTCTTTGGAACTGAAGACAACATTAAGACTCGGAGGATCATTGAGAAATCCTCATTAGGTAGCATCTGAGCACCTGGATATAGCCTAGCCTACAGATCACGTATGAAGTTTCCAGTTAAATTGACCAATGTGTTTCTTTCTTCTTTTCTTCTCTTACTCTTCCTGTCTCCCTCCTCCTTCATCTCCTCCTCTTCTTCCCTTTCTAATTGATTTGGGTTTTTTAAAATTTTGTTTTTTATTTTGCAGTGTTGGGGGATTGAACCCAGGGATGCTCTACCATTGAGCTATGTCCCAAGCCCTTTTTAATTTTATTTTGAGACAGGGTCATACTAAGATGGCCTCACACTTGCGATCCTCCTTCCTCAGGCTCCTGAGTTGTGATTGTGGGGTGTGTCCTGCCACCCTGGTGTCTAGCTCGATTTGGATTTCCAGTGCTTGTCGTTAAAAGTTGAATGCTGGTGTAGCCACGGAATAGTCCTTCTGTCCTTTCACTTCTTTATTGTGACGCATGACCTATGGACACAGAAGTGCATTCCAGAGACATACATTGTCATTCTGCAGCACTCACCCAAATCCAGAAGCTGGATGTGGCCCTCTGCTCAGCAGCCAGAGCACCCCACCCCCACTCTCCCTTAACACTATTTTGACTTGGGGGAAAATCATCTCCAGCACCGCTGCTGCGTTCAGCTTGTGGCTGCGCAAAGGTGGATCAGAGTATTTTTTTGTATCCAGTGTTTACTATATAGGATCTATTGAAGCCCATGCATCCAACGAGCTCCTGTTGGAAACAAACCGAAACGTTGTGCGGGGCCCTGTGCACAAGCCCCATCTTCCACCAGCCCAGCCATCTGCCTTGCTTGGTCCACATCCAAGCTCCCCACGGTGCTGGAGAAAAATTGCACGATCGAGCAAATTCGTGTTACTACAGAATCTTGATCTTCAACCCCAGCTGGGCCCTCGTGGGAGCAAGCAGTGCTGTGTGCTCTGTCACCCGTCCTCAGTGCCAAGGACATCAGGCTGTTCCTGTTGTCCCCGGCCCCTGCCCTGAACACTCTGCTGTGGACCTTGCCTCCTCCCGGCCATCACCGGTCCTTCTGTGTCTCCACTTAGCTGTGATGAACCTTGTCTATATCCATAACCGTGGACTTAGGGCCCACCCTAAAGATCGCCTTTCTTGAAGCTTACCTTAATTACAAGACCTTGCTCCAAATAAGGTCACATTCTGATGTTCTGAGAGTTATGATTTGGATATTTTATTTTATTCTACTTTTTGTTTTGAGATAGGGTCTCACTGAGTTGCTTAGGGCCTCACTAAGTGGCTGAGGCTGGCCTCCAACTTGCGATTCTCCTGCCTCAGCCTCCCAGGCTACTGGGATTACAGGTGTGCACCACCATGCCTGGCTCATTTTTAATTGGTTTTCTCATTGTGGTAATATAGAGATAACCTAAAGATTACCATTTAAACCACTTTTAAGCCTACTGTCGATGGCACCAAGTACATTCACAATCATTTTATTTCATCTTATGGAGGAATTCTAGCATGAACATAGCTTGGTATAGCTTCAGGCTAGCTTGAAAGTGCAGACGATGTTTGGTAATTTTTTTTCCAAGTTGTAAATGAACACAATATCTTTATTTTTACTTACTTATTTTTATATGGTGCTAAGGATCGAACCCAGTGCCTCACACATGCTAGGCGAGTACTCTACCACTGAGCCACAACCCCAGTCCATCCCCCCTTTCTTTTTAAACCTATGAGAAAAAGAAACCTTCTCATCCACTAACAAAGTTGGGAATTTGATGGAGTGTGTTCTTCTAGTACAGCAAAAAGAAAAAACCCAACTCAGGTAGGAGCCCTGGGCCTGACACAGGCTATGGTGTTCTGCAGTGAAATCTTGCTTCCTATCTTGGAGGAAGCTTTCTGGTTTGCAGGATAAAAGGATCACAAGATTGAGTGGGCGTGCTGTCAGGAAAATCAGACTAAAACATGACGCTGCTCCAAATGCCGCAGGCCCCGGGCACCTGGACAAGTGCCCCTGCAGTTCTGGGCCTCATTGGTGACTGAGGCGATAAGCTGAAACGGCAGGAGGAAACACTAGAAAAGGGCAGTGCTGGTGACTTCACAGGGGACGGGATTATCTTCTTCTCTTGGGTTCTAAAGTTCACCTCATCTCATTAATGTGCACACAGGTTTTTGATTTTTTGGCGATATTGGGGGTTGAACTCGGGGTGCTCGAGCACTGAGCCACATCCCAAGCCATTTTTATTATTTTATTTTGAAACCGTGTCTTTCTAAGCTGCTGAGGCTGGCCTCAAACTTGTAATTCTCCTGCCTCAGCCTCTCAAGGAGCTGGGGTTACGGGCATGAGTTGACGGTGGTGAGCTTGGGGTGCAGTTTTTTTTTTTTTTTTTTTTTTTTAATTGTTCCAACTGAAAGCTAACCCTCATTCTGCAGGAAATACCTTTTGAGCCATCATTAGCTAATGGATCAATGGTGAAGGGCCTTGAAACCTGATCTCTGTAAACCGGAAAAAGCGTGACGTCTGGAAAGGCTCTCTGTTCTTTTGGGGAGAAAGTTTCTCCCACGTGATTTTTTCAAGATGAGTAAAAGGAAAAGTGCTCGATTGCGGCTGTCAGAGGTCGTTTTCTCCTTTGCTCTTTGGGCCTCTTCTTAGTTGTCTTGTGGAATTTGCATTGTGTGAATTCTTTCTTGGTCAGGAGTGCCTAGGGTCCTGTTTATGCTCTGCTTAGAGGAGATGGCCAAGTTTCCTGGAGCGCACTGCACTGATCCAGGGCTGATGGTTTGCTGAGTGCCCCAGGATGCAGCCTGGTGTATCTGAGTGACACCCGGCAGCCCTGGGGCTGGACCAGGTTAGCATTCATGGATTTATCAGTTGGCAGGCGTGCTTGCCCAGGCGACTTTCAGAATCAATTAAAGGTGGCCTGGTGCACACAGAGTGCAGGCTCCGGCAGTGTCTTTGGGGGCGCTCAGGCTGGGGGAGGAATCTCACCAAACTCATCTTTCACAGTCTGCCTGTCACGATGGATAGGATGTGGTCACAAGTGGGACTTGAACAGCAGCCAGCCTGAGTTTATACACATGTCATGTGCAGGGCACCCGGGACTTCCATGCCTTTGGGAAAACCATGGAAATGTTCTCAGCAGTCACTTTTAACCTTCTCATGTTGAAGTGATGCTATTTTGCCCACGTGGTCATGAGCCATCCAACTACGTTTTGGTCACCAAGGAACCTCATAGACAATGGTGGTCCTGTCCAATGACATTACTAGGAGGTTTCTGTAAATGCACTGGGATATTTGCACAATCATGAGATAGCCTAACAAAATGCTTCTCAGAGTGTACCACCATGAACTACTGTACTGGGCTAAATTATATCAAATGAACTTAAAGAGAAGGAAAAAAATGGATAAGGCTGCTAGCCTTGGTCCATGACTTGTGTCAAAGCTTCCTGGACCCCACTATAGGTCGTGGTCATCTGCCAGGAAGAAGCGAAGGAAACCCAAGAGAGTTGTTATTGTCCTAAGTCCTATAAAAGCGCACAGGGGCACTGGTAATGTACACTCCATTTGGAAAACAGTAACACCATCCAACAGACCCTGAAAGAGGAGGAACCTCTGCAGTGGGGGCTTGGATCACCGGCAGAGTCCAAGGAGGTTTTACAAAGAAGGGTTGAAGTGGTAAATCTCTTTTCTCACCCAATTAAAGCGTTGTGTCTGCTGAGAACATCCAGGCTGTACCCCAGAAGAACTCACTTTGTGGGATTGGAAAACATCCTATCGTGTAAAAGCTACTGGGGATCACTTTCAGCAGAACAGACCACAAAGCAAAACGTGGCACTCATGCACTTCTGGGTTTGATCACCAGCGTGGGCTGGGGTGGGGGAAAAGAGAGAAAAATCACAACAGGCAGATATATTTTTGTGAGATGGGCGAGTGAACTGATGCCCATTGGCACCATTGATGCATTGATGCTTATCTGGTTTTCTTTGTGGGGGGCAGGACAGAGATTTAGCGGTCTATCAGGATCAGAAACAAAAAACCTACCAGGAAATTTCTTAAAATAAAGTTTGATTTATTGTCTTCTCTTGCCAGTATCCAGGGCAACTGGAAACGATTTGTAGCCCTTCCGTGTGGCCCATGAATCATGCCTGAGTATCCAAGTTGAATTTCGATTCATTGTTGCACATTTCAAACTAAGAGTTTCCAGCTTTGGAGGAAGACCGTGGGCCAGGGACAGCTCTTCCCTGACTCTTGGTATGGAATTTGTCTAAAGCCCAGGTGTTGAGGTGGAGAAGGACTAAGGTACACAGTGTGATGGGAACAGTGCTCAGCACTGGACCTATTTTTTTTTTTTTTTTCCATTTTCAAAATTACCCTTTGAACAGTACCGAGACACAAAATCCTTAGCGAGATAAATGTGTGACTGACTCCATTTAGTTCTCTGGCTAAATTCTCTATCACTGAAATGGCTTTTCCAAGGGATATAAATTGAGACACCAATTATCAGAGTGATCCTTTTCAAATGTTAGTCTAAGACTTCCTAAATTATTTCAGAGATCCTCGGTGGGCATTCCCCCCCGTCCCACACCCTCCATCCTTCCTTCCCTTCTTTCTCTCTGTAGCTTCCACGAGCAAAGCAATGTCAGGAGGGACAGAGGGCACTCAGTGTTTAACTCCTCCTGGACTTCTTCACTCTCTGCACCCCAGCCCAGGGCACATCTGGATGGATCCCAGCACTTCCTACCTGGGCTTGAGCTGGACGGCTGCATCTCAACCTTGCCCAAACCTGGCCAGCAATGCCACTTGCCCCAAACCTGCCCCCAGACCCATCCAAGGCAGGAATTCTCAGAGCACCAGGTGGCTGTCACATTGCTGGGGCATCGGTGACCACTTAGTAGTTCCCAGGGCCTTTGGATTCAAGAAAAAATATCTATAGTCTTTGTTAAAAAAATCTGCCATTAAACTCTGGTTCAGAATCGTGCCCACCACGTGTAGCTAGGACTCTGCGATTTCTCCAGCTACGAGTTGGTCATTGTCCTTTAGAGTTTCTTGCATGTCTCTGATAGCTTTGGAAAAGTCTAGGGGCAGTGGTCCTCTTTAATATCCAATAATCTGTATTTGTATAATTGCTTTTTTTTTTTTTTTTTTTGCTTCAATTCAGGTTGGACATGTTTGGCAATGACTTGGCCTCCTGGGCTGCAGAGTTGGTGCCGTGTCCCCTTCATGAAGGTGCACGAGGGCATTCCGTGGTCAGGTTGGCCTGGTCTTGTCTTGGCTGGGTGTGGAAAGCTGGTCAGGCATGTGTCCACCAGACCTCCACAGTGGGCATGTGCGTCTGTCCTGTGCAATGAGTGAGTAATCCGGGGTGGTATTCGGAGCCTGTGACTATCTGTGCACAGCCATGCACCATCTTTTCTTTTCGTACTGAGTCACAGAGTGGTGAATTACTGACACTTTCGTTTCTGCTACGAGTACTTAGATGAAGTCCCCCTAGGGAGCAGAGATTTTACTTCTCTGTCCTTTAGTTTTGAGCAACATTATTGACTCGTGGTTTCATTTTTGTTATATATCTTGTCATCGATTACTGTCATGATTCTTTTTGAGGCTCAGCTTGTCCCCAGATGGGCCCATGAGAGCTCTTTGCCTACCATCATGCTTAAAAGGTAGCGATTTCCCCTCTGAAACTTCTGTATGCACCATAGTTAAAAAAAAAAACAAAAAAAAAACAAAAAATCTACATGTGAATTTGATGTCTTTTTGTTACTGTGTTTCACCCAATCTCTTGCTTTAGCCAGAAGGTACACTGCAGTTAATGTTGGCATTGAATGGTATCAGTGGGCTAGATGCTTGCCTGGGATCAAAGGGAAATTGTATTTTCTTCTTCTTTCTTTCTTTCCTGGGAATTAAACCCAGCAGCGCTCTGTCATTGAGCTACATCCCCAGCTGTTTTGATTATTTCTTCGGAGATAGGGTCTTCCTAACTTGCCCAGGCTGGCTTTGAGCTTGCAGTCCTCCTGCCTCAACCTCCCAGGTTGCTGGGGTTTCAGGCATGAGCCATTGTGCCTGGGCTTTTTTATTTTTATTTATTTTTATTTTTTTGGTACTTGGGAGTGAATCCAGGGGCGCTCAACCACTGAGCCACATCCCCAGCCCTTTTTAATATTTTATTTAGAGTCATGGTCTCACTAAGTTGCTTAGGGCCTAGCTAAATTGCTGAGGCTGGCTTTGAACTCACGATCCTTCAGCCTCAGCCTCCGCCTCCCGAGCCACTGAGATTACCAGCATGTGCCACCATGCCCGATGGGAAGCTGCATTTTCCTAAAACATTGTGGTCTACCTTGTTGAGTCACGAGTCCAATTTGGCAAACATTTTATGACAGTTGGAATTCACTGACCAACTAAGGGAGTTTTTAAAAAAATTTTTCTAGGTGTCAATGAATCTTGTATGTATGTATGTATGTATTTGTGGTGCTGAGGATTGGACCCAGGGCCTCACACATGCCAGGCAAGTGCTTTACCACTGAGCTACAGCTCCAGTCATCAAGGGAGTTTTTACATCAACACACAAGATAAAGCCTTAACTCTTAGTGCTGGGGTTTGAGAAGAAAGGCATTTTCTTTTCTTTTTTCTTATCTTGAAAAGTCATAATGATAGATAAATTTCACTTGTTTTTTACAGTGCTGGGGGTGAAACCCAGGATCTCAAGCACGCTAGGCAAGCGCCCTACCGCTGAGCTATACCCCAAACTCCTAGGGATTTTGTGCACGGGTGTGCTGCGGTTGATGGGCATGCCCACGTCTGTGTGCACATGTGCACTGGTCTGTGGTAGAGGGCACGTGCTGTTTGTGTGAGTGCTCATGCATGAGTTGACCCGTAGTAGATAAGTGTGTGCCTGTGTGTGCGTATATGCACTGATCCACGGTAGATACACACCAACATACTGTTGGTGTGTACGTGCATGGATTCCTGCACCATAGATGGTGTATGTGCTGAGTGGGTGTGGTTAGCTCCATAGGAAGGTTCTAGAGCTCATGAGAGGCTGTTCTAACAAAATGCTGTAAACTGAATGGTTTTCAAAAGCCAGAAACATTTCTTGCAGTTCTGGAGGCTGGAAGTCCACTGGGAGAAGGTGCTGGCATATTCTGTAAATCTGTTGGGGCAGCTTCCCGGTTCATAGGTGGAACCTCCTTACTGCGTCTTCACATGGTGGGAGGGGCAGGGAGCTCTCTGGATCTCCTCTATCCAGAGCCTCATCCCATTCCGGCGTGGTGCCATCATGACCCCAGCCCCTCCCAGAGCCCCTTCCATATACCAGCACCTTGGGGTGATGATTCGGTGCAGGAACTTGGGGACACACGTACTCAGGGCATTGCACTGGTCAGAGGGCTTGTGTCTTAGTCTCCCTGGGCTGCTGTAACAAAACACCCCATCCCGGGGGGCTTAGAGACCCCAGACCCTGACTGCTGTCAGCTCTGCAGGCTGCAGCCCCAGGTCCAGGCATGGCAGACGCGGGGTCTGCTGAGGCTGCTTCCTGGCTCCTAGATGGTGCCTTATCCTGGGTCCTCCATGGTGGAAGGGCAGGGGCTCCCTGGGTCTGCTTTCTAAGGACTCTCATCCCACCATGGGGCTCCACCCTCATGACCCCAGCCCCTCCCAGAGCCCCACCACCAACACCATCATCTTCCAAGTTAGGAGTTTTGCAGAGGACACAGACCTCTGCAAAAGGTCTAGACCACGGTGCTATTTGACGTCTGAATCACAGCAATCTGCCTTTAAAAGGCAATTCCACTTTTCCCTGGTGGAGTGTGTCTCAGAGTGGATAAGGTAACACAGACTGCGGCCTCCTTTGTGCTTTTTGAAAGTGGTTGTGGGGTTGGTGGGTGGTTTGAGTTTTGCCAAACCTCCTGAGGCAGCCCCGGTTTTCCCTTTTCTTGCTTGTTACTCAGGCTCAGAGAGCACTGAAACCTTTTGCTAAGTCAGTAAAATATCAAGAAGAATGATTGCAGAGTGCAAAACAGCAGGAAGCAAGGAGGGAGGTCAGATGGTGAAGATCTGTGCGGTGCACCGAGTACCAGTGCCTTTCCTTCCCGAAAGTCCTGGGTGGTGGTTTCTCCTGGATTCCCTGTGCAGGTGACGATGCGCTTTGTCCCTGGGGCAGAGGCACACACTGAAATGTTCCCAGCACCATAAAGTTGGCCTTGGGTCCTGGGTCATTTCTCTCTGTGACTGATCAAACACTTGGAAAATCTTTGAAACTGTCTCTAGATCTTTTTTTTTTTTTTTTTTTGGTGTTGGGGGGAGGGGGTACCGGCGATTGAACTCAGGGGTATTTGCCCACGGAGCCCCATCTCAGCCCTATTTTCTATTTTTTTCAGAGACAGGGTCTCACTGGGTTGCTTAGAGTCTCTCTGTTGCTGAGGCAGGCTTTGAACTCGTGATCCTCCTGCCTCAGCCTCCTGAGCCACTGGGATTACAGTGTGCGCCACCGTGCCTGACTCTAGATCTTAAATGTCGCACACTTATGCATTTATCTAAGGAAAAAGACAATGGGGAAAAAATCAAACTAATTTTTTAAATCTGCCAAAGTCATAGATTCATATTGATGAGAATTTAGAACCCACAGACTTGTCTTCCTACTGTGCCTTCAAGCTCCGGCCTCCTGTTGGCCCCATGGGTCCTTCTTCCTGGGAGGCAGGGCCAGAGCAGGCCAGAGAGGACTCCCAGGGGGCCGGAAGCCCTGGGAGAGTTCTTCCCCAAAGGTGGAAATGATGACCCTAGCAAGCCCCAGAGACCAACTGGGTGGCTGAGGCAGGGACCAAGGGAGAGGGGAAGTGTGTCTGAGTTCTTGCTTTACTCCTAAGGACTGAGGTGACAAGTTTGACCATTCTGGAAATTTCCTTCATCCAAGCATATGTTACAAAGAATTATGAAACTGTTATCAAATGAAAGGCTTGGGGACAGGCGAACATACGATGCTCCAAATGGCTTCAGCTGCGGTCAATTCCTGGACTTCAGGGACTCTGTGCCCAGGTACCAAGCATGCAGAACTCCATGATGGTGGACAAAAGTCTTTTAAAGGGAGATTCTTGCTTTCTGTTCTGTTCTGCTTTCCCTCTGGTGTTAATAAATAGGTGAGACCACTCCATGCCCAATGGTGCCCCATTAAACTGTAGTCCTCCTTGGGATTCATGGGAGATTGGTTCCAGGACCCTCCCAGATACCCAAGTCATGGGGGTGCAAGTCCCTAATGTGAAATTATGCACTATTTGCAGAAATCATCCTCCCAGATACTTTATTTATTTTGGTACTGGGGAATGAATCCAGGGGTGCTTAACCACCAAACTACACCACCATCCCTTTTTATGTTTTGAGATAGGGTCTGGTTAAGTTGCTTAGTGCCTGGCTTTTGCTGAGGCCGGCCTTGAACTTGTGATCCTCCTGCCTCAGCCTCCCGAGCTGCTGAGACTACAGGCTTGCGCCACTGCACTTGGCTTTTACGAATTTCAAATTCTTGATCTAGCATGCTGTAACCGTCTGCATGCTTTTTGGTCCCATTTTTGGGGTCTGTTCTTTTTCCTGATCATTTCTGATGCCTTTGCCCTAAACTGAAACCATAAAGCAACGCAGTGCTTTTTCTAATGGGGGACAGTGGGGTGACATTGACACCACTAGTGCTGGATAGCAACAGCTGTGTGGATGGAAAATTCCGGAGTCTTTTCTGTTGCGATGGTTTTGATTTTTATATGCACCAAGAAATATGTGTTTAACTGGATTCAGCTGTTTGAAAATTCACAGAAAGTATGAGATAATGTTTGTCTTTGCCGTTTAAGCGACTTTAATAGCAGAAGAGATGTGGTTTGGTCAAAGAGAGTTGAAATACACGGTATCTGTCACCATTACTGTGCTAAACACCAAGGGAGGTTTAAAAACCCATTAGGTTCAAATCCTGGTGAATATAATAAGACCTACGCACGTGAACTAATTCACAGTTTTTTTATTTTTTTCATGGAAAGAAAATGAAAGATTGCTCTTTGAAACTTTCACAGTTCATGGAAGGGGTGAGTTTTGAGCTGTACTTTTTTTATGTTATTTTTTTTTAGTTGTAGATGGACACAATACCTTTATTATATTTATTTATCTTTATGTAGTGCTGAGGATTGAACCCAGCACCTCACATGTGCTAGGTGAGTGCTCTACTGCTGAACCACAACCTCAGCCCCTTGAATGCACTTTTTGGGATGGACAAAGCTTCCTTTTAAGAGCTGTTGAGCCAGGTGCGGTGGCGCATGCCTGTAATCCCAGAGGCTCAGGAGGCTGAGGAGGAGGATCGTGAGTTCCAAGCCTGCCTCAGCAACAGTGAGACTGTAAGCAACTCAGTGAGACCCTGTCTCTCATAAAATACAAAATAGGGCTGGCGATGGGGCTCAGTGGTCAAGTGCCCCTGAGTTCAATCCCTGGTACCCTCCAAAAATAAAAAGAGCTGTTGAAGTCAGGCACCCTGGGGCACATCAATAGTCCCAGGAACTCGGGATCTGGAGAATTGCAAGTTCAAAGCCAACTTGGCGATCTGGCCAGCTCCCCAGCACCTAATGAGACCTTGTCTTACTGAAAACAAGAATTGAAGAATATACCTGGAAGATGTTTGAGTGTTGTAAGTGGTCTGTTTCTCTACACAGGCACACCTGTGGTACAGTTTAACTTGTGAATTAGAGGTGGACAAGAGTAAAGAACAGTTAGAACTGTATGTTGTCATAAAGGGTATGTGAATATGATCTCTCCGTTTTTTAGAATATCTTACTATATTTTCACCTTTTCACTTACGGGAAGCATTTCTATTTCCATATTCAAATTGCCAGCATGACTATTCTTGTACTTCAGGGCCACTATTAAGTAAAACAAGGTGACTTGAACATAAGCGCTGTGATACTGTGATAGTCCTTCTGATAACCAAGATGGCTACTAAATGACTAATGGGTGGGTAGCATATACAGCATGGATACAGTGGTCAAAGGGATAATTCACATTCTGGGTGAGACATTCTAGGACAGTGAGAGATTTTATGATGCTACTTAGTATGGCAAACAAAATTTAAAGCTTTACAAATTGTTTGCTTCTTGAATTTTCCATTTAATATTTGACCTCAACTCACTGCAGCCACTGAAAGGGAAACCTTAGATAAGGCAATACTATATGTTGAATCATGTGGGCCTGGCTGCTTTTACTCATTACCATGTCACAGTAGTCATGTGCCCAGGAATACGGGTGGGCCATTTCAGTAGAAACCTGTAGGTAGTGTCCCTTAGCGGTCATATAAGCTGATGCTCCTGCCAGCCGGGGGTGAGTTTCCAGTTATTCCACTGCCTAGCCACTGGTGGACCTAGAAAGCCACACTGGGCCATACTGGGCCTCCCAGGGCTTTCTTGTATTCCATTTGGACTTCCTTTGTGAACAGAACTTGATTTCTAATCCAGGCAGCCTTGCTTCACTTTGCTGCCCCATTGAACCCCAAAGGTATACATCAGGCTCCCTCTTACAGAACAGACTGAATCGTCCTTCCATGATTGGAGAGGAACCTGATGAAGACACTGGGTGGACATCCTTCTTTACTTTTTCTTGTCTTGCTTCTTAGATTAGATCCTAAAGCGACTCCAGACAATAGTTAATCAATAGGGTGTCCTTGAAATTTTGAAATATGGTTTGAAGTTTTAGTTTTGAGTCCTTTTATATCCAATTCTGGGAAAATGATTTCTAAGTTTTAGATTGAGCATCATTCTGGAGAGAAAGATGAAAGAAATCTCATGACATTCCACTCTGGGATGTGAATCATCACTTTGTCCAGTGTATCCACAGTGTATATGCTACCCTCCTTTTGATAATTTGTGGCATTCTGGTTACAAGATTGACTGTCACAATATCACAGTGCTTTTGTTAAGTATGGGTTATGTTTAAGTAACACATATTTTATTTCAAATGGCTCCAAGAGTAGTTATATTGGCCGTATTATGTTATATTATTAACATTGTTCCATTTTATTATTAGTTGTTGTCAATGTCTTACTGTATCTAATTAATTAATTAGTACAGGGATTGAACCCAAGGGCACTTAACCACTGAGCTACAACCCAGCCCTTTTTGTTTTTTATTTTTTATCTTTTTTGTTACTAGGGATTTAACCCAGGGGCACCTAATCACTGTGCCATACCCCCAGCCCTTTTTGGTGTTTTATTTAGAGACAGGGTCTCATTAAGTTGCTTAGGGCCTCGTTCCATTGCTGAGGCTGACTTTAAACTTGCCATTGGTCCTGCCTCAGCCTCTGGAGCCACTGAGATTACAGGTGTGCCCCTCGGTGCCTGGCTTATTTTTTATTTTGAGACAGGGTCTCACTGACTTGCTCAGGGCTTAAGTTGCTGAGGTTGGTCTTGAACTTGCAATCCTCTTGCCTCCCAATTAACATAGGTGTGTGCCAGTGCACCCAGCTACTGTGTCTCATTTATAGTTAAGCTTTCTCTCATGCACAGTATGTGTTTGTTTTGGTGCGATGCAATTTCACATACCCACTGGGGGTCTTGCGATGTATCCCCTAGGGATAAGGGGGAGCCCTGTAATTCTCAGATTGTGTTTGGTTGCACACTTGAGAGTGCCCCAAATTCTCTGGGGAATTGTCCTGAAGCAACTGGCTCTTCCTGGTGCCATATCTTCTAACCATATGTGACTATTTATATCTAAGTGAAGTACATGGGTAACTAATTAGTCATGACTTAGTCACTAGCTAGAATCCAACGTACTAATAGTTGGCTTCTCCATCATCCTTCCCACATCTCAGGGGCTCCATTGCTACGGGTGGCCACCATGTATGACAGCAGCGTTTGTACTGTCAGATATGGTGGCTGACTTCTGTTTCGGTGGACACCATAAAAACGTGTGGTCTTCCACCTGATCTCCCCGGCAACATTTGCAGGTCCCCTGGTTTCCTATTTCAGGTCAAAGCTTTCCGGGGTTTGTTTCTTTCATTACTATTTTCTCCCCACCCTCATCCTCACTGTGAAATAAAATCTGGGTGATGAGGCACTTCCCACGTTGAAAATCCATTGCAACTGGGCGTCGAGGGTTGATTTATTGTGCGTGTGCCAACAACTCACTAGCCCCGGCAAATGCTGTTTTAATGCGGGCTTGGGCTCCCCTCTGTGGCCAGGGGTTGAGTGAGGTCAGCGCCAGGCTGGGCCACTCCTGTCTGGGCACCTGCTGCCCCACACCTCCAGGCATTTGGAAATGGGGAAGCCCAACAACAGACTTGGGCTTAGGACGATATTTTTTATTTTTGCCTGATTTGGAAAACATTCGTACGTCTTGTGCCTCAAAATGATTTTCTGAATTCACAAAAATCCCAACTCTGGCGATTTTCCTTCTTCCTTCTCAGAGGTGGAATTTGTTCCGGTTTGGGTCAGCAAGAAGTGAGAGCAAAGTCCCCTGGTGTCACACCGATTTGGATGGTGGTTCCTTCCTCATCCCAAAATACGCATCGGGGGTTTACCAGTTGATCAGCACTGAATATGCTCCTGGGGTTTACGCTGGCTGTTAGGGGAACCACACACTGGGGAGGCTGAGACATTCAGATTTTGCCCAAAAGGCCACAGAGAAAGGAACACTGTGAAAGCAAAGGACGCGGGCTTTGGGGTCCGGACCTCTGGGTTCAAATTCCTGGTGCATTGCTTATGTCCGGCTGCAGAACAAGTCGTCACCTCACAGTGTAAAACAATCAACAGCATTATCAGCGTTTCTGGGCGTAGGAATTTAACTGGGGGGTTCCGATCCAGGACTTCTTGTGAGACTGCAGAGAGAAGCTTTAGCTGGGGTGGGTGGATCTGCTTTCAAGATGAGTCACCAGGGTGGCTTTGGGTGGAAACCCTCCTTTTTGGTCATTTGGTCATTTAGTCTTTTTCCTCCCTTTCTTCCCAAAGGTCAGTGTCAGAAAGGTTGAGAAAAGTTGGCTGAGGAAAGATATGTGATTGCAACAGAGACCATTTCTTGGTTCCTTTGAGCAATCTTAATCAAGCCAGCGCTCAGATCTCCATAACTGACGCTCTGCCACAGGCTTCAAGTTTGAAGGAAATGAGGTACAGCACTGACTTTTCCAGAATGCATTCATTGTTAGGTGTTTCTGGAATTATTGAGCCGGCCCAGGGCTGTCAGAATCGTTCATGTGGCTAGTTCATGTTGCACAACTGTGTGAGTGAACAATGAGCAGATGAGATCCAGGTGGGTCTATGGGTTTGAAATGACTGTCATGATGATCTTTTTCTTTCTTTCTTTCTTTCTTTCTTTTTTCTTTCTTTCTTTTTTTTTTTTTTTTGTGGTGCTGGGGATTGAACCCAGGGCCTTGTGCATTGAAGGCAAGCACTCTACCAACTGAGCTACGTCCCCAGGCCTGAGATGCTACCTTATAGTTTTGGACATTGGACAAGATATCTCAAAAACAAACCAAACCAGACAATAAATGGAGGCCATAATCTACCACAATCCTGTGTCATAGTTAAACATTATCCAGTGATGATTCTCCCCAGTCAATAATTTTTCAAGGAAACTACATGTTCTCGGATGATGTTTTTTGTAGTATCACGAATGTGATTGCTGTTATTCTCCTAAGGAACTTGATCTTGGCAAGCATTTACAGGATTCATTATTTTCTCTGAATGATGAGTTTTTTTTTTTTTAAATAAATCTTCTTAATAACGAATTATCCAGTCCCTAGCACAAAAGAAACTGAATTTATTGTTTGCACGTTCATAGTTTCATGTATTTCCAGCAGACAGATCACTGGGGCAGGCTAAATCCATTTTCCAATGTATGAATTGCTACATTTTCTCCAGTTACATATTTCCCATAACGTCCATAGATCAGTGATACTTTAGAAGCTGTTCTGAGTTTGAATTGACCACTCTGTTGCCTCTTGTCTTAAAACTGATCAAGAACATGGACAGTTTAATGCACGTTCTAATACACACCAGTTCAGAGCCACAATTAAATCTGTTCTCCCGGCTACTTGACATCAATCCATCCATCTCCATGCTTGACGGAACATTTCCTAAGAGGTACTCTGACTTTGCAATTCTCTTATAGCAGGTGAATTGCACAATAGAACTGGTTTATCAATAGCAGTCTTATAAATCAGGGAAAGCCCTGTGCAGTGAATTTCTTTATATATTAGTAACATGTATACTGTTGGCATCACGGCCCTGTTTGTCAGGTTGCTGGGATTTCCGAGGGACCTCTAGCAGGCATGAAATCCCTATATGTAGGACTCTCAGGCTTTGGGGGATTCCGCTGTGTTCTGCTGTTTGGGATAGATCAAAAGATAACTGGTTGGAGAGGCATTGAGATTTATTAATGAAAGCAATCAAGACATAGAGTCAGGTCTAAGGGTCCAGAGCCTTTGGTGTCCGACGTTGCCAGTTCAAATCCTTGGGGCTGGGGATATAGCTCACCCTTGCCTAGCATGCACAAGGCCCTGGGTTCAATCCCTGGCACTGGACAAATGAAGAAGAAATCCTTAACTGGTCTCCTACCAGCTGTACCAGTTGGGCAGAATTTCTCCCTCTCTCTGGACCCTCAGCTTCCTTCCTGTGGAAAGGGGGTTATCAATTGTACTCAGCCCAAAGGTTATTGAGGAATTAAATGAGTTGGACAGTTTTATGTTTAGACAACTGTCTGGTCATAGAAAGTGCTCAAAAAAATATTTTAAAAGCACACCCCAAAAGCCAACTTGTATCGTGTTTTTTTTCCCCTGGAGACAAAGAATAAAAAAATATGATCCAGAAACACAAGATTACAGGCTAGTTTTTGACTAAATGGTCTTCTTTTATTTTTATAGGCTATTTCCTCGTGGATTTGGAAGGTGAGCTTTGGACAGGGATGGCGGCGCTGTGGTTGGAGAACATTCAGGATGAATAAAGGATGTTAAACTGACCTTTTGTATTTTGGGTAATCACCCAGAATACAGAGGCAGTTTTCTGTGCTTGAGAAACTTCCTGCTATGGTGGGAGAATCGTCTTAATTTTTGTTTTAAAATTTATTGTGCACGGCAGGCTGTGTTCTCTTGGGAGGCCTTCTGAATACTGGGTTTGCGTCATGAGCTGAGGTTTTCCACCTCTCTATGCGCTTCCCTACATTCGATTCTCTGAAGATAACTTGATACATCCAAAATACTCTTGTTCACATGTAGTTTTTAATATTTAGCCCATTCCATGCATAGGATAATGAAAAAGTCTTGTGTTTAATCTGTTTCAAAGACAAATATTTGATGGAACAGGTGGGATTTTATTTCAATATTTCCCTCAAACTCAATTAAATTATTAAGCTTTGTTTTGTAGGGGAAAAAATGAGCTTATGTTCTACCCTGTCTCAGTCTGATTCTTAGTTTTTGTCAATTAAACAATATGTCACAATTTCATAATTCGCATGGGTCGTCGGCAATTACATCTAGACAGTTACTGGAAATTCAGAAAGGCAAAGGACATATCTTTACTCCCTTTATCAGAATTATAGCCAGGAAAAGGAACTTCATAGAAGGAGATACATTGTCTCTGAGAAGCAAAATTTAATTAATGTGTGAAAAATACTCATGTCCAATATATATATATATATATATATATGGTTGGCTGCTTTAAAGACTTGAGTTAAAAAACTTGTATCTGATCTACTGAATAATCTGATCGAAGGGGTGAAAACCGTGGCAAACTTTTTTTCCTGATAACAGTGAGTCTTTTGGGGGCAATCCATTTTGGTGTGTGTGGGGGGTGGGTGAGAGAGAGAGACGCAGACAGACAGTATGGCTACATAACAAGTCACCCCCAAATGGAGCAACTTCAAACAGAACTCGAAGGTGGCTCCCTCCTTGGCTGGCATGTCGGCTTCTGTGGACCTCTGCCTCGAAGTGTGGTGGCTATGGTTTTCAAAGGGAATGATCAAAAAGTCAAGGCAAAAAAGCGGGGATCCCTTTTCCAACTCATCCTTGAACATTACACCCTCTTGTCTCTGTTATTTTCTATTGGATATGCAGGCCAGTCCTGGTGAGGGTATGACAGGGGGATCCTGGGTGGGGAGTCTTCAGATTGTGGGCACCATCTTGACGGCTGGCTATCAGAACGTCCACACTTTTGTTATAAGCTTTGTAGCCACATTGAAGAATGTGCTTGTTGGATAGACCAAATTCACCACAGAATACTGGGTCTCATGACCATAAGCACACTTAAGACAGTGATTCAGGGTTTTGGGGCTATAGCTCAGTTGGTAGAGTGTTTGCCTCATATGCACAAGGCCCTGGGTTCAATCCCCAGCACCACAGGGAAAAAAAAAAAAAAAAAAAAAGGAAGTAATTCAGGGATTTTTTAACAATGAGTTCAAGAACAGCAAATTCAAAAACTATAAATGTGATCTGCTTTTGAACAAAAGGGTGGCTTTAAAGTCATGTGGTTTAATAGATTAAGATTTAAAAGTATATATATATATATAATCACTTTTTTTTTTTTTTTTAGATATTCTTGCTATTTTCCCCAGGTCTCAAACTCTTAGACTCAAGTGATCCTCCTGCCTTAGGCTCCCAATCCGCTGGGACATGCCACATACCCAGCGCATATTTCCCCCCCTGTCTGACTACCAGTCATGCATGCTGACGGACCTGGGCACCCGAGATGGCAATGCACACGGCCACAACATTGAATACAAGAGGACATGTTTCTGCTGTGGTTCAGTAATGAGCCTACTCCCAGGAAAGAAGATCTGCACATTCAGATTTTGCAAGCTTGTTCCAAGACCCTGGTGTGTTCCAAGCCCCATAAAGCCTCTCCGGCTGTGGCAGCCTCTGAAGGAGAAGGCAGGCATCTGTAAGGAGTCCCAAGGACCTGCCAGCCCCTGGGTGTTAGGTTAACGCATCCTCATGAAAAGCAGCCCAGGGGCTCAGACCGTGCATCCCTGTGTTAAAGTGGAACCCAGGGACGGCTGCAGAGAGTAGGGAGGGGGGAAGCCGTGCCCAGACTCACCAACCAGCCACCTGCTGGCCTGGGGCTGCTCAAGTTACTCATTTATTTTCTCCCTTAATGGTGCTGGGGACTGAACCCAGGGCCTTGTGCATGCGAGGCCAGCCCTTTGCCACCTGAGCTCCATCCCCAGCCCCAGCTCGTAGCTGTTTGATATAGCCAAATCCCAACATCCGTGCGGACATGTCTTTCCAGATTTTCTGCTTGTTGATTCTCCTTCCTTACCTGAAACTGGCTCTCCTCAGCCGTCGAATTTAAAACCCCAAGTGATGGGTTTGCTTTCTCCCTTGAAGATTTTGTTGGGGAAAAAACAACTTTAGGAAACAACAGGAAAAAAAGACATCCAAGAAAGAAACCGTCACAAAAACCCAAACAGACCCAACAACCCGCTTTAACACAGTCATAAAAAAGAATCTACCGCGAGATAAGGTGGGGACACTTCTTTAAAAAGAAGGACCTAAGAGTGATTTGTTTTTAAGGGATGCAAACGAGATGTGCAAGGGAGATGGTACATTTTTACATTGGGCTCCTGTGAGTCCTGGGCACCGGACTTATTTTGTTTGCCAGGGCTTATTTTTGTCTTGGTTCTCCCCTTTTCTAAATCTGGTGGAATTATTTTCTCGGGACCTCAGATTGTTGGCTTGGGTTGCAACCAGACAGACTGGAGCATTTTTTTTTCCCTCCAGTATCCTTTTCTTCTTGTTTCTCATCTTTTATTTCTCAAAATACATGTGCTTTTTATAGCTCTGGGAGCAATTTTCAAATCAGGCTGCCTGAAAATAGTTTGAATTAGAATATATTAGGGGGGAAATCACCATCTACCACACAGCACACCATGTTGCGTTTTATTAAAAGCAGTCTTTGGAGGCTGCAAACAGGGAAGAAAAGAAGTGGAAAATGTTCTCTCTCAGCTTTGACCGAAGCCACAGTTTTTGTTTATAGGAATCATTTTGAATGTCAGATGGACACGTTGATTGGAAATGTCTTGAACCGCGTCTAGTTTCTCTTCTGCTCTCTCCGTTCACATTTCTCTGCCCATCTCTTCCCAAGGGCTGTAGATGTTCTGGGAGCCTCATGTTCCCATGTTCCCAGCCAGGGCATTAGCTTTGCAAGATCCCCAACAGCTGGTCCCTGTGGGTGCCCTTCTCCTGCCCTCACCCACTAACCCTTCCTGGTCTACCACTCTTTATGTTTTATCTGTGATTACGGTGCCACGTTAGACTCCTCGTTTGTAAGAGCGTCTCCTTATTTCCATGAGATCATTCCTTAGAATAATACCCTGCTTGTATCTTATTACCCCAAAGTTTATCCTTTGACATTTCAATTAGATAGAGTACACACCCCTTTAAGTTGGTGCTGATGATTCTTCAAACACTTGGCACCTTAGAACATGCACAGTGCATGTTCACAGTGCCCTACAATTGCTCCCCTGCACATTTGTCCCAAGGAAATGGAATTCATGTCCACAGAAAGACACACATGTGAGTGATCTTCACAGACTGACTCACCAGGGTCCCAAACTGACAGTTCCTGGTGTCCTCCTAGACAAACTATAGTAGATTCAAACTGTGGAATATTATTGGGTAATGAAAAGGAACTAAGTATAGATACAGGCAATAACTTCGATGTCTCTCCAAGGAAAGGTGCTGAGTGAAAAAGCTGATCGGTCATCATCTGAGGATCACTCCCAAGGCAGAATAATCCCCCTGCACTGACCCCGGGTTACTCGAAATCGCAGAGCAGAAGCTGGTCCCTATAAAATCCCTGAGTTGTGGGTGCCTGCAATCAGAAGGTACAGTGGCCCAAGTGCACATTTACACACCAAGGGATATGGATGAATGTACCCTGGGCTTGCCGCCTGAGGTCCAGTTGAAGAAATCTAGAGAGTAGAACAAAGGGAAAAAAGAAAGGATACAGAAAAAGAGGAGATTAGCAGACCAACTCTGGGGGTCCAATGGCTAAATAAGAGAAATTCCAGAAGCAGACAAGAGTAAAAAATAAAAATGATTAAGTAAATAATTTTTAAAAAATTGAGGTCGTAATTGCGGGTTCTGCTGGGATTGTGGTGGCAGCTCTGCGCCGAACGGTCTCCTCGCAGGAGATATGCAGAAAAAACACATTGCCAGGGACCCTGGAGGCAGAAAATGTACAAACTCCAAACTGAAAGCTGCTGACGTTGGAACCGCACAGGGGAAGCCTGGACGGGAAGCTGCAGCAGTTTTACCTAATAAGAGTCCAGGCTCGCAGCTAGAAGACCCTGGGGAATGTCAGCGGGGTTCCTCTGTGTAGAGGCGTGTTTGATGTCACTGGGAAAAGAATTTTACCAAGAAGAGAAAAGGTTGCTCGGTATGGTGGTGCACACCTGTAAGCCCAGCAACCTGGGAGTCTGAGGCAGGAGGATTGCAAGTTTGAGGCAAGCCTGCTCAGTTTAGCAAGACACTGTATTAAAAAAAAAAATTAAAAAGGGTTGGGAATGTAGCTCAGTAGTAGAGCACCCCTGGGTTCAGTCCCCAATATTAAAAAAAAAAAAAAAGAGCGAAGTGTTCCAATCCTCTCATTCTGTAGATGGGGAAGCTGAGGATCAAAGACTCTCCCAAAGGGGTCTTTAATGATTAACATGAATGTCAACTCTGAGTAGATTAAGAGATGCTGAAGGACAGAGGGGCTCTGGGC
Organism: Callospermophilus lateralis; assembly: GCF_048772815.1. Taxonomy (NCBI): domain Eukaryota; kingdom Metazoa; phylum Chordata; class Mammalia; order Rodentia; family Sciuridae; genus Callospermophilus; species Callospermophilus lateralis. The sequence goes on from NC_135326.1 coordinate 7,408,603, forward strand.
GTGTCCAGCAGGTGTGTCCAGGAGTGATTGGCAGGGGGCATAGCCAGCTGAAGTGCAGAGCCTCCCTAAGTGTGGGCAGCACTGTCCAGTAGATTGCAGGCCTGGAGGGGACAGAAACTTGGAAAAAGAAGGAAGCAACAGCAAGAAGACTGCTCCAGCCTCCTTGAGCAGGCTCGTGATGGCTGCTGCGGTCCCCTGAGGACATCAGACCTCACAGAGTGGACTCTGACCAGTGACTCTCCAGGGAGCTCCCAGGCCTTTGCTCCTGCACGGGGGGGCTGCATGGTTGGTCCCTCTGGTTCTGAGGCTCCAGCTTCTTAGGTTGCGCAGCTCCTCGTTTGTCCATCTCTGCAGCCTGCACACGGCCCCTGGGGACCATCCAGCTCTGGTGGTGTGAGCCAATCTAATAAATTCCCCCCCCCCTTTTTTTTTGTAATCATACCTGCACACATATCCCATTGGTCCTGTTCCTCTAGAGAACCCTGGCTAGTACGGGGTCACAACAGGATAATGAGAAGAATGTGTGAAGAGCCCACAGTCTCCCAGGATGTCACCACATGGACCAGCCACGTATGCATTTTGAATTTTCCTAGCAGTCTCATCTCACATGCACCCCTCCAAAAAACCCAAATGAAATCAGTTTTCATCATATATATAATGAATTTTAATCATATACATCAAAAAATTATCTTTCAACCTGTAATTAATATAGTAATGGCTAATGGATATTTTATAGTCTTTTTCTCGTACTGAATCCTCACGATCCTGTGTCTGACATTTGCAGTAGATCTCTCCTGTGACTGGCCCATTCCCAGTGCTAATGGCTTCTTGTGGCCGGTGGCTTCCTAATGGGGTGACAGCTTCAGGACAGCTCTGAAGTCCTAAGAGTTCTCAGCCACCCCACATCTGGGGATATGCTTGCTGCTGAGAAGAGCAAGAATAAAGAGCTGGGGCTTATTTTGAATTACTGGAAGTGCAGAAGATTAGGGCCAGCCACCAGCTGCAGGCTGTCTTTTGTCCATGGAGTCTGTTATTAAAATTATAACTCCTGCCGAAGGAATGCAAATCAGTAATACAAGGAAGTGATAAATTTTGCATTTAAAATATTTGTGCTCTGAAGACAAAGGTGACCAATGCACTTTTGGCCTGATGCTTCCAGTGTTTTTGAATTACGATGGTAATGTTCCAGTATGACTCACTGTCCCTCCCTCTACCCCGGCTGCAAAGAAGCAGCATGTGGGCTGCTATACTGTCACAACCCAGGAGCGCTCCTCTCTTTATTCAGAACCGTCCTGATACTAACAGGGTCAGTATTTCCAAACTTAGGATCTGCAGAACTGCATCTCTGTGGGATGTTGTTCAGGACTATGAGGAAGGGGTCTCTGGGTTCACATGAGCTGGAGCACACTGGGTGAATCTGAGGGACCACGCTGGCTTTGGGCTGCATGTGACACAGCCTCGACCCAGCAGGAACTTCTTTCTTGTCCCACTGCTGAAGGACCAGACACAGATGCTCCAGGCGTGCCTGTAGCACCTCCACGTGCTCAGCAACATCCGGGCTCGGTCTCCTTCCCGGGTCTTGCCCTCAGTTTGCATTTTAACCCTCTCACGGGATGTTCTGTGTTGGTGAGATGGTTTCCCCACAAGTGTGTGTTCTACAGGGAAGAGGAAGGAAGGGAAGGAGGGAGGAAGAGACGAGGTCTTCATCAGGAAATGGAGCCTTTGCGTAGATCTCCTGGAGACTCCTCACGAGGTCTCAACAGCTGGAATTACATCCCAGGGCTAGGGGCAGCTTCCACAAAGCCTGAAACGATGAATATTGTAACAGATCCCATTATAATGAGAAACCAAATAACTCTTTTCTTCAGGACAACAAAGGAGAACCTGGAACCCGGGATGGAGCTCAGTATCTGCCACATGGAGTAAAGACCTTCTCCCAGGGCGGGTTATGGAAGAGTCTGCTTTGTGCAAATCGAATGCGTGGGTGGTGTGGGTGTCTCCTCCTTTGTTCCCACCAGATCCTCATTGATTCATGGAGGATCTTGAAGAGCTATTGTTTTGGAAAATATGCTTTGGGGGAAGTTGTAACATGCAGTTCTGGCAAAGTGATGTGCCCCAGGAAGGAGCCAGGAGGGGGTATGTGGGAGACCAACCCCCTCTTCCTCCTCCTCCCTCCCTTCCTTTGGCTCCCCTCCCTCTCCCTCTCTCTTGTTTCTTTGATCCTAGACACACACACACTCTTGGGGAAGCCAACTCTCAAACATGGAGCAACAAGCATGAGGATTAAGGTTAATGGCGTGTGCCTCATCCAAACGACTTTCTTGCTCATTTCTCTCCACTTCCTGGGCCTTTCAGGGAGCTAGGATAAGTCCTGGGACCTTCTGCCTTGTACACTGCCACCACCCCTGGAGGGACAGTGGCTAGTTTTCAGACATAAGCGCTAGTAACAGAGAAGAGCAGAAACACCGGATACGGAACCAAGGCAAGCCAGTGCTGTCTCCAGATTCTTGTCCCGTAAGCAACGATGACTCTCTGTTAGTTTGGGGTGCACACATCCCCACCGATCCTGGGATGTCCTTAAGGACCTTCTTATCCGCCTAGACCTTTCTCAACTCCTCTCAGTCTCAGGTATTATGTGACTTTGACTGGCAGCTTGGTCTAAATGGTATCCAGAGCCAGAAGCTGAGACCCGTCGAGGCAGGGGCTTTGGAACGTGTGCTGGAGTTCTTGGCCTCCTAGCCAACACTGGGGAAGGGTCATGGGCATCTTGGCGCTATTCTAGTTAACACTGAGCTCCCACTCCTGCCTTTCCCCTGATTAGCCCATGGGTGCCCTCGACATTCACTGACCTACCTTCATCCACAGCCAACTCCCCTCTCTGTGGGTGGGTTGGACGCTTTCCTCAGCTACTGCCTGGAATTTTGCTCCACACTAAATGGACCATTTGGAACACCGCTATCTACTCCAAGCCTTTCTCTTGCTCCAAAATTTTTGCTGCTTCAGCCAACCACAGGAGTGGATCGTCTTTGATCTTTAATGGCTCCATTATATTAGATGAACTCTGGGTTTGCCATGCATTTTTGGATGGTGACATTTGAATTGGTGGCCTTCTGGTACAAGATTGGCCAGTCAGTCTGCAAGCCCTCAACTTGGTCTTGATCTTTCCCGTTTTGACAATTCCCGTCATTCTCTGGGAAACTATGGAGTAGCCAGTTTCCAATATGGCGCCCAATGAATTTTCCCTTGTGATATGTGTAGGGTCCTTCCACGTTGATGAAGACTAACCGGTGGAATATCATCACCCATAGAATATGGTGGCAAGATGGGGTGTTATTTTAGAGGCTAGAGCATAGAACACATCACCATTTCAGTCTTTTTCTTCCTTGGATCACCATCAGTTGGGGTGGCCAGGTGTTTTAGTATGGTGAGTATAAGAAGCCCGTGGAGAGTTCTTTCTGGTGAAGAGCTGAGCCCTCCTAACAGTGCACAGTCTTCAATCACCACCTATGTTCACAAGTCATCGTGGAAGTTGACCAGCCCTGGTCAAGCCATCCCACAATGGCAGTCCCAGTGGACAGCTGAACTGAAACCTTTTGGGACACCCGGAGTCCAACTATCCATCTAGACAGCACCCAAATCGTGACCCCCAGAGGTTGAGGGGATTACAATCAATATAGTTGTATGCTGTTAAGTTTGGGTGAATTTTATTACAGCAGGCCACAAATAACAAATCCACAAAACCAGAGCCCAGCCATGGCCACCAGAATTTCTTAAAAAGTCCATTTTGCTGGACTATGGCTATGTTTGAGCTGCAGTAATGCTCACATAATATTTTCCATTTGGGAGCATGAATAAATACTGCCCAAACTTAGTAGGCAAGAGCTTTTGGGTACTTATTAATTTGGGAAAAGAAGAAATTATATAAGAATTAAAAAAAGAAAGGTCAAATAATATTTTAAAATACGATAGGTCTAAAAAATGTGGTTGAAGTTTAAAAATTGAGATTCTCAAGGAAGACTCGAGGAATCAAACTCCCTTGCTGAGATTCTCTGAGGCTCTGAATGGTACAGTCTGCTGCCGTTCTGGGGCAGCCTCGGAAGCTGCTAGAAATGGGTATGAAGTCTCCTTTGTTTTGTACGTACTTTCAGCAGTGAGACATCTTTCTTTTATACTTGGGAAGAGAAGGTGTCAGAACCCTGCCCAGGAGCCCAAATGAGGTGAGGTGAGAATTCGTATTTTCATCTGCAGACAGAAGGTGGACCTGCTCAGGGGAGGTGAACCTGCTCAGGGGAGGTGGGCTGATGAGCACCAGGACCCTAGCCCGCCTGTGTCCAGGCTGGCTTAGTGGGACTGGTATCATTCTGTTCTGCTTTTTTTTTTCTTGGTACAGGGGATTGTTAAGGGTACTTACCACTGAGCCACATCCCCAGCCAGTCATTTTCTTTTTTGGTATTTTATTTATTTATTTATGGTGCTGGGGATTGAACCCTGGGCTTTGTGCATGCAAGGCTACCAACTGAGCCACATCCCCAGCCCTGTATTTTATTTAGAGACAAGGTCTCACTGAGTTGCTTAGGGCCTTATGAAGCTGCTAAGGCTGGCTTTGAACTTGGTATCCTCTTGCCTCAGCCTCCCGAGCTGCTGGGATTACAGGCATGTGCTATGGTGCCTGACCTGTTGACGTGATTATGACAGCGATTGAGTTGCAATGTACTCCGCACACAGGAGAATCCCGTGGGACAGACAGACAACACTTGGCGACCCACATAGAGAAGGCTCTTACTGGCTTAACCTAATCCAATCACTGGGACTGAGCCTCAGTATTCCCTTAATATGATTAAAACAAAAACTGGGTCATGCGATGCACCAATCCACTCTAGGCTTCCGCCTTGGACAATCAACCACAAGCTATGGTTCCTTGTAATTAGCTAAAAGACGATCGCTCGGGCTGGGAGTGTTCTGGAGCTGGGGTCTCCCGGGAAACTGAGGCAGTGTGAAGACCTCCGTTCACACCTAGATTTTTGCGATCAAATCAGCAAGATTTCAGACATAGGGTCACAGTAGTAGAAATGAGCCTATTGAAGGGATGGGAAAGGAAAAGGGGACACTCTCAAGGGACAGATGCCCGCCCCTCCTGCACCCCAGTTTTATTGGGGTCCCAGGGGGGTTTCCACAGAGTCCCGCTGAGGTCCACCTGCTGACCTGACTTTTGACTGACAGCAGGATGACATCAGACTTCAAGTGCCCGCTGCCATGACCATTCTAGGTCACCTTGGCCCATGCAGACTTGTTCTAATTGGATTCTTAACCACAAGTTCTTAGAGGGCTTATGGTTGGGGGAATCACCCTTATCTCCCCGAGTTTGGGGATCTGGTCTATGAAAAGGGCCATAAAAGCCTCTCCCTTCAGGGTAACTTGACTTCCTCTTATCAGCATTACTTGGGGTCTGCATTTCTCCTGCCGATAACAGATAACAGGTGGTTGGCTGAGGAATGTGGCATAGCCTGTCCACTTGAACCAGGCAGGACTGCAGGTCAGTTGCTTTTTGAAAGAGAAAGCGCGATGCCCAGGACTGTAAAACAAAATCCAACTTGTTCTTGCTGCAGATGGGGCTTGTGACCTACCCATCTTTCCTGTCTTCCCTGAGATGAGCCAGCGTGAGTTGGTTCGCCGTTTCACCCCCTTTCTGTGTTTGACATCTTCAAAATTCAATGTTCACTCCAAATAAATATCTCTATCTTTCATCTGACCACGTTTTAAAGAGGTGGAGCAGAAAGGGGGCATTATAATTGGCTGGAAACGCATCATGGAGGACGGAAGTCGGGCACCAGGCCTTGGTATAACTCTCTCTGATTGTTCAATGGCCTTCAAACCATATTGATCCGTAGATGTTGCTCCATTTTCAACATCTGCGTCTGGAACTGAGGTTTCATGCACAGGCTGGTGTTTCCTGATTATGTAAAGTCGCCCTGGGGGAGATCAGGCTGGGTGGCTTCCAGGCCCCCAGCTTAGCTGTCCCGGGTGACCGCCTCAGCTGCTAATCTCCTTCAGTCTGGACGCTGCAGAGCCGGGCTTCCTGCCTTTGAATAGGGATGTTAAAACCTTTGCCAAGCACCCAGACAGCCAGAGCAGTGTCATTTTGGCTGAAAACACAGTGTGTGTGTGTGTGGGGGGGTTATTTTACATCTATTTACATAAGAGTAAAGACTCTGAGAGAGAGAGAGAGAGAGGAAAGGCCATGCAGTAGGGAAAGCCTCTGTTTAATCATCTTCTTGCTCATGCCCTGTGACCAAAGTGCAGCTGCCGCGACCAGGGCACATACTGGGTTTCGCCTCTCCCCAGTCACCCCACCCAGACACCTGCTACCTGCTGGGAGGGCCTGTGATCTGGTGTGGAGAGCCGGCAGGTGGAGGACAGCATGGCTCTCTGATTTGGCCTCCCTTTATTTTCCTGGTTCTGCTTATTTGCCTGCTTTTCTCACTCAATTCAGGAGAGCAGGACCCATACCTTTGTCAGGGAGTGAGCCGTGCAGTGCATGAGGTGTGGGCTTAGGTGCTTACTATGATCTGCCTGTTAGCGGCAGAATGGGGGAAGTACAGGGGCCTTTGCCTTCTGCTTTTCCTACGGGTGCATTGCATTTAGACACAACAGTGGGACTCTTGTGACATATCCGTACGTGCACATAAGAGTTGGCTCCCTTTCATTCATTTTTAGTTTTCGGCGGACACAACATCTTTGTTTGTATGTGGTGCTGAGGATCGAACCTGGGCCGCACGCATGCCAGGCGAGCGCGCTACCGCTTGAGCCACATCCCCAGCTCCCCTGAACCCCTTATTGCAAGATGAAAACTGACTGCGGAATCCTGGAGGTCCCTGTTCGGAGTCTCAGTCTGAAGGATGGAGTGGCCTTAACCTGATTTTCCATCACCTTTTCTTTGGAGCAAGGCCTTACAAAGGTTTCCGGTTTACTTACTCTCTCAGCTGCCAACAGAGGACTCGTCACATCAATACGTGTGGGTGTAGATGCATGTGCTTCTGTGTATCTGGTGAGCGTATCCGTTTATGCCTAAGCATGTGCATGTGCGTGTGGGTGTGTCATGGGTACGTGGGCATTTGTGTATAGCTCTAGGTGTGCACACAAGTGCCCTCAGGTATAGGTGTGTGTGTTTACCTGTTTACGTGCACGTGTATGCATTTACTGACCCCTGTGCACACATGTGAACGGGTTGGCACAAGCATGTACGCCGGATGAATGCTGTGCATGTTGCCGCGTAGCCATGCGTACCCCTGTTGGTGCTTTCGTTTGGTTATTGTCTATAACCTGCAGCAACTTGGGCTGCACTCCCGTGGCTGTTTGTTTCCCCACCGTGGCTGATCACTTTGGTGTTTGTATGCAATCAGACGTGATTTTGAGGCCCCAAATACTAGACTGCACCCTCGATGAATTAATGGGTCAGGAGGGGCGCGCTGATTACAAACTGAGAGGTTATTTAGACAGAACTCCATAGCAATCAGGAGGGTAGGAAGGGCTGGAGAGCCTGCGGGCGGGCGGGCGGGCGTCCTGGGAGCAGGTGTCTCCCGGGCCTAGATGGGCGTGGGGGAAGGGCCTGTTGCCTGGAGACTGGGAGCTTAGAGCTCAGGTGACAGAAGACGTCCCAGGCTATTCAGAAGGGCAGCAGCTGCTTGGAGCTGAGACTGGGGCGGCAGTAAGCCCTGGTGTATTCATACTGTGTACGGAACTGTTTAGACTGGGCAGCGACGTGGAATGGGTGCCCTGTGCCGTTAAAACGCCACCACCCCACAGCACCACAGACAGCACATTCTCTCCTGACTCCTCCCAAGAAAATCCAAATGGTCGCATAAGTCCCTTTTCCGCCTGGCAACCCTTCCAGCCATCCCAGGAAGAATGGGTGGAGCCTTTACCTAGATAGATCCCCACGCGTTCCCTACAGACCTCATATTTATTCTTTAAGCTTTTCTTATGTGTATTCCCACAAGGTCCCCCTCCCGCCCCCATCTGACTTTAACCGTCTTCTTAAATGTAAAAGCTTAACGTACTCGTTTCTCCTACTTCATGTCACCTGTGCCGAAGAGATGCCCAGCTGCCTACCTGGCCAGGCTAAAGCCACCAGCACATAGTAGAGATGCTTGCAGGTGCTGTAGGGCGTGGACATCGACTGCCACCATTTATTAAAGGGGGTATGTTCTGTCATTCCCATCACAGGCCGGTGAAGAGGAGAACAAAAAGGATCTCCACGTTTTATTCACATGGTCGCACTCCAGCCTGGCCCCCAGGATATCTTCCCTAAGCTCCTGCCTTTCACTGTGCAAAGCCAGGTTCTAACTAACCATGGGGGGCTGGTTGGAATCTAAAATGTGTAGGAAACCAGCAGGGATCAAAGGGAACGTGGAGCCGGGTGCCCACATCAAGAGGCAGTGTCTACAGATAAGCTTGCAATTAGTAATTCAAATCCTTCCCAGGGCTGACTTCATTAAGCCCCAGGTGGGCGGCTCTGGAAAGGTGAGGTTGATACAGGAGCATCATCAGCCTCACCTGGGAGCCTGTTAGAACTGGGCATCCCTGGTCCTTCCAAGGCCTCCTGAACCAGGGACCCAGGCTGCGCACCCTTGAGGTTTGCTGAAAACCTTCCAGCAGACACTGACTCCGTTGGTGCCAGCCGGGGACCCGTTGCTCCAGGGAGATCCCCACACCCTGTCTTACGTCCTTTTTTAAAAAATTCTTTTTCTTTTTTTTTTTTTCACGGTAAGATCCCAGCTCAGAACCTAGGAGATTGAGCAAGGCTGGGGAATGGGGGGTAAGCCAGAGAGTATAGACTGCCTGCCCATTTTGGTCATGCCTTCTGCAGCTGGTGGAACAAAAACCCAAACCAAACCTAAACAACAAAAAACCACCTTGCAATTGGATTGTCATTATTCGTGATCAATAAAGGCCACAACTTAGAATTCTGATTCTAGAGCTAGAGACGCTGATCTTTAGATTTGATGAGAAACTGCAGACTCTACGTTTCACTTTTCCCTGGCTCTTGGTCAGATACTGAGGTGCTACAGCCAGGGGGCAGGGCTCCCCTGTTCCCGTGTCACCCCACACTCTGAGGCTGGCTTTCCCTCCCGTGAGTCAGCGTGGGGGCAGGGGTAGGCATCTTGAGTCATTTTCCAAAATGACCCAGAGCTGCTGGGGATTCTGTGACTTCTCTTATTAGGCTCCCTTACCGTCTAGTAGAGGTCACAACTAATTCCATCCTGCAAAGCGTCTTTGAGATCATGGGACTCGGGGACCACAGTGTTTTCCTTGCTGCAATTCCACATGATAATATTAGCAAATACATCTTCTGTAAGTCCCGGCTCCACGTCTCCACGCCTTTTGAATCGCATTATCTCCTCTCTGTATTGTTGACTTTCTCATCGAGAGCATTTGGCTCTGCAAAGCAGGGGAAATGATTTCACACTTGCTTGGATCAGAAATCTGTTGAGGTGGTTAAACTGCTCAGTCTATTCAAATGCGGTTATCTTTGCTGAAGAAAAAAAAAACACGTTCAGATTGTTAGCATAAATCAGGATGCCCGAGGGCTGTCTCGAATATATTCAGATGGATTTAAAAAGTCGTTTAAATTCAAAAAGTTTGAGGATGTCATGAATTTGAAGCAAACCCATTACGTACCAATTCCAGCAGTATGTCACATCCTGCATATTTGTGTGTGTTTGACGTCTAGATTAGGTTGAGTCAAAATGAAGTCACCTTCTCGACTGTATACACTATTAATCTACCCTCCAGGGTTAACCTGGAGTGAGCTCTTGGTGAATTACGAAATGCTTGCATTTGTTGTTGCCAAAGACAGTGTGGGTCATCCGCATGACTTCTAGATTGGGAGAGCTGATATTACCCTCTCTTATCTTCCTCCTCAGGAAAAGTGGTCATTTTATAACAGCATTTGTAACTTTACGCAACTAAAATTGGCTCAAGACTTTGCCAAGGGCCATTCGTTGCTTAATAATAAATACATCTATTGTTTTGAAATATCTGGAAGCTTTGTGAGTTCATTGAGTGACTATGCAACTCCGTGGCCACTAGTATGTGGAAGTGAAAGATTGTGTGACACAAGGCCAAAGGGAAATCGGGTGTGCAGAAGTGAAAAGGACTCCAAAGGCATCAAAAGGGACTGGTGTCATACTGTAGATGGTCACAAAGGAGGACAAAGGTTGCCCAAGGTAGAGCTACAGAAAGAGTTGGATGTCGGAGCTTAGGAAGATGTGAGGCCTGAACCCCAAGAAATCTGTCCAACACGCAGGGCTTTTGAAAGACTGTATTGAGAGAGAGAGAGAGAGAGAGAGAGAGAGAGAGAGAGAGAGAGAGAGAGAGAATCAGTCCCTGAATCTCCACATCCCGATGCATCCACCCACAGATGGAAAAATATTTTTTAAAAACTTGAACATGTGCAGGTTTTTGTTTCTTCTTGTCACTCTTCTCTCTCTACAGCATCACAACTATTTACCCAGCCTTTACCTCATATTACGTATTATAAAGGATCTAGAGATGACTTAAAGTAAATGAGATGCTCAGCACACAGCGCAGGGCCTGGGTTCAGTCCCCAGCGCCAGAAGACGACAACAGCAAGCCGAGAGAAGAGGAAAGACAAATGTAAGGTATGTGACAACAGTGGACTGTGTGTCACAGGAGGCAGGAAGGAGGGAGTCGGAATGTGTTCACCAAAAATAAAGGGTGGACGCTGGAGGAGATGGACGTTTCAACATCAGGGTGTATAAGGGCACCCAGAGCATAGCAGGAGAGCAGGTGAGGGTCCTTGCAGAGGACACGGCCTCTCCAAATAGCTCTTTTCTCCAGCCCTGCACCCTGCCTTGGGGTAGTTGCCAGAGGCCCTCTAGGCTCACCCTACGACAGTGGCTTGATCCACATTTCCCAGCATCTTTTAAACCTGCAAGTGGAAGGTGACCCATGACACAGAAAATACACATCAGGGGCACAGGGGTGGCTGCTGGGTGCACATTTCCATGAGCAGAACAGAAAGCCTGGGGTAGGCAAGGAATGTAAGCTGGGTCAAGATCAAGGACCAACTGGTGGCCGCGGGTCCACCTGGGACAACGGCATGCTGGCTTGGGTCTCCGGGAGCATGCAGGCTGGGAGGTGCAGAGCTTTAAATTTGGGAGTTCAAACAGTTTATGATTCAGTAATTTTAAAAGGCTACTGTGTATAGTAGTAAAATATATTAATGGTTATAACACGAATGTGGGTATTATATAATGTACATGTATAATTCTATATTTTGTAAAATCTAATCACGTATTAACAGGATGCATGCAGTCATGTGTCACAGAATGCCGGCGGGATACATCATTATTGGGCAATTTCATCTTTATGTGATCATTGCAGAGAGTAGATTGATTGTCTGTGTGTGACCAGAATTTCTGCTGCAGGGTTGGGTTGCAGAATATGGAGGCTGATTTTTCTCTTGCAGAGCTGGGAACGAAACCAGGGGCCTCCTACATGCTAGGCAAGCACTTCTCCTGAGCTACACTGCCAGCCCTTTTTATTTTATTTTTTATTTTGAGACACGCTGTCACTTAGCTGCTGAGGCTGGCTTTGAACTTGCAATCCTCCTGCCTAAGCCTCCTGAGTCACTGAGACTACAGGTGTGCACCACCACACCCAGTCTCTTGATGCAACGAGGGACAGGTAAAGATGAGGTGTAAGAGGCTGCTGCCGGCACAACACCGTAAACTGTTTCACAGTAACCTTTTTTAAAAAAAATATTGATAGGAGGACACTCTAAGCTGGTGATTAATAGTGCAGTGAATACAGCAACCAGCAACATGCTTGCCTATTGTCATTATCAAGTATTATGTGTGGTCCATGATTGTGCTACACTTACAGGACTGGCAGCGCAGTTGTGTTTGTTTACACCAGCTTTGCTACAGACTTGTGAATGATGTGCTTAACAGTTATGGCACTAGGTGACAGGATCGTCTCAGCTCCAACGTCATCTTACAGGACCCTCCTTGTGCGGTCAGTCTGTCTTTGACTGAAACACCACTGTCTGGTGCACGGGTGTAACTCCATGATGTGTTAACTTAGCAATAAATGCATGCTGTACATTGCAAATGTATAATGTGCACTTTAATTACCAATGTTATTATACAATATAAGCATCAGGCACTTCTACAGTATATAATACCTAATTATATTGTCTTTTCCTATCGCTACAGATGTGGACTCATGCATGTAACGACTTCTGGCACCTATTACACGAAAACAGAAGCTGAGTTTTGTTGCTTTGTTTTGTTTTCGCTTCCTGAAATAAGAAGCAGAAGATTACGTAATCTTCTCAAATGTCAAATCGGGTGACTGATTACAGAGGGGCTGAGCGGTCGGTGGGAGTCACCATTCAACATAATGCATCCTGCAATCAGCCTGGGGTTTGTGTCCCCAGAGCAGCCCAGAGGGTCTGTGATCTAGTGTGGTCTCCAGTGGCATCCCTTTATTCCGTGGGCATGATGCACGTGTACAGTGCTGACCGCGGTTCATTTGCTGATGAAGATGGAGCCTGCCATGAGCAAGGTGCATGCAGCTGGTTCCTGGAGCATCAGCTCTTAGGAGGCACTCACCTGTCTCATGGCAACATGTTACAGGCACCTAGAAGCTTTTATTGCGCTGTCTGCTCCCTATGGGACTTGCCCTCTGCATCTCAGAATATCTCAGGCCACCAGCCTCAGAGCCTTCCTGGGGCCCTTCTGCCCAGCTCAGTCCCCTCCAGCCTTCCAGACACATCCAGGACCACCCACTTCTTCCTCTCCTGTGGCCGCTGTGAGCCTCGTCTCCCTGAGCGCTCCTTTGATACGCATCACCTGCAATTCAGGGCGATTTTGTTTTGTGGGTGATAAAAATTGAATCAAGAGGCACAGGGGTTGGCGGATGTCTGAGCAGTGTGAGAAACAGCTGGCCTGCAGGAGGACCGGCTGGTCCATTCCCCAGCCACCAGGAGATGGAGGAGGAGCAAAGGCACAGCGGAGGGAGATGGAGGGCGCGGTCTTGGTGGTTGGTAAAGACAGGGTTAAAAAGTTCTGTGTGGGTCACCAGGTTGGGAGCACTGCCTGACCAAGTCTCAGTCCCGGGAGGCCTCCAGGAAGGGGACATGAGAACACTCCTGGTGCCTTGGAGGGTGGCGGGTCCTTGGTGCAGGGCATCTAGAGGCTTGGTGGGGACCTGCTGTGGAAGGCAGAGTACACAGCTTCAGGGCTGCTGGGGGACCCTGGTACCATGTTGCTTCCAACTCAAGTCTTTCTGGTTTGCCCAGAGGCCTGCATTTTTAAGGAGCTCCCAATTGCGTATCAAGTGCTCTGCCACGGAGCGGCACCCCGGCCCTCATAGAAGATTCTATAAAGGTCTTACACAGTTTCTTCAAAAAATGAAAGGAGACCTAACCCTCCTGGGACAAAGACCCTGCAGTTTACTTAGCAAAATGTATTTCATGTTTTCAATCATGCACTCAAAGAAACTGAGGCGAGGGCTGGGGGGACAGCTCAGTTGGTAGAGTGTGGCCTCCCACGCACAAGGCCCTAGGCACAACCCTAGCACCACCAAAAACACAAAACCAAAACCCAAACAAAGAAAAACCCCCAAACAAAATACTGAGGTGAAACTCACACAGCATGAAATTGACCATTTTAAAGTGAACGGGTCAGTGACATTTAATACACCTGCAGAGTCACACAGCCATAATCTCTATCTAGTTTCTAAACATGTTCATCACCTCAAAATAAAGCCATACTCACCAGGAATTACTCCCCAATCTCTCCTTCCTCAGCCCCTGGCAAACTGCAGTCAGCTTTTCGTCTCTGTGGATCCATCTATTCTGAATATTTCATATAAATGGAATCTAATTATACTCTCTCTTTTGCATCTGATTTTTTTTTTTTTTTTTTTGTACCAGGAATCGAACTCAGGGGCACTTAACCACTGAGCCACATCCCCAGCCAGTTTTATATTTTATTTTGCTTAGGACTTCGCCAAGTTGCTGAGGCTGGCTTTGAACTTGCAATCCTCCTACCTCAGCTTCCTGAGCCACTCAAATTACAGGCGTGGACCCCCTCACCCGGCTACGTGGCTACCCCCTTTAATTCCAAGGTGGCCTGCCTAAATGTAATCTTCTTCCCATCAGGCTCAGGGGGTGCCCTTCAGGGATGTCCCCAGCTCTTGTCTCTGGGTGTGGCATGGCTCTGAGGCTCAACTTTATGTTGTCACACCCGTCACTGGCAGCACTAACTACTTGATATAGACGTGCAGGCACCAAGGTGAGCGCATTCTCCAGTGTGAAGGGTCCAAGAGTTAGTGGGTGGATGTTCTTCCTGGAAAGTGACTTAGGAGCAGTGGTGTCGCTATGACTGTGAGGCCATGCTATGAGGATGGATGGAGGGAGGGATGGATGGATGGAGCCACCGGGGTATGGGCGTGTGGGCATGGCTCCTCACTGTCTGCAGGGGGAACAAGATATGATGGAACATGAACACAGAAACACTCCAAATATCAGAACAAAATCAAACAAACTCAGTGCTTGGTAGAGTTGCAGGGGTGCGAGGTTCAATTACACCAAGCCTCACTGTAATTTCTCTGAACTTTAGTAATTATACTTCAACAATAAAAATGATCTGAAATAGATAATAAGAATAGCAAAAAGTCACCCACGTATCATTTATGTGTGCATACATGTTTGGTTTTTCTTTTCCTTTTTTAAAAGATATGTATTTATTAGTTTTTCGGCGGACACAACATCTTTGTATGTGGTGCTGAGGATCGAACCCGGGCCACATGCATGCCAGGCGAGCGCGCTACCGCTTGAGCCACATCCCCAGCCCCCTAGCCCTTTTTAATATTTTATTTAAAGACAGAGTCTCACTGACTTGCTTAGTACCTCGCTTTTTGTTGAGGTGCTAAGCAACTCAGTGAGGCTGGCTTTCAACTTCCAATCCTCCTGTCTCAGCCTCCAGAGAAGCTGGGATTACAGGCGTGCACATGTGCCTGTATATAATACATGTCTGTTTGCATATATGTGACCATTTGTATACTCAAATGGATAGATAATGTGACCAATATTTAGACACATTCCATTACAGTGGAATGCTTGACATACTCCCATTCTAATTAATTTACTGAAAATATCACTACTCTTCTTGACTATAATTCAAAAAAGTATAAATCCACTCAGCTCAGCTTGTTCAGTAATAATTGCATGTCCAAAATGAAAATAGGAAATCAAAGGAACTTTGTAATTGCAAAGCTTTTCTTTGCTTTCGTGGCAAATTCCAGTCTGGTTGCTTAACGGTGTACTGCTGTTTTTTCCTTCTGTGCTCTTGACCTTGAAGGGCCTGCTCTGCTAGGCACGGGGAGATGGCTCTGCTGTCTCCCATCTACAGTTCAATTTACTCAGCAGTTCTTTAAGCACCTGGGGGCGGGGAAGGTGTTTGAACTGTGTTCAATGCTTTTGAGCTTCCATTTTTCACTTGCAGCAGAAGTTGGAAACATTTCAGAGAAGTGAGAGTTGAAAAGACACATGGTAAAGTCTCCAAAGAGACCAGACCCATAATAACAACGACTCCTTATCTCCAAGGAACTTCTGACCCAGTAGGACCATTCCAGACAGAAATAGACAGCAAAGATAATGGAAAATTGGGGACAGAGCATTAGGGGCCAGCTCTTCAGTGCTAGGAAGGAGCTTGGGCCAGGGCGGATGGTACCGCAGGTTGCATGCCTTAGGAAAAAGAGCCCCAATTGGAAGCACTGCAGATGTTGCTAGGTACGGAAGAAGAGGTAAATCAGTTTCAAAGACGGAGGATATTTATAAGCTCCAAGAACTTGCTAAATCCTCTTCGTATCAGAAGAATTTTGGAAAGGTCCCGACACCCTCAGATTGTGGGTCAATGAGGGGAAACAGAGAGCATTGCAGACGAGCAGGAGAAGGTGCCTCTCAGAAGTCAGTCTGGGAAATGACTCTGGAGGATTTGTCTAGAGGAAGCTAAATGCCAAGTGCAAGGCTTGGACAAAGGCTCAGAGTGGGGGCAGTACCGGCAGATTCGGGGTGCAGCTAGTGGGCTCTGTGGGAACTCCAGAATCAGGACTCACACAGCCACAGACGAGCTGAATTGGGGAGCCAGAATTCACGAAAACTTGGCCCAAGTTGGGACAGGTCAGGATGGAGCTCTGTGCGTGGTGGTTGAGCCTCCTCCCTTGTGACCCACCTGGAGCATGGCGGGTCCAGGCTGTGCTGGCGGGCAAGTGCTTTGCTCAGCCGGGGGCCAGCAGAGACATCCTTCTGCAAGAGCCCAGACAGAGATCCATCTCTGCCTCGTTCTCGCAGTTACAGCTAATTGCCTCCGTGCCTGTGGATGTGAGCATTTGAAACGGCCTCCTGTACATCTGCCTTATTATAATGCAGCCTGGCTGCCTCCAGACAAAACATCATCTAAATGAGATTTGCTCTCAAGTATCTGGTGTGTGGGAGGAGGCAGCAAACGAAACGGTGGAGCTTTCAGATGCATCATGGAAAAATATATAACGGTATCCAGCGAGCTCATGCATTCAACACATCTTGTTATAATAAGCAGTGTGAAGGAGTGAGCATTTCTATTTTGAACTCTCGTCCCAGAGGTGGGATGAGCCGTAGAGATGTTCATAACAGTGATTTGTTTATTTTGTCATTTCCCGTCCTGACCCTCTCCTCTCTCTTGCTCTCCAAAAGACAGGCAATTTGGCTTATTGCTGGCCTATTTGAACTTGTGCAATTCAAACATGGTATTTTTTTGGTTTTGTTTTTTCAAAACACAGTTTGTCACCCATCCAGCCTCATTTGGCAGGGGCCTTTACTACCTAGAATCCTACCAAGATTCCAATACTAACGTCTGAAAAGGAGTATCTCTCTACAGGCTGTCAAGATTTTATCTTCCCATACTCTGAATCCAGCTTTCCAGAAAGCTGGTTAGTATGTTGGCATAAATCTCTGGGGAAGCCTCCCCTCCCCTCTCCAGGCAATGATGGAAAGCAGAGGGGCCATCTTTCCTCCAAACTTATCTGGTCCACACTCCAAAATTCTACAGATGCTTCAGTTTTTACATGGTACATGCACTGCCTTCCCGTAGCCATCGGATGCCCCCTGGTTCACTCACAACTGGGTGTGGTGGTGCAAGCCTGTAATCACAGCAGCAGCCTGGGAGGCTGAGGTAGGAGGATGGTGAGTTTAAGGCCAGCCTCAGCAACTTAGCAAGGTCCTAAGCAACTTAGCGAGACCCTATTTCTAAATAAAATATAAAAAAGGGCTGGGGGTGTTGCTCAGTGGTCAAGCATCCCTGGGTTCAATTCCTGGTACCAAAAAAAAAAAAAAAAAAGAAAGTCTCACTCCCTACTAAACCAGGGGCTACTATTTTTCACTGTTTTCCATAAAGGTTGCCTTGGAAGAGGTCTAGAAGTACACATGATGATTATCATTCCCTACATGGACCAAGCTAGTCCATTCAAAGGACTATCTTTTTCTGATACCTTCTTGCTACGCTTTTAGTAGGTGTAGGAGTCTAGCTGTCCTCCCCACCCTGCCCCAAGCAGAATAAAGTTCACATCAAAGGTCAGTAGATAAAGGACCAGAGAGCAGTGTTCTCTGCTTTGTGGGTCACCCTTTGTAATCACCACTGACTTATCAATTCTGCCACCATAGCGAAAGACAGGCACAAGAAAGCTCAGCGGAATTTACAGCCCTGGCTCTGTTTCAGTGAGACTTTATCTACAAAGTGTGCCTTGGTGGGATTTGGCCTAGAGGCTCCTCATCTAACCAGTGGGTCCCACCCCCCCAGGACCCTGTTACTGTGAAGTGTGCAGTTCACTGGGTGAGGGGTCCCTGCTGGTGCAGATTCTGCATTTTCTGCCTTTTAAGCAGCCCTCCCCCGCCACCCAGCGCTGAGGAATCGGACCCTGAGGCTGCACTTTGGGCAGAGAGGGTCTGCCCAGAGTCTGCTTTTTCTAAGTAGATCTGGCAATTGCAATAACCAGGGGGAGGCTGGTGGATCTTCCCAAAGAGCTGCAAAAATTCTACCAGATATCACGAAGGGCCTGGAGAGGGATCTGAACTCCAAAGAAAACCCCGAGGGTGACATTCTCTTCGGACGTGTCTTCTAAGCAGACCCAGCCCCGGGAGCCCCGGCGTGGCGCCATGACTTCATTCTACCTGCCCAGCTACCCCGGAACACCTGCACTTTTGAGTTCATCCTGGAACCATCCAGAAATGAGAAAGGGGTTTCATTTTCAGAAACCAAGCACTTGACCTTCCAAACCCGAGGGCAATGCAGATGAGCCCAAGGCGCCGCGGCTGGGAAACAGATGTGGAGTCCGAATCCACCGACGGGCTCTGCGGGGGAGCTGAATTTGCACAAGTAGCTCAGAGTGGACCTTTAAGTAGTGCGACTTTTCCCAACACCAGGGGTTGACAGTGCAGCATGATGACTCTCAGATTTGGGACAGGTGAATCCCTGCCCCCAAACCTTACACGACAAGAGTCAGAATATCCCCAAAGACGCTCACGATGCCTTAAACAGCCTTTGAAGGATCATGAAAGGTTTCCACGAAGTCTTCGCACACCGGCGGGCAGCGTCTTGCCAGGGCGAGATGGCATGGTGCTGCAGCCCCGATGCTACAACATGGTTCTTCTCCCCGGAGTCCATCTGCCTCCTCTCTTTCCCTCCCCTCTCTGCCCAGTCCCTGGTAACTCTTTCCATATGGAAATGAGAAGCTGCCAAGTCTGAGAGACCCCCGCCCTGGGCAGAATTCCTGGAATCAACTCCACATGTACAACGCATCTGGAAGTTTGCTCAACATGTGGTCGAGGGGTCTGGAATTGTTTTAAGTTTCAGGTTTTAAAAATAACAGGCCATTTCGACCCTCTTGGAGGATTTGCTACTATTGGGCGCTCTCCTGGGACAGTCAGGTAGGGATCCCGTTTTCCTGCCTGTCATGTCAGACTATCCTCCTAAGGAAAAAGACTTCATGTGGGTGGCTGTTTGCATGACACATTTGTTGGGGTTGGAATTTCTTAGGCTGTGTCCACAGCACGTCAGGAATTGGGCATCGCTGCAAGAAGCTGCCTGGCTTAGGACATTCTAGCTGTGATTTCTTGTAAGTGCGGGGCTCCTGGGAGGAAGCATGGCCTCAGGGTTAGTCCCACAAAGGGTCTCACTGCAGACCCATGGCTTCCTCTGTTTCTGATCAGCTTGCCCTCCGTGCGTCCATTTTTTTTTACATTTAGCAAAACATGTAAGACATTCCATCGTACCAGGGTATATGGGAGAGAAAACCTGGCTATATATTGTTGCAACGGTGGTGCATCTTGCATGGATCTTCTCCATAGCTGGCCGTCTTAGCAAGAACATTCTGGCTGTGGCTACTTACAGTTACGGGTAGACGTGGGAGGTCCAGGAGTCTTTATGAAACGTCTTGCACATTTGCATGAGTGTTGAAGGTTTCTGAAGAACCGAGAGATTATAGGGCTAGATGCTTTTGGAGGGCACAGGAGAAGGATGACAAGCAGCACCGCTCCAAACGCACGACCTGAAAATGGAAATTCTCAATGGGACTTAACACGTCAATGCAGCACGTATTTATGGAGCACCTTGGGTCAGGAATTCCCAGGCACTTCTTGAAGGCGGGAGGGGGAGTAGATGTACCAGGGAATAAAACACACAGAACCCCGGCAGGAGCTGCGTGCTAGGAGAGAGACAGAGGATCCATGATAG
The DNA here is from genome assembly GCF_048772815.1 of Callospermophilus lateralis. Classification (NCBI taxonomy): domain Eukaryota; kingdom Metazoa; phylum Chordata; class Mammalia; order Rodentia; family Sciuridae; genus Callospermophilus; species Callospermophilus lateralis. The sequence goes on from NC_135326.1 coordinate 7,428,402, forward strand.
TGACAGGTAAGCGAATGCCGTCGTCTGTTTCAGGTCTGTAAGCCCCGTGTGCAAAAACCCTTTAAACAGTGCTCACGATGAGCCAGGTGCAGTGGCGTACACCTGTAATCCCAGTGACAGAGAAGGCCGAGGCTGGAGGATTGCAGGTCTGAGATCAGCCTCAGCAACTTAGTGAGGTCCTAAGCAATTTGAAGAGACCCTGACTCTAAATAAAAAATAAAAAGGGCTGGGGATGTGGCTCAGTGGTTAAGTACCCCTGGTACAAAAAAAAAAAAAGAATATCATATTGTCTTTCCCTTTTTTTGTAAGAAAACATGCCTTGCTGTTCTGTCAGGGACTGGCTCCCTCCGTCCAGTTGCTGCTTGGTTTTTGGATATTATAGATGATAGGTAGATAGATGATAGAGTTTGAGCTCATTGGCTAAAGCATGCATTATGACTTAGGCTGGGAAACAAAACTCTACCCCAAACCCAGACATTAGTTTCCAGAATGTCAGCTGGGCTTCTCATTTTATCCCGGGCACTGGGCTGGAAGGATACTTTAGGACCACGCTCATCATTCAGATCTACCCAGAGGACAAAAATCAGTGATGTGAGCTCCCCGGCATTTAGTCTAGAAGGCATAAAATATCATTTCCCGAGGAAACGGGAGCAGGACCAGGCTCTGTGTCTTCCCCGTCCCTGGTTCTGTTTGTCGACGTCTCTGGGTCTGTGTATGTTTTAGCTTCTCTCTATTAATTGTCGCAGAGCGCAGGGGGACCTCTTGTCTAGCCATCCTGAGTTCTGAGTAACGTGGAAAGATCCGGCGGGATGACCCTTTCTGTTTAACCCCACGTGGGCGCCTGCCTGGTGCAGGACCACCCTCAAGGTGCTTGCCATGGGTCCAGGGGCCCACTCCCTTTTCCTACACCCCGTGGGAAGACCTGTGGAGGTGGGGCTCTGTTTGCAGTTGTCTCCTTGGTTTGCAGAGAGCAGACTGCTCAAGGGCCCCCGCTGCCGATCCAGAAGATGCTCTTGACCCTCTGTATGAAATGTCCCCTTTCTCTGGTTGTGCTGGCCAGATGCCCGCGGGGTTTCCCGCCGTCTTTCATAGCTCTCTCCGTGAGCTCATGTGTCTCCCTGTCTGGGTCGGCCCGGCCTTAGTCTCACCCTTTTCCAGGTGATGTCAGCCACACCCAGGGCTTCTCGTGCTGCAGGGCACTCAGATCCTTTGCGGAAGCCTCTTGTCTAGGAAATACCACTGCCTTGTCCTTCATAGCAGGTCCTTCCTCCACCCGGTGTAATTGATACCTAGTTGATCCTCCTTCTCCTCCAAGCCGCCATCCTCATGGCCAACAGAACTGCTGTGTTCGCAGATCCCTTATGTCGGAAAGCTCCAAGATCCCTCTGGAATCTCCACCCTTCCCTGCTCATCCTCTGAGCCCCGTTGATTCTCCCTTTGCAGCGTGGTTTAAATCTATAAAAGGAAGAGTCCTTTCTCCTCTAAGTCGTTCTTGTCCCACGTTTTGGTCACAGTGATGGAAACATAAAATGATACAAGGAGTGTGAAGTGAGAAAGACATCAAAAAAGACCCAGGTTAAATGGAAATGCATCCCATGTTCATGGATGGATGGAAAGACACATCCAGATGGCAGCGCCACCCAAACTGAGTTCCACATTCAAGCTTAGCCCCGCCAAAACCCCAGCTCGCTTCTTTTCACAAATGGACCACACAAAACTACAATTCATCTGGAAGCGGCGGGGAGCCAAGATGATCTTGAGAATGAAGATCAAAGGAGGACTTGTTCTTCCTGATTACAAAACTCACTGAAAAACTTACAGGCAGAACTTCCTATAGTAATAAAGACGGTGAGGTACGTACAGTAATAAAGACGGTGAGGTACGTACTGACCGACTGATGGATGTACAAATGAGCAGAGCAGAAATAACCTGTCACGCTATGGTCAGTTGATTTTCCACGGAGAAGTCAAGACAATTCAGGGGCAAAAAGGACTCTTTCCATTTTTAAAATTGGTTCTGTTTAATTATGCATGATAGTAGAACCTGTTTTGATAGGATTATACAAGCATGGACGATATTTTCTTCTAATTAGGACCCTGTTCTTGTGGGGATATATGATGGTGGGATTCACTGTGGTGTCTTCACATGTGTACATAGTAAAGTTGTGACACAGATTCGTTCCACCGTCTTTCCTTCTCTTATCCCCCTCCTTTCCCTCCATCGCTCTTTGTCTAATATTTTTCCCCTTCCCCTCTTTATGGTGGGTTAGCTTCCACAATCAGAGAAAATATTTGACCTTTGATATTTTGGGATTGGCTTCTTTCACTTAACATGATAGTCTCCAGATCCATCCATTTACTGGCAAACGTCATAAAGTCATTCTTTTTTATGGCTAAGTAGTATTCCATTGTGTTTATATACCATGTTTTCTTTATCCATTCTTCTGTTGAAGGGCACCTAGGCTGGTTACATAGTTTAGCTCTGGTGAATTGAATTGCTATCAACATTGATGTGGCTACATCACTGTAGTATGATGATTTTAAATCCTTTGGGTACAGACCAAGGAGTCAGATAGCTGGGTCAAATGGCGGTTCCATTCCTGTTTTTGTGCGGATTCTCCATTTTGCTTTCCAGAGTGGTTGCACCAATTTGCAGTCCCACCAACAATGTGTGAGTGTATCTTTTTCCCCACATCCTTGAGAAAGGACTCTTCTCAAACCTGGTGCTGTGATAATTGGATATCCATGTGCCAAAGTTGGAAGCTGAGTCCTTACCTCACATTATATAGGACAGGCTACTTCAAAATAGATCAAGGACCTATATCTTAAGGCTAAAACTTCTAAGGTTTTAATGTGTCAACTAGAAATCTAGAAAGATGATTTAAGGCAACAAAAAGACAGTTGGGTGGGGGTGGGGGAGCATGTGGGCAGAGTATTAGCTGACTGATGGGTGAATGGTGGTCTCTCTCTCTCTCTCTCTCTCTCTCTCTTGTGCTGGCAGTAGAACCCAGGGCCTCACACATGCTAGGCAAGTACATTAGCACAGGCTACACCCCAGTTCCATGTTTATTCAGGATCTTGTTCGTCAGTGGAGTGAGGCGCTTCAGCATTTAGTGGATTGACTCTGTTAATTTTTTCTGAATAACTTCATGTGGTCAGACCCCTTGAGCAAGGGCAATAATCCTAAAAATCAGGGATCAGGATTTTTTTTTTCCATAAAAGGGCTAGAGAATAAATAAATGCACTTGAGGCTTTGCTGGCCCATATGGTCTGTGTTGTAACTATTTGACTCTGCTGTCCAAGCTCAGTGCAGCCATGGGGTGACCCAAATAAAACGGCATGGCTGGGTTCCCATCAATGTTTATGCAAAACGAAATGAGACAAATAAACAAAAAAGAGGCGTTTTCCAAGTCTTTGGGAAAATGATGGTAAAAAATGTAAAACATCAGTTAGAAGCCAGAGGTTTGGGAGTCAGACATGTCTGGCTTTGTATTCCCATTTCCACTGTGTGACCTCAGGCAGCGAATCACCCTCTCTGTGTCTCATCTTGTAAGATAAGGACAGTCAAACCGACTTCACCAGATTTTATAATGATTAAGAGCTATAATATATGTAAAACATGTATCCTGGTTTCTGGCACATGGTAAATGATGATAAATGGTAGGAAACAATTATGCTCAATTATTTAAAGCATTAACATTTAGATATGAAATATGAAATCCCACTTCCTTAATTTCCAGGCTTAAACAGTTCTTTGGCTCCTCAGGCAGACAAACAGACAGACGGGCAAAGAAAGAATGCAAACTGCCCCAGACCATCACAGCAAGTGACGGATACCGAAAGACAGTTGCTCGCGTCATGAACAAAGTGTTGGAGCTTCACTCTGAACACAGTGCCACTTTAGGAAAAAAGCCCTTGCTTGTCAAGAAAAATATTTTCAAACAATTCTCTGAGTCTCTTGCACATTTGATGGTTTATTGTGTGCCCCACGTAGCAGAAGGCAGAGTTGGATACATTTTCCTCTGGGATTTGATGTAAGACAATAACATAGCCAGGGGCACAAAATAAGAACAACTCAAGTTTCTAAATTATGTCTCATGTTTTTAAGGATCAGAAAAAATCAGCAGTTATGGAGAAGAAAAAAAAAAAAAAAAGCAACCCTAAATCAAGAAAACATAAAGTTGAACAGTGATTAAAGTCTACAGCTGAATCTATGTCACAGGCAGATCTTTGTTTCCAAAAGTAACCCAGGATGAAGATCTGCCAAATTTTCTCAGGTTTATATTGGGATAGTGATGCTGATGTTGGATACAGCAACTAACTTCAGTTCTTATGTGTGCAGAAATGATGAGGTAAAAAATTCCAAACTTTTCATACAACTGGGGTTGCTCTTTCATTAGCATGCAGACACTTTTACTTGCATTTTAAGAAACGCAGTTTATTTCAAAGATGTGGCTCACAACAGGAAGAACATAATATCAGTGGGGTAAAGATTTAAGCATATAATATAACATAATATCAGTGGGGTAAAGATTTAAAATTTGCCATCCTATAGAAACTGAGTTCTAATGTTGGCTAGAAATTGCTTCATCTCTTACAGAATAATTTGCTGGACTCTAACCTCACAAGCCTTATTCTAGTTGATAATGGTCACAAAGCAATCTTGTATTATAATCTACAGAAATACATTTTTTTTTTTAAATATTGGGGAGATTGAAGCCATGGGTCCTTAACCACTGAGCCATAACCTCAGTCCTTTTTATATTTTATTTAGAGGCAGGGTATCACTAAGTTGCTCAGGGCCTTGTTAAGTTGCTGAGGCTGGCCTCCAAATTGCCATCCTCTTGCCCCAGCCTCCCAAGCCACTGGGATTACAGGGATGCACCACCACACCTGGCCTGGGGACACATTTTTAAATTTTCTAAGGGCTAGTGAAGAATCGTGCTTTGAAGTGACTTAAAAACCAGTAAAGCAGGCGCATCTCAGGTGAGCAGGCAGGTAGGCACTATCTGACACCTGAGAAGGTGCGTCTCTGGAGGTCACTAGGGATTGCAGGAGTAGAGATGCAGTTGTCTCATGTGCTGCAGGTGAGGGTGGGCTTCCGAGGCACTACTCTTGTTTGCCTAGTGTGGAGCTTCAGGCAGGCGGTGGATCTGCTCATTGTGGTCTGCTCACCAATGCATCCCGGTGGTGGTTAAAGATTGCATGCTTTTCTTCCCCTCCTCTGCCCACAGTCCCCTGTAACTGGCAAGATGACCAGAGACTCTGTCTTCTTCTGTCATTGCTGGAAAAGCCCAGAGAACATTCTCTCCCCATCTCTGCCCTGGAGTCGTGGTTGCCATCTCAGTTGAAGGAGACGTCCAAATCCTGCTCACGTGTCAAGCCCTGGAAAGCTTTCCTGCTCTTCCCACTCAGGCCCAGTCTGTTTGGGGGAGGGGAAGCGCTCCGGGTTCCACAAGCCAACCTTGCTTCTCATCCAGGACCTGCACCGGCTGCATCCGTTGTGGGTCCTTGGGAGAAAAGTGCTGTGCTTTCTGTGCCTGGAATAAGACAGGAAGGCGGTGCATTTCTAAAGGCAGAGTCGCAGAGCAGCGGAAGCTATCTCTGTGCTATTAGGTCTTTGCTGGTGATTTTCAAGGAGACACTGGAGCAGTGGTTACAAAATGCCAGGTGCCTGTCAGCCCTGGGACAGGCTCACTCCATTGAAGACCGTCTCAATGTCTTGGTCTCACGGCAGGCACATGCGATCGTGGCTCTGTGATCCCCTCCAAGGTACGGGCGCTTTCTATTCCTGTAGATAAGAGGCATCCATGCACCTTGTCCTCAGCCCTGCTACAGGGCAGTGTCTGCTGCCCCTGGCTCTGGTCTCTGAAGGGGCAGGAAGAAGAAGAAGGGTACAGGGGTCAAGGGGCAGCTTCCCTCGGCGCCCCACCTGGTTGTGGGACTTTGGCTTAGTTCTTATGGGCAGGACTGAGTCAGCCACTGGACTGGGATGGGATTGGGCAGCTCACGTGGCCGGCTGGAGTTTGCTGGTTGACCTCTGCTCCGCCCAGCTTCCAAGGGGCAATGTGCCTGTTGATGGTGAGCTCTGACAGTGGCAGATTCCTAAGCCACCCCCCAGCCCTGCTCCACGCTGCAGCCCCTTTACCTCCCCCCCCCCCACCTTTCTATCTTTTGTTCTGGGTCTTCATCCGGGTAACTGGTCAACCAGTGGGATCAAACACTCCAACAACATTGGTATGAATGCTGCACATTTTATGTTCTGTGCTGTTCAGTTCAATAGCCGGTGGATTCACAGTTACAACCAAGTTTTACAAATGACTACCTGATCTGTGTGGTTCTTGATCTATGGGCTTTTCAGGGTGCGTGGCCCTTGTTTGGGGGTGAGCCAGGCATTTCTAGCTCTTGATCCGCATGAAATAAACAAGCTGGATCATTATCTTTTCTTCATGGAAATATTTTCATCATACATGGGTGTGGAGCTAACGAGCAATCAGACTTTGAACACGTGCGTACATGTGAGCTATTGCACGTACATATCAGGCACACAGGTATCTCAAAGGAGTTTTTGCAAGAGAGCAAACCTAACTCTCTACTATCACTTCAGTGAAAGCAACCGTCTTGCAAAACAGCAAGCCCCAGGAAGAAGTCATTTATGGAATTGAATACAGACGACTTATTTTTAGAAAGAACACCTTCCAGTTTCAATAGGGGAAAATAAAAAAAGTGTGTGTTTGAGATGTGAGATAAAACGAACGTGAAGATGGAGGAAAAGCGCTAGAGTGTGGGTTGGGATTTATTTTCTTTTGATTCTTAGAGTCACTGCCACCACACTAAAAATTGGCCCTCTTTGAGAGAAAACAAGATCTCCTGCCAGCGATGTTTTATCATTCTGCTTTATGCTGTTTGTTTTGGCTGGCTGACAGCAGCTCTCTGCGACAAAGATGCATCAATGTGAAGTCTGTCAATTCCCGAGCCTGCCTGGTTTGCAAAACACATCATGCAGGGCCGTCTTCATTTGGGTTTAGAATGGATTCAGGATAATGTCCTTGGCTTTAAATAAGGTTTGCACTCCCTGGAGGGCTGGTCTGGGCTGCAATCTCCGTGCCCTTTGCTACTGCTAGGTAACCAGGCAGACCTGCAGACACCGATGACCTCAAAGGCCTAAGCTTATAAATAAACAGAGAACACCACTGTTTCCCAGGCGCCTGGGCCCTGAAGCCTTTACACCAACAGAGATGCCTGGTCGGCAGGTAACCTAACAAAGTCGAACGTGAGAAGCCGCATGAACAGAGCAAGCCCCCCAAAATCCCAAAGCAAACCTGCGCCTTGCCCCGGACAGAGTCTCACTCAACTGAAACCGTTGCTGTCTGCCAAGGTTTGCTCAGCCGCGTACAGCTCCCGTTTCCGGGTTTCTGGGGTTTCAGGAACCTGTGACCCCAGGGGTGATCTGCAGGCTGGCTTCTCATGGGCCTGTGCACGCTCCTGCCCAAGTCTTCCAGGAGGGTGCTGTGTACACCCAGCCGCAGTGCGGACAGCCCCGCAGGAGTCCAGGCGGTGTGGACGAGGTGGCCGCCCCTGTCCTTGTCCCTCCTTCTCTCACTTTGAGCCAGCAGCCTGCCTTTCTCTCTGTCCCTGCCCCTGGGCATTCCGCCCTCACTCCAGGCTCCAAGTCCTGGTGGCGGTGGCTTTGATGTCTGCTCAGCGCTGGGCTCTCCTGGCCTCTCTGGCTCTGAGCCTCTCTCTGTTCTTATCACACTGGGGTTTTCTTTATATCTCGCATCCTGACCTGCCTCGGTAATTCTTTGTTGTATTTCTTTATTTCTTTTTGCCGCATTCCAGTTCTACTTAACAGTGAGATTCACTACGCCATACTCCTACGTGCGTGTGACAAAATTGGACCCGTCTCAATCCCAGGACCTTCCCTTTAAGTTCTTTGTTTATACCTCTCTCTTCTCCACTGAAAGTCTTCTTGGGAGAAAGGGGTTTGCTTTCTTCCTTGTTTGTGATGAAGCATCTGCAACTATGAACACTCTGACTCAGACGAACGCATAGATCTCTTCCTAAGTGTGGCATATTGCACTTAGGTTACTGGGACATCCTGCCACCTAGAAATTTATTCTGAATCTCCTAGTGATGATATGCACATACACCAAATGAGGATCAAAGATAGCTGTATGTATGTATTATTTATCTTGTTTGATCAATTATCTATCTACCTATAGATAATCTGTTATGTATCTATTGATATATACCTGTTGATATACCTATCCTATATGTATTAAAATCTATCATCTATTTACCATCTATCTACATGGTTTTATCTACCAATCTATTGATCAGAGTATCATATTTCTATCAATATTCATCATTTGTCTATATCTGTTATCTATAGCTATCTACCTACTGATAAAACTATCATATATCAATATCTATCATCTACGTTCTATCTATATATATTATCTACCTCTTGGTCAAATTGTCATGTATCAATATGTATTAATCCATTGATCTGTTATCTATATACTACCTATCTGCTGATCAAACTATTATTCATCTGTGTCTATCATTTGTCTAAGTACTACTTATCTCTATCCATGTCTATCTTCTCATCCATCTCTATCCATCTATCATCTATGTCTCTATCCACCCCTCTATATCCATCTATCATCTATCTATCTGTATCTATCTATCCATCTATCCACCCATCCTATTGAATCTATCAATCTATCCATCCATCTATATTCATCTATCATCTATATCTATCCATTTATCTATTATGTTATCTATCTATCCATCTGTTCTTCCATCATCTGTCTCATTTGTCTGTCTATATCTATCTATGTATCTAAGTATCTATCCATCCATCTATCCATCCACCCATCCATCCATCCATCTATTCATCCATCCATCCACCCATCCATCCATTCATCCATCCGTCCATCCGTCCATTCATCCATCCTACCTAGGTTCCATATAGAAGCTCTAATCCCAGCAGGGTGACCATGTCTTCCAAAGAAAATATTAGACAAGATTAAAATGGGGGTGATCCTGGAGGGGAATGAATTTGTCATCAGGATCAATTGCTTGTAATTAGTTAGTAATGAAGATAGTGACTAAACATCACGTGGAATTAAAATTTTGACACTAGCCATTGCCCTGGTAATGGTATTAGTGTGAACCAACACCTTTTAAAAATCCCAGCACAAAAAGAAAAACAATGCAGGGCTAGAGTCAGTCCTGGGCGTATGCTTTGGGTGGAAGGCTTCTTTGTGGCGCTGAAGACGGAGTCCCAGTCTCTCTAAGGGGCAGTCCTTCCCTTTACTGATCCTTCCTTCTGTCTGGCCTTCCCTCCCTCGTCCGTCTGTCTTCTATCCCTCTCCTTCCCACTCGATGCAGCCTGGGTTTTCTCCTTGGCCTCCTTGTAAGGTGAGGAAGTTCTTAATAAAAATTAATGTGGGGCTGGGGTTGTGGCTCAGCGGTAGAGCGCTAGCCCGGGACGTGTGGGGCACCGGGTTTGATTCTCAGCACCACATAGAAATAAATAAAGGCCCATCAACAACTAATAAGATATTAAAAAGAAACAACATAAGGGGTACCTTATGTTTGGAAGAGATGATCTTTGAAAAAAAATAATGGGTGAAGCAATGTTGGCCGAATTATGTTGTCTTATTTGTGCATGTATAAATATGCAACAGTACATCCCTCCATTATGTAAAACTATAATGCACCAATAAAAATACAGATAAAGTTAATACGGGATTTCAGTGATGACACTCGGGATCGTCTAGGTAGTAATAATCACATCGTGGGCCAGGTGTGGGCGCTTTACTCTCATAGACCAGGTGTGGCCTTGAGTTCCCATCTGTGAAGTGAGGATCCTGCAGTACTGGGTAGCTGAAGGGTTAAATCAGGGTTGATGGCTGGCACTCTCCCGAAGTCACAGGGTTAGGTAAATATCAGGATATGACCTAGAGGATGATATACTCCCTGTTGCTCTGAAAACTGTCCACTCTGCACAAAAGAAAAGCATATTTTTCTCTTCTCATTTGGAAATAATTTGGGACTTACAAGCATGCTGTAAACCTAGTACGAAACATTCCCACTCTTCCACCAGCCTTGAAAGACGTCAACGCCGTGCATGGCCACAGTACGAAGATTAGAACCAAGAACCCACTGTCGGCACCGTCCTACCCGCTGGCCTGCAGACTGTATTCAGGTTCGTAGTTTTCTAGCCCCTCATGCCCTTTTCCTGGTCCAGGACCCCATCCAACACCCCACATGGCACTTGGTTGCCGAGTCTCCTTGGTCCCTTGCAATCTGAGCCTCTTTATCTTTTGTGATCTTGACATTTAAAAAGAGTGCTGGCCCGTCTCGGGTGGAATGCCCCTCAGTGTGAGTTTTCCTGGTGTCTCCTCATTGTTAGTTTATGCCTCTTTGGCAGGAATGTCACAGAAATGACAGGGTCCTTCTCAGTGCACAGAATTAGGGTCACATTATGTCACTATGGTTCATTACAGTGATATTAACCTTGGTTATCTGGCTGAGGTTGTCTCTGGCAGGATTCTCCTCTGCAAAGTTATCTGTTTCCTTGGAAATCAAAACGTAGATTCAGAGGACATGTTTCTAGCGTTGGCAAATATCTGGTTTCTAATCTTTTCTTTTTTTAACTTGATAATTTTAGCGTCCATTGATGATTCTTTCTGGAACAGTAATTATTACCAAGATATATGGATATATTGATATTCCATTTCCTTCATTCCTTGCACCGTTATTAGTTGAAATTCCAGAATGAGAAAGAGTTAAACCTTGTATTTGTTGGCAATAAATTCATGGATATCCATTTCATTCTAGGAGTTATTATTTATTACTGTCAGCTTTTGTTGTGGTTGTTGCTACTGTTGTTCAAATTGTCCCTAGACTGGATCATTGGAAGATGTTTTAACTGGGCTCCCCTGTCCTGTTTTTCTTCTTTTGGGAAGGGGTGGGGTACCAGGGATTAACTCAGGGGCACTCGACTGCTGAGTTTTTGTATTTTGTATTTTATTTAGAGACAAGGTCTTACGGAGTTGCTTAGGGCCTTGCTAAGTTGCTGAGGCTGGTTCTGAACTTGCAATCCTCCCACCTCAGCCTCCCGAGTCGCTGGGATTTCAGGTGTGTGCCACCACGCCCTGCTCTCCTGCCCTTTTGATATCCCATCATGATTTTTTTGAGCACCTTCTTAATTTTTTTATTACTTTCTCAAGACAATAACCTTCTTAATTTTTGACACCATAGGATATAGAAGAGACATTTTGTGTTTTCCTTGCCTCAGTCTTGGTTCCTTCTATTGGAAAATGGATTTAGAAACCAAGATCTGGGAGCCTGGTGTGCTCATTGCTATGGGAGTGTAGTGGCTTCTTAACCCTCTCAGAGCGATTTACTAGTATGGATGTGAATACACACTCGAACACATATTCCCATCTCTCTACCTTATGTGACTGTTTATATATTAAAGACCAAGAGTTCACATGTCACTGATTGAGTCCAACAACACAGTGTTTTGGATCCTTGTTTCAACAGCAAAATGCCCTTTTCTGATTATCAATGATGTTTTTACTTCCTTGTTTGATTCTAGAATGCTCATTATAAGATTGCTAACTCTTGAAGAGAGCATGTCCTAGCTAGAATATAGCACACAGTGGCCCATTAGTATGTGTGTGTGTGTGTGGGGGGATTGGTTCTAGGACCCCTTGTAGATTCCAAAACCCACAGATGCTTATATTCTTTATATACGATGGTGATTGTTGGTAAAATATATGCAGGTTAAGGACTAGAGTTGGGTTGTAGGCAATGATAGCATTATTATTCTGTATGGGAATTGAAGAATAAGCTAGAATTTTTTTGTAGTTAAGTCCTCCCCCACCACCTATAAGAACTGATAAGCATGCTATACTTAAAATTTTTGGTTAAAATCATGATGGATTTATTGATGGTAAGATCTGAACTAGAATTGAGATAGGTGCTAATTTTCGTCATGTCAGAAGAATTACTCCAGATCCAAGTGAAATGCCTTGTGTAGCTTCTGGGATTCAGAAATGGGAAGGGGCTTGTTTCACTGATAACGCTAAGGCTAGCACAATGGGTACAGGTTGAGTGCAGGTACGGATTATAGCTCATGTCCTCAATCCAAGAAATTCATCATCACGGACATTACTAAGATTACCTTTTATCTTTCTATTTTTTTTTTTAAATTTATTGATGCTGTTGCTCGAATAAGGAAATACTTGAGATGGTTTCTGTGGCTGGGCTTCTTTTATTAATTAATATTGGGATAATAGCTGGTATGGTTATTTCTAGTTGTGCTCAGGTAAGCAATCAGTAGGAGCTAAATAGGGCAATGGTTGTACCTGAGAATAAAATAAAGACATAGGTGGAAGACGATAGTGGGCTAATTGGTATGGGAATGGTAGAAAACAACATTTTTGTGTGGACCTGAGACCCTTTTACCTGACCTTACTAATCCCACATAGTGCATTATGCAGCTCAAAGAGTTTTGAATTCTTAGGTTTGGTTCCAGTCCTACAGTTCTACAAACAAGAGAGCTTAAACCTGTTATTTACTCTGTCCAAGTAACTCTTTAGTCAAACACATTTCCTTTATTTTTAGGGGAATTGCTTGTCAGGATAATGGGTATGAAGGTCACATGCATAAAGCTGATGTGAAAGGTAAAAATATCTTTTCAGAATAAATTCATTAGTTGATCATATGGGAATCACGAATAAGATGCTCAAATTCATAAGAATGAGGCCGTTTAAATAAGGGCTTTAGAAATAAAATTAAATGTGAAAATTTCAGGGATTAATGGATTATGAACTGCTCCCAGGAAAAAAATTATAGTTGGGGCATTTATTATAATGATATTGCTATACGCTGCTAGAAAAGAAGGGCAGACTGTCTGCAGCATATTCAATGTTAAGGCCCCCAAATGTTCTGGTTCACCTTGGGTTAAGTCGTTAAGGAAATAATGAAAAAAAAAAAAAGCTGGGTACACATTCAGAACTGACCTATTTTTTTTTCCTGAATATTTTCAATTTGCAATGGATGAAATCCAGGAAGATGGAGCCCAAAGACACAGAGACACATCTCTATATGGCCACAGTTATTTTTCTCTTTTAAGCCTTTTAATACACAGTTCAGAATACTGTTTTCCAAGGTCATTGAAGTCGGTTCTTCCTTCAGTATGGCTCTGCCACTCATTCACAATAGAGGTGGGCATTTTGGTTTCTATTTAAATTCCATTGTGGGTCCCCACCAACTACATCTGCTACTATCCTTAGGGATTTTAATCATCTGTTCATTTTTTGGAGTAAGTGAAATGCTGATATAATTCTAAAAAGTCAATAGTGCACTAAAACGCATTGATGTGGGCATTTTTTTTTTGATTCTGTACCCCACTGAGCAAGCAAGCGGAAACCTCAGACTCTGCTCTATTTTAAACTCCTCTGACTTTACCTGCTGAAGGAAATTCCATAGCTCAGTGGTGATGATCTCCTACAGGCAGTTTCAACTAATTAGAGGGAAAATGTCTTAATTTACAAGGGAAGAGGCAGTTGTCTTGAGAATAATTAATTTCTGCCATGAAAAAATGCATATATTAGTACGGTTACCTTCAAGAATTAATTACCCCATCTTTGGCTATTTATCTTTTCTGGAATGCGGCTCACTTCAAAATGTAATTAAAATATTTAGCACATAACAAATTGAAAATTGTTACTCTGTGTGTCAGAGCCAGCATGCGAGGAGAGAAACAGTGGTTGTAAGCGTGCCGTGATTTCTCAGTTTACTTCCCCTGGGCAGGGATAGGGGACACTTCTGAGATAATAATATCTCGGTTATGCTGAGATATCTAGGGATTTGAGATTGCATTAATGCTGTGGTTAGATAAAGAAATAATAACTGATCCCCTCTCCCCATGTGGCTGTTTTTATCTTGTGATGAGTAGGCACTTAGATAACTTTGGATGGTAGTTACACCTCTTCTGGTCACATTGTGTCCCCCCCCCCCCAGTACTGGGAATTAAATCCAGGGTCTCATTCATACTAGGCAAGTGTGCTACCACTGAGCTCCACTCTCAACCCCTATATTTCTTTTGATGGCTTCGCAGTTGTCTCTAAGTGCTTGTGTCTTAGAAGTGCAACAGTGTGTATTGCAGATAATCACCCTGTGAGTCGTCATGGTGGAATCCATAGACTCTTGTCAGCTTTCTGGTCCCATGTGGAGTCTACTTCCTCTCTCCTTGAATCTGAGAGGGGTACTTTGATCACCTCAAAAAGCAGACTGTGTTGTAAGTGACCCCCTAGGCTAAGTCATAAGATTCACCATAGCACCCATCTCCTCCCTAAACATTTACCTTGGAACTCAGTCGCCATGTTGTAAGGGAGACCACACCACATGGAGAGGTCATGTATCAGGTATTCAGTCAACAGCCCCAGCTAAGATCTCAGACAACAGTTAGCCAACATCAGCTGCCTGAATGAGTCTTCAGCGGATTCTAATCCCAAGTCTTTGAGCTTCTCCAGCTAAGACTAACAGCAACAAAAAGGAACAAGTCCTGTCCAACTTTTATATTTGGGAAAAAATTTTTCAGATAATTTGTTCTGCTACCACCTTAAATGGAATATAAGATAAACATACTTACTGGGGAAAAATAGCTTTTTTAGGAAGGTTCATTTCTAGTGGTTTGGAGAAAATGTTTGGTGGGATAAATATCAGTGACATAATTCATAATTGAGACTGGCCTTTTCACTGGATGCAAATGAGTTTAAATGACACACACACATGCACACACACACACACACACAAACATCTGCACCCCCCACAAGTATACATATGCACACAAATACATACCTCACAATATTACCAACTTTTCCAAGTCTCCTCTGTCTGATCTTCTCAGATTTCTCACAGCACTGCTCTAAACTAACTGGCACATAAAGAAACCTTTATTTCTCTTTTATTTCACACACACACACACACACACATACACACACTTTCCTTCCAAAGCCCAAAGATCATTTAGAATTTTCCTTCTTCTCTTGATTTCTAGGCCTGCAGATGTGACTCTGCAGCAGTTGACAGGCCTGCTCACCCTTCCTCCGGGGACGGCAAAATGCCATCTCTGTGACTTAAGCTCTCATGCCTCTGAAGCTTGGAGTGGAAAGATGTGCAGCGGTAGCTCCTCTCCCCGTGGAGCCGGAGGCGGTGGGGTGCCAGCTCTGGGAATTCACCAGGAAAACACCCGGCAATGCTTTGCCCCTTGGCATTCTTGAGAAATCAGTCTCACAAGGAGCCTAACAGCTTTGCACCTGGCCACCTCACAGGTGTGTGCGGTGGAATAATGCCAGAGCCTGCAAACGCCGGGTGACTCGGAGGGGAGAAGCCGAGGAGAGAGAGCTCCTAACAAGAGCAGATCTTGCTGATGCACCATTAGAATCGACCGCAGAAATGGCTGCATCCGTGGCAGCACCGACCAAGTACACCCACCTGACGAAATAGCACTTTTCTCTCCTCCAGAAAGAAAAATGGCCCTTGGAATTGTGTTGAAGCCGTCGGCGGCACGGTTTTCCATCCGGGTGGCCTCCGGCGTTGGCACTAATGGAGACTCATTTTTTTTTTTTTTTTTTGCCATCGCCAGCAGCTTCTGTCACTGACAAAAATGTATGTTCCTCTGAGGAATCGCCCTGTGGCTTTCAACAGGAAGTATGCTCTGCCAATTTTAATATAAACCCTCTTATTTCTTGGTCAAATATCACCCGGGCCTCTTCAAAGCACTGAGATTGATCTGTTTTCCCCGAGTGCTGATGGCTGTTTGGAGTTGAGAACACAGTTTCTTTTTATTTCAAAAGTTCATGCTCCATCCAAGAGCCCTGGAGACGGGGGCTGTGGGCATTCTATAGATAAGGGGCTGGCAGTCAACTTCTGCATAAGGCCACTTTTGGAGAAGGGAATAGGAAACTTGATAGCATGTAAAAGATCCATCTTAAAGGCCAACAGTGTTCATGAAGATTCTCCTTCTAGACGCAGCAGAGGAACACCTGCCTCGTGTTCGCAAGATCTGGCTTCCATCTCAGGACGGAAAAAAATTTTGTATTGACTTCACTTTCTTTCTCAGCAAATCACACCAAGACCTTCCTGGGTGGGCACCAGTGTCACACCCAGACAAGAGTTCAAATGCCAACCAGTGCTTGGGATGTTGGGAATCACTGGGAGATATCAGGCTGAGGCTGTCCTGTCTTGGAGGATCCTGGGGAGCAGCTGGCTCTCATTCAGCCCATTGGCTAGGACTTAGCAGGGTGAAAGGCAGCCACTGCGATTTGGCTAGTAGGTTCTTCCTTAGATCTGACCCTGCTCTGTTTCTAGCAGTTTCTGAGAGCAGCTGACCAGGTGGGTCAGGCAACTCTGCAAGTAGGAAAACCGGGAATGTCAGAGCCTTTTGGAAATAGGTGAGTACATGGATGAACTGAAATGAGCAAACCAAACAGGAAGAGCTACGGAACTTGTAAGGTCCAGTGCAAAATGAAAACGTGGAGAGCCTTCATCAGATATTAAGAATTCATAAACGGCAACGCAAGGATGAAGCTGAATGTGGCATCTGTCTGCACCTACTTGGGCTCTTCTGTTAATGTCACATAAGTAGAAGAACATAGTTGGTCCTCTGTATGGACAGGATCTGCACGGGAGACTCAACCGACTTTGAGTAGAAAAAAGTAAAAAAAACAAAGAGGGAAACTGCGTTTGTATGCAATGCGCAGACTTTCTTCTTGTCATTATTCCCTAAGCTATAGGGCATAATAACTCTTATGTAGCAGTTACATTGTTCTTGTACCTCATGTCATCTAGAGATGGGCTGAGCCGACGCATGTCCGTTACATGCAAATACTTCGTCATCTTGTATCTTGGTATTCATGGAGGTGCTGGAACCAGTCCACAGGAAGCCTCTGAGTCTGCTTTCCTTGCCTTAGTGTGATGGTCTTCAGTCCAATGCGTCTGATTCCTTCCCTTTTTCTCCTAAGGAGTAGTTGATTGGTTGGAGGCGCCGCCCACTTTTGTTTCTCTATTTCTCTGCTAAATGGCACTGGATTATTTCCAGGTCTCAGTGATTGTGAATCAAGCCACTGTGTACCTTCCTATTCAGCTGCTGGGGTGGACATGTCTTCTACTTTCTTGAGGTAAATGCCTAGGAGCAGAATTTTTGGGTCTTACCATCAGTGTGTAAATTTTTGTTGTTGTTTTTTGTTTGTTTGTTTTTTGGTACCAAGCATTGAACCCTGGGTGCTTAACCACTGAGCCACACACCTAGCCCTTTTTAAAAATCTTTTATTTAGAGACAGGGTCTTGCTGAGTTGCTCAGAGCCTCACTAGGTTGCTGAGTCTTGCCTCCAACTTGCAATCCTCCTGCCTCAGCCTCCCGAGTCACTGGGATTATAGGTGTGCACCACCACATGGAATCAGTGCATGCCTTTATAAGAAGCATTTTGTTGGGCTGGGGATGTGGCTCAAGCGGTAGTGCGCTCGCCCGGCATGTGTGGGGCACTGGGTTTGATCCTCAGCACCACATAAAAATAAAATAAAGATATTGTGTCCACCGAAAAACTAAAAAAAAAAAAATATTAAAAAATTCTCTCTCTCTCTCTTAAACAAAAAAAGAAGCATTTTGCATCCTTGCCAAAGCGTATGAATATCCCGTTGCCCTGTATTTCCACCGATGCTTGCTCTTGGCAATCTTTTTAACGTTGGCAGTTCTAGATGTGTAAGCCTTCAATCTTTGGTTCATTTGAAAAGGTCCGGTTGTTTATCCTCTCTTTATAGAGTACAAGAGTTCTGTAATACAAGCTTCTGTCAGATACATTTTGCAAGATGTTCCCATCTGTGCATTTTCCTTTCCCCTTTTCCTAATTGTGTCTTTAAGAGAACAGCTGCTTTTAATCCTGATGATGTCTACTTTTATCATTTTCAAAAATACTTGTACCTCATGTGTCCCGAGTTAGCAAGCCTCAGTTTTCCAGACTTTTCCCCTTGGTTCACGCTGAGACATGTGTTAGTTATAGCTCTTTATGTGTAGGGTGCATTTTGAGTCAACTTGGAGGTTTGGTATAAAGCATCAGTCAAGACTCATTTTTTTTTTTCTCTGTCAATATCCAGTTGTCCCAGGACCCCCTGATGTTCAAGGTTGGGGTTTTCCCTTGGAAAAATTCTCAGTGGGTACCATGTGGATTTGTCACTCTTGGGGTCATATTACACTTGGTAAGCTCTGCTTTTAATCTTTTTTCAATTTGCATCAGTTGGAGACCCGGAGTAGCCTCGGGTTTGCCAAATTGAACTTTAGGAAACACAATTCATCCACGTCATGGACAAAGGATTGCTAGGTACTGACTTAAAAGATGCAGGAGAACAAATCCATTGCTTAGGAGCCATTTTCCCCTTGTCCCAAGAGCACAGTGACAACCAGTTAGCTGGCCACCCCATATATGGGCTCTTCTCCCCGGGGACTCTACCCTACGACTTCCCTTGCTGGTGGCTAGCACCACATGACAAAGTTCCAGCCGTTGAATGTGAGTGCAGGTCCAGTGCTCAGCGGCCTGTTCTGCACGGTCTTCCCAGCCCCCTCCCCCAGGGTCTTGCCCATGAGGTTGGCAGCTGCAGTAGCTAGGCCATGAACCTCAGTGGAGGGAATTCAATCCCTGAGTCACCCCGTGGAGGGAAGCTCCCCGAGGACTTTCCCTGAGTGAGCCGCTGGCTGTTTTTGTTAAATAACTGAGATAAGGATTCAGCAGTCCTGCAGGCAATAGCTCCATCGACAGGAGTGACTTCTTCAGTAAGTTTGACAATTGGGCGTGGTTCACCAGCCTTCAGACTGTGCAGTGTTCTGGTACATGGCCCCGGCTCAGAGCTGGGGGGTACTTGATGCCCCAACACCCCCAGGATCTCCGTTCATCTTTCTCAGCCCTGTGTTCCTTGATGCCGCAGGAGGTTGCCTTGATACATTTCCTTTGCCCTCATCCACTCCTACCAAAATAAGAGAAATAAATGCAGCCTACTCCAGATAATCCAGGAGAGGACGGAAGGAAGGCTTCAACATTGTATCTAAAGACAAACAAAGAAAGTAGAGGAGAAGTTACCTGCCGCTTCCCAACTCCTCCGCCATGGGCCGCGGGCTTCGGAGCATTGATGAGGGAGGTGCTGCAGAATCTCTGCCCTTGCCACAGGAGTGGCACCTTCTGATTTGGTACGGAGAGTGGTTAATGGTAACAACACCCAAGGTGCATTTTGTTGTTACTGTTTTTATTCGGGTACATGAAAAATCAGAATCCCTCCAATCTAAAGTCAGGGATGTTAGGCATCTGTCACCTGAGTCCCTCCTCCCCTCCCTCCCCCTCCCCCTCCTTTCACCTCCCCTCCCCCTTTTCCCAGGTAACTCAGCATTCCTAAAACATTTGAGCATTTTCTGTTTGGAACAAAAGTTCAACCATGCTTCAGTCATGTGAAATCATGTGAAAATCATGTGGCATGATTCCTTTGCACCTATATGAAGCAGAAGTCATTCATGAATGAAGGATTCAAGCTTGGTACAGGAACAAAGATTGCTCCTGTGTTGCCTTGCTGTTCCTGGCGATGAGATGTCCTGGCAGGTTCTCTGTTCCTGTTGGATGAAGATCACTCAGGTTTCAGCAAGTAAAAACCCTTTGGGGATATTTTCTCTCACATTTGTTCACAGTTTTTTTTAAAAAAATTGGATTCTGTGTATCACTTTGGGAGTCAAGAGTACAAGCCTAGCAGAATAAAATCTCCCAAACTTGCTCCCAGCCCTAACCTGCTCAGGTAACTTGTTGCCGCCTGCACCTCTGCTCTGTACCTGGGTGACTGCTGGGGGAGAAAACCCAGGAGTATGAGCTTCAGATTTCCACTGCAGAGGACGGAACTCTGCAGAAACTTCTTGTCTGCATTGACTTGTTGGTCATGAGATGTGAACCCGACAACGGATTGCCCTGCTCTTGGAGATATAATGCGTCTCAAAGTGAAAGGCAGACAGGTGCATGGAGAAATAAGACACCAAGGATTACCACTAAACAGTACCAAATCCCCCAGGGCCACTCTCTGTCCTGACACAAGGAACGGGGTTCGTCCCTCATGCAAGAGTGTGCAACCTGTGAGAGTCTCCTGAGACAGCCCAGAAAGTGTTCCCCTTTCCCTTAGAATCAGGAGAAAGAGAACAACTTCAATGCAACATAGATCATGTTCGCCTTTTTGCACACGGTCACAAAAACACATTCAAATTCATAAAAATGAAGGAATGTGTGTCTTATACATAGATTCATAGGTTAGTATATGAATTAATATACTTTTATACAATGTATATATAATTATATATAAGTAACATATGCTGGGTTTATAATAATTATATGATGATGTAACATATGTGATATTCATGACATATATATTTATGTAATTACATCATTATCATGTAACACAAATTTATATACTGTAATTAATTATATGAATGATTAAATAGTGTTATATTTAATGATGTAATATCATCTATATTATACAATTTATAGTTTGTGTAGTTATTTACTACAAGTAATGATTATTATAGACATGATTGTATAAAATGAGCATTGTGGATTTATAATAATCTATAGATTTATAAAAACTTTACATATCAATCAACATGTATATAGAATATATATTTCTTGCATGAAATCTTTATATTTTCATGCAAGAATTATGCACCCGTCTTCCACAGAATGGGCCACCAAGGAAGAGCCCGCAGCTGCAAGCCCGCTCTCCCACAAGGGCTTTCCTAAAGAGGTTCCACAGGAAGCTTCTTTTGGAGGTCAGCCACGAAGCGCTGCAAGTTCAAGTGCATTTCACCACCTTCTACCCACACAGAAGCTGTGGGCTGTGTATTCCTGGGTCTTCCTCTTGGGACTGAGAAGGACAGTCCCTCCGCTGGCTTCCTCTCACAAGAAGCACGTGCTCATGAGCAGACCAACCTGCCAGGATGCACCTGTCGAAAGCCTGAGGAGGCTGGCACATGGCACACGCCTGTGATCCCAGAGGCTCAGGAGGCTGAGGCAGGAGGATCGCGAGTTCAAAGTCAGTTTTAGTGAAAGCGAGGCGCTAAGCGACTCAGGGAGACCATGTCTCTAAATAAAATACAAAATAGGGCTGGGGATGGGGCTCAGTGGTCGAGTGCCCCTGAGTTCAGTCCCCAGTATTAAAGAAGAGCCCTAGAGGAATTGGAGACCCGGGGGCACTTTACCTAGCGGGGCCGTGCTTTGCTAGCGGATAATGGACAGGGTTTTCCATTGGATTCCCTGCAGATGGCTGGGTTGTGTACCTTTCCTCCCTTCTCCCTCCCTCTCATTCTCTCTGCAGTACTCAGCCAATCTCCAACCATTTATTTCATATCTCAGAGTCATGGCCCCCAAAGTTATCCATTTCTAATTCCTGGGGGTCGTGGTTTGCAGTCCTAGTACGGACCTTCCAAACATTTCTATCCCTAGAGTCTTCTGGTATCTGCTTATCCAGGAACCTCAAAGTGCCTCTGGTGACAGCAGAGCCCTATCCATTTTGATCGTGTCTCTACAAATTGAAACCTGCAGTTCTTATCCTTGAGTGTGCGTTCAAGAACTTGCATGGAGTCTTGTTAAACATGCAGATTCTCTGGCTGAGACCCAAGAATCCGAGTCAGCAGGTTTCGGCTGGCATCCAGGAATTCACATGCGTAACAAACTCCCCCAGTGGTGCCCAGTATGGTCCTCTGTCACCCCGACCTTTAAGGACACAGTCCTAACGGCTTAATGGTTGGCTGTCTCCGCCACCTTGTCCAGGCAATCTAGGTTGCTGCCTTTAGTTCTTTTTCTTTTGGGTACCAGGGATTGAACTCAGACGCTACTGAGCCCCATCCCCAGCCCTATTTTGTATTTTATTTAGAGATAGGATCTTACTGAGTTGCTTGGGACCTCACTAAGTTGCTGAGGCTGGCTTTGAACTCACAATCCTCCTGCCTCAGCCTCCCGAGCTGCTGGGATGACAGGTGTGCACCACTGTGCCTGTGAATTTTAAGTGTGTCTGTTGCCACAGGGGCAGCCCCAAGTCAGCACCTAAAATTATAGTCCTGGTGCCACGTCTTTGGAGTTCACAGCTACCACACTAACTACCACGCCGAGTTTATACTAGAAAAAAGACACTGAAAAAGTAGGAGAGTTGTCTTTAGCATTTCAGTAATCACTGAGGTTTGCTTTGTTAAATTCCTGCATATGGCCTATAAGTCTTTACCCAGCAGGGAGAGATGGGAATACATTTTTGCTGTCTGTGTGCAACACACAGGGGAGCTCTCTATGCTACACGATCCAGTCTGTACTGTGCATTCTTGCTCCCATTTTGCAGACAAGAAAACCGAGGCTTAGAGGAGTAATTTGTTGTGAAGCTGGTGAATAACACAAATGGGTTTTCCAAATAGGGGGCCCAACCCCAAATCCCCAACTTCTCTACCCTTTATCATGCAGCCTTCATGGAAGAAAGAAAGGCAAATAAAGAAGAGGATGCTTTGAAAATCCTCTTTCATTCCTCGTGGGTGCCTTTAACCTCTCAGTTAATATCTGACGTTCCAGGAAAATCGGCATCCTCATGTTTGGGTGTCCCAGCCTGACGTCATGCTTCTTCCTCTGTGTGTGAGACTTGCTTCCATTTATTTGCTAGGATAGATTTTTTTTCTCTCCTTTAAAACAAGGCTCAAGACACAGCCTTTACTTCATCTTCCCCTACACAAACCCCATTTGACCCTGAACCCAGCCGGATCTCTACCACTCCCGCCAAAGCTTAATCAGGTCGGCAGAGCTAGGCGCTGTCCCATACATGGAGAGATGGCCCCGTTTGCCATGTGTGTGCATATATCCAACCAGTGGGTACTTCCTGAGGGTTGCTTTGTGTAAACCACCTGTTTAGCTCTGTTGGGGAATGGCATTGGACGAGGCACCGGGGGCACTCCCAAGGAACTCATAGTATCAGGGAGGAGAGAGGTCGCACCAGAGTACTGGTAACCTATTTGTGAGCAAGTAGGCTCAAATATTATAGAACCAAGAGAAAAGTGCGAAAGGAGGGTCAGGGTCAGCTTTCTGGGAGAGGTGGAGTCTGAGATCAGCCTTGAAAATTGAGACGGTTTTGGTGGTTTGGAGAAGGTCAGAGGCCACATGGGAAAGCCAATGCAGAAGCAATATGGCGGCCAGCAATATGGCGGCCAGCGCTTGGAGGACCAGAAAGGAATGAATCACAGCAACTGTTACAGAACGGGTTTTCTAGGCAGCTTTCTTGGCGTGTGCACCGAGAGCTGCATTAAAATGAACACCGAGCCCCAGATAATCGTCTTCAGCTCATGGTCCTCGCACAGGGCTGACATGGCTAGTTTCTGAGGTAGGACACCCTGTGCCCAGAACCTCTCTCTCCATCCAGGTGCACCTGAAATAGCTCTTCCAACTCCACATGTCATCCTGTCTCTGAAAAGGTCTCATCTCAGCCTGACCTTCTGGCACCCTGGGAGAAGAATGAAATTCACCCTCCTCTGTAGACCCAGCTAATTGCTTCTCAGCGCCACAGAAATCAATGATATTTTAAGAAGTAAAATCGCACTCCCTAAAAGCAGCACAAGTGTATCCTTCGCTTTTGTAGAAGTTGCCACAGCAACGCAGGTTGGAGTACTTCCCCCACTCCCCAGCCTCCCCGAAAATCTGTTTCAACAAATTGTCTTCGAAAAAGACCGAGCTGGGAAATGGTATCTTTCGCTCGCTAAGAATGTCATTATCTTTGATCAGTGTAAGTGCAGGCCCCCAAATGAGATGCAAAATGTATTGCTTTTAAGAAATCTAGTCGTGGGAAGAATAAAAGCTCTCCAAGTGGAGTTCTCTTGCAGAATTCCGAAACCAAAAAGAACCTTCCTTCCTTAGGTGCAGAGCCGTTGTGACATTGTACCCTGGTCGACCCTAAAGGTCATTGTACCCAAACTGGTGGAATGCCATCCTTATTTCTTAATGTCTGGCTCTGATGTAAAAAAAAAAGATGTGCAGGGAAACCAATCCTTTGTTGCTATTTTCTTGCATCCGTCTTGCTGGAACTTGTCCCATCTGATCGAACACCACTATTTCCAGGGAAGTCAAAACAGGTCCCGGGGATGCTTGGCTGGAGCCCAAGGTCAAACACTCAAGGACAGTCAGTGAGGAAGGGGTGAGTGTTCTTGGTGGAGGGCACTTGAGAGCTCTGGAGTTCCATCGGCGCTCTCAACACTGGCGACGGTCCTGGATACCCCAGGCTGAATTTCGTGTGCCCCTCTCGATAGAGGAATTCCGAGTGTTGAGCGACCAGAGTTGAATTTCATTGCGTTTCTGACTCAGTCTTACCAACTCTGGTCCATGCAGATGGAAAGCGTGTTGCAGAATTCACAGGATCCTGGGATCGCTGAATTGGAGAGGACCTTAGAAGCGACCTTGTCCGGGACCTGCACTTCACTGGTAAATAAAAGGAGCCCAGGGGAGCTCAGCCCTTGAGAAGACCGACCATCAGCTATGCCAACGGAGGCGAGGGGCCCCCTGACTTCCATGTGTGCATTAAACTCTGCGTTAGAAGGTGTTCCGGCTCTTGGAAAACAGCATTTCTGGCTCAGCGGCGTTCACGCACAGGAAGTTCTTCTTGTGAAATTCTTGGAGCAGTACCCGGAGCTGAGTGGCACGTGTCCCCCGGTTGGAGATAAGAAACCCAGAGCACCAGGGCTGGTCCTTTAGGATGGCTCTCCTCTTGCCTCCCAAGGAACAGCGATAACACCAAAGTAATGGCTTTGGATGACCAGGGATTGGGCTGCCCATTCTTGGTGGACCCAAGCTGATTTGCCTGTCTGGTTACATTTTCACGGCCATCTGATAGGTCCCCTGGACTCTGCCTTTACTTTAAAGTGGTTCTTTGGGGACTCCTTTGCCTTCTGCCATTTTAGCCCACCACATGCAACCCAGCTCCAGCCGCCTCACCAAGCCGCCCACCTCCCACCTCCCCAGTAGTCCTCGGTGTCTCATTCCTGGTCACCCTTGCAGAATCTTTGAAGAAGCTGTGCATGTCTTATGCTCATTTTAGACTCAGGAGTTTGCTTTGGACCGGAAGTGGGTGTTCTTTGTGGCTATTGATGTCAACACCAATGTTGGAGAACCAAGCGCTGAGGCCAGTGTTTGCCACTATATGGCCAAAGAGAGTCAGGACAGATGGAGGGTGCCGTACTTCCAGTGACAAAGGACACCGTCTTGTTTGTGTTTCCCCATGGGTACCACGGGAAGAAAGACTTCCATGCTACTCCTTGAGGAAAATTCACAAAGAATTTTCATACACAACCATGACTGTGGTCATATATTGCAGCCATTTTTCCCCCTGGGGAAAACAATTGAATAATTCACACATTTAACAACCAAGATGGCTTTTATAGAAAAGGGGAACCTAGAAAACCAAGTTTTATTTCTACCAGCTAGCAGAATGACTAGGTCTTCAAATTAAACGACTTTGGAGGTAGGTTGGGGACATGATAGTGCCTCCTACTCTTGGGACATTTAGCAATGTCTGGTGACGTTTCTGATTGTCAGGTGTGAGGGGTGCTCCTGGCATCTAGAGACCAGGGATGCTGCTAAACACCCCACAGAGCAAAGGAGGGTCCCATCGCAAAATACGTGGCCCTAAAGATCAGTAGAACCAAGACTGAGAAATGTGTTTTACACGAAGAGAACAAGGTCAAGAAATGGCCAGTTAATTATCTCGTTGAAGCTTATGGCCAAAGGACAAAGTGTAACCTCTGAGCCACATGTTAACCCCTTTCCATGACTTTATTTTGAGATAGGGTCTAAGTGGCTGAGGCTGGCCTCAAACTTGCGGTCCTCCTGCTTCAGCCTCCCGAGAAGCTGGGGTTACAGGTGACCGCCCTAGCACCCCGCGGTAGTTGACTCTTCATTTGAGACTGAATTATGGAATCCAATCAAACCAATTAAATCATTTGGATTCTAAATTTACCAACAACTCATGTGGCCAAGAGAAAATTATTTGATTTCTTTGCTCATTAATTTTCTCAGCCAAAACACAGGAATGGTAATGGGACGTAAGTGATGGGGTCATTAGAGGGAGGAATGAGATTGTTGGTGAGATGTCCTTAGCCCGATGTCCACCTGAACACATGGTCACTGTCCTGATTATCACCTTGGCTCATAGAGCTTCCTGCCTCCGAGGTGCGTTGCATTCCAAGTGGCTGCCTTTCTGCCCGGGAGATATACTCCCTGGGAGTGTTCTGCTTATGTTGCCAGAGAAATGTCCTAGACACATTCAAAACAGCTTCTCAGAATCCATAAACACAGCCAGGTGCAGCGGCTTATGCCTCTAATCCCAGAGGCTCTGGAGGCTGAGGCAGGAGGATCACAAGTTCAAAGCCCCAAGCAACTCAGCAAGACCCTGTCTAAATAAAATATAAACAAGGGCTGGAGATGTGGCTCCGTGGCGAAGCACCCCTGAGTTCATTCCATGGTCCAAAATCCAAAACAAAAACCAAAACAAACAAACAAAAAAACCCCATAAACCTTATCACTGCTCTTCCTGTCCTGAAGCAAACAGTAGAAGCCACCTTCAGGTGACGTCCCCCATCAGCTGAATAGTCATTGGTTCTATATCCACGGCAACAGTCAGAACAGGTTCCTCTCCCTCATTTCCCCAGTCACAAAAACCAGTGCCTGCTTTGTGATGGTTTTGATGGTAGCAGATTTCAGGCAATATATTGCATCCATTTGGTCTTTGTAGGTGAAGATGGTAGCAAATCAGTCGAAGGATTCCTATTACAGGACAAAGGAGTTCTTAGCTTTGCTCAGTCCTGCGGCTGTGGCAGTGCGGTTAGCCCTCCCTAACCCCCGGGCTGCAGTCTCACTAAGCCCTGAGCATCCCGAGCTGCCCACAGTTGCCTTCCGCACGTGCGTGCGCTGAGAATCTGTGCTTTGCAGACGGGCTGTCCCAGAAAGACCTCCGGTGGAGCCATTCCCAGTGGATCAATGCTAGGAAGCCCGGCCAACTCAGTCACAGAATCAGGCCAGTTTTCCTTCTACATTTTGCAGACCCAACAACAACTTCACAGGCAGAAGGGTGGGAAGAAAAGTCAGTTCCACGTTGAAGACTTGTTTTGGTGTCAGACACAACAGGCTGTGATGATATTTTGCTCAAGAAGAGGCGGCGGACGTTTTTGGTTTTCAGAACATCTTCAGATCAGACGTCGGAAACATTTTTTTTGGCGTCACCAAAGAATCTAGGAGTTAAAAAGTGGGTGGGGACGCTCTGACTTTCTCAGCTGATGTGCCAGGATGACAGTCTGAGGACTGAGTGGCATCTGAAGTGACTTTGGAAGCTCAGCAGCCCTAACTCTCTCCCTCCCAGGATCCGGGATGTGCTCTTGGTGTGTTATTTAGCCCCAGGCTAAACGCAGACTTTTGTGACACTGGGTGTCTTCCTGTCTCCCGTGGCCTGCATTCTCCAGGACTGAGTCCAGCGGAACTTGGGAACATTGGACAAGCTCTACAGGGCAGCGATTTGATGAGTCTCGGCTGGCAACCCAGATGGCTTTTCTGGGTGTGGCAGGGTGTGTCTTTTTGCTCCCTGGGGTCTTGGTGGCCTCTTCTGAACCACGGGAGTTAGAACAGAGGATCCGGGCAGCACATGAGTGGAGCCATGCTGGTATAAGGGTAGGGAGATCCAGGAAAATTCTGTAAGAGAATTGTATCTACTTGAGTGGTTCCCAGCGTGGCTTCTGTGGGACAGCATCAATGAGCACCTTTGGGGACATTTTAGAAATGCAAACTCTCAGACTTCAGGACTTAGCAGCCCCGGGGGTGGGCTCAGCCCTCAGAGCTCTCTGATGGCTCTGGGGGGTGGTGCACTCCAATTTGGGGGAGCTCCAAAGAATGTTGAAGCCTGAGTCCTGCCCCCAGGTATTGGAGCTCGAATAGGCTGGGAATCTGACGTTTACCCCCCACCTGATTCTAATAGGTCACCAGAGCTGAGAAATCCTCATGCAGAGAGCCGGTGGGATAAGTCACATCTTGACGTGGGCACAGGGGACCGAGACCTGAGCCCTGTTTTTAAGGAGCGTCCGTCTAGGTCCTCTGAGCAGCAGATGCCAGGCGTGCAGGACACCATCAGGGGACATGGCTGTTTCCCAGAACTGCTGTAACAAGGCACCAGGAATTAGGGCGTTTAAAACCGCAGAAATGCATTCTCTCACCGTCGTGGAGACCAGAAGTCTGAAATCACAGTGTCCACAGCCGCGTGCTACCTCCAGAGGGAAAACCTCTCCCAGTCTTTTCTGGGTTTGGTGACTCCAGGCGTCCCTTGGCTTGTGCCTACGTCCACCCAGTCTCTGCCTCCGTCTCCACATGGCTCTCCTTCCACATCTCTGTGTCCTCTCTTCTTTCTTATAAAAGCAAGTGTCCCTGGGTTTTCATCCACCCTACATTCGCCCTAAATCCAAGATGATCAAGACATCATTTCCAGATTCTTACTTGAACTTTAACACCCTCAAGACCCTTATTTGCAAAGATTCTTTTCCAAACGAGGCCCTCTTTGCAGACTCTGGGTGGACATATCTTTCCACCCAGAGGGAGGAAGGAGGGATGAGGAGTAGCAGAAGACGGAGAGCCCTCGGATGGTGACGCTGGTCCGGCGCATGTGCAAGAGGACAGAAGAGGCTGGAATGCCATGCAGCTCGGAGCCCACCGCAGCCAGGCTGTTGCATGACCTCTGAGCAGGAGCGCCCAAGAAGAATCAAGGTGTAACATCCCACATGACGCCCTTCAAATATGGAGCCTACAGCAAGCCTTCTGGAAGGGAGACTCAGGCCCTGTGACTCTGTGGCTGCCCTGGTCCCCAAGATGATAATTATGTCCACTGGGAATCTACATGTCACAACCACCGCCGAAGATCCGTGTCTCAGAACTTAGCGCCAAGCGAGGTTCACTTAGAGAAGCAACAATACGTCTTCCTCTTAAAGCTCCTAAACGTGCTCTGGCATATTCAACACCCGCGAGAGACTTCAGTGGAAACCCCCACCTAACTTTGATTGCATCTGCCAAAAGTATTTGACCGTAGCTCCCTTTATCCCACGTGAGATGCGTTCACATCCTGCCAGGTAGACGCGCCCAGTTTGAGAATTACTGCTGCGAATCAAAGGATCAGCCAGATTGTTTGGAAGCTGGGCTGATGGACCTGTCAGTCCAGCCCCAGGGGCAAGGTGCTGCCTGCGTAGCTCTTTTTTTTTTTTTTTTTTCTTCCTAAGGTCTACAAAAGGCCTCCTTGATTCAGAAATGCTTCCTCTGCCGACGGGCTGCTGTCTGCCCGTTAGCCTTTCATCTCTGCCGAAATCCGCATGCTCTTGGGAGCTCTGTCCTGATTCTGCAAATGTTTTCCCAGGGCACAAACAACTGGGCTCCTAAACATATGTCGTCACTCTTGTGCAGAAGATGGGCTCAGAGACAGCATGCTCCCAGAAATACAGCATCGGGTATCAGGAGCCTTTTCAGATGGAGACGAGGTTTCCACTGGGGAAGAAGAAAGTCCAAAAGCTTGGACCCAAAAGGCTTAAAGAAGCTAATCACAGGAGAAAACACACACACACACACACACACACACACACACGCATGAAACCATTCTGTTTCCTTATCGTGCCTTAGAGACACGTTTTGAGTTTACATTAAACAAAATCCTCTTTCCCCCTTCTTCTCTGAGATGCTCTAATTGGTATCTTCCCATGGAAAGTTCAAGTGGGAGGTGAGGCTGAGCGTGAATTGCCTTGTTGGAACCTTCAGAACTGAATTTGGGGTTCAGGAGGCATTCGTAGGCAACCTGGATTTCTGCAGAAGTCCCCATTTCCAGCTGGGTCCAGGGTAGCTAGGGACACACGGAGGCCGTCACTCAGCAGCTTGGGGGCGAGAGCCTCTCTTGGTGCACTGAGAAAGGTGGGCTTTTGATGCGGAGGATAGAGATTGGAATTGCATTCTATGGACCCAAGGGCTGGGCAACTTGCAGAAATTTTTGAAGGTAGATTTATTTTTACTTGATGTGAAAATTAACAAAAAGTGCACTGGAGGAATCTGCCTGTTTGATCTAAGAGATGACAGGAGCTTCGTGCAGAAGCTTAACAGGTGGGAACGTGGGGGATTTGTCCGTAATGGCAGGATCGAGCTTTTCTGGGATGCAATTTCAATAGCTCTATATATGAATATGGTAGGCTTTCAATTAATGGGTGGAGAGGGGAGGAAAAAATAAGACTCACACCCTCGCCCCACCCCAAGCACTTGTGCATTTTGTATTGATAATCTTTGGCCGTTTATTATTTTATTTTATTATTATTTTTTGGTACTGAGGATTGAACCCAGGGGTGCTTAACCGCAGACCACATCTCCAGCCCTTTTTAATTCTTATTTTGAGACAGGGTCTTGTTAAGTTGCTTACAGCCTCTCTACATTGCTGAGGCTGGCTTTGAACTTGAGATCCTTTCACCTCAGCCTCCCAAGCCCCTGGGATTATAGGGTCTGGCTGTGTCTGAATTCGATAGGAAGCAGGTTGGCCAGGCACTTAGCTCTGAATCACGTTTTTGGAGATGGACAGCATGAATAAGTCAGATCAAAGCTTACCCCTCTTTCTAGCTGGACCTCTTTGAGCAGTACTTGGGACAAAATTAGAGAATGTCATGTGACCTCCATAGCTAGAAGGAAAGGCTGGAAGTCAAGGTAGACAGGCTCAGGAAAGTGTCTTTATTTTGGTAATGCATTCTCCATCCAATCAAGTGTCATACTTAATCTCACTGAGCTCCTCCTGAAGAAATTGAAACTGATTTGAAATAGAATTACTAAACTTCAAATAGATGTTATTTTAATTTTCCCTACAAGAGGTCTTAGTTTCCCAAACAATTGCTCTCGGTTAAGGAATGAGAGGATGAATGATCCTAGCAAGTGGGAGACCCATCACATGCCTTTCAATTACAGTCTTCAATTTTAGATAGCACTGATGGACTCCCCGCTAGGAATCTCGAGGACAGCAGTCATTTTACACCTCTTCTCCTCTGCATTATCATATTGTTTTCACGCTGCGGTGGTTTATATAACAGGGACATCAGGCTTCTTCCAGTTGCTGAATGCTAATCCTGTTGAAACGGACTCTCTGCTTCTGGTCTCGGTTTGGCCAGAGTCTCTGTTCTTGAGGTTTTAGATTTGTGTCCTTGGGATTCATCTTCAAGCAGGTTTACTACACGAGCTCATGGGTTCTCGATTCTCTGAGCTCCTTCCTGCTTCAGAGAGACCATTAGCAATTTATCAAAGGTTGCAGCTACTACGTGGGTAAAGCTCATGTGCAAAGAGAGAATGTTGCAGTCTTTATAGTGACACAGTTTGGGAAAATGCTGTTGCTTCTGTCTCCAAGGGTCTCAGGAAGATCTTCCTGCCAGCCCTAAGTCATAAGTGGTGGTTTGTCACTGGCTGATTGACACATGAAGTCTGTGCTGTTTATCTTTCTTGCACTCTCTGTCACTATTCCTTGCTTTGAGACTCAGCCTCACTGGCCACAGGGAATGGTTTTCTGCTAAAAAGACTTCAGGTGAGGTCACAGCCTGGACTGTCTCTCTGTAAGACAGCGAGGATGTGTTGCTTTATATTGCCAAGCTCCGGGGCAATTTGTTACACAGCACTAGCTAACAGATACCTGTAACTTTAGTTTCATTCCAACTCTTTGATCTTACAGGTGTTTTCTTTACTTCTCATTGTGTCACCAGTGGGCTCCTCTGGGAATGTGGTTCAGATACATAAACAAATACGAAGTGGATCCCAGATCTTGCATTCAGACTCAGAACTACCTGCCATCTATGTCTGTGCTGGTTTTGTGGAGGGTAGTTGAAGGAATCAAGACAGACTCTTGCAATCACGTCTTTGCCACCTTGGAGCAAGGTGGCTGCCCTCTGAGAAACACTTGGGAGGGGACACACATGGGTTAAATTTGCCTGCTTTAACTAGAAGCTGCATTTTCAAAATCTCCTCAGACTGAGTCTGCACAATCCAGACATTTTATTTACTCATGAAAAAATTTGTCTGTGATGCACGATATTGAGGGTGAAGCAGATAAAATGATTTAAAAAGTGGTTTTTCACTGTGTGTATACGCTCTGCTAGCGATATTCAATATTTATTTTACTTCTCACTGTTTTTGTGATGCCAACAAAGAGCAAACGCTACAAATATTATGGGAAATTGAAATAGCAAGCAGCAGGTGTGTATCATAAGAGCTTTTTCCCTCCCCTCACAAATTTCTCTTGGGGCATAAGATGAAGTGTGAAATCAGACGAAAGAGGTATTTTGTGTCTGGTGAAATCAAAGAGACAGTGGGGCAGAACTCTCCGATCATTATATTTTCTCTTGGGGATCTCAGGATTTCCCTGAGTACTTTAAATGGTGACTATCATTGTTTTTGTTTTGCATGCACAGTGGTTTTTCGAAATTCTTGGATGAGAAATAAAAGCTATTACTGGGCTGGTCCAATAAACATTTCTACGAAGGAAAAATTCCTTTGCATTCCAGGCAGATAGTCATTCTACAAAGACAGCGCATCCTTTTTGCAATGTATGGTGCATCTTTTCAAAGACTCCATTAATCCCAAATTGCACAGCTCCTCTGGGCTTTCCAAGAGGTGGTTTCTTGCAGACGGATGGCCGCTTGTGCTCTGAACGGAAGCTCCTCTGTGATGATTTTTTCTCTGCTGAGCTGATGAGCTCCAAAGATCCTGCCAGGTCTCTTCAGGGGACAGAGCTCAGGGCTGCCTCTCACGGGCTGATGGGCAAAGATTTCCGAGCTGAGGGGGCAGACGAGCTGTTCCCCACAAAACAGAGACGGTGGGTGAGTGTGCCAAGCCCTCCTTGACCTTTCTTCTCTCTGAATCAGGAGGCTCTTGGGAATGCCTCACGGTCCTCAGGCTACCGCAGGAGGGGACCAGGAACATGATCATTTTAAAAAAAGACAGAGACATACGAGATTCGTCTTTTATGACTTGATTGTGATTTTACAAAAGGTGTGATTTTTACCCCCCATCCCCAAGGCTGCACATATTCTCCTCCATTTAAAACAAAATGAATCATAACGAAACATTCAAGAAGAGAATTCTTACGAACAGGAGTAAGGAATAGACCGCAAAGTGAAAAGGAAACTAAAGGCAGCTGCACCCCAAAAACAGGGCGCCCAGAGCCGTCTCCCTCCCTTTCTCTCTTACTCTCCTGTCTTTGTAGCTGAACCCACCCGCCACATTCTGGTTCGATCATGTCAGCAGCAAACACTTGTCTCCCACTTCTTGCCACACACTGTTCTCAGTGTTTGTGATTTACTGGTGAACAAAAGGCTTAAAACTCTTGCCTTTATGGAGGAGGTCAGGAAAATCTGTACGATGAAGAGGTAAAACACCGTTTGTCAGCAGAGAGAGGCCACAGAAAGGAAAAGGGGGTGAGGAAGATGGTGCATGTGTGGGTGGGGGGTGCTACAACTTCAGACAGAGTGGCCAGAGGGAGTGGGGCCCCCCGCACAGGTCTGCTGGCTGGTCTGGGTGATCAGTACTGGCAGCGCGCCAGGCCCAGGGGCAGATACCTGTAATCTGAGCCGCTCAGGAGGCTGAGGCCAGCCTCAGCAACTTAGCAAGACCCCAGGTAACTTAGTGAGACTCTGATTTAAAATAAAAATTAAAAACGGCTGGGAATGTGGCTCAGGGGCAAAGCACCTGTGCATTCAATCCCCAGCACCACCCCCTCCCCCAAATACTGGCATCAACAAGTATCTGTGGGTTGCTGGGTGCCCCCGGTAGATCCAGCAACTAGTCCTAACTACAGGGGAAAATGAGACAGAGCAGAGACTCCCAGAAAGCACTGCAAAAGCTTTTCAATTTCTGCCCCGTTAATTTTGAATTCACGATGATTCTTCAAGCCTAGTGGAAGCCTAACTTGTCAAGAGCATTAGCATGATTGACTGGTTCCAGACAGTGCTGAATCGCCCATGAAATGGACCTGAGCTCTCCTGGGTACTCTGTGTTAAGTGCTTTTACACTGGCTAGAACACTCCCTGGGTTTCTTTTGAAACTAACAAATCCAATTAGATCAAGTTTGTTTCTGCTCAGGAAGTAATTTTCTGAGTTTATGTGCAAAATCTCATTGTTGGAAATCATTTCAGACATGTGATATGTATAGAATCAATGCATGCATTCAACACATCTACCCAAATAAAATGACCTATAAAAGAAAAACATAATCTAAAAATGAAATGCATGATATGTATATTCATGCACAATGTGGCATACAATTGCATTTACATGTTATCTGGCTATGTCTATATAACTACGTAACATATTTGCTGCATATCTGTTTATAACGGGGTGACATATATGTAGTATGCAAATTGTATATGTATATGTAATAACAAAATATTATACCTTTATTATGTACAATTATGCAATTATAATAATATATCATTATAATCATATGCAGTATAATACATAAGTATGTTACACATATACATATCATACATACATCTATAATATATATATACACATGTACTTATGTTTTATATAATTATAATTATCACATTATTCATAGTATAAATATGTATTTTTATATCTATTGTAATGTATGAAAGTGATAAGTAAATAGTTATATTATGGTTATTAAAAATATATTTGTAACGTATAAATATATATTAAATACACATCTTTATTAGTAAAGAGTGGAACAAATATATTGTAAAAGTATGTATTTATGCACAATATATTGCTAGCTTATTTAGAAGAGATTTTTTTAAAAGCTGAGTTGAAAACTGGATTTAATTTATTTCTGGGAAGCAGATGATGTAATCTGGAGAAAAAATAAACAGACATTCCCATTGGGTTTGAAATGCAATTGGTAATGTAAATTTGGGGGGAGAATGCTTATTTTTCTTTTTTTAGGAAACTAAACAATTTTGAGAAGGTCTCTGTTCTCCTGAGAAGGGAATGGGGAGGACGCAGCCTCAAAGAAAGCTCAGGCCTCCCAGGAGCCCCTTGCCGAGGTGGAAACACTCAGGAGCTGGTGGAGGGTATGAAACGCCCTGTCCCCTCTGGGCCGCTCCTCCAGGCCTTTTGCAACCCACGAGGACAGAATGCCCTTGGAAATCTGCTCCCAGAATCCAAACATCAAGAGGGATAACAGCCTGGTCATTGGATGAAGCCTCTTCTCTTTCCCCAAGGAAGCACCGGCCCTGCCTAATACTGTCCTCTGCCTTTCACATTTCCAGCAGAATTCAGGGTGTGGACACAGCCGGTCCCGCCCCACCCCAGGCTTTAGTGCAAAGGAGCACCGACCCAGGACCAACCAGCTCTTTTCCAGTTGGGACCTCCCTGCACTTGTTTTACGACCCCCCACATTGCTCTGTGGTCATCTGGGGGAGCCTGGGTCCTTGTCCAGGCCTGCCTGGAGATGACGATGCTGTGGATGGCGGTGTGGCCCTGGCACGGTATGTTTGCAAGCCCTGAGCACGGCCCTAGCGCCCTGGCATGCTCGCTTGCAGGAGAGTGACTTATCGATCAAGCCGTGGGCGCCTAAGCAGGTGCACCCCATCATGGGGATCCTCCCCCCGCTGGCTGAAAGGAGGGACCCCCTTCCCGGGCCCACAGAGCAGGCAGGGCCGGCCTTCACTGAGCAGGCATTGGTTTGGCCTTGTGCTTTCTACTGAGTCCAAGATTAGTCAAAGCCAAGGCGTGCGCGTTCACAAACGGTGAGGGAAGCAGGCAAGTGAGCAGCGCAGGGAGGTGAGGTGGGAGTTGCATTCACTGCGTCTTTCCCTTGCAATTCCAGGTTAAGAGACGGAAGAAACCAAGGAGTCAGGGCGGTTCTGGAGACGGCTTGCATCCTCCAGGATATGGACGGAGTTGGTGCAGTGGGGACCTAGTGGCTCACCTCCTCCTCATCCCAGTTGCTGAGCGGCAGATAAGAAAACGGGGTTTGGGTATCGGATCCCTCAGCCAGATGCATATTCAAGGGATTGAAGCAAGAGGAAATTTGCATTAGCAAGAAGGGTGGCCAGGAGGCTGCTTGGATACAGAGTTGTAGAGGCTTGGAGGCCCCAGGCAGGCCTTGGCCTCAGCTCACTGGTGCAGGTGCAGGTGCTGAGCAGGCACATCTTTTCAGCAGAATGACCTCTCTAGGCGCATAGGTGAGAGGCATTCCAAGTACAGGGAACATTATGCAGAAGGGGGTGGAATTTCTTGTGCGATTTTAGAAAGTCCGTGAGATAGCGCTTGTCTGAAGCAAGTTGTTCTCTTTCACAAGTTTCTGGTTTTTGTCTGAATCTGACAAGAATGATTTGCTCTTGGTATCAGTAACTTTTGCAGGGAACATAGTAACTGCTCACTCAGTACAAGTTACACACACATACATTACTGTTTTGATACAACTCTGTTTTTTTTCAGGTGGTGACAAAGCAGTTTTTAGAATCTAGCTCTTTTTTTTTTCTTTTTCAAAAGAAAAAATTAATGTATGAAGAGAAAGGTCTTTAAAAATATATGGGAAGTGCTTGCCTAGCGTGCCCAAGGCTCTGGGTTCAAGCACCAGTACTTATTATATATATATATATGTAATTATTCATATGTACATATATGTATTTATAAATTATAGGAGTTAATCAGAGCAAGGAGACTTCAAATGCAGAACAAAACTTTCCGTGGAACCAATGGCACATTTCCAGGGTGGTGGGATGGGCACCCTCAGCCCGGTGCCTTTCTGGTTAGGAGCTTTATGCTTCTTTATTTACTTGTCAAACTCCCATCGCTCCTTCTCTGTGGCTTAGCCTTGATCCCTGCCCTTCCACCACGTGAGGACCCAGGGGAAAGTGCCAACTCTGAGCCAGGAAGCCGCCCTCTGCAGAGCATGCCTGCACCCTGGACTCTGGCCTCCAGAGCTGTGGGCAACACGTGTTTGCAAGCATCTCGGTTTATGAATTCTTCTATAGTGGCCCAGATACACGGGGACGGACCCCAGTATTCATCCCCCTCTAGCTGCTTTTATTCCTTTCCCTTTGCTCCCTCTCCTGGGTCATCTCCTTTACAAGTCTACGGACATTCTTTACAGCAATGTTCTGTCTTTAACAGGATAAGAATCACACTGAGTGCCGGTAAAGGGACCAGTCTCACCCTCGGTCCACGTATGGTCATTAAAGGAGGCTGCCACGGTGGAGCTCGAGAATCAGGATGGTATGGTCAGCCTTGCTGTCACCTGCACCGACCCCTTCAGCTCACTCTGGCTGCTTGTGTTCCACCCTGTGGGGACCTGCTCTCTTCCTTTGAACGTATCTCAGAGCTGCCTGAAGCCCGCGCCAGCTAGACTTCCCTTGGGTTCGCGGTCAGGGGTGAACGCGGTGGTTTCATGGCCGTACCAAATTGTCTTCCTGGGAATTGATGCCACCTGAGGCGCTTGCCCAGGTCCACCTCTTGACTTTTGACTTTTGACCAGGTCCCCCTGCCGTGACCACTCTAGGTCACCTTGGCCCATGCTGACCACTTCTACCTGGAACCTGTTCTTCCAGACTTTATGTTTGGACGGATTTCGTCTCCCTGAGTTCCTGGATCTTGGCTGCATCAGGGTCACAAAAGTCCCCCAGGCCCCTTCAGGTTTCTTCAATCAACATTTGGGGTCTGCATTTCTGCTGCAGACAATGGGTAGTTTGCCCAGGAATGTGACACATACTGCTCCCTTGAGCCAGGAAGGGCTGCAGGTAAATTGCTTTTGGTTTTTTAAGGCGTGTGGGGTCTGCGCAGAGGACTGAGTTTGTAGAATAATTCCCTGGTGGTCTTACTGCTCACCTCTGTTCCCACGTAGAGATATTTGCCCCCTCCCCAGAGCGTTTCCCGGCTGCCAGGATCCTTTCCTAGAGAGCTGCTCCTATGCCCTAGTACAACAGCCTCGCCATCTCCTAGCAGAGACCCAGGAGACACCCGGCTGTGCTTCCTTACCCAGCAGCATGTTAAGAAGATTGCACACGGCGACCCGGTTGGTTTTATCCCAGGAATGCAAGGATGGCTTAATATACGCAAATCAGCAAACGCGCCTCGTCACACGACTTCAGGACAAAGACCACTTAGTCATCTCAATAGAGCAGGGAAACTTTAGGCAGAGTCCAACACGCACTCATGATAAGAACGCTGAAGAAACAGCGGGTGGAAGGAACCCACCTGAACATCGTGAAGGCAAACAGGACAGTCTCCAAGCCGCCGTCTCCGTGGAGGGGCAAAGCTGAGAGCATTTCCTTTTAAATCAGTTTTGCTTTCAATGTGAAATATGGCAACCCAGAGTGAAAAAAATAGCTGTTCAACAGGTTGACCTTTGTCTTTGTCAGCAAGTTGCAGAATAACCCTGTCTGTGTATTTTAAAGCGTATTTTCCACCCCAAAACAATACTTCTATGGTTATGATCAAAAGCCCTGAAAAGCTACACCTATAATCCCAGTGGCTCGGGAGGCTGAGGCAGGAGGATGACAAGTTGGAGGCCAGCCTCAGCAACTTAGTGAGGCCCTAAGCAACTTTCTGAGACCATGTCTCAAAATAAAAAATAGAAAGGGCTGGGTATATTGCTCAGTGATTAAGCACCCCTGGGTTCAATCTCTAGACTCCCCCCACCCAAACTCCCCCACAAAACTCCAAGAAAACAAAAACCATGAAAAACATGCAGAAGTGACAAGAGAAGGAGAGAATAACTCCTTGTCTCCACTCCAAAGGCATCGACTGCTACCGTTTTAGTGAGTCTCTTCCCAGCCCTTTCCTTTGTCATTCACATTCTAAGGACGTGATTACCCTGAATATATAATTCTGTATTCGGCATTTCAGCTCAATATTGTCCTGCATGTCTCCGTGTTTTTTACATATTCCTTTCAAACTGTGTAGATAACGGCGGCATAACTTCTTAAATGATGTCTTCGACCTTTCTCCTTACTATTTGCTTCTTCCCTGAGTCCGCTTTGAGGATTCACTAAATTAGGGGCTAAGGAGCGCATGCAGGTTAAATAGGATCTTGGCTGAGAGGATCTGGGTGGATGGATCGGAGAATGGAATGAGAAGTGGCATATATCTAATCGGTGTACCTAATAACTGAAGAGTCAGCTGCTGACCCACAAAGACATTGTGAGACATATAGATCACCCAACTGGGGTTGTCAACTCTTTCATTTTTGGGGGGGAATACACCAGGGATTGAACTCAGGGGTACTTGAACCCTGAGCCCCTTCCCCAGCCCTCTTTTATATTTCATTTAGAGACAGGGTCTCACTGAGTTGCTCAGCATCTCGCCATTGCTGAGGCTGGCTTTGAACTTGCAATCCTCCTGTCTCAGCCTCCCAAGCCGCTGGGATTACAGGCATGCGCCACTGCACCCTGGCTTAACTGTGTGCAAAGTTCCTCTGTTTTGGTGATTACGTAGGAGAGAATTTGAAGCGAGATGTGGACCACACCACGTCCAGAGAATAAGGCTATTCTGTCAACGAGTTATGCAGACGGCTTGTGGATTGGGAAGTGGAATCCGATTGTCCGCAGAAGCAGGCTGCAAATCCCTGATGGCTCAGGGTCCTTTTCCATTCTGGATGCAATACCTTTCCCAGCACCAAAAGTGACGCTGGGCATCTACGCTGCTCTAGAACGAGCACAGCCAGATCTGATGTGCGCGGGTAACAAAATGGCACTTTGAAAAACACAGCGCGGGAACAGAGTCCCTTTGTCTGGGGAAGCCAGCTTTGCGGGCTCCTCTGTTTACAGACGTTCAGTCCTGTGCTTTCCGACTCACTTGGCGTCTTGCAACGTCCTTGGAGGACAAGTGCCCGGTGCGTCTGAGGAGGAGGCTCTCCAGGGAAGACATTTATTTCCTTTGAAGATAGAGGAGAAGGAAGGTTGAGCCCTGGTCCTTTGGAGATCCTAGGATTATTCATACAAAAAAAAAAAAAAAGGTAGTTTCCCTAGCAATGAGGGATAAGAGAAAATGCTCATGAATCTTTCCCACCTACTCGTTTTAAAGGATGCCGGGAAGCAGATGGTTGGGTGATGCAGGTAACCCAGATTCTCATTGACTCTGCGTCGATAGAAGGAGCATCAATATTGAAGGGCTGCGGCTCCGCAGTTTGCAAAACTGCAGCCTGAGAACTCTGTCAAAGATGGGAGCTTCCAAACATCCAGGCTCTCTATCAAGGATCCAAACAGGATGTGGGCAAAGATGCAGCATCTGGGTAACACAGGAGAACACGAAGCAATGTGTCGAAAGGTTAGCGACAGAGGAACACAGACAGATGGACGGTGTCCCAGCTCTCCACCCAGGACATCAGCGAGAAGTCGGCAGGACACCAAGACGTGACATGAAGCTGTCCCATGGCACGTTCTGCCGTCTGTTCCGCTTTCCGACGGTCTTGCTTATCACAGGCTGTCCGAGCCGAGGTCTATTTCTGCCAGCGATGCACCTCTTGACCTTGGAAATAAAGTCACCTTGAAGATCTGTCAGAGGTACCCAAGAAGGCAGGGTAGCCTTGAGTCTCAGCCAGGGGAGGGTGGACACAGGAGAATCTCTGCCGATGGGCCAGGCGTGGGAAAACTCACTGTCCCTTGTAAGTTATTAAAAATGACGTGCCGCTTGTGTTTCCGCAGAACGTGTTTCTGGGGCGGTTCTTTGGTGACGATGACCTAAAAATTCGTACTTGGCTGAGGCATGGGCAAACTATTCTAAATGAAGCCAGAGTAAAAAAGAAGAGTCGGTTTTTAGAATTTTGGAAATGAAATTTGGAAACATCCTTGAGGACACAGAGGCTGACCACTGGATTGTAGATGTCCTTTCCTAAGACGTGCAGGTTCGTTCTCTTTTGGATGGCCATTAAAAATCATGTAGTTAAGCCCACGCGTGAGCTTATTCCAGAAAAATGACAGAGTGTCTTTCTCAATGTGACTTTCACTCTATTTTAAGGTAGACTACAGATAGTGATTTACAATCTAGCCGGTGCTGAGGGTTGCATGTTGTCACATCGACTCTAGGTCACGGGAAGTCATGTCACTCTGGGACACGTTTGAGCCTGCATTATTTTCCCACTTTTCGTTTGTTTGTTTTTTTGTTTGTTTGGTACTAAGGGTTGAACCACAAAGTGCCTAACCACTGAGCCACATCCACAGCCCTTTTTTTTTTTTTTTTTTATGTTGAGACAGGGTCTCGCTAAGTAGCTCAGGGTCTCGCTAAGTTGCTGAGGCTGGATTCCAAGTTGCGATCCTCCTGCCTCAGCCTCCTGAGTTGCTGGGATTACAGGCACGCACTACCAAGCCCAGATTTTCCACTTGTTTTTACACCACGTGCTCATGATTTTGTGGTTGCATTTACCTCCCTCCTGGTTATTCCATCGGCTACCATTTCCTGGGCTGAAGCAGTAAAGTCCTTGAGAACTTGTGGCCTCCGTGGTGAAACTTCTGGTGCAGCATCTACTTCAGGTGCAGCCCTTTGGAGACCACTAGAAAAGGTGCCGCTGGTCTGTCCTGGCACCCGGGTAGACATGCTGCCCTGGGAGCCCAGGTTGCAATTCAGCCCGGGTTTATAAGTCTCAGGCTGGTCCAGGTCAGCACCTCTCCTCTGGTGCCCACTCTTTGCCCTGACTTTCTTAGAACTCAGGCTGTACATTGGTTTTTTTGCAGTTCTGCCACCCGTCAAATGAGAACCTGAGTCTTCTCTTCAGCACCATCTTCCCCGCGGTTGCTGGAGAGGAGTCTCATAAACCTGTGGTTAGTGGCTCCAGCCTATGTATTTCTTGGAAGGCGTCCAGGGCCAAGAGAATTCCTCCCCCACTTTATCCTCATAATGGCCACTGGCCCCCTCCAATCCTCACCTTCTACCTTTGTCCCCTCTCCATTACCCAAGGCAAAGCGTTCAGAACTGACACCACTACGCACCAGCAATGGTCACCGTCTCTCTTAGGACCACCCACCGGGTCCCTCTTGCTGTTGGACTATTTGGCCACCCACTTCCAAAATCCTACCTCTGCTTCCTGGGAGCGGAGCACTCCAAAATCGGTCACTGTAGTGGCTTCCAGGCCAACAAATGGCTAACATCCCGAGGGACAGATAAGGACAAGAGAACCCGAGGTCGTGCACGAGGCTTGTCATCTGAATTGAGAAGGGGAAAGGGGAGATGTTCTAGAACAAGGTCATAGAATGTTCATCTTGGGCCTCCCCAGAAAAAAAATGTTCAGAAAAAGTGTATTTCAAGAAGAAATGACAGGTCTTTAAAGCACGCTGTTTTCCAAAGAGTCTTCCCCTGTTAAGAGCACTTTCCTACTTACGGCTGACCTCTCCTCCATATACGGCACTGTGCCTCGGGGAGGAAGACAGCGGCTGTGTATTTAGTGAAGACTTCCTGCGGCACGCCGTGTCTCCAGCCTGCCCACCTGTGTCAGGCTCCCAGCCTACCCTTAGGAGGCTGAATCGTGACTCTTTCCCCAATAACATCTCCTGCTGGCCTCAGATGTCCCTGTTGGCCCAGCATCGCTGGCTTGGGACTTGGCTGGGAGGGGTCTCTAAACTCTTCAACCAGACAAGCTCAATAAACCCCCGACTCCCTGACCTGGCTTTTGAAGTTAGTTCTTTATCCCGTGCTTTACTTCAGACCTTCAGGTACCCTGTTGGATTCTTCCCTCCGTATGACCGCCCCGATTCTTTGACAATTTCAGGACTTATTATTTTCATAGCCCTTTCTACTAATCTTTTCATTGTAGCATGGAACCGAGGTGCACAAAACCACACAAGAATTGCGCAGGATTGTCTGGCAAACTCCTCTGTAAGCGTTACCCTGATAGAACATTGGCGGGTATTTTAGAAGCCACTAGAAATGTGTCCCATCTCATTCCTATTCCACTTTACTCCAACATGCATTGACTAGACCAACTTTCATGGTGGGGTGGAATCATCACTTTCCTAGAATCAACACAGTAGATGGTGTCTGCCTTCACAGTCGGTGTCTTTTCAATAATTTCTTTTCACATCCTGTTTGTTGTTGCTGTTGTTTCTTACCATCTGCCTGTTGAATAACCAGGGTGGCTGGACGGGTTGAGCTTCCCAAAGTCTGGACACTGGGACCTGGATGTATTCATTCATCGGAGCTTGCAAAAATGGTGGTATTATGATTCTGTCATTTTTCTTTCACTTATCAGTCAAAATAGCTTTAGGAAGAGTCACTTCTCTCCTGCTCTTTGGACGGCCATTGGTATAATTCACATAGAAAAGGCGGGGTAGAAACCTGATTCTTCACTTTATTTACCACCTTTTAAGGTATTGGATTGATTTTCCTGGACTCTTCAAAAAGCGACCGATTTTTAAGAAAGTTTAGTCAAGAATTCTTGGTTTTGAATACTTAAGGTTTACTCCATTACGGTTCTTATTACTGGGGTTCGGTTTTCTCCATTTTTGAGGGCTTCTTATATGGGTTCTTGAGTCCTTTTGACACAGAGAATGTTATTGATGGCTTACAAACAAGATTCTCCGAGGCCATTTTTCATGGCTGGGATGGATTTTCATGGTCTGGGTATGAAGCCATTGTGCATTATGCCTTCTCCCTTTTAACTGTCAGTTGGTTTTTGTGTCCAAGTCATTCTATATTTGAAGCTCAACATTATCCTTACATCCATGTCTCTCCAGCCATCCTTGCTTTCTGGACTCATTGTCTAGTACAATAGTCCTTCCTTATCCATGGTTTTGCTTTCCAAGATTTCAGTTACCCATAACCATGTCTAAAAACATGAAATAAAGAAATCTCAGAAATCAACAATTCATAATTATGAGTCATTCTGAGTAGCAGGATAAAGTCTTGTGCCGTCCTGCTCC
This sequence comes from Callospermophilus lateralis, assembly GCF_048772815.1. NCBI lineage: Eukaryota > Metazoa > Chordata > Mammalia > Rodentia > Sciuridae > Callospermophilus > Callospermophilus lateralis. The sequence goes on from NC_135326.1 coordinate 7,472,370, forward strand.
ATGCCACCTGCAATGTGAATCATCCCTTTGTTCAGCGTATCCACACAGTATGTGCTACCCACCCAGTTGTTACTTAATAGCTGTCTTCATTACTGAGTAGAGTACACAGGATTTGGTAGTATTCTTAATTTTAGGCATCCACTGTGGGTCTTGGAATGTATCTCCCAGCAATAAGGAGGGGACTACTGTGGACTTCTCAGGAAGGGGTCTGGGGAACAACATTTCCTGAGTTTTTACATATTTAAGATTGTGCCTTTTGTACTTGAAGGTCATTTTTGCTGAATATAAATATCATGGGAATATTTTTGTTTTTTTAGTTTATTAAGCATTTTATTCTATTTATTTTTACTGGAATAAAGCCTTCTCATTCAGTTGTGATAACAGTGTAGTTTTATTTATGTCATATGTCACTTCCTCTTTTTAATGTATAAACGATTAGAATTCTTTTCCTTTAAAGTTTAGAGACTTTACTAGATAACATCTTTTTTTTTTTTTTTTTTTTAAAGAGAGAGAGAGAGAGAGAGAGAGAATTTTAATATCTATTTTTTAGTTTTTGGCGGACACAACATCTTTGTTTGTATGTGATGCTGAGGATCGAACCCGGGCCGCACACATGCCAGGTGAGCGTGCTACCGCTTGAGCCACATCCCCAGCCCGAGATAAAATCTTCATGTGGGTTTTCTGGTTCAATGTTCTCAGGGGTGTTAGTTTTTCTTTTGGTATGTCCTTTCAAATCTGTGACTTAAAAGTTCTCTTGAGTTGGGATTTTTAGCATTTGTTGGTTTGTCTGGGGTGTTTCTAGCAGTTCCAGTGCAACAGGTTGGGTCTTCTTTGCTTCTGTTTTAAATTGACAATTTTCCTCCCTTTTCACCTTTTATTTCTCTTAAGTTATTTTTAATTTATCATCTCCTATAATTTTCTGCTTTATTTCTGAACTCATTTTTTCTTCTTTCAATGAGCCTTGTCAGAGGATTTCTGAGTTTTTCAGTTTCTGAATCACGTTGTACCTTCATGTTCTGTGTCATTTTTTATGAGTTTATTTTCGTTCTCTTTGAAATAGAAAATTACAGTCTTCAAGTGATCTACAAGGATGCATTCTTTTTTTTTTTCTTTTTTTTGCCTATGGGAGGTTGCTCTACGCTTTATTCTTTTTTTCTCAAAATAAATTTGAATCAGATTTCACTATGATCCTTTCTTATTGTTCATGTTCACATGAAATCCATTTCCTTGCTCTTTCAGAAGCGGCTCTATTTCGGAACACCACGCTAACTTCACAGAGCTACCCCCTAGCTGTCTTTGCACAGATTAACAAAACAACTTTGCTGAACTTTTCCTTTTCCTCGTCTCTCTTGTTCCTGTGAAGCTTAATTTGAATTCCACTTGCAGGGTGGAGGGCTGTGTGCTGAAGGGAACTTGTTGTAATGAAAGTCATGCGACTGTGACCTCTGTCTCTCTCAAACATCCTGTTGGCCTGCGCTCTCTATTTCTTTTCCTGTGCTGCGTGAGATGACACACTGCCCACGTGGTGAGAGCGACTTAGCTAGGTGGCTAAGCACTGGCCAGGCACCGTGGACATAACTTACACAGTTTGAGGCCAACAGCAAAAACTAGCACACAGTTCTTTTCCCTTCTTCACATTTTCACAGCTAAAGGATGTGTTCTTACTGTAGATCTTGGCAACCTCCGATGAGATTTTTTTTTTTCCTTTCTTTATTAGGCTGAGAATTTTTACCTTTTTAGTTGAAACAAACACCTTTATGGCATATCCAAATTGCCAGCATCACTACTCTTGTGCTTGGGGACCATTTTTAAGTAAATTTAGGGTTACTTGGAATACAAGCACAGTGGCTCAGACTGACAACTGAGATGACTGTGGAGTGGCTCCCAGGAGGGTAGCATACACAGAGTGGATACTGTAGCTCTGTAGTATAGTTTAAGGTCTGTTTTTGTTACTGTAGCTCTGTAGTATGGTTTAAGGTCTGGTATTGTGATGCCTCCTGCTTCACTCCTCTTGCTAAGGATTGCTTTGGCTCTTCTGGGTCTCCTATTTTTCCAGATGAATTTCACGACTGCTTTTTCTAATTCTATGAAGAATGTCATTGGGATTTGACTAGGAATTGTACTAAATCGGTGTCAAAGTTTGGGTAGCATGGCCATTCTAACTATATTAATTCTGCCTGTCCAGGAGCATGGGAGAACTTTCTGTCTTCTAAGGTCTTCAATTTCTTTCTTTTTCTGCCCATTTTTACAGGGAGATTTTGGGGACATTTGGTAATTCCAAGACTGCTGTGGCTGCTTCCTCCCCAGATCTGATTGGGATACAAACACACAGTGATTGTGGTGGATGAAGCGAATGCAGCCACTGGGTCTCACCCAAACACGTTCCAACTCAGCCTGGGGCAGGGATTGCAATCCACTTTCATCATTTGGTGCAATGAAACCGTGTACGTGGCGATTGTACTGCTGGGTAACCACGGCTGAAGGGAGGTACTCAGGTTTACACCGTCCTGTGCTCTCCACCTAAATGGAGAGTGGAAAGTGGGGTCAATCGTGAGAGGAACAAACTACTGAAACGGGAGGTTCAAATAACCCCAACTATTCCTTAAAACCTTTGGCTAAAAACTTAATAAAGCTCTTAGTGAAGCTAGCTGTATTTTCCACGTTTCCCTTTCTTTCTTGAAAGATTCAGGATTGAAATCTGGGTGCACTGTTGCATGCCTGTGTTCCCAACCACTTGGGAGGCTGGGGCAGGAGGATTGAAAGTTGGAGGCCAGCCTCAGCAACTTAGTGAGACCCTATTAAAAAAAAAAAAAAAGGACTGAGGATGTGGCTCAGTAGTGCAACACCCCGGGTTCCATCCTCTGTATCAAAAACAAACAAAAAAAGAAAAAAGAAAAAAAATCATTCATGATTGAAGGGACTTGTGGCCCAGAAATGGATCATTTTTATTCCTAGCAATTCCAAAGCTTTGTGAAGGGAAGGAACTAGAGACTATGGCTGTAAAACTGCCCTGACAGCGTGCTTCTCCTTTCCCCTAGACGTTAACTGGTTCAGAAAATTAAACGTGCTTGTGTGTCTTATGTGTGTGAGTTAGGTGTGTGTGTGTGTTTTGCGTATGTGTCTGTGTTTTGTGTATGTGTTATGTGTGTGTTTTGTATGTGCATGTTGTGTGTTATGTGTGTGCGTGTTCTGCATGTGCGTGTCGTGTGTTTTGTGTGCACGTGTGTATGTTGTGTGTTGTATGTTGTGTGTTATGTATGTGCGTGTTGTGTGTTTTGAGAGTTGCATGTTGTGTGTGCACGTGTTGTGTTTGCGTGTTGTGTGCATGTTAATGTAAGTTATGTGTTGTGTGTTATGTGTTTTTTATGTCATCTGTGCATGTTGTAAGTTATGTGTTGTGTGTGTTATGTGTGTTCTTTTTGTGTGTTATCTGTGCATGTTGTGTGTGTTGTTTGTGTTATGTGTGTGTTTTGTGTATGTGTTATCTGTGTTGTGTGCATGTTGTGTGTGTTGTGTGTGTTTTGTGTATATGTTATCTGTGTGTTTTGTGTGTGTGGTGTGCATGTTGCATGTTGTGTGTGTTTTGTGTATGTTATCTGTGTGTTTTGTGTGTGCATGTTGCATGTTGTGTGTGCATGTGTTGCGTGTGCATGTTGTGTGTAAGTTATGTGTTGTGTGTAAGTTATGTGTTGTGTGTGTTTTTTTGTGTTATCTGTGCGTGTTGTGTGTGTTGCGTGTGTGTGTGTTGTGTGTGTGTGTGTGTGTGTGTGTGTGTGTGCTCTGTGCGTGCCTGGGTTCTGCAGAGGGGCATTGGGGCACAGCTGGATAATTGTCCACAGGAAGATTGGGAGAAGGCGTGCTCTGGTCCTCTGCAGCACCGATGGGGACGTGGGTGACCTCGGGCGGCCTCTCTGCTGTGCTTGGTGCAGAGGCACAGGATGAACTGGAGACGCGGTCTGGCGTTGGGGCGTGGACGTTGGGAACTCATCTTCTTTGCCTTGCAAAACCACAACTCGGAGAAGAATAAGCTCCTGGGGACTTTCTTGGTGGTGAGAGAAGCGTTCATTTGGGGGAGTTTGAGGATTTCAGCTCGTCTCAGGGTGAACGAAGAGTGCGCAACTTTCAGCCTTTTCCCTCTCTGCTCTTAGGGGCAGTCCTTCCTGGCAGGCTCATTTTTGTGGCTGGTATCCGTGATGCCCGGCGGCCTCCATCAAAGGCCAGCTCTGTTTGGGGAGTGAGGTCCTATCGGAGCTATCTGACCAGGTGGTCGTGCGCCATCTGTTTTGGCAAAGCTGGTTGCATTAGAAAGATGGAGCCCTTTTCTTTGTTTCCCTCAGACCCTTTAGCCGGTTACAGAGGAAGAAACGTGAGAATCAAGGCCACGGTGGCTTTCCTGCAAATGTGAAAGCTTGCGGTCTGGCAGGTTGGGTGCACTTCCCAGGATTGGCTCAGTGGACGCAGAAGGACGCAGGTGGACGCAGAAGGAATGCCTCCCAGCCCCGTGGCCTCCTGGGCAGGTTGGCGGATTCCACTCACGGCCTTTTGCAGTCAGAGCAGACAGATGCAGGCGGTGGTCCTGGATGGAGCGGCAGGCCTACTGTGATTAGAGAAGATTCAACAGAGCAACCGCAGCGTGCAAATGTCTTCCGGGCCCTTTGGGTTCTCCTGTGTGCTGTGTGCACGTGTGAGCGCCCGCGTCTCTTGCACCAGGCCTCTGGAATCTGCAGGAATCGAAGCCTGAGAAACTCGGGGAAATACACTGGAGAGAGAGGACGGTTGTAAGCATTGTATTCTGGACCCGGGTTTGAATGATAATGTTTCCTATTAAGGCGGAAGCTGCCTCTCAGGGAGTAGAGATAGTCTCAGGAGCCAGGAGTCCCGAGGTTCCCCGACGGTGGGAGGCGTCTGTTTCACATACAGGAAAAATAGAGACAAGGAGATGAGGACGTTAGAAGCACGTGCGTTTTGCAGTTCCCTCTCTGATAGAATGGCATCAGTGAGTTTTTGAAATAATGTCAACTTCTTAAAATTTCACTGAACACCTGTTAAGTGCCAGGGGCTGGCAGGGACCACTGTGGACTTGAAATGGGCCTTCTGCATCCAGGGCATTGGGAAAAAACCGTGGCCAAGATGTTGCCTTAGGGTACGGGAAGTTAGTGATATTTAAAAACACAAAAAGGTGGCGCTATCACTGTACCCTTTTGGGGGATTTTCCAAAAATACCAAAGGCCGGATGTTTTCTGTGATATGCAGATGCTAACTCCCAATAATGGGGGGCTGGTAGGGAAAATAGAGGTGCTTTGGATCAGGGGAGTGAAGGAGGGGAGGGGTACGGGTAGGGAGGGCCGTGGAGTGACCCAGTTGAAGGTACGAGGAGCAGGATGCCCATCCTTTTTGGGAGAACTGCGTGGGCCTGGATGCTTCCTGCCAGTGGAGCTGGATACTCGATCTTTTGGCGCCTCATTTGTGCGTCTGTTGAAGGACTCCCCCGTGGGGGGCTTGGAGCCGGTTTTGAACATGGAGTTGCCTTCCTGGAGACGGGGATTGAAATGCAGCTCCCCAGCGCTGCTGCGGGCACCCCCTCCCCGCTGCCCCCCAGCCCTCTCCCTTACAACTTTCCTCTTTTGATCTCGGGGGGAGCTTGGAAGCGGCCGGCATCTTTGGTTTCCATGCGCTGTTCTGAGTCATTGCCTGATTTCTTGGAAAAGGCGAAAAAAGGCTCGTGTTGGCTGCTGCTTGCTTTTCTTTTCTCTTGGAAAAGGTCCACGCAGGGGCCTGAACGCGGACCTCTCCCACGCGGCACGGGCCAAGCCCACTTTGCAGACAGCGGGAGCCCCCGGTGGGAGGGGGCTTATCAGGGATCCCAGAAACGGGATCCCGTTGAGCTTTTTCCTGGGGGCTGGATCGCTCTCTGCTGGGCTCCCCCGGGCTCTGTTTCTCTGTCTGCCTCTCTGCCTCTGTCTGTGTGTCCGGACGGTGCTCCCACCCAGCCCTGACCTGCCTGCGATAGGCCTGAATCAGTTCTGAAGAGAGCCGTGAAGGGGTCGCTGCAATGATGGGTGCTTCCAACACCTACTGACCAATGCCTTGATCAGTTCATGGATCGCGTGCTTTGCAGGGTCCACTATGCCCCGGCGTAGCCAGTGCTTGTCCCCAGGGGTGTCCAGTTCCTGGGTAGGCCCGGAGAGCAAAGGAGCTCAAGGATAGGTGCATGAAGGCATGCTCCTGACCAGCAAGAGTCCAAGCCTCACTCTTTGCTGCACATCAGACATCTGGGGAGAAGGTCTTTCCTCGGGAGCCAAGAGGGTACTCAAATCACCTGCAGAGAGGCGGCTGCTTCTTTCAATGAGCGCCAGCTCCTGCAGAAGGTGCCCCCCAGGTGGCCTTTGGCTGGGAGGGCCAGAGGAAGGACCTGAGCACACGGGTGGGCACCTTTGGGCCCGAGATGCCGCCCCCTGAAATCGGCATTTGGCGCCGAGAGGGTTGGGGTTGTACCCTTGACCTCCTGAGTCCCCTGACTCCATTTGCCAGCCAAGGCCATAATTCCATCTTTTTCATGGCTGAGTAGCACTCCTTTGTGCACAGGTACCACATTTGCTTGATGCTCTCATCCACCGACAGGCTCCCACCCCGTGTCTTTCCTTGTGGTGCCAACAAAGCTCAGAGCCACAAAAGCCAGCCCGGCTGTCATTTATTTTTCTCCTTTTCCGCATGGATAGCTGCCTTCAATAGTTGCCCTTTTGACGTAACCGCGTGTGACTGTAGGAGAAGCTGTGGAATGTAGCGAGACATGGGGGACAGCCGTAAGGAAGAGCCCGTCTGTGACAGCCACAGAGGCTCCAGTGCGTGGAACCGCCTAAGTAATTGGCTGGGAACTTGCTGCGGTTTGGAATGGGTTCGTGGCGTGTTCTCCAAAGCTTCGTGTGTTACCAGTGTGCTTCTCTGGGCAGCAGTGTGACGAGGCAGGGGGACTTTGAGGAGGTGGGGCCTGATGGAATTTCTGAAGTCAACTGAGGGCGTGCTTTGGAAAGGACTGCAGAACTGCAGCTTCTCTAACTTCCTGCTTGGACGTGTTTCTTCTTGCACACGCTCCGGCCATGTGCCACAGGGCCCTTGCCCAAGCTGGTGGTACGCTATTTGGATTTCCAGTCTCCAAAACGGTGCACTAAATATACCTCTTTTCTTTATAAAGTAAGGATGCCTCAGGTACTTCATCATAGTAACATAAAACAGACGAATGCAGAACACTTTTACATCACGAGTTAAATATAGGTCATCGGTACCTGTTTTTGAGTGAAGTAGAAAAAAATGGAGATGGGTTGACCACAGGCATGACTTATTTAGGCTGCTTTACCTTTCAAATTTCCTAAAAGAGTCCCTCTGCGGAGCACACCCACGTTCTGCTAAACGCACTCAGGATTTTCCCCAGCAGGCTGCATCTCCACTGTGCCCTCTTTCTCGGAGACTTTCCCCTGGCCAGGCCTCTCCCTTCTCCCCACAGCCTCATCCTTTCCTGATGCGTCCAGGTAGACGCTTCTGCGTCCTGCAGGTCTCCAACGCTGTGGATCCTGATTCCTGGCTCACGATTGGTTCACCCGTGTTTAGACCTCAAACCCCTTACTATATGATCCTCGTCGTGTTTCCCGTGCGGAGTCACTTCCTCTCTGAGTTCTGAGCCTTTCTGTTCCCTGACACTAGGTCACTAGGACACTAGGACCTCAATAATGGGAAGTCACTACCAGGCCCTCGGGAATGGGAAGTCAGGGCGCCTAGTAGTGCTGTCAAGGGGGCCGGGGGAGCACCCACAGCATCTATTCAGTAGTGCGTCCCTGGACTCAGAGATAAGAAAGGGACCTAGGATGACCACTGAATCTAGGGAGAAATGACAAAATCAGAAAATGCATCATTTCTGTGAGACAGACGGCACATGGAAGTCAGAATTCTGACGAGGGATTTATCTTGACTCAAGAAAGGCGCATGCCGTCGACTTTTTTGAGTGATGCAAAGAATCCGTGGAGGGGAGAAAGGGAGAACTCAGGCAGGAGAAATAACAAGAGAAAAAAATAAAAAAGGGAAAGGAGATTGACTGAGCTAAGTCTTATTGGAGATGCTTCCTGGTGGGCCTTCTGTGCGTCCTGCTGCTGAGGCCATTCCAGACCGTCTTCTCCTGTGTTTGGGTGCAGAATGCATTGGGGATTGGAGGTGGCTGGTTTGTCCGCCTCTGCTCTACTACTGTAACGTCTCCCCGGAGGGAAAAGCTCAGGCAGTCTTAGGGCCCATGATAAAGGATCAGGTTGCTGAGCTCCGGTTTCCTTCCTGGTGACGCAACTCACGGTGAGTGCAGGGCTTACCTGGCTTTGAACCATCTGCTGGGGAGTGGCGCTGGGGGAACGTGCTCAATGATGATACCCCGTCTGCTGCTACCGCTAAGCGTCACCGAGTTCTTCGTACCTGACACGGGGGTCTTGCGTTTTCTACCAAGAAACACGAACCCACAGCAGGTTAATTGTTTGCTGCAAAGATCTCAAACCCTGCATGGTTTTTTGATTCTTCTAAGGGCCACGCTCAAATCCATGATCTCACTGAAGCCTCACAGCACCTCCATGAAGTCGGCGATATTCTAGTCCATATTTTATGTCTGAGGACCCGGAGGCGCAGAGATTAAGTAACATGATGTCATTTCACGGGTAAACCAACAAGCCAGTGTCTTGGGAGAGAGACTTCCTGGAGGGCAGGGTGCGTTCAGGAGAGCTGGACCAGGCACCGCTCCGAACAACGGGGTTTTGCACAACAGCCATCGCGGAACGAGTGGCGGGAATTTGTTTAGTGAACCTCTGTAAATGAAAGGCGACGATGGAGCTTCCTTTTATTTGCAGGTTGCCACAATCCTCTTCTGCACTGTTTGTCCTTCCGGGGCTTGAAGGATGGATAACTCTGAGCGGGCGGGAAGGGCCAAGGGAGGGTGTTCCAGGGGAAGCCAAAAGCAATTCAGAAGAACGCCTTGGTTTGTCTTATGGTTGGTTGCAAACCTCTTCTTCCGCCCTTCTCCCTCTAACTCTCTGCAACTCTATCCATTCATCTATTATGGATCACCTTAAAGAGACCCTTTCCTATCTTCTATTGCAAATTAATTCAAATCTGCAGGAAACTGTCCTTTCTCCACTTTCTTCCTGCTTTACAAACTGTTTGATGCATGCAAACCAATGACAAATATTCATCAGCTATTCGTCTACGTGCTCTTTCTTTCTTTCCTTTTGGTACCAGAGATTGGACGTAGGGTGCTTAACCCCTGAGCCCCCTCCCCAGCCCTATTTTGCATTTTATTTAGAGACAGGGACTCCCTGAGTTGCTTAGGGCCTCGCTTTGGCTGAGGCTGGCTTTGAACTTGCAATCCTCCTGCCTCAGCCTCCTGAGCCTCTGGGAGGACAGGCGTGCAGCACCCCCCCAGCTCATTCATGTTGACTAACTTCGTCATACTTCTGAGGAGACTCTCGTTTTGCCGTGAGCTGCACACCAAGCCTTGGGGGCGTACGAGCAGATACGCGAGGTTGGGGTGCACAGGAACAGGCCTGAGTGCGGTGTGGGCACTCGCTGCAGCTCTTCTTCTGATCCTCAGGCCAGGGTGGGCCCTTCCTAGATTTGGACTGAGGAGCGGCCTAGGAGGGCAGGAATACAGAGCCAGTCACTGGAAATGTGTGGAACACTGGGGATGAATGTCTGAGCCGTGGTCTCTCATTTACCCTCAGGAGCACATATGGTCCCCAAGGACTCAGTCACTGTGGCCACCTGCGTGGGGCTCGGAGGCCTGGGACCGGCTGCCGTGAAAAGACTGGAGCCCAGGTCTTGGCCACCTCAGGACCTGGTTCTGGGGCGTGGGATGACCGGGAGGCGGGAGGCAGGGGCTGCGCCAACCCTGGATGAGTCCAGGCCGTGTGGGAGGGGGCTCAGGGTCTACGAGAGTGTGGGTGGGCGGAGGGGCTCACCTGAGCAGGTGGGAGAGGATGACCCACAGCCAACACTGGGAACCATCTTTGATGTTAAGGCCTCCTCTTCCATGGCGAAGCAGGGAACCGCCCCGTGTCCCTCCCGACGCCACGTTATGGCCCTCCACGTCCAGTGGACCTGGGGGTGCTCTGCCCTGCAGGTGTCCGGGGTTCTATGCAGAGTTTCTGAAGGACACCTCTGGTACAGACAAGGAGCTTGCAAGCAACAAGCCCCATAAGTGATTCTTCTCCACACTCGGGTTTGAGACGCCTTGCTTGGGAGTGCGCATTGGTCACGTGGAGAGTGGTCTCATTGCGATGCAGGTTTGTCCAGCAAGAAGCACAAAACATGATGCATTAAATTCTGGCTTTGTGCCAGGCGCTTCAGGTGTGTTACTCGGTGTGATTTGCTAAATAAGACATTTGTAGTCAGAATTCTTGCCTTTATCCCAACATGGTGACCGCATTCAAGAAGTTAAGGACATGGTGAGGCGATCTGGTAAGCAGCAGAGCCAAGACAGGCATCCAGGTCTCTTTGACGTAGGAAGAATCATCATCTCCGCTTGCGAGAAGCACCCGTCCGGGTGGAATGGCATGAGGAACGGGTTTCCTGGGGTTCGAGATGGGTCAGCAGCCCCTGCAGGAAATGAAAGAACAAATCCGAGAGTCCAGTTCTAAAAATACTGTGCGAGTAGGTGAAACGGGTCTCCTGTCAAATTCACATCGCCCGGATGGATACAGAGGCAGACAAGATATGCATCCAAACGTTGTTCCTGGAATTTAATCGAATGTCATAAACTGACATTTTAAAGCCATCTATTCACCTCGATGCTGACTAATGATCACTGTGTCTTCATCATGTCTTTGGTCTTGCCATTTAGTGACATTTATCCAGATGTCTCTTGATCAACGGCTCCCGAGTGACCTCAGCCAGTTTGTCTCCATTGCAAAAAAGAGAGAGATCTTCCTCACACTTTGAATATCACTATTTAAAATTCGATGAAAGTCTAAAGCCAGAGGAATGATACATGGAGTTTTTCAAATGCATCAAATATGGTTTTATTCGCTTGCAATTTTAGACTTTTAGAATCATTAAACATTGGGAGTTGAAAACTGTGTTCCGGGCACTTAGCAGATTTCGTTTGATTCAAAGCAAACAATCGATTTGGGTTTTCTCATACTCCACTCCTTGCTGGCTCAGCTGATGGACACACACTAATAATTTGGGCCAAATTTTCTGGAAGGCATTGAATCGAAATTTTCCTTTGGTCTTATCTCTGTTTGCTCTGGGCCCAGAGGTTAGCCAGGTCGAGATGAGAAAGATAAAGATTGTGAGCTGGGTATCGAGGGTGGAATCCACCCCACAGGGCCCCGTGGATCATCAGCTCCATCTGCAGACCCTCTCTCCTCTGCAAGCCTCTGATCGCAGCGTGATTTTCTTTTTTTTTTTCTTTTCCTGGCGGTCAACCCCCATCCGGGAACCCTTCACCAGAGCCAAACACACTCCCACAGCCCAGGAAATTCCAAGGGACTTGGGAACTCTGTTGCGGAAACTGGAGCCAAAGACCAAATATTACCACAAAGGATACTCCCGACACCCCGGGGCTCAGGAAATTCCAAAGGTCTGAGGATCGCTGTGCCAGAAACCG